>NC_083773.1:11705762-12305762 GCF_963514075.1 Conger conger
GTCTGTAGAGTCCGGGGAGGAGAGTAATGGCCCGTCCTCCCACACGCGGAGGGCTTTCCCTCAGACACACTGGAGTGAAGCAGGGCTTTCCCTCAGACACTGGAGTGAAGGAGGGCTTTTCCTGTGCCACACTGGAGTGAAGGAGGGCTTTCCCTCAGACACTGGAGTGAAGCAGGGCTTTCCCTCAGACACACTGGAGTGAAGCAGGGCTTTCCCTCAGACACACTGGAGTGAAGCAGGGCTTTCCCTCAGACACTGGAGTGAAGCAGGGCTTTCCCTCAGACACACTGGAGTGAAGCAGGGCTTTCCCTCAGACACTGGAGTGAAGCAGGGCTTTCCCTCAGACACTGGAGTGAAGCAGGGCTTTCCCTCAGACACTGGAGTGAAGCAGGGCTTTCCCTCAGACACTGGAGTGAAGCAGGGCTTTCCCTCAGACACACTGGAGTGAAGCAGGGCTTTCCCTCAGACACTGGAGTGAAGCAGGGCTTTCCCTCAGACACACTGGAGTGAAGCAGGGCTTTCCCTCAGACACTGGAGTGAAGGAGGGCTTTCCCTCAGACACTGGAGTGAAGCAGGGCTTTCCCTCAGACACTGGAGTGAAGCAGGGCTTTCCCTCACACACTGGAGTGAAGGAGGGCTTTTCCTCAGACACACTGGAGTGAAGCAGGGCTTTTCCTCAGACACTGGAGTGAAGGAGGGCTTTTCCTGTGACACACTGGAGTGAAGGAGGGCTTTCCCTCAGACACTGGAGTGAAGCAGGGCTTTCCCTCAGACACACTGGAGTGAAGGAGGGCTTTCCCTCAGACACACTGGAGTGAAGGAGGGCTTTCCCTCAGACACACTGGAGTGAAGGAGGGCTTTCCCTCAGACACACTGGAGTGAAGGAGGGCTTTCCCTCAGACACACTGGAGTGAAGGAGGGCTTTCCCTCAGACACACTGGAGTGAAGGAGGGCTTTCCCTCAGACACACTGGAGTGAAGGAGGGCTTTCCCTCAGACACACTGGAGTGAAGGAGGGCTTTCCCTCAGACACACTGGAGTGAAGGAGGGCTTTCCCTCAGACACACTGGAGTGAAGGAGGGCTTTCCCTCAGACACTGGAGTGAAGCAGGGCTTTCCCTCAGACACTGGAGTGAAGGAGGGCTTTCCCTCAGACACTGGAGTGAAGGAGGGCCGGTGTCAGAGGGCCCTGCCTCGCTGCAGCGCTGCCTCTCGGCGCGGGGCGTATTGAAAATGGCTGTTTCCCTGTCGCCGGCCGCAGACCCGGCTCAAGTTTCAGGGTTTGTTTATCCGCCTCCGCTCGGAGGCGTCCGCTTTATTGACTCTCGCTCCGGAGCGCCGGCCGCTGCGAGGAGGAGGAGAGGGAGGGGGGAGAGCGGAGCGTGCGGGTCAAACGCTGGGCCGGGCAGCGCTGGGCTCAGCGGGACTGCGGGCGCAGTCTGAGCCGGCGGCGGTAATCTGAGCTCGTTTAGCGGCGCTCTGTGGATCCGCCGCGTTAGAGAAACTGTTAGGGGGGGAGAGAGGGGGGGCAGCCACTCACTGTCTCACACGGGAAGCAGGAGAGGAAGTGGAGGGGCCTGTGTGGGTGTGTGTGCGGGGGGAGGGCAGGGTGTGGGCTGTGTGTGCGCGTGTGGTGTGTGTGTGCGCGTGGTGTGTGCGTGTGTGTGTGCGTGGGCGTGGTGTGTGCGTGCGCGTGGTGTGTGCGTGTGTGTGTGCGTGGGCGTGTGGTGTGCGTGCGCGTGGTGTGTGCGTGTGTGTGGGCGTGGTGTGTGCGTGCATGTGGTGTGCGTGCGTGCGTGTGGTGTGTGCGTGCGCGTGGTCTGTGCGTGTGTGCGTGTGTGTGGTGTGCGTGCGCGTGGTGTGTGCGTGTGTGTGGGCGTGGTGTGTGCGTGCATGTGGTGTGCGTGCGCGTGGTCTGTGCGTGCGCGTGGTGTGTGCGTGCGTGCCTGTGGTGTGTGCGTGTGCGTGCGCGTGGTGTGTGCGTCTATGTGGGGACAGGGTGTTTGTGTGCGCGGGGTGTGTGTGTGTGCGCGCGTGTGTGCGCCGGTGATGTGTGTGTGTGTGTCTGTGCGCTCATGCTGTGTGTCTGTCTGTGTGTCTGTGTGTGTGTGCGTGCGTGTCTGGACAGAGAAACTGAAAGCTTCTCTTCACAGCTAGGCTGCTTCCATAACCCCAAAAAGGAGGACCATTGCAAGATTCAGCAGAGGCAGAATTAAAAGTGAACTTTACCCCCAAGTCTATGATGCATAAGGCTGTAGTGTACTCCCCACAGAGCTGATGGGCGACATGCGATACATTTTCCTGGCCACTTTCAACAGTTTTCTGTTTCAAGGAATTTCTGGTACTTGTCTGTGCATGCATGAACATAACCGCCATGGCTATTTCTTTCACATTTATTTAACCAATAAAACACCAGTTTTTTATTTGACACCACTTTTAGCCAATCATTTGTTAGACCAGAAGACGAGGAATTTAGTAAGAAAAATGCATATGATGTGAAAAGGGGGACAGGCGAGTGTCTGGCTGGAGGCTGCTGGGGTGGACAGACAGGGTGGATATAGAGGCTGCTGGGGTGGACAGACAGGGTGGATATAGAGGCTGCTGGGGTGGACAGACAGGGTGGATATAGAGGCTGCTGGGGTGGACAGACAGGGTGGATATAGAGGCTGCTGGGATGGACAGACAGGGTGGATATAGAGGCTGGGGTGGACTGACAGGGTGGATATAGAGGCTGCTGGGGTGGACAGACAGGGTGGATATAGAGGCTGCTGGGGTGGACAGACAGGGTGGATATAGAGGCTGCTGGGGTGGACAGACAGGGTGGATATAGAGGCTGCTGGGGTGGACAGACAGGGTGGATATAGAGGCTGCTGGGGTGGACAGACAGGGTGGATATAGAGGCTGCTGGGGTGGACAGACAGGGTGGATATAGAGGCTGCTGGGGTGGACAGACAGGGTGGATATAGAGGCTGCTGGGGTGGACAGACAGGGTGGATATAGAGGCTGCTGGGGTGGACAGACAGGGTGGATATAGAGGCTGCTGGGATGGACAGACAGGGTGGATATAGAGGCTGGGGTGGACTGACAGGGTGGATATAGAGGCTGCTGGGGTGGACAGACAGGGTGGATATAGAGGCTGCTGGGGTGGACAGACAGGGTGGATATAGAGGCTGCTGGGGTGGACAGACAGGGTGGATATAGAGGCTGCTGGGGTGGACAGACAGGGTGGATATAGAGGCTGCTGGGATGGACAGACAGGGTGGATATAGAGGCTGGGGTGGACTGACAGGGTGGATATAGAGGCTGCTGGGGTGGACAGACAGGGTGGATATAGAGGCTGCTGGGGTGGACAGACAGGGTGGATATAGAGGCTGCTGGGGTGGACAGACAGGGTGGATATAGAGGCTGCTGGGGTGGACAGACAGGGTGGATATAGAGGCTGCTGGGGTGGACAGACAGGGTGGATATAGAGGCTGCTGGGGTGGACAGACAGGGTGAATATAGAGGCTGCTGGGGTGGACAGACAGGGTGGATATAGAGGCTGCTGGGATGGACAGACAGGGTGGATATAGAGGCTGCTGGGGTGGACAGACAGGGTGGATATAGAGGCTGGGGTAGACTGACAGGGTGGATATAGAGGCTGCTGGGGTGGACAGACAGGGTGGATATAGAGGCTGCTGGGGTGGACAGACAGGGTGGATATAGAGGCTGCTGGGGTGGACAGACAGGGTGGATATAGAGGCTGCT
Source organism: Conger conger (assembly GCF_963514075.1). Taxonomy (NCBI): domain Eukaryota; kingdom Metazoa; phylum Chordata; class Actinopteri; order Anguilliformes; family Congridae; genus Conger; species Conger conger. The sequence continues at coordinate 11,709,508 of NC_083773.1, forward strand.
GGGGTGGACAGACAGGGTGGATATAGAGGCTGCTGGGGTGGACAGACAGGGTGCATATAAACCGCACTGTCTGACTCCTCAGCCCCAGTCTAAACGGGGCACTGTCAGGACTGCAGGGGGAATGCGTCACAGTGTGCAGTAGTCACAGCCGCCGACTCGCCCCCTGCAGTCGTGACAGTGGCCCTGTTTACACTCCCGGGGCTGCGCTTTGTTGTGGTGACCCGTGTTAAATCCTCGTGAAGATTGATTCCGTTCGAGAAACGGAGCATTATGAGCTCTGAAACGAAAACCCCGGGTCTTTTTACGATTGTGGCTAACTCCCCCTGGCTAGCTCTCTGGTTTGAGTTAACTAGGTCACCCATTTAATTGCATCCGCGTCGGCGGTAATAACAAACGGATAATTTACGCTTTACACACCAGCCCTCGGTCTCCGCCGACTTGTGCTCCTCCTAAACCGCCGGCACGCTGGATCCTGCGGGGAAACGGGCCGAACGCTCGCTCGCTCTCCCCTCAGGCCCACCCGCTCTCTACAGAGAGCTTGTCCCGCTCCTTAGGCTCATGTGCGCGCTGATCCAATTTGAAGTCGGGGCCCCACGTTCTTCAGAGGACCCGTTTTACAAGTGCGTTTCGAACACCCGTCCTGCAAATCGCCGCCGTCAGTCAGAGCCGAGGCCCACGAGAGCCGGAATGGAGATTACGGTCGGTGCGCAGTGCAGGTGTCCAGTGCACTGTCTGTGGAAGATATGACCCACTGTCTCTATGACCAGGGCATTGATCACTGTAATAAATCTGGTGAGAAAAGTCAATACCGTTTGTGCTGGGACAGGAGATAAGTTTTGTTTATCCATTGTCTGCGGTGATGTTGGACAACTTGTTTTAAAGAGTCTACTAGCTAGTTTGACACTAACCTGTTAATTAATTTGGATGTTTAGATGAGGAAAGAAAGTTTTCAATCACGTGTTTTATATTGTGCAGTGTTTTGGAATAATCTGTTCCTTGTCCCCTTGTTCACGACTGTAAGCCTCTGTATTCGGGGCTGTTGCGGTTTAAAGCCGGTGTAATCCTGCTCGTCACACTGTTGCCTGCCATTGTTCTGCAGCACCCACTGCAGCACCGCTATAAGATTATGAGCACACAGTGGGTAATGCCCGCATCCTGACAAACAGAGGAGTAATGCCTTTTTAACCCCTTAACGCTTCGCAGTCGCCTCTTAATTATCGCCTCCACACTCCAGAAAGGCTCCTCTTCCCTCCACTAAATTTGGAAAGCTGGTTTCAGATGCTTTGCACCTTGCAGCTGGGACAATCTGCTAAAAGAAGTCTTAAACTTGACAAACTGATTTCAATTGCTAATTTTAGATGTGTAATTCATGACTCAGTCACTGAAGCGTGCTCCCACTTTGAACATCTGCCGTGCTTTCTAATTACCGTTCTGCCTCCGTCTCATTCCGCATTCATTGTTTATAACTCGTCTGTCTCGTTGGGTAACTTTTGTTTGAGGTCAGGTTTCGATGGCAATGGGGTATTCCTGGTTAAATAACAATGAGTGAGGTGTGAGATCCGAAATGTGTGATTAGAATGTTCTTTACGGCTGATGGTTCATTCCAATGCTGATGTCACGATCACTACCGGCAATTAAAAGTTCTAGAACACTGAATTTAGAATTTAAAAAAAAAAGAAACATTCCAAAAAGCCGCCTCTTCGGAGGGTTGAAGAGAAGACTGCCCACAAGAAGAGGGGTGCAGACCGCCAAATGGCTGCCCAGCCACACTGCTTCCTCTCTGCATGTACTTCTTTAGCTTCAACCCGGAAGCTGCGGGGCTTCAGAAGTGTGCGACTGAGTTTCATCCCAACTCTGATTTACAGCAGAGGTTAATCGGTGAGATTTTGGGGCGGTGCGTTGGCAGCAGGTTTATCGATCGTCACGGCTGTGGTTTGGGCCTCCTATATTATTGAAAACATTAATAGCCAGTTGAGAGGCTTGTTGGACCATTGCCAAATTTAGCATTGGCTGTTCCTCAGCCCATTGCTGTCGTCATTGTTGAGAGAAGGGAGTACGGAAACAGAATGCACAATCAGGGGTATATTAGAATTGTGTTCGTATTTCATGCACCGTTTTTCTTATTAAAGATATTTCACCAGGAACATTAGTCTTTGTTATAGAAATGTTCCCCGTCATATAAATTGTAGAAATGTAAAAGTGTTGATTTGTCTCTAAAGGCTTGTTCTCTTGTTATTCACAGCAGCCTGTCTGTGCATTGTACTGCGTACTTCGTCACATTAAGATTAAAATAGGGTTTTCATCAGCATCTTGGCTGTAACTGGAGCCAGCCCCCGGGTCCAGCGATGCAGCTTTGAACGCTGCTTTAACAGCTGGGCTGCTTCCTGTCCAACGCGTTAGATCAGTGCTCTCGATCCTACTTCACACGACGTTCCCGTTCCCGTTCCCGCTCCCGCGGTGTTAACCGTGCCGGCAGTGAGATCGGAGGGAGGAGGTGCGGGGCCCCCCCTGTACGGGACGTCCCCCCGCCCCCCCCCCCCCCCCGGCCCTCATCAGCATTCAGAGCAGACGGAGTATTGATTGTCACATCGAGCCGGCGCTATGACATGATTCCCTATTATGAGCCCATTGATCGCTGCGTGATTGGCCGGGCTCCTGGGGGAGACGCATGGGGATCTGCGCCATCTGCAGCCCATCAGTCAGGAGCAGGAACCGAGCGTCGCCACGGCGATGCGCTCAGGGCGGTATCTCGCCGTACTCTGTCTGACCTCACCAGGTCCCCCCCGCCGATACCGGGTCAGTGCGTGTGAACTTTCAGGGCGCCTCTCTCCTGGATGGGTGGTAATTCTGGTTAATGGAACCACATTCTAACACTCGCAGGTTTCCAGGTATAAAGCATGTGTTGAAATGTGAAAGGGTGCAGTGAGGCAGTGAGTGATGTCTGAGGGGCTGATCCCCACAGCAGCCAGCACAGACCAGAGGGCAGGGAGGCCCAGGAGGGCAGGGAGGCCCAGGAGGGCAGGGAGGCCCAGGAGGGCAGGGGAGGCCCAGGAGGGCAGGGAGGCCCAGGAGGGCAGGGGAGGCCCAGGAGGGCAGGGGAGGCCCAAGAGGGCAGGCAGGCCCAAGAGGGCAGGGAGGCCCAGGAGGGCAGGGAGGCCCAGGAGGGCAGGGAGGCCCAGGAGGGCAGGGAGGCCCAGGAGGGCAGGGCAGGCTGGCCAGCAGGGGGCACTGCTCACATGTGCACGCCTGTGAAACGCAGCACAAATTGGCACTTGTACACTAGCAAATTTCCCATCCAAATGTTAAGCGAATTGCCAAACGGTTTCCATTAACGACTGATATGTGAATATTCTTAGAGGGCGTGACTAGCATTGTCTGGAGTGCCCGCTGCCCTTTCTTGTGCTTTTTGGAGCTGAAGCCCGTGACGTCAGTCCCCCTCATGTCAATATTTATTCAACAAATCTGTTTCCCCTCACCCTTTATCATGTCTCCTCTTTATCCATATGCCAGCATATGCGCAAAGTTTTTGTGGCATTTCTGGGGGGTTTTCCCCCTAATTTCAGGGGTTTCCGCTCAGGTTTACTGTCTGTGTGGAAACCCCAGTTGTGTCGGCTCCGCCGCTACAGCACACAGCGGCCCGGGCTGGTGTCCGTGCGGACCTGCCCTCTCCTTCCCGGGGCCCGCGGTGTGACCGAGTGTGTGCTGGAGTGAGAGAGAGAGGGCTTGGCTCGAGCTTGGCTGTCCTCTCTCCGCTGGTGCCCAGAGAACGGCCGCGTTTACTTATTCACAGGAGCCGTCCCTCAGGTTATGTAATTAGAGCCGGCGCTCAGACACTCTAACCAGTGGCCTTATTTCAGCCTAAATCAGCACACGGCCCCTGCGCATCTGGCTCCCTCAGAACCCCCGCGCATCTGGCACCCTCGGAACCGCTCGGCATCTGTTGATCTTCTCACTCTGATCGCACTCGGTTTTCTTTGGCCGCTGATTGTGTGTGTCTGTGTGTGCGCTTGCGGATGTGTGTGCATGCACATGCCTGTGTCTGTGTCTGTGTTCGCGCACTTGTGTGTATATGTGCTTGCCTGGCGTGTGCGTGTGAGCGTGAGCATGGCTGATGCCAGGCTGTGATTGTGTGTGTGTGTGTGTGTGTGTGTGTGTGTGTGTGTGTGTGTGTGTGTGTGTGTGTGTGTGTGTGTGTGAGAGTGTGAGTGAGTGTGAGAGTGAGTGTGAGAGTGAGTGTGAGTGTGAGTGTGAGAGTGAGAGTGAGAGTGAGAGTGAGAGTGAGAGTGAGAGTGAGAGTGAGAGTGTGAGTGTGAGTGTGAGTGTGAGTGTGAGTGTGAGTGTGAGTGTGAGTGTGAGTGTGAGAGTGAGAACTCTTGCGGTGCTGGGCGTGCTGGCAGACTCTGGGCTGTGATTGTGTATGTGGAGAGATCCTCACCGCGTCTCCAGCAGATGCCAGATGTTGAGCATTACGCTGGAGAAACGCAAGCAGCACACACAGGCTCTCTCTCTCTGATCTCGACAGCCCTTAACTCTTAATGAACTCCTCACTCGCGCCAGGGAGAGCCAGGTAGGGAGAGGCAAACTAAAAGAAGCAAAGCTTTCTGCAGTTCAAATGCATTATATCAGAGAGAAGGACTTTGATGTGCCTTATTCCGGGAGCCTTTTACCCTGCATTGATACCCGAGACCTCCACCCACACCGATACACTCCGGTGTGAGGAGGCCTTTCACTCACAGCATGCTGAATCTTCACAACGCTGGCCTCAACGCTCCTCATCTCCTCAGATTCATTCATTAAAGACGATGTAATCGCATTACAGCTCGAAACGGGCCAGTGTGACTAACGCCTCTCAGACTGCTAACTGTGACCGGGTACAGTGTGACTGTGGGCCTCGGGGGCCCTGCGGTCGTGTTGCGGTCGTGTTGCGGTCGTGTTGCGGTCGTGTTGCGGTCGTGTTGCGGTCGTGTTGCGGTCAGGTTTCCTCACTGACCCGCCCCTCCCTCCCGTCCCCCCCCTGCAGGAAGCCCCGGATCAACTCTCAGCTGGTGGCCCAGCAGGTGGCGCAGCAGTACGCCACCCCCCCGCCCCCCAAAAAGGAGAAGAAGGAGCGGCCGGAGCGGCCGGAGAGGGAGCGGCCCGACGGGGAGCGGCCCGACCCCGTCCGGCCCGAGGGCCCGCCCGAGCAGCCCGACCAGGACCGGCCCGAGAAGGAGAAACCGGACCGCGAGAGGGACGTCAGCCACACCGTCGCCAAAAAGCCCAGCAGCAAAAAGACCAAGTGAGTGCCACCCGCCAAAGCCCCTGTGTGCAGAGAGGGAGCGCTCCTTAAGAGCCGCCCTAACAACCTGCGGCCTTCTCATGCCAAGTGGCTGAAGCCAAGCTGTTCTTGGCCCGTGCGGTGCTTGAGTGAGAGCTCTGAAGTGCTAAACCGGTAGGGGGGTGCTCTTCCGTCTGGGTCCTCTAAATCCAGTGGCTGTATGCGGACACCGTTCTGTTGCGGCTGTCCTCCCGAGATATTCCCACTGATGTGCTGTAGACCTGTTCATTTTGCGGCACTAAAGGTATCAGTGTTGTTCCGTGTTCTGGCCAAAGTCCCAACGTGTCTCTCTCAGCCCAGCCGTCCTGTAAATCCCCTTTTATTTATCCATTAAGAGCCACTGTTGCTGAAAAGCCCTGGAGAAGTCAGCCCTGTCCAGGTTTCTGGAAGGCATGCTTATGAACCCTGCTCGAGACCTGTAGGCTCCCCTTAGGGCAGACTGGATATTATGGGCAAAGATCTAATTTGTTTTTCTTCGTAGACCCAAGTCAGACATTCATCAGAGTCCACCCAACAGCATTCAGTCAGCAAATGCAACAACCAAGACCAACCACTCCCACATTTCCAGGTAAAGTATGCGTTGTTTTGTCTTTAGTGTGTCTAGTTTAGCGAGAGTAATTGTGATGATCATTGTCCCAGCCTTAGAATCCGCTTATTCTTGCAGAACAATTTAGCGGAAAGTTGCATTTCTGTTTCCTATTTCTTACAACTGCTCCGCCGTGCAGGCAGATGGAATCAGTTATATTCATTTTTTTTATGAATTTGCAAGATGTTCATACCAGCAATATTTCTGATGAAGTCATCCCGAGGAGAACATTTGATTGCATTGTTCTTACTTTCCGAAGCATATAATTTTAATATACAGTACTGTGCAAAAGTTAGAGGCCACAGTTTGTTTTATAAATTTTCCAGTGAAAACAGCCATCAATGCAAGGTATTTATTTTTCAGTGTCAGAAAATAATACAGCAAAAATGCATTTAATACCAAATAGCATAAAAACCACATATTTCCGTATTCGTGTCCGCATTTTGATTCCATTCTTTTGGGGAGACTTGGTTTGAGTTTTTTAGTGAAATCTGCAGGGATATTTTTGAATGCTTTTGTTAGGTCTGCATTCTCTGCTTGTCCCAGACTCATTCAGTGATGTTGAGGTCTGGACTCTGGGGCGGCCAGTCTAATCTCAGCAGCTTCATCTGAGCAGTGTGCTTGGGGTCATTATCTTGCTGTAAAATTAATTTCCCCCCACTCAAACGTTGTCCACAGGATATGCCGTCATATCAGCATTCTTTATCAGCATTCATGATGCCTTCAGTCAAAACCAAGTCCCGACAAAGTTATGCAGCCCCAAACTTGCACCGATCCTCAACCATGCTTACTCCCAAAAATCCTCAATTCAGACTCACCGGTCCATAAAACCTTACTCCACATCCCAGGTGCCCAGTTCTGCTGCACTAGTGCAAATTTTCTTCTCTTTGTTTATTCCACCTTTTCTCAGTGGTGGTTTTTTGACAGCTACACACCCATTGCATCTAGTTGTCTCCTCACAGTGGAAGGCTGCACATTTATTCAGATCCATCTCTCAAAGATAAAATCTTTACGAACCGACTTTGATGATGATGGTTTCGAGGGTCTGCCAGTTCTTGCTCGGTTGTCAAGGGGCCAATTTTCTCTGTGTCTTTACAATCATCTTTTGAACTCCAGTTTTGGAAGTTCCTGTTCTTTTCCACCTTCCTTATGCAGTTAAATGAACCTCCTTTAGACATTAAAATATCTCCTTTAGACATTTTAGATGGACATGACAAAGAAATCTGCAGGACTGCTAAGGTGTGTTTGGGTAGTTGTTTGTTTGAATGTTCGAGTCACTTTTGAAGGCGTTCAGTGTGAATGACATTATTGTAACTTCTGGTAACAATAATGTCGTTCACACTTTTGCTAAAACCACCAAGTGTTGAGAGGACACAGCTGTAACTTGTTTGCTGATTGGAAGGATGGAAGACTTGGTGGTAGTAGGGTGCACAAATGACATGGACGAATCGGCAAATACCGATAGATTTGATATAATGCAGTGGTGTAGGCTTTTCTGTCATTTTTCTGTTGAATACTTTTCCTGCATTATTGTCTGACACTGGAAAAAAATAATTGGCACTGAATGGCTGATTTGACTGGAAATGAAAGGGTGGTTTCTGCTCAGTACACACATTAGATTACATTATAGGCATTTAGCAGATGCTCTTATCCACAGCAACGTATAACAAGTACTGTATAATATAGACATCTATCAGGGAGATGGACAGGGATGGCACACTGTGTCCCAAGCAGCGCTTCCCTCGTTAAGTACTGCTGTTTCTCTCTCTGAGCCGACACATCCAAGGCCAGAGAAAATATTCTCGGCACACGCTAGAAAGCTCCACGATAGTCGGTGCTCGGCCCCTCTTGAGCCCGGTAGAGCTGAAGGGATCTGTGCCCTGCGTGAGGGGGTGAGGGGGTGAGATCAGGGCCTGACGGGGGATATCCCTTCGCAGACCCAAGCTGAAGAACGTGGACCGCAGCACGGCACAGCAGCTGGCCATCACGGTGGGCAACGTGACGGTCATCATCACGGACTTTAAGGAGAAGACGCGCACCTCGTCCACGTCCTCCTCCACCGTCACGTCCAGCACGGGCTCGGAACAGCAGCTCCACAGCTCCGGCTCAGAGAGCATGGACAAGGGCTCCTCCCGCGCCTCCACCCCCAAAGGAGACCTGTCCCTGGGGCACGACGAGTCCTTCTGAGCCCCCCCCCCCCCCCGCCCCCGCCCCGCCCCGGACGCACGCCCATCACCCCAGCCCCCCGCTCCCCTCGGCCCTGGAGGACGCGACAGAGCAGAACACGGCTGCGCTCAGGCCTATCCCCACACGCGTGACGCTGGCGGGACGGCGGGGTTCCCGTGGGCGACACCATGACACCTGTATGTATCCCATTGTTTTATATGTGTAAGTGGATGTTGCGGCCTAATTATTTTTTTGTTAGTTTTTTTTTTTTTTTTGGTTTTATTTTGTAAAGAATACGCTGTGCAGTTTCCCACCTGCTTTTTAACAATTCCCGCCCGTTTATTATTCTTATTTATTGCTTGTTGCACCTGTATGCATTGAGAATTCTTTTTTTCGTTTTTGTTTTTATTTCGTTTGGCTTTGTTCAGACTTTTACTAAATAGCAAGGCTAACATTTCCTTCCTTCCTGTTGTTTTTTTGAAAAGTTGAAACAGCAAAAATCTCAAACCCCCTTCAAACACTGGTGCTAGATGGGCTATACTGTGAATCAGTTTCACCTCTGGGGTCACTGTCTACAGAGTCAAAAACGGGAATGACGCGCGTGTCCTTCCTCTCTCTCTCCCCCGTGGGACCCGGTCCACCGGAGAGGAGAGGTCAAGCGTCACGGTTCCGTTCGCAGAAAGAGAACCGTCCTCGACGTTCACAAGGGCAGTCGGACTTCAGCGTGTTTTACCGTCGGCCATATCCCGCAGGCTCCTCCTAGTCAAGTGCGGTCGGTCCGCAAACGCTGCGCTAGCTTTGTCAGCGGGCGTTAGCTTGGCGACGTGTGAGAGAAATAACACTAATGTCTGTTGCGATGCGTCTGTTCGGGCCTCTCTGGGTCTGCAGTGGCGGAGGGGGGAGAGTTAGATTGGCGGCTTCTCTATTGGTGCTAAATGGGCGTTTCGGCAAGGAGGGAAAGCGATATGGAAAACACAAAAACAAAACCAACAGATCCTGATTGAATTCTGAGCTTTCCTTGGGAGCCAAACTGCAGCGCGTCGGTGCGTCGGTTGATTCATTCAGTTTTTTCACTTTTGTTTTAAGGCATTAGAATTAATTATCTGAGATTAAAGGTACAATAGGTCATTTCGGACTTCTTACGGTCAAGAGAGGAATAGCAGCAACAAACACCCTCAAACCACGACACTGTTTATCCCTCCCCGTTCTCTGTCAATGCGCTGAAGTTTAAATGCCATTAACTGTAGCAATAAGAACCAATTTTCACCCAATGAGCTTGAATTATTGTACAGTTATCCAATGTTTTGGGACAGAGTGTCGGGCCATCAACTGTATATTTTGAAACCAGAAATTAAGGACTATAGACACAGGCAGAGGGCGAGGCAACATGTCAGTGAGCCTTTTTCAGTGATAGGAAGGGATTTACAATGTTCTTGTAACAATGTTTTAACACAAAAATCTTACCTATTGTACCTTTAAAGAGCCGGTTTGCCCCTGCAGTGCAATGGCAGATGTACTGATGTTTATTTTATGTTCTTAGCAGTGCAGCAAAGAGCTGGATATTTAATGAAGAATCATTTCAACCTGTGATGGATAAATGTATTGAGACTCCAATATCTTAGTGAAGGTAACTAAAACTTAACGGTAATAACGATAGTAACAGTACTAATGATGAAGCATTTTTCTCAGTGCAGACCGCACACCTTTAACCGATTTAACCAAATAAAACCGCTTTTCCTTCCCTAATCCTTCCCCTAAAATTTAATTTTACCTGCTCACCGTCTACCTTTGTAGGAAATGGCAAGTTCTCTCCAATTTAATTCCTATTAAAGTAGAGTTAAGATCAACACATTTTGCTTTGAATTGTACTAAACTTGTATAAAGAATAAAAATGTTTATACAATATCTTAGTTTTATTTATTGAAGGACCAAAGTAATTTGATATTGATATGCTACATAGACTAAAAACAATTTGAAATGTTATTATAAAATGTGTGATATAAAATACATTTTAAATAAAGTCTAATATAATCCATTTAAATGGTGTAATTCTTGTGCGTTGGGGTTTGTGTGTAAACCATACGTGGATATGAGGGAGCCCTCCACGCAGGGTGTAGTCTCTGTATGGACAGTAGTGTGTGAAGGAGATCCAGCAGCAGTAGTGAGCAGTGAGGTCTGTAAAATGGCCCCTTGGCACGCTGCTGACCTCTGACCTCTGACCTGGGGCCCACAGCCCTCTGACAGTGCAGCTGAGCAGACACACTCACACACTCACATACTTACACGCACGCACACACACACTCACACTCACATACATACACACACACACACACACACACACACACACACTCGCATACATACACGCGCACACACACACTCACACTCACATACATACACGCACACACACACTCACACTCACATACGTACGTGCAAGCACACGCGTGCGCACACACACACACACACACACTCACATTACATACATGTACACACACACAATGGCGTACACATGCACACGCATGTACACATGCTTGCACCCACACATACATGCGCACATATCCACACGTACACCTGCACAGACACACAAAATCTATCAACAACAGAGGTCACAGAATACCACAGTCAATGCTTCTTTCTGGCCTTTCTCCTGTCGGCTTACGTGATAAAATAAATAGTGAAATAGTGAAAAATAATGAAATTAAATAAATATAAAAAGTGTGCAATCAGGTACTGTTAATATCCATCCAAATAATCAGTAAATCTGGACCTCAGTCTCTTGCACTGAGGGACATTGGGAAATGATGGACTGTGCGGTTTCTTTTTCTTTTGTAGCGGTTTTTGTTTTTCTGAGGTGGTTAAAAAAAATAAAAGCTGAGCTCATTGAGATCGGGGGTTGGGACAGAATCCAGTTTGCTCTACGAACAATTTTAAAAACCTGGCACCAATGGCAACAACACTACAGGGACGCTTGAAGTCTAATTGAGCGTATAGCACACAGAACATGCACATGGGGTGGCTGTTGACTAGAGTTCTAGCGAAGGCTGTTTCATCATTTTTCAGTTGTAAAATGATCCATGGCTTTGTATAAAATACTTCAAGCAGACAATGTCAAAGAAGTTTTATGATGCTACATCTGAGAACCGGGAGTTAAGACTTTGATTTTAATTCTGTTGTTAATGTACTCTTTAAACTGCATTAATTAAGCAACTTGTATCAAAGCGAGAGAAGATTTAGGATGTCTGCATTAAATGTGATTAGAGAATCTTTTTTATGTGAACAGAATAAATGGAACATCCTGTTGAAGAGAGGATAAGATATCCTGTACAGGACTAATCAAATACAGTGGGGTAATGTTGATTGAAAAAACATGTGAATACAAGTATATTATTCCCAATGGACATGCTTGACAATGTACTGCAATACATTAAATTCATAATTCATTTCATTCATATAGCCATCTTTTTTCCACTTGCCTTACCCAGTTCCATACATATTGAGTAAACTTTTGTAAAACTTATCAATTGTATCTTAAATTATTGAAAATTGAATATTTGCTGAATATATGAACTTTGCTTGTATGTAACTTGAAATGGCACAAGAGCCAACATTATGAGAATGACAATGGAGCTGAACAGTTTTTAACGCGCAAGCAGTTCTGTTCTTGTGTACGATCGGTAACCCTAATTTACTGTGTAAAGATGGTTACATTCTTTTCTTTAGCTTTGTTTGTCAAGAGACCCAAATATAGAATGCTCGTTCAATTATGGTCTAACAAATCTTGTGAATTTTTAACGTCATTGTATTATACAAGCTCTGTTTTTATTTTCTCTAATACGATGTCTTGTATGATGCTTTTGAAGTTTTTTGCTCCGTAAAATTATGTAGGGTCTGTTAGTACATGGAAAAAAAAGTATAAATATAAATATATATTTTATTTTATCCTGTTTTTCGTTTTTTCCCGTCGGTCTTTTTTTCCCACTTGCCGAAGTGTCATTGGTGATTTCGTGGTGTGGTCAGGTTCATTTCCTTGTGCTCTATGTATTTGGGGAATTTGAAATGGTCACTGCTCCTTGTCTATATACAATACAATGTTGATATATACATGTACCTGGCATGTGCACGACTTTGTTGTTAGAGGCCACTTTATCATTTCTTCTGCTTCAAATAGAAATGTCTATTTATGAATTATGCTTGTAGTTTTTCACAAATAAAATGGTTACATTTATTTAATTCTTGAGGGGATTTGTTTTCTTTTATTTTTTGAATCGAGTGTGGGTCGCGCCGTCTCGAATGAAGAATGCTTGCCAATTACGCATTTTTGAACCCGAAGAGAGCCAATTTTTTATTTTCTTAACGGGTGAACTAAATAATGCATTATAATAGTACATGCAAATGCCAATTAAGCCACATTTAACAAAGGCATTTCATACATTGCAGATTTGGTCATATTGACATCGACATCGACATCAATCGGTACATGACACAGTAGTAAGAACTTCATGTCCTAATTGGGTGTGAATGACCCTGGTATTAGAAGTCACCACATATCAAAAGTAATTTTTCAACCTTCTACTAAATTGGGGAAGAGAATTTAACTATTAATTACCCTTGCCTTCCCTGTGAAAATGTGAACATTTCTATGATAAATAATTAAATTCAATTCCAGGGTCATTTCTGCAGTCTTTTGAAGATGAGTTTCCCCCTCTCCCTTATGCCCTGCGCTAATAAAGGCTTCACTCTGCATAGGATATCAGCGCTGTGCCTAATCTCCGGCTGGCCTCCGAGTGCGTTCCGCGTGTCCAGTCAGCTGCTGTCATCGTGGCGGAGGATTGAGACGTGTGCGTGTGTGTGCGAGTGTGTGAGTGCGTGTGTGTGCATGTGTGTGTGTGTGTGCGAGTGTGTGAGTGCGTGTGTGTGCATGTGTGTGTGCGAGCGTGTGTGCGTGTGTGTGTGCGTGTGTCTGTGCGCGCGTGCGTGTGTGTGTGTGTGCGCGTGTGCGAGCGTGTGCGTGTGCGTGTGTGAGTGTGTGAGCGTGCGTGTGTGCGTGTGTGTGTGAGCATGTGTGTGTGTGTGTGCGTGTGTGTGAGCGTGTATGTGTGTGCGAGCGTGTGTGTGTGTGCGAGCGTGTGTGTGTGTGCGAGCGTGTGTGTGTGTGCGAGTGTGTGAGTGTGTGAGTGTGTGAGTGTGTGAGTGTGTGTGTGCGAGTGTGCGAGTGTGTGAGTGTGTGAGTGTGTGAGTGTGCGAGTGTGCGAGTGTGCGAGTGTGCGAGTGTGCGAGTGTGCGAGTGTGTGAGTGTGTGAGTGCGTGTGAGCGTGTGAGCGTGTGAGCGTGTGTGCGTGCGTGTGCGTGTGTGTGTGTGTGTGTGCGAGCGTGTGTGCGAGCGTGTGCGAGCGTGTGTGCGAGCGTGTGTGTGTGAGCGTGTGCGTGTGAGTGTGTGCGTGAGTGTGAGTGTGAGTGTGAGTGTGAGTGTGAGTGTGAGTGTGAGTGTGAGTGTGAGTGTGTGCGTGAGTGCGAGTGCGAGTGCGAGTGCGAGTGCGAGTGCGAGTGCGAGTGCGAGTGCGAGTGCGAGTGCGAGTGCGAGTGCGAGCGCGAGCGCGAGCGCGTGCGCGTGCGCGTGCGCGTGCGCGTGCGCGTGCGCGTGCGCGTGAGTGTGTGTGTGTGCGTGTGTGTGTGAGTGTGTGAGCGTGTGGGGAGAGCCGCTCTGCCCCGCCGAGCTGCAGCACGAGGCAGGCCAGAGACGGCCTGTCATCTCCGCTGTGCAGGGCCCGCTGAGGGAGGGTAATGAGGCTGTACTTAGAGCCGGGGTCGCTCAGTTTCCTCATACTGCTACTACTCCTGTGCCAACTGCTCCCAGGGGCTCATCTGCGAAATGGCCGTATCATTCAAGCCATTGCTTCTATTGATGCAATGGGCTATAGCTACCCACTGCGTATTCATGCATGGCTTTGGTTAAGATTAGGAGCTGGTCTTTGTGGGGAAAATCTACTCATAGCAGTGAGTCCTTTCGGTGGGAGCTGGTACTGACTTGTGGGAATCTTATACAGCAATATAAACCGTCTTCCATAGGCAGCGCCGTTGTATGTGGGGAGAAAGGTGGCAGTATTCCTAGGGCCATGTAGTGGTGGTGTCCCCAGCTGCTTCTCTGCAGTCCCCTTCATCTCTGCATCGCTGAGAACCTCCTGTGCTCACACTGTAATCTAATGATGTACTTCTTCTGAAGTCTTGGGTTGCTTTTTTGCTGGAGGTAAGGTTGGCACTGCGTTTGTTGCTGTTTTTGCTTATAACCCTGTATTTTTCCATCTACCTTGGTGCAATGCCCTTTGTTGTGTTGTTTGTGCTGGGTGTCTTCATAAAGCAGGTTTACTGCCTCATGAAAGCACAGTTGCAGAACTCGTGCTGTATAAAAGACTGGATTGGAACAAGAAGCTCCAGAAGATGAAGTACCTTAACTCACAAAGTTGATCAAGCTTGCAGGTGACATCGCGTCACATTTAATATGATAAAAGCTCAATTACATTATTTTTTCCCAATCGTATTTGTCTGCTTTCAAAAATAGTGATATTATTTGTGAAAGTACATAAAAGAGCTTTCTCTTTGTGAGGCAGCTAGCTCCAGACACCATGGGCCTCATGTATAGAATTTGGTTGGATTTCATCCTTTGACTGTATGTACGACCAGCGAACTAAATTGTTTATAGCCAACACATGATTCACAAAATGTGTGTACCAATGAAAATTGTTTTGTGAAATCACACATACACACGCTTAATTTAAGAGAAGAGAAGAGAAGGAGCTTTATAACTCACCCAGTGAATGCCCTCAGTTGTCCTTTAACTGGTGGCTTAGTGTTTTATTCTGCTGTTGAAATCTCAGTCAACCGCTGCTAAATAACACTATTGTTAGATATTAAAAGATAAGAAAACATAATGGCAAAAAAAGCTAATGTAAAAAAAGAATGCTCAGAATGTGAAATTGAGCTGTAACGGAGGAGCAAGCATGAGCACACTATCGTTAGGTACCAGAAGTAGCACTGGATCGAGCAAAACTAAACATGTTACTTTGCTCACTGACAGGATGGCTCTCGCTAACTGGTGTCAACTTTTTTACTCATGCGATATTCATGTAGTCATGTCTATAATCAGTTGATAATTAACAACTGCAAAGCATTTTTAATATTTGTTCTTCCATGTGCTAGCACTATCACATGCTGTTGTTAAAACATGTTTTCTACATTGTGTGGTGTAGCTGTTCAAATTTAGCTTCTCTTCTGTTGGTTTTACACAATATTTTAATGTCTCAGCTCAGTTATTGTGAATGTTAACATATGTTTCAGGAACATCTCATCAGCTTGCGTTCATTGAAATGCCTCCAAACTCATTGGACGGTGCTTCACCCTACAGCAAGACAATGATCCCAAACATACACGAGTACTCTCTTTCTGATGTTCCAAGCAGTTTGTTTTGGTAAGCCTATTGCCTGGCCAATGTTGCTGGCTGTTTTTTCTTATAATAACTTCCTTTGCATTCATTGGCACAACTCTGGTCCTCATGTTGACAAACACCAATGTTAATAGCACTCTGAAATGGGCAGAATGTATAAAAGAAAAGTGCTGTACTCTACATGGTGAAACCAAAATTTATAAGAAAATACTATTCAATAAAAGCTGAAAATCTGCACTTTACCAACATGTGAATTATTGTATTACTCTGCAGTGCAGGGGCAGACCATGAAAAAATATTATCTTGTCCCAAGACTTGTGGAGTTCACTATATGTGCGCGTGTGCGTGTGTGTGTGTGTGTGTGTAGGCTATATTCCTTTGTAGCTCCCCAGGTTATCTTTTCCAGCAGATTTTCCCTCTGATTTTATTCCAGCAAATCCTCCAACATGAAACAGTCTTGACTACGACTTCTACGCGATCACACAGAGCAGGTTTTACCAGATGAGTACCTTCCTTCCGCTGCCGTCTCCCTCATCCAGGCCGCAGCATGAGTAAATCCATATGTTCCAGGCAGAAAATGACGATCGGAAACCGGCTTTTATTTGAAGAGAAATAAGGACTTGTCATGAGTAGATTAAACAATGGATATAACAGAAACAGTGCGTCTCTGGACTGCTGGAATAATATAGAATCTGTGTTTCACATATAGAAAAAATGTGCCATCTCATTTTAATGCGCTACTTGGGTGAAGTTTATTATTGCAAAAGTTGTTCTATCAAAATGTGCTAATAAGGAAAAGATGAGCATTGGAAGTATTAAAACATGGAGCATAAAGAAAAAAACTAATTTATTATTATGTATTATGCTCTCACATACATTATTTAGAGGCGCTTTATTTATTTATTTTTAATCCCGCGAATGAACAGTGCGAGTTGAGTGAGTCCGTGGCTCAGCTATGCCTTACAGATGTAAACTGGCATTGCGGTTTTTTTCTGATAACCCTGTGAAATTGTTAATGGAAGCCAACAGCGTTGTGTTTTCACCAGCGCTTCAGAAAAGAATTAGCTGGCTTTCTGTACCCACATTGTTGAAATATTTAGAAGAGCATGATTAAACGGCACTTCAGAGGTGGCCCCCTGACCTGGTTGTTGAGATTTGATGGGGTGTATTGTTTTTGGAGAGTAATGAATCAAACAGTTGTTATTTGTAACAGCCCTCCCCTGCGCGTGTTGGTACTCACTGGAGCTTGGAGATGAGATTCATTTGAACAAGAGCCGCGGTTTGCACTCACTCCACAGAAACCACAAGACATGTCTGGGAAGCACGCTGACAAACGCGTTGTGCATTATGAATTGAGCTATCGCCAAACGGAAGGGAAGGATATTTGAGTCAAGGTAAGTAATTAAAAAATCTGACTGAGCTTTTGCACTGTAAACACAAGACATTTTACCAAGACGCCGATACCTTTTTAATGCACACCTCACCAAGAAAACAATGATGCAAGGAAAGACTTTAATGGAAGGAATTTCCTTGATATAAAGAATAAAGGAATGTTTCCACATAGTTATTTAGCACTGATATAACCTAAGAATAAAAAGTACAGAGGAATTTAAATAGAATAACTTTGGTTAACTGTTATGAATCAATCAATAACAAATATATTATTGCAATTTGTGACGTATGTGGACATAATATTACCTGAGCATCTGTATTACACACAATCTCTGAGGAATGAATACATTGACTGTCTGTGGTGTACAGATACTGGCAAAGATGTGTGTGGACTTGTAATGTTGGCTGGCTATGATATAGCACAGGGATACTCAATCTTACCCAGAAAGGGTCAGTGTGGGTGCAGGCTTCTGTTCCAACCGAGCAGTTACACACCTGATTCTACTGATCAGCCATTTGAGTCTTCGCAAAGGACCTTGATTAGTAGAATCAGGTGTGCAGCTTTTGCTACATTTTCATTGTTCACACTCTTCTTGGGTAAAGTCTGACAGAAAATGACTTGAGTCACTGGCGGCCATGTTCTTGTGAATATCTAGAACAGCAGTCCCTCTGCTTCACACCCTAACCCTTTTCTTTCCATTTAATCTCAACAAAACACAAAGAACCCCTTTTACCTATTTCCGAGCAAGGCATTAATGAAACCCCAGGCGGGTGGGGAAAGATCGTTTGATCTGCACCGAGATGGCCCCTGGCAAAAAAAGGACATTTTGTTCTTTGACCACAACCACGTGCTATCATGATGACTGCCCAGCAGACTCCACAGAAATCTGTGAAATACAGCGTTTAGTTAGCTCTGTGAGTCAATACTGGATTGATCCCTGTTTTACAGGAACACGCCGGTGTGCGTCGTACACATGCAGGGCTCCGGACCGATGATTTCTGCACACACACACACACACACAGTTTGAACCAGCAGCCCCTCCACAATTCAGCTGAGACTTCTCTGGGAATACAATCCATTTAGTGATATTAAAGTATTGAGCTAATTAAAAAGGAAAAGGAAAATTGTATTTCCTGCCATAAAGGTAAGCATCAGAGCTGGATTGCTACAATTCGTATATTGAGATTCAGTGAGCAAATGGCCTGGCAGCTGATGAGTTCAAGGAGAAAGTCTATTCACTTGTTATGGTTGTCAAGAAATAATATCAACTGTAGCACAAGCCGTGAATAGGCTGAACAGACTGCACCACAGCGGGGCTTGTGTATGCAACAGAACATAGTATAACATTTCCCTTCTACAGAAATATGAATTATCCCCACAATATTTTCTAAGTTTTGCATTGAAAAAGGGTTATATTGTTCAGTTTTTGCTTCTGTGGTTCTATACGGAATCCATATGTATCATCGCTATGGCCATCATAACATCCATCCAGATAGATGAATCACATGCAATCTTCTCAGGAAATGGATGGGGATGCAAGTGCTTTCTTTCCTGGAAATAAGTAATGAAGACTGAAGCCATGGTCATATTTAAGGCTCGTATTAGAGTGCCTTTGTTCCCCCCCAGGTCCAGGAAACTGCAGGGCTTACTGAGCGAGCCATAATGGAGTCATTCGTTAGTGACAGAAAGACTGGGAGTCGCTACGGTTTCTGCTATGCCTTGTGGGGTGTAAACCATTGGCATTCTGAAATCAGAGCATTCTATTCCAACACTTTCAGTGAACCCCTGAATTCTGGTTCTTTTTTTGTCTCCAAAGAAGTTAGCTGATTTAAGGAGATCACATGCTCTGGTCCAAATGTATTTTTAATGTACCAAAACAAGAATAGCCTACTGTATAACATTTCATTTATTGTGAAAACAATTCTTGAAATCAATGTATGTATTTAATTATAAGTCATTTTATTCAGTTCTCTTCAAGAATTTGTTTTGTCTTTTTGAAAGCCAACCAAAAATAAAAATCCTTCCCCAACAATAACTTACATTGTTCTATTGAAAATGTTTTTCAATAATACTTTTGTGAATCACACATAATTTCTTACAATGATTCTATTTTTGTATTGTCATTGTGTTGCTGCTTTCTGTTATTATGTTTTGTTCGTCTTGTATGCGTGACATCATTTTGTCTTCACTTTGGATTCTATTATTACTATCTTATGCAGTATATACTCTATCTATTTAATTTATATATTATTAACATTTTTCTATATTTTACCATGTGTTGTAATGTATGTTTTATGCAAACCCCAGAAAGACAAGCGTCTCACTTATGCACCAGATAATGAGGTTCCTTAATAAACTTAAGCTCACCAGCTTTATGAAGTTCAAAATAGCTTTGACAACAGTCACCAGATCCAAGTCTTCTAAGCAGGGGCCAACAGCAAAAAGGATTATTTTTTATTTTTTCGAGGCATCAGCAGGCAGATAAACCAAATTCCGCTAATCACCACACTAAAACTTCAATGAGAAAGTGCAATTATAAGCGTGAGCATTAATTTTAATCTTATTTTGTTAGTATTATTTTAGCGCCCGTTTCCTCTGAAGGCCGTATGATAAAAGATTTATGGAGCAGCAGGCCCCGAGCTCGTAAACTGGAACTGTAAATCTTTGTTCAAGAACTTTACTTCTTTTTTCCACTCTGTCTGGAGTTGGACATATTTGCTTTTACAGCTGCTCCATATTTTCCTCAGATTTGAGCCAAGAATTGGATAGAAAAGAAACTGAGCGCAAACTTGAGAGAATCCATACCCTCGAAGAATAATCTGCTCTCAGCCGCCATAAGATAAATGAGCCGCACCACTCTCATTGTTCTCTGCCAATGGAAGGCTGCATTTGTATTTGTGCTTTTATGTCTCTTTGTGTGTGTGTGTGTATGCAAGTGTCTGTGTGTGTGTGTATGTATATATACTGTATGTGTGTGCGTGTGTGTGCACACGCATGCATGTATATGTTTCTGTGTGTGTCCTTTTGTATGTGTACGTGTATGTGTGTGTGTGTGTGTGTGTGTGTGTATGTTTGTACACTCGCTGAGCACTTCATTAGGTATTCATTTGACTTATTTGTTTGACTTATTTGTTTTCTGCTGCTATAGCCTATCCACTAAAGAGGTTTGACGCGTTGTGTGTTCAGACATGCTCTTCTGCATTCCACTGTTGTAATGTGTGGTTATTTGTGTTACTGTCACCTTCCTGTCAGCTTTAACCTGTCTGGACCTTCTCCACTAACCTCTCTCATTAACAATGTGCTTTTGCCCATAGAACTGCTACTCGTTGTTTTTAGTTTTTCACACCATTCTGAATAAACACCAGAGACTGCTGTGCATGAAAATCCCAGTAGATCAGCAGTTTCTGAGATACTCAAACCGCCCTGTCTGGCACCAACTATCATTCCACGGTCAAAATACTATGATCACATTTCTTCTCTATTCTGATATTTGGTCTGAAAAAAAGCTGAACCTGCGTGTGTTTGAATGCGTGCGTGTGCGTGTGTGTGTGTTTGTATGTGCATGCGTGTCTCAACCACACTGATAGCAGATAAGGCGATGCTCTTTGCCAGCTCAGATATGTACTGAGAGCTCGAGCCTCCTGTGAGTGTGTGTGTGTGTGTGTGTGTGTGTCTGTATTTGTATGTGTGTGTGTGTGTGTGTGTGTGTGTGTGTGTGTGTGAGTCGTGGCTGTTGTCTGGAGGCAGATGATTCTGTTGTTCTGTTTTCCTCAGGCTTCATCAGCAGGCTGGCGTGTGTTTGTATGTGTGTGCGCATGTCTGTGTTTGTATATTTTTGTGTGTGTGTGTGTATGCAAGTGTCTGTGTGTGTATATATACTGTATGTGTGTGTGTGTGTGTGTTTGTACACTCGCTGAGCACTTCATTAGGTATTAATTTAACTTATTTGTTTAACTTATTTGTTTTCTGCTGCTATAGCCTATCCACTAAAGAGGTTTGACGCGTTGTGTGTTCAGACATGCTCTTCTGCATTCCACTGTTGTAATGTGTGGTTATTTGTGTTACTGTCACCTTCCTGTCAGCTTTAACCTGTCTGGACCTTCTCCACTAACCTCTCTCATTAACAACGTGCTTTTGCCCATAGACTCGTTGTTTTTAGTTTTTCACACCATTCTGAATAAACACCAGAGACTGCTGTGCATGAAAATCCCAGTAGATCAGCAGTTTCTGAGATACTCAAACTGCCCTGTCTGGCACCAACTATCATTCCACGGTCAAAATACTTTGATCACATTTCTTCTCTATTCTGATATTTGGTCTGAAAAAAGCTGAACCTGCATGTGTTTGAATGCGTGCATGTGTGTGTTTGTGTGTTTGTATGTGCATGCGTGTCTCAACCACACTGATAGCAGATAAGGCGATGCTCTTTGGCAGCTCAGATATGTACTGACAGCTCGAGCCTCTTGTGAGTGTGTGTGTGTGTGTGTGTCTGTATTTGTATGTGTGTGTGTGTGTGTGTGTGTGTGTGTGTGTGTGTGTGTGAGTCGTGGCTGTTGTCTGGAGGCAGATGATTCTGTTGTTCTGTTTTCCTCAGGCTTCATCAGCAGGCTGGCGTGTGTTTGTATGTGTGTGCGCATGTCTGCGTTTGTATATTTGTGTGTGTGTGCGTGCGTGTGTGTTTGTTTGTATGTGTGGGTGTATGCATGTGTTTGTGTGTGTGTGTGTGTGTGTGTCTCTGTGTTTGTATGTGTGTGTGTGTGTGTGTGTATCTGTGTTTGCATATGTGTGTGTGTTGTATGTGTGTGGAGGCAGATGATTCTGTTCTTCTGTTTTCCTCAGGCTTCATCAGTAGACTGGTGTGTGTTTGTGTGTGTTTGTTTGTGTGTGTGTGTGTGTGTGTATGCGTGCATGCACGTGTGTGTGTTTGCATGTGTGTGGAGGCAGATGATTCTGTTGATCTGTTTTCCTCAGGCTTCATCAGCAGGCTGGCGTGTGTTTGTGTGTGTGAGTGTGTGTATGCGTGCATGCACGTGTCTGTGTTTGTGTGTGTGAGTGTGTGTATGTGTGCGTGAGCATGTGTGTGTTTTTCTATGTGTGTGGAGGCAGATGATTCTGTTGATCTGTTTTCCTCTGGCTTCGTCAGCAGGCTGGCGTGTGTTTGTGTGTGTTTGTTTGTGTGTGTGTGTGTGTATGCGTGCATGCACGTGTGTGTGTTTGTCTGTGTGTGGAGGCAGATGATTCTGTTGTTCTGTTTTCCTCAGGCTTCATCAGCAGGCTGGCCTGTGTTTTGTCTGGGCTCATTTATCCTGCCTGAGGAGCGTATTCCTCTGGCCAAGACTCTCTGTCATAATAAGATTTCTGCCTCCATATACTTTGTATTGTAATTCCTGGCACTGCTGTTGTTGAAGCAACTAATCAATCATAGTTACTCCTTAATACCAGAACTCCTTAATTCCTAAAAAACAGAAGCAGAACTCCCTATACAAAGCACAGCATATCTGCCTCAACATAAATTCACTTTGTCTGAAAGCTGTAATCTGCAGTCTGTTGCATCAACTGGCTGTGGCCCACTTGGGAGAAGGTGGGTTTGCGTTGGGCAGTGTTCCTCCTGCACGAGAAAAAACGTGCCAGACTAGCAGCTGTCAGCAATGCGATATGTCTCCTCTGATTGGGGTGCTGTTCGTCCTGTTGTGTTGAAAACAGACAGCTGTGTCAGAGAAGCTGACATGCAATTGCAGGCATGGCTGCCACGGTAAGGACTGGCCAGAGGGAAGACCTTCAGTGAAATCTCAGCGCTGAAACATTACAACTTTATTATGTATTGTGTGTTGTATATACCATATGTAAGATGATCGATTGGACATACTTACAATTGTTTGAAAATGAAGTCAAAATAAAAATGAGTATGAAATTGGACCAGCAAGAGAGTCATTTCAAGTAAGTGCTTTGTGAAAGCATCCTGAGTTTGGGAAAAGCAATAGATATATAGGCCTATGTCGTTTAATTAATTGCTACACCTTTAAAAGGGGCTATGAAATCATTAAAATGTCAAGTTATTTTCATGAATACAAGGACTACAGAAGGGACCGCATTGAGAACCCCTGACCAATATGAATATACTCCTTGAATAATTGCCTAGAGAGATATTAATCATGCAAATTTTGCAACGAGCAAATTTTTGGACATGCACCCATTTAGTGGTAATGCAAGCGCATTACTCTAGCCTTTTGGGTAATTACAGTAGAACAAATGATTGCTCACAGCTAGGCAGATGCAGTGTGTAATCACACTTGACCTATTCAATGAACTTCATTTATTAAGTATGTGAGCTGAATAATGTTCAGCTGTTCCGCCTTAATAAGTCAGTGAAAATAAACCCATCTGGATACTACACACAGTTTACATCAGAGCTGATCGTCACTAGCCTAGCACTGCTCCGACTGTGTTGTTTCACCTGTTGGAATATTTGGAGAGACAAAAACATTTTTAATCATTTAAAAAAAAAAAGTTTAAATCCACTATGCATTTTGTGTGGGTTTTGGATGGGTCATATTATTTTGAGTATTTAGATTAAAATGATGTGGAACCCTTCTAGTTGGACAGTACTAGAAGTACATTTCAGAAATATAGACAGTATTGGCTTTAGAGCACAGAATGTGTGTTGTACATGGCTTTGGAGCACAGAATGTATACTGTACATGGCTTTGGAGCACAGAGTGTGTGTTGTACATGGCTTTGGAGCACAGAGTGTGTGTTGTACATGGCTTTGGAGCACATAATGTGTGTTGTACATGGCTTTGGAGCACAGAATGTGTACTGTACATGGCTTTGGAGCACAGAATGTGTGTTGTACATGGCTTTGGAGCACAGAATGTGTGTTGTACATGGCTTTGGAGCACAGAGTGTGTGTTGTACATGGCTTTGGAGCACAGAGTGTGTGTTGTACATGGCTTTGGAGCACAGAATGTGTGTTGTACATGGCTTTGGAACACAGAGTGTGTGCTGTATATTGGTGCTCATATTTTCTGTTTTGGCCAAGTTCAAACACAGGACAGGCTATCACTGTTACAGCTGCAGAAAGAAAACCTTTACATGTAAAGAATATTCAATGAAGACATAAGGAATATATTTCTGGAAAGAAGGTCTTATAGAAAATCATCAGCCATTTCCATCTGCTTTCATGCATATTGCAGTGAATACATCTCAGCACAATATGTACACCATTCGGTGTGTTACAGTAGAGACACTACCATCATACATAGGGTCTTATACTGTATTTAGTATAGATGCATAATAGCATGTTTTGCACATTTGTGTTATTTGATTTATGATATACAGTGTGTACAGTATAGTAGGTACTGCATATGCTCATCTGTGGACTGAAAGTGGGGGTAGATTTAGATTTATATATAATAAGCACACAATATGGTGTAATGCAGCAGAGACACACTACCATGATATATACAGTCTACATTGAATGTGTACTGTGTATTTTTAGTATAGATGTACTGTACTATAGCATGTTTGTGTTACATAGTTGATGATACAGTACACCTATGTGCACTATAATAAATGTATACTGTATATACTCATGTGAAAGTGGGGGCACATGGGCTAAGGCTGAAGCCATAAGTCAGCACTATGCCACAGCAATCTGGGTCAATGTGTGGAGAACATAATGTGTGCTGCCATTGTGAGGCTCAGCGAGCAACATAGGATCCACACAAAGGCAGGCCTGCCATTGGTGTGTGAGTCAGTGTGTGAACATGGAATGGCGCAGGACCAGTGCTTAAGGCCTCTGCCAGTGTTTGGGATAATACCAGCTTCTAGTACTACACTTAGCCTTGATTGGTTTCATGTCAGAGCTCACTTTTCAATGGAGCGCCTCCCATGTTTCCCTGTGGAATGTTTGTGTGCGTGTGTGTGCGAGTGTGTGTGCGTGCGTGTGTGAGTGTGTGTGTGCATGTGGTGCATGCATATGTTTGTTTGTTTGTTCATATGTGTGTGTGTATGTGTATGTGTACATGTGTGTATATGTGTGCATGTGTGTGTGTGTGTGTGTATGTGTATGTGTGTGTGTGCGTGCGTGTGTGTGTATGTGTATGTGCACATGTGTGTATATGTGTGCATATGTGTGTGTGTGCGTGCGTGCGTGTGTATGTGTGCATGTGTTTGTGTGTATTTTTGTGCATGTGTGTGTGTATATGTGTGCATGTGTGTGTCTATATGTGTGCATGTGTGTGTGTATGTTTATGTGTATGTGTATGTGTATGTGTGTGTGCGTGTGCGTGTGCGTGCATGCATGTGTGCTTGCATGTTCACGTTTGGCAATGTTGGAGAGAGCACCTCTCTGGCACTGTATATTTGTGATGTATGCTCCTGTGGATTACCTCCTCTCCAGAACAATTACTTTTTGTCTGGAAACCAGACATTCTTCCTCATCGGAGTAAGGGCCTCTTTCTGTGTCATTAGCTCTGCGCTCCCTCTGTGATATTTTGCTCCATTCCAGTGACAGCTTTCTAGGATGTGCTTTTGAAAGATGAGCCATTACTTACAGTGCGAACCATGTAACAGGATCCCAATGTGGGTTTGGGATGTCTCCAAAACAAGACCCTGAAAAGCAGGCCAGACCACCCTAATGAGCCATCCAGGAAGGGGGAATGGAGCAAACTAATCCCAATTAAACACAATCCGTCCATTGACCAGGAACTTTAGAGGACTTGGAGCACAGCAATAACACTGAAACTAGCATCTATTCAGAATGAGTTCAGGTCATCGCCTCTTTGTTCCTAGGAAGAGTCGTGAACTTTTCCTTACTGAATTACCTCTGGAATTACTGAAAGAAAGCAAACTGCCTCAGTGAAATAACCAACCGTATAAATACTAATGCGTATTATAGGGGAAAAAAAATATATTTTACATAAGCTGTATGAATCTATCTGGATACGATATTCTGCTAAATGCACGAGTGAACCCGAAAAGCCTTTTAAAGACACACAGGCAGGGTCCGCCATATTTTTAGAATATGTTTTTGCTTTGGTGCTTTTGAAAATTAAGCTCTAAGTTACTACAACTGTGCAGTCGTCCGACCGACATTTGAAATTTGGGAAACGCTGGGATTTTTTCAATTATTTCCATTTGAAAGTTAAAGGAGAAGCTTTGATGGAGGGGATGGTCTTTGGCTGATGTTTTAAGCCATCTTAAATTTACTGCCCCTACCCCTGCTTTTGTCTGTTTTCCATTAAATGTTGAGAGATGCAAAGCAAATGCATATTTTCTTTTTCAATTCTTTTGCTTTAAACTCCGCAGTAGTTCTTTGTAATGGCTTAAACCGAGCACTTTCCTCTTCTCTATAAATTGTCCCCGATGAACGCTGACAGATCCTTGGAGACACGCCAATAATACAATCCAGTCCTTCTGCGAGAGCTTTATTTGTTTACTGATATTACATTATTAAAGAAACAATACACCCCGTCCCTCACCGGTTCCTTTCAGGGGAGCTTTTTGACGCTTTGTCATGGGAATAAGTGCACGCTGTGGGTTGTGGGACTGCAGGAAGAAGCTGAACAGAAAGGGTGTTTCATACGTCAGCTGTGTAATTGCAATTTTATATATTATTCCCTGACGCGCTCATAAATGCCCGTCCTCTGTGTATCCCACAGAACACCTGAGCTGAAATAGCTTCCACTCTTTTAACACAACTGCTCACCTTAAGACCGTTATTATAAATTAATTGGCGCTGTTCATTATATAATTTGTTTTATTCCACTGTGCTGGTTTCAGTAGTGATAATAACGGCGGTGACATTTTGACACCGTTACAGATTATTTTCTGTGTTCCCCAGTGTCAAACGCAATGTAAACGATATTGTGACAAGCTGTAGTAAAACTGATTAATATTGGAATAAGACGGCACTGACAAGATAATAATGGTACAAGCATTTCATTTGGAGATAGAAAAGGCTTTTAGCAACGCTTCTGGAAATTATGAGAGTCAGGGTGGCTCAGGAAAGCATTCTTACAAAGATTGTACCATTGCTTATACCAGGGCAATTCCGGTCCTGGAGGGCCTGTGTGTATGCAGGCTTTTGTTTCCACCAATTACCATGGCTAAATGAGCTAATTGGCTGCATGAACCAACACTGGTCCACTCAAAGATTAGATCACAGTAACACGGGGGACACAAGAGTCTTCAGCTGTCATTCATGCACATCAAGAAATGTAATGTAGCTAAAATGTCAGATGGCATAAAAGGCTAATTATGTAATTAAGGCCAGAAGTTGGTATGAAATCCAGAAATGGATACGGCCCTCTTTGCCCACCTCTGGCCTATACCATAGTCAGCATTGCACATGTAGAGTATCTTCATTAGCCTATACCATAGTCTGCATTGCACATGTAGAGTATCCTCATTAGCCTATAGTATAGTCAGCATTGCACATGTAGAGTATCCTCATTAGTCTATACCAGGGGTCGGCAACCCTGGTCCTGGAGAGCCGCAGGGTGTGCTGGCTTTCGTTGTTACTTGGCATTAATTGATCAATGAAAGCCATTGATTGCACAGTTAACTCACCTCACCTGGTTTCTTGGGTCTGAATCGGTTGCTTATTTTAAGGTGGAGACGAAAGCCAGCACACCCTGCGGCTCTCCAGGGTTGCCGACCCCTGGTCTATACCATAGTCAGCATTGCACATGTAGAGTATCCTCATTAGCCTATACCATAGTCAGCATTGCACATGTAGAGTATCCTCATTAGCCTATACCATAGTCAGCATTGCACATGTAGAGTATCCTCATTAGCCTATACCATAGTCAGCATTGCACATGAGTATCCTCATGCCTCAATGACCTGGGAACTTCAATAGGACGCAAGCATTACATTACATGAATGGCATTTGGCAGATGCTCTTATCCAGAGCGACATACAGTTGATTAGACTAAGCAGGAGACAATCCTCCCCTGGAGCAATGCAGGGTTAAGGGCCTTGCTCAACAGCTGTGTGGATCTTATTGTGGCTACGCTGGGATTCGAACCACCAACCTTGCCTGTCCCAGTCATTTACCTTAACCACTACGCTACAGGCAAGCAAACCTTCATCAACCATGGGTATGAATGAGATACTGGAAGCCCCCTGCCTTATACACTAGGGTACACTAAGGTCATGCTTCTATGAAACTGTATAAGCCACTTGTTGCTCTCTAAGAGAAACAAACATCTGTTTCTGCAATGAGCCGTCCTGTTTATTTCATGACGAACCACACGATGAGGCCTGATCATATTACCAGTGTAGGAGGTTACAGTACTCCTCTTGTACTAGCCGGGGAAATTATAGCTCATTGAAATCCCAGATGAAGCATTGCTCTGGTGACCTTGAGGAAGGTACCTCACTTGACTTGTCTCAGAAAAGCTTATTCCATAAAGACTCTTGGTAGGCTCGCCTGCCTGAGGTACTTGTGTGGAGTGGAGTGGTGCATTGTATGGCCCTGCATCCAATCTAGCTCCAATGGTCCAAGAGTCTGGAGGCCCTGCAGAGCAACGCACGATAATCTATAGCTGTCCCTTTAAGTCTCACTGTAGTGTAAGTCGCTCTTGATAAGTGTGTCTGCTCAAGGCCAAGGGTTAATAAGATGACTGAAGTCCTTGGTCCCTGGGTGAGGCTGTTGTGAAGTTTGTTGAACTCCAGTGGAAAAAAGCTAAGAGTGAAAGAGAGTTTTTGAGAGTTTGGGAGCTTTGAGAGCAAAATTAACACCATCTTCCTTTTTCATTTTCTTGCTTCTTAGCAACTTCTAGTGCTGTCCAACTAGAAGGGTTCCACATCAAACAGCTTCTTGGCAGAAGCCAAGTGAAATTGTAAGTAAAAATGAAATTCAGTGGTAAGTTTGGAGTGATTACTTCAGGTGTCATTGAAGACGGCTACTTTCTCATGAAATGGATTTGAAACAGTGCACAGTTGAAATGTTGGTCACACATTACACAAGGTTCATAAATTGAGATTAACTAATGTAGTTAATTAATGATGGACAAATACATTAATTAAGCATGAAATTAACTTTCCATTAGTTAATGCCTTTGTTAACAACTAACTAATGGACATATTTGTGCTTGAATATTTATACATTAGCAAGCCATAGGATGAACTTATAATTAGTTAACCATTAACAAATACATTAACTGACTTTTTAATTCCAATATGAATTGGTAATAACTAATGTACTTGTAAACATGAATTAATGATGTACAAATACATTAACAGAGCTGTACAGACATATCTTCTCAGTAGTAATTAGTTAAAGACTACATTAGTTCATGCCAATTCATGGAACCTTTCTGTAAATTGTTAGTAAAATGTTTTGATCCTATGTGAAATGTCGGCATCCACCAGGTCTCAGTCTGATGCCAGCCTTTTACACGCCGGTGCCAGCTGGCTCTGCTCAGGCTGGGTAATGGATGTCTCATTTAAACCACCCAAGAACCGGGCAGCCCGCCCCTTCTCCTTTGTCGGAGTGACCAATTTACTACTCCGGCTCTTTATTGCATTGCCTGAGCAAACGGGCCCGTGGGTACAATAAGCAGGTTAGTTACTCTGACATCACCACCTGGATTCGGTTTGTTGAGATTCCAGTCAGTCTCTGGTTCTGAGGAGCTGGGGCTGCAGTGGTCAGACCCTTTCCTTCCTGGCTGTGCTCTGTGCCATTATGAAGATCCTATTCTCCTGCTCACAATGGAGCCATCCCAGTGTACTGCACCAGTCACTTTAGCTCTGATGGAATGATGAAATGAGTCGAAGCTCACTGCAGGCTACTTTATAGTATGCGTATTATGGTGAGCAGCTATTTGACTTCTGTTATATTAGGCATGATTTCATTTTCCGTATTCCAGTATTATTTTATTATTTTTCCCTACTTGAGAAGAGAGAGAGAGAGAGAGAGAAAATGTGTGTGTATACCTGTGTTTGTATGTGCGTGCATGTGTGGGCATCTGTGTGTGTGCATGTGTCTGCATTTGTTTGTTTGTGTGTGTTTGTGTGTGGGCAACTGTGTGTGTGTGTGTGTGTGTGGGCATGCATATGTGTGCAGTTGCATAAAAGACTGAAAACCTTCAGGCTGTTGACCCCTCATTTCTCCTCTCCACAATGTCCACTCAGAGGTCAACAGGCAGAGCCACCTACAGCACGCATTTCAGAATCACTCTTTCTGAAGCGCCGGCATCCACACCAGTCACAATGACCCAAATAAGATTCACAGGGAGGCAGAAATTGCATCTGCTTCTCACACATTCATCAATCAGAGCTCCGCTTGCTTTGCTGGAAATGAATGGGCAGGGTTTCTATGAATGTGAAAGCAGTCTGGAGTGCTGCGGGGAGGCAGGTGGTGATTTGGAGCAGAACAGCGCGCGCGACGCAGCTCTGCACACAGGGAGCGGGGCTTAAACACTGCCCCCATAGGGGAGCGCTCATTACAGCGCATTTCAGCTCGGCTCAATTACAGCTACGTCCTCCTGATTAAAAATACAAACAACTGGAACAGATCGTTTACGGATTAAAAAAGACAGACAAAGTAGATACGCAAATACGTCTTACTAATTATAATATTCTTATTATGAATAATAATCATGACAAGAAGAAGGACAAGAAGATGATGAAGAGGAAGAAGAAGAAGATGATGACAATGACATGTTTCTCTTCAGAGTCTCTCTGTTTGATTTCTCTCTATGTGTTAATAGCGCATTCCCTAAGCGCGTGACACATTCCGTGCCTTATCTCCTGTAGCCCTGGCCCAGGAGACTCCATTTCTGCTGCAGAGCCCCTGAATGAAAAGTTTGCTGACTCGCGTCATATTTCAGCTCTGCTCTGCACCGAATTCCCTGGCCTCCGGGGAACAGGCTGGAAATCCGGCAAGGGTCGAAAAAATAAGAGCCGGCCACTCTCTCCCCAGCTATTGTGTTTGGGCTGCAGAGCCGTTTAACCTCACTGAACCCAAACAAGGAAAGGTCACGGGGGGAAGGGACGGCAGGATGTAAGATTCCTATGCATGCTAAATATGGATTCATAGCTACTTTATATTCGACAAGACAGGGAATTACGGTTGAGTTATTGAGAGGCGCCCTCAACTTTAAATCATATCTCAGTCCATTTAGTTCCATATGGAATGGCCTCCATATGCTATACTTAAGAAGTTTTTTTATACATACAAAGAAAGGAAATGCCGAAATGAAAAATGAACGTATAATTATGTTTATGACCTGTAAAAATATCGTGCTCACATTACGGAATGACACTGCCATCTTGTGGAAGTATTTAATATTTTTAATTCACCCTCATTTGACATATTTTCCACAGCCCAGCAGGTCTGTGATAATAAGAATGCAAAACAGACAATTGCTTTATAATACATATTTAGATGAGATTTTGCCCTCAAATAGATTTGAATTTGAATTGAAATTAAGTTGAATTTGAGCACACAATCTGAAAGTGGATATTCCGACTCCAACTGTAATATTAATTTGTCTGTTGCGGCTTAGCACATCATTTAGTGCATTTTTAGTCAATTCCTGAGGAGACCCATGATGCTCATTTATGCTTTTATTTTATTACATTATTATACGGACTAACAATATGAATAAATCCAATTAAAACTGTTATAATAGAAAAAAAACATTATCCGTTAAAAAGCAAACGAGACTTGCAAATGTAATCGTGACAGGCTTTTACGAACGGAATCGTCGCAGTGTGGGTGGCATCAGGTCAGGATGGCAAAAGCTAATCTGGGCGCTGATTTCCGTCGATCGGAGGGATAATCAGACGTGACTGAAGCTGACACCGACGATGACGCTCCTCCCGTGCCACTCACGGCTCGATTCGGCCCTCACCCGTCTCCGCCTGATCAAACGTGACAAGCTCCTCGGGCCGGCTTTTAAGAAACAAACGCCATTTTGTAACCAGTCCCGGTGGTTCACGGAGGTTAAACGGTCCAGATTGCTGGCCTCTGAGTGCCGTTTATGTGTTTTTTAATCTCAGCCAGAAGAATATTCTGATGCACTGCACACCGGAGGCACCACAGGGGGTGCAGCAGATGTTTAATTGGGACAATTAATTTATATTCGGAGCTGGTTAAGTCGATACAAGTGTAATCAGCAGCAACTGCACACAGAATCTTGACTGTTTCGTTGGTTTTCAAGAGAACCGTCTTCTCGCCACGTACCAGCAGTTACTTTTCTTACCACTAAATTTAAAATATGACTTACCAACAGTATATGTGCTCCCTGTTCAGGTAAAACATAATGACTCTGTTTCACTGTGCACAGCCTATACTATTGCATTAATGTAATGCACCAGTGCTACTCAACCCAGGTCCTGGAAGGTCACATTCATTGCATATTTTCATAACAACCACCGGACATAACAAAAGATTTTCTCTGGGAAATCAAGTCATCTTGCTTCCATAATTCAGCCAATATATAAACCTCCGGAAGCAGAGATGTGGAGATCTGACGATTCTGAGTAAGTTTGACACCTGAATAATATTCTGCAGTGAGGAAAAGAGAAGTACACAATGTAATTAGTACAAATAAAGGCCACATCCTCAGATGTGCACTATATCAATTTCTACCCTGCTGTGTGGTTCTATTCATCCGTCTGTGCTGAAGTGGTTGTACATTTGGATTTACAGCCACCAGTTGCAATGTGCAAGGGCTATCAGTTGCAATGTTTCTTTTCCTTGGTGTGTTTGACACGGACATCACCGATGGCACCATAGTGCTGTGTCAGGGGCACTTACAGTCTCAAAGTTATGAAAGTTGTTTCTTCCTCAGCCAGTAGAGAGAGCACTTCTCCCAGTCATAGCCACCGTACTGTACACACACACACTGCCCCACCCACTCCATCTTCAGCCAGATCACTTCAGCCCTACCCTCCAGATATCATTGCACTAAGGTCAAGGCATTAACGCACTCATTAGCAAGTTATCTACAAGAAAATATTAACACAAATTCAAGTATTTGTATTCCTTCACCGTAGCCATGTTCATTGTGTTCATATGATTTCTTCCTCCTATCTCTATGGCAACAGCAGCCCCTCTGTCTTTGAACATTGCTCATACTATGGCTACTATATTGGAGCCCATAGCTGGGTAGCATCTAGATGGCCCAATACATTTATTGCACTGCTTCTGTATGAGTGAATCAATTACAGAAGACTGCAGTAATGCCAAATGGATTATATGATATTTTTGATGGTCAATTTGGAAGTTGTGTTTTACAAATGTTCCAATTTTGAGGAAATTAAGACTAATGGCTAATGAGATAAAATATTTGAATAATCAAATAGCCTTCAGTAAAGTGTCAGTGATTTTTTTACATAATGAAACTATTTTCATTAAAAATATATGAAAAAGAAAATCACATTTTTGGGTAAAATGAAACTGTCAGCCCCAAATATGGAACCATTTGGAGGTTATGGGAATAACTCTGATAACAGATAATGAATATTACAGATTTTACACTTATTAGTAGCTAAATTAATCTGCATCATCATTAACATCTCTTGTCCACGGTGAAATAAACAACAGTTTTACATGCATCATATATCTCAGGTTATCAGGTACTCTTGCATGTACAGTACGTAAAACATTGTCGACATGCCGCACTGAATTTTATTCAGGCTTCATCCAGAATGGTATTTATAGGAGAACAGCTTGAATAATTCAAGTAGCCAGCCCATGCATCACCTCTGCACAGCTAACAGTGCCTACGTATGCTGTAAAGAGCAGAAGCTTCTGTAGAGTGAAGCATAGTACAGAATCATTTCGCCTTAATGTTGAGCTTCAGGGATTTGCATAACTTGTTGTTTGAACCTCCCTTAATCCTTTGAAATGGCTAATTGAAACCACATCTACTGTGCAGTGAGTAGTTTTGTAACTGTCACCATTTTGACATGCTTTTTCAAATAAACATTATATTTTCTTAACATTTTCACACACGTACACATATCATCATCATTGTACTTTGATGTTAACTAAAAGCATTAATACCTTAAGGCTGGTTTATACTCCGTCAGGCATTCATTGCTGCAACCAGTGGTCCCAGTGACATTCGGTTTATACTTCATAAATGAAATATATTTAAAATTAAACAATGACCATAGTCAATGTTGGGCGACATTAGGACATTCATGAACATTCTGCGATTTCAGTCGAGTGACCGTGTATAAACCTTAAAGCTAATTCTTTGACCAGGAATACAACCTTGCCTGGGTTTTCTACCCTGCTGTATGGTTTCATACATCCATCTTTGCAGATACCAATGTATCATCACGCTCTATGAGGACAGACAAGAATAAAACATCTGTGATAAAACATCTATTCTTTTTCAGAGGCATAAATAATTAACCGTGATCATACTTATCATTTATGAATAATCCAATCTCAGCACTTCTATATCCTTTACCCGTTCATCAATGTGAAATAGATAATAGAGTACCGGAGAAGTCCTGTGAGATCTCCTTTGGGCCTGACAATCCAGTAATGACAGAAAATAAACATCGGGGCCAACTGATGAAGCATTAAAGTGCGTTTGATTGAAATGAGCATGGATAAATGAAGAAGTCACAAAGATGTCATGGAAATAATCAGTGGCTTTCGTCGCTCAGCCATGCAGGAGATGTAACCTAGCAGCTGCACTCTCGTATCTTCATATGAATCCCTTTGCATAGTAATGATGGTGTAAATATGTTAATTGAGCATCTGTTGCCTCAAGTCAGAGTCATTTTCACTGACAGCCACTCACTTGTCCTCAGTTTTTTCCCTGACTGGCTTCTCTCTTCGGCGTGAAATGTCTGTGAAATGAACTCGCAGAACACATGCCTGGGATGAGCGCAGAAAGTGTCACGCTTAGAAAAACGAGCCCCGTTATTCTCAAGTGAATCAAGTACACAGCAGCTGTGATATCGTGTGGTGCACGCGGACTCTGCACCAACCAGGTCAAAGCAAAGATGGGACTGCTATTGGCTGCTTATATTCGCATACAGTATTATGAACCGGGAAAGATAGGGGTGGTTGGGGAATGCATTGACAGGGTTTGGCATTTTGAAATAACAGTTGGGATTCAATGTCAAATGTAATGAGCACACGTCACGCATCATTTTATATTTCAGCATGGCTGTGAGCAGGCGATGAAACAAGAACTGACAGACCAATGACAGACCAATGAATAGACCATTGGTCTGTTGTGTAATGCTGACTGTACACTGTACAATATTGGCTGCCTTTTAGATTGGTACGTCACACTTTGCAATGTAGCCCTGACAATATCCCGACTTTCATTGCTGTCACACTGTGCGATAAGATCCAATAATTCTATAATAAGGGCCAAGATTCCATCCTACACACAGGCCTGTGGATACATAGGTCTGTGGATGGACAGGTTGGTGGATGGGCAAGCTTGTGGATGGACAGGTCTGTAGAAGGACAGGTGCGTGGGCAGATAAGCCTGTGGATGGACAACTCCATCTCTATAGGCCTTGGAAGACCTACCCAGCCCAGAAGAAAACCTTTGCCCATATATGGATTTCTGGAACAAAGCATAATTTCAGGATGGAAAAAATGAATTGGGTTTTCAAAAACCATCTCTGCCAACCTGGCGTTTAGGGTGGCACGGATTGTGCAGTGGGTAGCACTGCAGCCTCACAGCAAGGAGGTCCTGGCAGGTCCAAAGACATGCAGGTAAGGCTGATTGGACAGTCTAAATTGCCCGTGGGTATGAGTGTGTGAGTGAATGGTGTGTGTGCCCTGCGATGGACTGGCGACCTGTCCAGGGTGTATTCCTGCCTTTCACCCAATGTATGCTGGGATAGGCTCCAGCCCCCCTGCGACCCTGTTCAGGATAAGCAGGTTAGGATAATGGATGGAACCTGGCATTTAATACCTGGACGTTTCTATTCAGACTCATTTCTCTCTTAAGTGGCACTGGGTTCTCTGAATTCCAATGCTGCTTCCCAGGCAAAATAATGGACTAGCAGAAAGCTAGTATATAGTCCATGTTATATACATCACCCATGTTGGTTCCATAAGAAGGGCTCTCAGGCTAGTCAAAGCTACCGTTAGCCAGAAAAGAAATGTATAGCAACGACTCAAATAACCTAAGGAAACTACTAATGGGAACGGGCCCCTCCAAAATGCTAGTTATGGATGCATCTGTGGTTCTATGAATCATAAGATTGCAAATTCTTGAAATTACTGGAGAATTCCATAATTTCTAGAAAATTCCCTCCTTTGCAAGACCTAAGGCGGACAATAGCCAACCTTGCAGTCCCCCTGTCACTACCCCTTGGTGACAAAAAAAAAAGAATGAAAACTTTGCGCATGAAAATATGGCCTATTAGCTTGAAGAAGAGCACTATATTCGGATGACACACTTTATTTAGCATCATTGGTTTTGAAGATCACAGTAGTACACCAGCAGCAAATAATTCACAGTGCTGCTGAATGTGGAACTAATTATGCGTTCTGGGTAATGGCACTGCTCCCCGCATTACATCAGACTGAATGGCAGGTTGTGAGCTGCATGTCAGTTTGCTATGATGATTTTCCCATTACCCAATAGCAAAAGCAGCGGTGCTAAATCATCCTTACGGTGGCTGCAGAGCGTAAGGGAATAGCCGACAGGATGCTTTAAGGCATCACCGTGCAATGATGAACCTGTTATAGCTCATATTACTGTATGTTTAGAATTTGCAATAGAAATTAATTGCCCTGGAGACTGTAAAGCCGTGATTCTAGTTTTCGTCAGAGAGTTTTTAACGATTCATTTATTTGGCTGAGTAGAGGAAGGCAGCTTGAAATTCGGCCGTGTCCCTGACTGACCGGGTAGCTTAAGTAACATATCATTATAACACTCCAGCGGAAGACAAGGATTTGGCCCAATTGGTGAGGAGATAAAAAAGAAGACTTGACAGACAGGCCAATGGGCTTTTTCCCAGTGTAAGCAACAGAAACATGTCAAACACTTTATCCTAAAGCCATGGTGATGAGTGTGACCCTGAATGTGGTGTTTCCACTGATCAGGCTGATGTTCTGCTACATGTCATACGGAGTCCAGCCATGTCTATATAACACGCACGCGGGTATGAAACCACTTGTCTTGTGCTCAACCACCCCCCGCATACTAAACCTACTGCATACACGTGATGTCAATCGATATTAGCTTTTAATGACTTGACTGGATTGACCACACCCTTTTAGATAGGCGTGTGATGTCCAGATGGGAGATGGAGGATTGGGAGCAGCGGTGGAAATGTCGATATGTGAGCTTTCAGAGATCTGTGTGAGAGAGGCATCAGGGCATTGTATCGTACGCTGGTTTTCTCCTCCTCCTGGGAGAAAATGTCATTTCTCCAGAGGGCTGAAAAACAGCCCTGCGATACAAAGATAACCGGCCAGGGGCAAAAAGGTTCCGTAAGACCTCATATTCAACTCATCCCAGCCATTAAGGTTACCTCGCTGAGCTAAGAACGGTTTGAAGCAGCCAGTCAAAGGACTGGAGCCGTATGCTGAGAATATTGCATCATCGGAGAGGAGATGAGCTGGAAATGAGAGGGAATGAAAGACCAGGCAGGAAGCTCTATTACCGCAGAGATATTACGTAATCACCTCCCTAATGAGAGCCCGGAGGGGCCTCTGTGCTTCCTGTGAATGGCAGAGGATGCTTGGTGCTACGGGCCAGCTGTGGCACAAACCATGATGAACAATGTCATATGTGTAACAGCAAGCAAGGGCAAAGGCAGTGCTCCTGCACATGCCTGTGTGTGTGTCTGTGTGTCTGTGTGTGTCTGTGTGTGTATGTGTGTGTGTGTGTGTAAGAGAGAGTGTATGTAAGTGTGGGCAGGTATGGGAGGTAGGGGGACTCTTTGGTTTTCATGCGGGGCTTAGGAAGCAAAATACTACATGAACAGAAAGACTCTGGGAAATGACTATCTCCCCCATGGGTGAGTGTGCGTCTGAACCCTGTATCATTTCTCATTGTGTGCCATAACAACATCGCTTCAACCTGCCACTGCCTTACCACCTCGAACAGAGCAGAGGGAAGACCTCCGTGGCATGATCTCATCCTGCCTGCACCTCCAGCTCCCTGCCCAAAGCGAGGAGGCCATGGCAACAGCAACATTACACGAGTGGAGAATTTGAGTGAAGAGAAATGCTCTCTCTGGCTGACTGGACTTTTGAGTTAGAGCAGTGTGGAAGTCGATGTTGGTTGCAGTTGATCTGTGACACATCCTGCCTTGGCTGCTGAAGACTCTGAAGCAGGAGAGCAGAGGCTTTACAGCACACTGACATCTTTCTCAGTAAGCTTGTGCCAAAGCCAAGAATTGTCATATTTTCAGGATGAAGACATTACATTGCATCACAACCTACTGTTTCTATTTTTTTACAGCTATTATTGTTCCCACAGCAAAGGTAACAAAAATGTCAAAAGTAATTTAAGTTGTTTGTTTTTTCTGTCCTGTTTAAAATGTAAATCAGTTACAAGATTCAATCAATCAATCAATCAATTCAATCAAAGAATCAATCAATCTATCAATCCCTCTTAAACTGAGTTACCTTTTCAACAGATAAAATCAAATAATTAGCCAACAGTACATTTATTCATATGCACAATATACAATACATTTTAAAGCATGCAACACATACTGATATTTTCAGCAGATACATTGCTGTATCACTGGGAATTTAGTATTTTGACAGCTATTGGATAATTCCTATTCTGCAGGCACTACAGGCTACATCTTAGAAAGTGCAATGAACACTGTTACCTACTGGATCTGTTACTGGCTTACTAGCTTCCAGTAAAGTACATCTAGTCTATCATTGTGTGCATAACAGTCTATCATTACATAAGTAGAGATGAATACCAAACCCTGCCATGTCTGGA
Organism: Conger conger; assembly: GCF_963514075.1. Taxonomy (NCBI): domain Eukaryota; kingdom Metazoa; phylum Chordata; class Actinopteri; order Anguilliformes; family Congridae; genus Conger; species Conger conger. The sequence goes on from NC_083773.1 coordinate 11,748,325, forward strand.
CAGGCACAATGAACTTTAATGAACTGTTAGTTTTCAAATTCTCTGAATATTGAACTGAATACAAACAATTTCTCTTGCTGTAGGCAAACCAAAACATGTACTTGTGTTAAGACTAGGTCTGACATATAGAGCAGTCCTGTGTGTGTAAATAAATATCTCACAGCTGAAATAGAGAACCATTTTCTTCCACATTTTATTCTAAATTGTTGTATCTCCTACAGCTTTAAGCATCTATGTTCTGTTATTTTCGTTTATTAATTCAACTTAACAATATCCTAGAAGGTTGTCCATGTGTTCTTGTAGGTGTTAGCAGCCTTGAAGTAAACTTGAGGCTCCATCTCTGCACCAGAGTTACAGTGACGTGAGTATGTTCTGACCTAGACCTGTACATGACCGCGTAAATTCCCATTCATCACACAAAGATAATCTCTGTTCTGCTGCAGGTGTGGATATGTTTTCCGTTAGTGCGCTGCTTGAGTGTTATCAGATAAATCTTATATTCATATTAATCAGTTTTACTACAGTGCTCTCCCAGATTTAAGGTCCTTGGTATTGATAGTAAAAATCTGTTTCTCTCAAAATATTATTTTCTCGATTTTAACCTTCATTAATTCAGCAATCAGCCGTTCCGTAATTCTCCCAGCATTTATCCTTTGCGTTCATGTTTAGTCACTGATTGTACAGCCGTCGGTACTGGAGGAAAACAATCACAGATTCAGGAATTCGCACACAGAGAGAAATGATACTGTACAGGATATCTTAATGAATGTGCGCTGCTTTCAGAAATCATGCAGGCAGCCATAATCGCAGCCGCATTATAACACGCTGCTGAGAAATGCACAAATGAGAAGTGCCACATATGGTGTAACATGAATTAATTTAGTTTCGTGCGCACATACGTGTGAATTATCGTGATTTGAATAATGTTTCAGTTATCTCCTTGTCTCTAAGCCAGCGGTTGGCTGTGAATGCCTCTCTCGTGCCACGGCAGGGGCTAATTGAAACATCACAGATCTGATGGAGTCGGCGGATTATAGTCTTTCCGTACTCTGCCTTTCTGTACAGTTCTTTAGAGACCTTTGAGCCTCAATGGCCTCTCTGAAATCAGGCTGAATTATAGGCTTATTTCTCCCACGCTGAGACTTGGACAGGCTTAAGGCAGTGCTTGAACCTACTGTACCCTCTGGCTGAAGTACGATCCCAGCAGACTATTTCCAAGAGATACATGCAAGTGCTTCTTCAGAGTCTATGGCAGGGATGCTCAGTCATGCGCTGGGGAGGCAGAGAGGGTGCAGGTTGTCATTCCAAACAATAGAAACACCTTTAACCAGAGAGAAGGGAACTGATTCGTGAAATCAGTTGGTGTAGTGATTGGTTGGAATGAAACCCAGCATGCTCTCCTCCCTCCCTGGCACATGCATGTGCAACCTTATCTGCAGTCATCATAAGTATGAAATATTTGTCCCTATCCTCACCCCTCCACTTGTGTTTTAGTTCAGTTAAAATAACTGAATCTCACTTTATTTGCATGCAATCCAAGATACTCACTGTAACTTAGAGTGTCTATCTTAAATCAGGTTGTTTGCATGATAGCCTTTTCAACTTCACGCTGACCTGATTAGGTGGCTGTTAGCTTTCTGGATGAGTTCCGCTGTCATGAAGCAGGCTGAAGAGTGGATGTCAGCAGTTTCTGTAGGAACGCAGCTTTACTTCTCATGCCTATATGTCCTTCTGTCCACCCACTCTCTCCGGGCACTGGACCCATTAAACACCAGGAGCAAATTCATGTCAGTGGGAGGTTAATGAAAATGAACTTCAGCCATCACCCATAGTTCACTGTCTGCTGCTGCAATTAACATCCTAATTATCAGCAGCTTACAAATCACAGTGCATCTCACCTTAGATTCAATGGGATTCTTATTGATTCTTAACCCTTCGTTAAATGAAAGTGGTACTTGTAAAGGAGATTTGCTGGTTCCCTTGTGCAGGATATGTTTTTAAAAAAGAGAGGGTCTCAGACATACATATATGAAATAAGAATAAAAGTTTTGTTTTTCATTTCATCATACATTACTAATGTATTTGTTGGGGAGGTCATTTAGTATATTAATTCTAGGCTTATAAAGCAGAAGCCAGTACAAAAAGAAATTACTGTTCATGTTTTTGTTCCTCTCTTTGAATTTTCACAAATTGGAAATCATCTTGAAGCATATTCTATTGAAGCAAGAACATCATTTGCACTCATTGAAATATTGTTCTAAAGAAAATGTCACTTCTCATTGAGACCAACAATAATAGTAATGAAAATATCTAAAAGGCCTTCCGAATCTTTGGAAGGAAATAAGAGCTGGTCTAAAGGCTAGAGTGTTTGAGTATGAAGATGGTGAGTGATTCTTAGCCAGCACTCATTGTCAGGGGGGACTATGAAGGGAAAGGAGCACTAGTGAATAAGACAAATGGCATTAGAGTGACACTGACTAAAAGCCTGGAAGCTGAAAAAAAGGGTTATTGGAGTAGATAATGGCTCCCTCTTGAAGGGGACACACAGATATCCCGAAGGACCAGTTTAAACTTTTTGACATTTTAAGTTTAACTGTTTTGTGAAGAGACATGATGAGGTTGCTCTGCTTAAAAGCTTCCACTTGTAGAATTGCTTTTGTCACACTTGATTTTGAGCAATGTCAAACCACTGTAACCTGTCACACAATAACATCAGTAATCTTGATTGTCCTACTCTAACCAAAGAGTGAATGAATGCAGAGTTAGATATTGCTTCTTTTTTCTTGCCAAAAAATGAAATGAACTCAGTTCTTTTTTGTCCATAGTCATAACTGCTGGTATGTGTCATTGTTGGCATAAAAATAAAAAGAGTGAATTAGGAAAGGGGTATGGTCAATAAATGAGTGATAGGAAATATCCTCTCATTGAAAATATGATGAATGCAGTGTCCTTGGCGATGGAAGTCTGCATTGTGGAGAATGAGAAGCAGAAGCTGGATGAGTTTGAATGGAGAGTGGCTGAAAGGTGTCCTTGAAAACAGTCACATTATGTTCTAGTAACAAAGGGAGGATTATAGGTGCACTTCTGTACCACAAAAAAACAACATGTCTTTGGGTTGCTCTTACGATTAAGATTTATGAAGATATAAAACATGTGCTTTGCACAAAACGGGACAGATTCGCTTTTGCTACATTGTAATCTTTTAATTTGTAAGAAAACTGTTAAACATTTTAACAGTATTATTATTATTATTAATATTATTATTATTATTATCATTATTATTGTTGTTGTTGTTGTTGTTGTTGTTGTTGTGGGACATAGCAGATTCTTCCAGGCACCTTTCAACCCCAGAATATGTCTTCAAGGAATCTTTCAACGAGGTTCCTCAGAGACCGTTAAAAGGGGTTCCTCAATTTGCCAAAAGAGGTATCTCCAGGTCAGGAACAACCTTAAAAAGTCCCCCCAACTTTTCATTTTCAGACTGCACATGCCACACATTCCTCCATTATCCCTATCGATGAATGAAAACTGCCAACTGAACTCATGATGATATGCTTTCATTTTGGTTCAGTGGTACAAATATAATAATTGCACACGCAGTATTTGACAGGATACATTACAAATAGGATTATCAGCTTCATTATCAGATTATCCGATTATCAGCAACCAGAGAGAATCCTTGAGGCAAATGATCCCCAAAAAACATTTGAAAGCATGCTAATAAGATAATACTGGATCCTTTAAGATTTTAGTTAGATCTTTAAAGATTCATATAGATTTTAGCTAGGTATTCCATAGGTGTTGTGAATTTAATCCAAACTACATTTGGTTCTATCAAATGTAATCCATATTACATTCCGTTGGTGCTATGCATTTGAATTTATTCCATACTACAGACCTTGGGTTTTGTTGATTTAATCCATGCTCAGGGTGAAAGCAAAGAACGAAAATGTATGTCTTTGGTGGAAAATAACTGTTACATTGGTGTGCTTGCTTGGAGAATTGCTGTAATCGCATTTAATGGATTCAATTAATTTTGAGTTTAATCCATGCTACTTTCCACTCACTGTACCTTTCCCTTTCAGTTGAACCCCTGAAAGAGTGATGTGTTTGACATGCAGTCCCGGTGATGTACTGAGCACACAGGGCGTGTTTAATATTTCACGCCACCAGAGATCGGTTGTATGTGACATGACCTGACCTCAGATATGACACCCTTCATCTCAAATGAAAGAGCATCTTTGTGTAGGGCCACATGTTGTGCTTCTCAGTTCTCAGTTAGAGAACGCTGGCCAGGGACCATATGCTCTTGCTCTGGGAGCGAGAGAGCGATGACCTCTCTTCATCTCTCTCTCTCTCTCTCTCTCTGCTCGGTGCAGGGGTCACTAAACCAACCTTGCTTCTGGAGGAGGACGGAGGGGAGTGAGTGAGATGGCTGCAATGGTCGGCATTCCGTGGTTCAGACTGATGCGAACTCCAACTCCAACTTATTCTGGTCTTCAACCTTCCCAAATACTCACATGTCACCCCCCTGCTTACTTCCCTCCACTGGTTGCCTGTCATGGCTGACATCAAATTCAAAACATTGGTGCTAGCCTTCCAAGCAGTTAAGGGGTCTTCCCCAGCTTACCTACAAAAAAATCATCAGACCCTACACCCCTGCCAGACCTCTTCGTTCAGCCTCCACAGGCCGCTTGGCACCTCCCCCTCTCCGAACTTCCACCTCACGCTCACGACTACTGTCTGTTCTGGCTCCACGGTGGTGGAACGAACTCCCCGTTGAGGTCAGAACTGTAGAATCTCTCCCCACCTTCAAGCGCAAACTGAAGACGCACCTCTTCAAGCAGTACCTCTCCCCGTCCACAGGGGGCGCTGTAGAGGAGTTTCCCCCCTTGGCTGTGGCGGCTGTGGTGGGTGGATAACTGGATCTGGCTCCTGGGTCCTGCTTATATGAGTCATTGTGTTTGAACTTATCCAAGTGAGCCAACATCAGGTTTGCATTCTGATATCTTGGGCGTGGGTGGCTTTTGAATACCCAGGAAGCTTCTTGCTCAGTGGTGTATGACGTTGTCTGTTAACCTTGGTCCCTCCCCAGGCCCCTCATTATGGGTTGAGAGCTGGTTCTGCCTGCAGGAGCAGGAAAGTGAGGCTTCTTTCAAAAAATTCCTCAAATGTTCTGACAGTAAGGGGCCCGCAGTGAAAGGGGATCCGTGGTTCCTCGGCGATGAGGAGTATCGATGAGGACACGGCAGGGTGTTGTTAACGGACTTTGGCAGCTCTCTTACTCGGGCCCTCGCGCGATCCCTCCCCCGCCAAGCGTCTCTCCGCTCCAGGCAGTCCGAGGCCCGCGCGTCGCCCCGCGTTAGCGTCACGTTAGCGCACTTTGCTCCAAGGTGCACAACACCAGCCCTAGCAACAGTAATGCATTTTTATCACTTCGCTGCTTGGGTTTATACGCCGTTAAACCTCTGTCTCCATACATTGAGCTCTGTGCCCCAGGCACACAAACTCACACCACAATAAAATCCTAATAACCGTGAATGCCCTTATCATATGGTGCCTACCCTGAATCATTAATCGTGAATGCAGTACTTATGTCTGGTTCTCCTTTATCCCGTTAATTAGGTGAATTAATAAGGCTGAATAATGCTGAAAAGTTTCACACAGTCAGGGAAACATAAGTTAATTGCTACCAGAATCTTTGCAAAGCTATTTTTTTGAGTAATAATGGTAAATCATGTTCCAATGAGGTGTCCAGATCAAGGAGTATCTCTGAAGAAGCTGTCTTAATGTAACGCCTCATAAACAAATCTCACACCTTATTGCAATCGGTGTGTACAAACTACACTTCTCGTGGAAAATAGGGCCTACAGAGAATTTACTCAGATTTGTTCGAGGCTGTGCTCTAACATTAGCCGAATAGATGCGCTGGCAGGGGGATTTATAACGATGTCAAAACACTTTCGTTCACAAAATATAATCATGTTCATTCACACACACACACACACACACACACACATAATGCAAAATGGCAGCCTGAGGCCCAGACCATGGCGACCTCATAGCTGTCTACGGGCGTGCCTGAGGCTACAGTAGTGGCATGAATGATAAGAGCCGTAGTTATGCTCCGAAAATTTCTGTCAAAACATTCCACTTTCACGTGTGTATGTTTGTGTCTATGTTAGTTTTTTTTTTTTTTTTGAAGGGGGTTTACCTACAGGCATAGATATACAGAAATATCAATTCATCAAAGACCTGCCCTGTAGCAAAATAATTATATTCTCCAACAATTAATAAATCATGAAACAAATTCTGCATCACATTTTTTTTCTTCTAGCTAGTTAGTTATACAGTAATTAATTACATTGATTATGTACCCGAGCATCTTGCAAGGCTATAGAAAATGTCTACGTCTGATTTTTCAATGTGGGAGCATCAACAAGGAGTGTAGCTCCCCGGTGTAAAAATGGGACCCCCCCCCCGCACACACACACACACACACCACTCGGCCCCAGGGTCAAGCACTACATATGACATATGTGTGGGATGTTGAAGCCGGCTCAGTGCACATCACAAACAGCGCTGCCCGTGTTGAAAGGGGCCATCATATGTCAGTATGCATTGTGTTCCCAAACCACAATGCATAGATCATCTACCTGACCCTTTGGTGTTTTCACTGTCATCTCGGGGGTGATGGGAGTGATTGTAATGAAAAGGAATGGGGGGGTTGGGATAATTTTTTTCAGCGAATCCGATTGATAAGGACGTAGCCTGAAATGATCAGTGCCAGCCTGCAGATTCAAAAATGAGTGGGAGAGGATGTGAACAGATGTTTTTTTTTATTTATTGGAGAGTCAAGGACTTTGAAGTCAGAATTGATAAGTTGTTTCTCACAGCCTTGAGTGACACAAAGTGTTAGCACTGGTATTCAGTGTGCTGGAGGAGAAAGGACATGAGCGTCACACTCCAAGGCATCATACAACAACACATGGGCCCAAGGCCAACATCCCACAGGGCCAGCTGTCCGCTCGAGACCGAGCTCTGGGTTAAACCAGGATGTTAGGGGTGCGTCATTGCCACAGTATGAAAGGCTCTTAACTGTACTAAAAGTGACGCTATTGTCGCAGAAAATAAAGTTAAACAGCCATCAAAGTTCCATAAACTGGTTATAGCAAAAAGGTGCTGATGAATTTACATTACTTTTTCTTATCCTTTCTGTTATAGAAAATGTACGTTATTTATTCTGTTACATGAAGCTCTGAGGCATTTCAAATGAACATTAAATATACGTAATAAAATATGGCTGCAGTAAAGTAATAGTGATTCATTTAACATTTTAGTCAAAGTAGAAAGTTAGGCACATATCACATTGGTCAATATCTTGTATTCCTATGCACATCAAAGTTAATCGAATAATGAATTAATAAAGCATTATTCGATTGACATTCAATTATTTTGTCATTGGGTACAATTAATATGTTGGGGAGAGCAGGGCATATTGTCATACCTTTCACACTTTTCACATTTCTGTGGTATGATGCATCAAAACAGAATAAATGTCATACCAAATGAAAGAATGAAGTTCCAGGCACATATTTTGCAGAAGGTAATAAACTGCAGGCAATAATCCCAAAGCATCCAGCATTGAATACACAGAGTTTTTGAAAATAATAGCAGCTTTTAAAAGCTTTTAACAGGCATTACAAATGTACAGAATTGGGGATGATCGAGAAATTGGGAGCTTTCAAATGGTGAGAATTGTAGTAAATGGTTTCAAAGACTTTGTCTCCATAAATAACTCTATCTGGTTCAAGGGTGGGGTGGCACGGATGGTGCAGTGGGTAGCACTGCCGCCTCACAGCAAGGAGGTCCTGGGTTCGAATCCCCGTCGGCCAGGGCCTCTCTGTGTGGAGTTTGCAGGTTAGGCTGATTGGAGAGTCTAAATTGCCCATAGGTATGAGTGTGGGAGTGAATGGTGTGTGTGCCCTGCGATGGACAGGCAACCTGTCCAGGGTGTATTCCTGCCTTTTGCCCAATGTATGCTGGGATAGGCTCCAGCCCCCCTGCGACCCTGTTCAGGATAAGAGGGTTAAGATAATGAATGAATGGTTCAAGGGTTCTAAGTGCTAAAGAGGGTTCCTCTATGTAGACAAGCCAAAAATCATTTTTTCTGAGAGTGTACTTTTTAAGTTTCTGTAGCATTTCCCATATGGGCACAACCTATGGACCTATCCCTGCATGCATTGGGTGAGAGGCAGGAATACACAATCCATCACTCATACCTAGAGGCAATTCTCCTATTGACCTGACCCGCATGTCTTTGGACTGTGGGAGGAAACCAGAGTACCAGGAGGAAACCCACATGGACACGGGGAGAACATATCAACTCCACACAGAAAGGCCTGGGCTGTAGTGAGTAACAGTGCTACCTACTGCACCACAATGCTTCCCTGAAATACTGTACCAGCAAGAAATATCAAAATACTGTACATCATCTTATTCTGACAAACCTGAGTATTACATTGTTATCACAGATAATATGATAATTAATATAATTAATATGAATGGAAACATAAGTTGCAGTTAGATAATCCAAATGAGCAGAATTTGGCATGAATATATCCTACTATGATTCATTGTTTTGAACTGAGGACTTCAATTAATCACAATAAACAGAAATAACAAGTTCTGGCAGTTGCATTTGTTTGGTTTCCTCTTTCTTTTTATAATCCGCTGCTTCTCACATTCCTGCACAAACAACCTTTCACACAGAACTACATTCATATGCCTCCAACCTTTCCAAATATGTCCATGGATGCCATTGGTTTGTACATTAATTTAGGAATGTAATCTGGATGCAGATAAACAAACAGAGCAGTCTGGAATGTGGGCTGGTTGGCTTCCAGACCCCTCTCACAGTATAGACAGGATATGTTTTTTAATTGGACACAATCTGTCAGAAAGATTCAACTGAAAAGTCAGACAGGCACCAGATTTCACACAAATAACTACACGACAGAAGCAAGGTTGAGCCTGCACTATACTATAAAAAATAGGCTAAGAAAAGAAATGAGAAAATCGATAATCTTATCATATGTATTTTATTATGTGACTTTTTTGTGAAGAGATCATTATCGATGATGAGTTAAGAAACAAAGACTGAAACAAAAAAAATACTCTTCGGCTTGAAGTCATCAAACCGTCTTTCTGCGTCAAGCTTCCTCTTCAATAAAAGGCCATCTCCCAAATGGGTCAGCTAAAACACTGCCCAAACATTCTCTCAGTTCCTTTGTAGGCACTACATGAAAAGAAGTACAGTAGCCTGTCCCTTAATGGTGGATCACACAGCAGTGGGGCTGGGTGTAATTTGGATTATCACCAGAGCACGATCAGCAGGGAATTTGTTTGCGAGTGGTGGAATCCCCCGCTGTCCACTCTCTCCCGCGCGCTCCGCTAATCCGCTCAGCCAGATCATCCCAGCAGGTGGGAAAGCAGGAACACAGGGATTTACCTCCGCCTCACTCACAGGATATGGTGTCGTAGAGATAGAGTCAGATAATCCACCGAAGAGATTTCACTCTCTGCTGCGAGCCCTGGTATGGACTTATCCAGAGAAAGGTTATGAGGGAGGATGCTTTTACTGTACTGTGCCTTATGAATCTTTATTCCTAATGATTTTTACGTGTGTACAGGAAACCACTATGAAGGCATGTTGAAATCCACATGTGGGAAATACACTCACCGAGCACATTATTAGGCATTTAATATTTTTTAGACTTCTACAGCTGGAGCCTATCCACTTCTGCATACCACTGTTGTAATGTCAGGTTATTTGCATCACCTTCCTGTCAGCTTTGACCAGTCTGGCCATTCTCCTTTGACATCTCTCATTAACAAGCTGTTTCTGTCTGTAGAACTGCTGCTCACTGGATTTTCATTTTATTTTTTGCAACATTCTTTGCAAAATCTAGAGACTAGTGTATGTGAAAATCCCAGGAGACCAGCAGTTTCTGAGATACCACCCTGTCTGCCACAATCATTCCACGGTCAAAGTCACTTAGATAAAAAAATGTCCCGATTGTGATGGTTGATGTGAACATTAACTGAAGCTCCTGACCCGTATCTACCTGATTGTATTGAATGAGTAGGTGTAATAAAGTAAAGATGTTCCTAATAAAGTGCACAGTGAGTGTATACGTACATGTTAAAGCCTTTACATACAGAATATAGTGCCTAGATTGATTGAATTGCCTATTGTCATCATATTCATACTTTTTAAGTTGTTACATAAATCTGGTCTCAAAAGAGGAGACAGGAGGAATTAGTAAGTGATTCAGTTCAAGATTTCAAGATTGTTTCCATGCTGTATTCATATCTACCACCCACAACATCCAGGCGGTGTCTGGGTTTATAAATGTTAACACGTGCTTCTTGGCTGGCATCATGTTGGAAACGCTTTCAGATTGCAGCAAGAAATGATATTTCTTATCTGTATTCTCTGTACAATAACAGCCATTGTCACATGGAGACACTTTGAACTTTCTGTCAGTCATTCTAGCATCCCTGTCCTGATGTCTTCTGCCCCAAGCCAGGGTCTAAAAATACCACAGCCAACCCCCCATGTGCTGAACCATGTGCTCACACATTATCCTGGTTTATCTCCATATCTCCAGGAAAGGAGATTCAACAAGCCACTGACATGTATCGCTTTGTTTAACTGATGATGCTAGGAGACCATTAACCCTAACCCTGTAATTTCTGATAAGGTTAGCAAACACTTTTGGTGGAATTTGTTGACCATTCCTCCATGCCAAACCTTTCAGAAACATTGATATCCTTTGGATTCCACTTATGGACTCATCATTTCAGACCACAGATTTTCATGGGATTGTCTGAAGACTGAGATGAAAGACAACTGAGATTGCAATGTCTTGTTGGTGCCAGACAGGGTAGTTTGAGTACATCAGAAACACCTGATCTCCTGGGATTTTCACGCACAACAGTCTCTAGAGTTTGCAGAGAATGGTGCGAATAACAGAAAACATTCAATGAGCATCAGTTCTGCGGGCAGAGATTTGTTGTTAATGAGAGGGGTCAGAGGAGAATGGCCAGACTGGTTGAAGCGGACAGGAAGGTGACAGTAATGCGAATAACCATGCATTGCAACAGTGATATGCAGAAGAGCATCTCTGAAAACACAACGTGTCGAACCTCTTAGTGGATAGGCTACAGCAGCAGAAGAATAAATAAGTCTAAACAATAGGTCTAATAAACTGCTAAAGAGTGTATAGGACCTGTGCTGACAGTAAAATAATGATCTACAGCAGTCCTAAGTATGCAGTGTTCATACTCTATCTCTGTTAAAAGAAATTGAATGGTAGCATGTCTCACTGAATCATATTGTTGCTCTTGTCTCATAAATTATGAATGTTCTGGAAAGTTCTGCCAGGCAGAAAGCGGAGTGTCCAGTCATGTGAAAAGGGGCACCAAGGACAGAATCTTGACAGAATCTTTTTTGTTGCTCACTTTCAAATAATGGTTTGACACCCTGGTAGAAATTAATTCCAGCATGGCTCCAGTCTGGTTTTAAACTGGGCCAGCTGGTTTGAAGCAACCATGCTGACAAGACCAGCTGGGGGGGGGGACAGACAACAGACTATCACCCAATTTCAGACGGTATCCGTCTGGAGCAGAAGCTGGTTCCAGCTAGATTCCTTCTTAGGCTGGTAGCTGACATGTTCAGCTTGGCAAAAACGCACATTTACTCATTCAAAATTAACTGTCAGGTTGAACAATCCAAACAAACACTAAATACAGGAGCTAGATGCAGTATTTATAGTGTGTATAATTTTCATATTTGATATTTTAATTAAGGAAAGGAACATGGAGCTACAGTATCAGGAGACCTCCTGGAGATTTATTTTCCCAGCTAGAGATCCATCTGCTGTGTGTTTTCTGTGTGCTTGTAAGTGAGAGATAATTGTGGTCCAGTGACACATTAGAGCAGCAGATTTATTGTATGAGAGAGGGATGTCAAGATATTCCATTGAAATTACCAGCTACCAGCAGTTTCGAAACATTGCTTGAGCTGATCAAACCATGTTGAGTTCGGAGCAGGCCTGAACTGGTCAACCAGCTACCAGCTGTTTTTGTTCAAGGCTGCTACTGATTCACTGTTGGCATTAAGGAGAGACATCGATTGTAATAATGCTAGTGACAGTAATATAATAAAGGTGTTGGCTCTGTGATTAATTTAAATCTTATTTCATGACACAAATGCAAACTGAAAGTTTGCAATCTCCAGCCCAGATCAGCAATCATTCTGATGAAGCACACCATATATATTTTTTACCTGGTGTGAAATACTTCAAGATCCGTCAAGGTACTTTTAGCCAGCTCTCTTTCGCTCTCACTCTCTCTCACTCTCTCTCTTAAAAGGGCTGACTCCTTTCTATCATGCAATGCTCAATGCATGGACTGTTTTTTAATACTCGTCCGGTCAAGAGCAATGACACCTGAGAGGCTAGTGCGAGCTGCTCTTCCCCCAGGAACACCTTTGTCCAGGCTGGGATTACCAAAACCACACATCTGAGGACCACTGAAGAATGGAGAACAGCAGAGAAGCCTGGCACCATGGCAGCAGTCAGGTCAGCCCATCTGGTCCAGAGCTTCCTGGAGGATGTCTGGCTGCCCTGCCGGCTGAATGGACGGTGCGTCTGGAAAATCCAAGCCACTAGAAAAGAAAGGGCAATGGAGAGCAGGCGAGAAAAAGTCAGACATAGGAAACAGGAACAGGGATGGAGCTCGGAAGAGGAGAAGGGACTGGAGCAGGACGAAGGAGCTAGGAGTAGGCTGGGAAGTGGGGCAGGTAACATGGTAACAGGAACTGGGAAAGGAGCAAGGAAATCTGGCACAGAACACAGAAACAGACAGTCTTAAATACAAGACTAACAAGGAGACAATGAGGATCAGGTGAGTGGAATGAAACATCAGGAAACACAAATCAGGGGCGGGGGGCAAGGTACAGAACAGGGCAAACTCAAAACACAGACTCAGAAAATACATAGGAACAGGAAACCAGAAAATGATTAGGAAACAGAAACACGGCACGTGACAATATACTTGTTCTGGGCTCTGTGAGTTATTTCTGAAGACACAAATCATAGAGACGCAAATAAGGGGACCTTAAAAAGTAAAAAATCTCTATCTCACTCTGTCCAATGTCCATTTTTTTTACTTTCAATTGCAGCTCAGTTCTAGTACTTCTCCCCGTGCTGTGCTACCTCTGAGAGTCAGGAGCTCACGTCCACCCGGGTATGTTCAGTGCTGACCCCTGGTCTCTCAGCATCTGCCTGGTCTGTATGGCATCAGGACTCCCCATGCGACCTCAGCCGGGCGCTGCTCCCAGCAGAGCCGCTGCTGGTCCCCCGCAACACGTTTCCGCGGAAGGTTCCGGTGTGACTCAGCGTCACCCCTCTGGTCGTACTGAAGGAGTGATGAAGCCTACGACCCAATGCATCTGATTTGTTTTGACATCACTGAGAAGCACATTTCAGAGCCACCCCCAACCTTATTGCCTGTGTTACTCATCAGCATCTTTCGGTTAGCATGAGTGTAGCCCATTAATTCATGAGTTAGCATTACAGATTTATTGCACTATTAAAATTGTGTGTTTTTATACTATACCTTCTTTTCTTGATTTCCAAATATTTTCAGACTAAGACGAGACTGATATGTAAGGAACAATACCCTATGTGCGAGTCAGCTGTGAGGAAATGAACAGACCCCTTCCCATTTTGAACTGAAGTATAGAAAGACATTTGTACAGTACAGTTGTCAAAATAAGCTGGCATGTCCTGTTCTTGCAGCAAGTCCCACAAAACAACATATTCAATTATTATGGACTGTATGCAATGTAGTTTACAGAGCACATCAGTGGACTGAACATATTAGTGTTCTGTGTCTATTATATTCTATTATATAATATTATAAGTATATTCTTCAACGCTTGTTTTGCGGAGTGAATAACTGACATTAAACTTTTCAGCATTCTCTCCTCACTCACTCTTGTGTTGTAAGTTATGTTATTATTACTGCCTAAGTTAAAACTCTCGGTTACATTATGTTTGAAATATCTTCCAAGGTCTTCTTTCGGATAATGTAAAGTCTATCTCAATGCAATGTAGCCTACAATAACACATTTTTGTCACCAGGTCAGCTATAACCAGACTACTTGCATGAATTACAAATAAGGTTGGATATGATGTTGCGTGCATTGATATTCGTTGCATATTATCGGTTATAGGAACGACGTGACATGCCGCAGCCAATCAGAATGCCGTATTTGCCCTAGGTGGTTGGTTTAATTTTTCAGTGACAAGCCACAATAATCTTTGGAATTTCATGTGGAAGGAAATGCTTTCAATTCAGTTTGACTTTGCCCTTTTGAAGACAACTCACTTTCCAAAGAAAAGAATTTTCATTTATAAATGACATGAGTCAGGGACACGGAGAGGTACTGTAACGCGACAGCCATGCCTGGTCATTCAAACCCCCAAACAAAAAGCTTCAAGAAATTGCATGGCATTGACAGACAGGGACACAAAAGAAACTTATCTGTCAAATCATTTTTCATGGGTGGGTCATAATTAGTTCTTAGCCAGAATGGTACAGCTAAGGTTTTTTACCCTCACATTGTCTGCCCCTTGGCTTTTGGAGACACAGAGCAAAACTTTTGCCAAAAGTACGTCATCACTTTTGTTGTTTATATTGTTATAACTATTATAGAGCAAAAACCCTATGCTCTTGCACCCCTGGTACAAGATGCACCGTCTATGGATATGAAAAGGCAATTCAGTGATGGTGTCTGATTCATGCCCATTATTATTGAAAGTCATTTGGATGGCATGTTGCATGGGTTTGCCTTTGAACTTGTGAAATAATATGGAAATGGAAATTTGTAAACTTGTAAAAGTTGAGGGAAGACTAAATGGAGACCAGAACAGAAAATATAAGTGTTATTATTCAGTGTGTTAAGAAGAGGCAAAGGAACAAAGACAGATAAAGCTACCATCAGCACTGAATAGGGCAGACACAATCACCAGTGGCAGAAGAATGCTGGTGTACAGTGCCTTACCTTGGACTGCTTTTCTCCCCCCCCCTATCCATCACACGTTCAAATGACTCACTGAGCGTCTCAAAGGTAGGCTGGGCTTACAAACCTCTCCCACTTTCTGCCCCCTTCCGGCAAGCTTGGGGGCCACTTCAATACGCCCCACACTAAAAGACACACATATTCATACATAGACAAAGACACACACACACATGCACACACACATACACAAACACACACGCACACACGTTCCCGTTCCTCATAGTCTGGACAACGCAGGATCAGAAGGATCTCTGTCTCCACCATGAAGTCCAGCTTCTCACTGCTCTTCGGTTTCCTGTTGATTTCCCATGGCTCCTCTGCAGTCATCACCGGGGTGAGTGACTTGTGCGCACCTGGAGTATGTGGCATGCCTCTAGGTACGCAAACACGCCTGATAAGTACAGAAATGTCAGAAATGTAGCATTTTTTATATCTATGACAATATCTTTCAGCATTAGCAAAATGTCACGGTAGGTAGTCTTGGTTTCATTGTAGTCATTATTCTCACAGGAGGTCAAATTGAGTTAAGAAATTATTGTCAAAAACCACCCGTAAGCCTTGTTAATTTGGGGACATTTTGGATTCTGCATGATTCTACAAAATGTGGTTATAAGATTGATCTTTCTGCACAGTATTTTTCATATTCATATTTCCTTATTTCACATCTGACAGATATTTTATATGTGGATTATCTTTTATCCTCAGCAAAACTGTGCTTGTAGAAGACAAATTGAATGTGTGTTCATTCGTCATTTTAACAGCTCTTGTAAGCAATGTAGCTGTATACAGTAAATCCTTAAGTTCTTTTTTTGCAAATTAACTTTTCAGACAGACATTAATGAGAAATTGGACCCAGAGGCACTTAAAGGAATTAGTTTGCTCTTCTGTGACAATCAAGCAAGATTTAAGTGTTGACTTATAGCCTGCAATTAGTAACTCCAATTAAATATACAAAGCTGACAGTAAAACTGGAGCCTGAAACATTGTGGCCTTCCGAGTCCATCTCAAAAAGAAGATGAAGACATTTCCTGTTGCAAATAAATAAATAAATGCATTTCGTGGGTGAAAGTCAATTGCATATGACTATTTTAGCAGTCATATGCAAATAGAATATCTGCTATATTTTTGCTTATATCTACTAACGACACAAAATAAAATAAGCAAACTATTTGAGTTTTTGTTTCAGTTGACAAAACTAATTTCTGAATGTACTATTGAATTTATAATGGCTTTATATGCACTTACCAACAATTTTAATTCTACAGGCATGATTTGTAATGTCATTACATATTATTGTCAACACATGGCAGATAAAACATGGTGTTATATCCGTTGGAACAGTGTTTCACATGAAAAAAAGAGGTTTCTGTAGTCTCTTTATGACCTTAATATAGATTGATAGAGAGGCACGGAACCATAGATCTCAGAACAAGCTATGCTCCTTCTGAATCTGTCACAATAAATCACTGGCTTCTCAAGCCATGAAATTCTGTCTTACATGAAGTGAGAGTTGTCTTTCATGCGAAAACAGACATGTGATGGACAGTTTCTTACTCTACTATGATGAATAAAACAATTGCTTTATCAATGTAAGCATCTAAAAACTTTGACAATTAAAATTTTGTTCTGCCATCAGACAGTGTTAATATTCAGATGTTTAGTTCTAGAAGGCCTACATTTTCCTACAGTAATAACAATAATGACTAGCCTCTGTTTAAATAATGCATTGCTGATGAATAAATAAAATAAAAATAGGAAGAATATGATGAAAAGTCATAGAGGTACATGGAGGTACAATGGGTAATTAAAGTGCGACTTGTGTAGTTGGTTTTCATATATACAGTAGGTGTCTGTTAGTGTGATGTGCATAATGTGTAACTATTAACATTTTGATTATGTGTATGAATGCATATACAGTACACACACCTGTATGAATGATGTGTATGTATGTAGAAATGCATGTGAATGTGTATGTGTGTGCATGTATGAGTGACTAGGCTTGTTTTTTAAGGGCACCTACACACACTAAACACTTCTTTAGGAACACCTGTACACAGGGCGTGCACAGGAATTGTAAATCAATGCACAGGCTTATTTGAGCTGTGTAAGCCTGCCTGGTTCGTAGTATCTTCTTAGCAACAGCTTCCCCACCACACTGTCACAGGGAAGCACCATTACCTTGTCACTGTGTGCTGAAATGGATTGCGTACGTGGCTCGTACCGAGTTTTTATAAAAAAGGAAGGGATGAGACTTTACACACAGAAAAACCAAAGCTGATCTGGAAGTAAGGTCTCCATGAAAGCTGTACTGTTCGGAACACTGTGAGCTAACTTGGTGTTCGGAACACAGTCAGTCTACGTTAAGTAGGCTACTTGCATTTAAAAATGAAAGACACAATATAGCTTTATTAATAGAATCTGCATGCTACCGCCATCTGCAGGGTTGATACAAAACTGCCTATAACCTGGATGGGGGCTATTTGTTGGGAACATCGCCTGAGTTAAGCCTATTTTGTGAAAATGAATTTAATGTAATACTGAGCCAGGCAGCGGCTGAAGCTGCGACATTAGAGAGAAACACCGACAGCACCACTGCATAGCCGTTGTTTAACATGGGCTACTTGAAAATGCAATGGCACAAATGAACGTGGGCAGTACTATGACGGAGTTCAGACGTCGCTGCATTATGGCAATCCCCTGTCTATTTCTACCCCCTCCCCTCACCACAATGAGCTCCTGCTTGTAGACCTACTTATTCATGCGATTATCTAATCAGCCAATCATGTGGCAGCAGTGCAATGGATTAAATCATGCAGATTCGGTCAAGAGCTTCAGTTAGAATTGGGAAAATCTGTAATCTCACTGATTTTGACCGTGGCATGATTGTTGGTGCTAGACAGGATGGTTTGATTATTATTAACTGCTGATATCCAGGGATTTTCATGTACAACAATGGTGGGGGAAAAAAAAACATCCAGTGAGCAGCAGTTCTGTGGGCAAAAACAACTTGTTAATGAGAGATGTCAGTGGAGAAGGACCAGACTGGTCAAAGCTGACAGCGGCCGGTCACATTAATGTGAATAACCACACATTACACAACACAACAGTGGTATGCAGAAGAGCATCTCTGAACACACAATTCTCCAAACCTCTGAAATGGATAAGCTACAGCAGGGGAAGACCATCAAGTCAAAAAATAATTCTAATAAATGCCTAATAAATTGCTCACTGAATGCATATCTGTGAGTGCAATGGGTCAGTATGAGATGTGTGTGTGCATATTCACATGTGCGTCCGTGTATTTGTGAGCACATGTATGTTTGAGTGTGAACGTGTGTGAGTGTATTTGTGAGCACCTGTATGTTTGAGTGTGAACGTGTGTGAGTGTATTTGTGAGCACCTGTATGTTTGAGTGTGAACGTGTGAGTGTATTTGTGAGCACCTGTATGTTTGAGTGTGAACGTGTGTGAGTGTATTTGCGAGCACATGTATGTTTGAGTGTGAACGTGTGTGAGTGTATTTGCGAGCCCCTGTATGTTTGAGTGTGAAAGTGTGAGAGTGTATTTGTGAGCCCCTGTTTGTTTGAGTGTGAACGTGTGTGAGTGTATTTGCGAGCACCTGTATGTTTGAGTGTGAACGTGTGTGAGTGTATTTGTGAGCCCCTGTATGTTCGAGTGTGAACGTGTGTGAGTGTATTTGTGAGCCCCTGTATGTTCGAGTGTGAACGTGTGTGAGTGTATTTGTGAGCACCAGTATGTTTGAGTGTGAACGTGTGAGTGTATTTGTGAGCCCCTGTATGTTCGAGCGTGAACGTGTGTGAGTGTATTTGTGAGCCCCTGTATGTTCGAGTGTGAACGTGTGTGAGTGTATTTGTGAGCACCAGTATGTTCGAGTGTGAACGTGTGTGAGTGTATTTGTGAGCACCAGTATGTTTGAGTGTGAACGTGTGAGTGTATTTGTGAGCCCCTGTATGTTCGAGCGTGAACGTGTGTGAGTGTATTTGTGAGCCCCTGTATGTTCGAGCGTGAACGTGTGTGAGTGTATTTGTGAGTGCCTGTATGTTTGAGTGTGAATGTGTACGGCGCGTGCTTGAGTCTACACCACGCGTGTGCGTCACTGTGACGTGTGTACGGTGGCGTGTGCGTCACTGTGACGCGTGTCCCCGTGCTCTCCGCAGGCCTGTGAGATGGACACTCAGTGCGGCGGGGCCATGTGCTGTGCAGTCAGCCTGTGGATCAGGAGCCTGAGGATGTGCACCCCCATGGGCCTGGAGGGGGACGACTGCCACCCTGTCAGTCACAAAGTGAGTCCCCTCCCGTCCCCCTCCATTCCCCCCCCGCCCTTCTTTCCTTACGGTGGCTCTTCTTCTTCGCCCTTTTACAGTTTATTCAAATATTTAACCACTCCCTCCTCTATTCTGCTATCCCTTCTTCTATCGACCATTCACTTGTACGGTTAAATTTGTTCTCCTTTCCCATTTCCTGTCAAGCTTTGTGACCGTGCACATTACAGCGAGTGAGTGAGCGAGAGAGCGTGAGAGAGACAGAGAGTGAGAGGGCACACAGTTTCTGTACATTGTCACATTGCTTATCGTGTAGCCTATCCCCTCCCCCCTCCATCTCCAAATCCAGCCCTATTCCTTTCTGCAATGCTGATGTAGGTACTACTGCACCGGTGTACAGGTATGCAGGAATAACTGCACATTTAGAGTGGATGAACGATTTGTGATCTAAATGTTTGGTTTTGATGCCTCTGAAATGGCATAAAGTCCTTGTTTTTGAGCCCAGTGCTATTTTCTGTTTCACTCTCTAGGTACCGTTCTTTGGCAAAAGGCTTCATCACACATGCCCCTGCCTGCCAAACTTGGTATGCGTAAGAACAACAGAAACCAAATATAAATGCCTGCCACCTTATAAGTACCAAGACTATTATCTTTGAGTGTACACTAATCCAAAGTATTTATGTGTATAGCAACAGTGTATAGCACATTAAAATACCTGTTTCCATTCTTATCAAAAAATATAATTTTGTTGTCTCATTATCTGTGTGTATTTCTTTGTGCGAATTACAAATATTCTTTAGTTACCTTGTGCCTTTGTATTTCATTGTTGAAATCATTTGAGGCCCTTTAATAAAAGTCATGCTACTTAGCCATCTTATGAATGCAGCGTTTCCTCAAACTAAAATCTGTAAGTATCACAGGATAAACTCATGAAACTGGGTTTCAGCAAAGTCCCTAAATTGGCCTGAAGGTCTCCAAATGATTAGAACTGAAAGGATATTTGCGTAAATATTTGTGAATATTTGCTCAAATCATCACACCCAAATCAATGAAGCGATAACGCTAGGCCCTATATATTAAAATATTCATATTTACAGAGGACATATTGCAGGCTTATTTTATAGTTTTAACCTGCTTTAAGTGAAGAATTCTGAGGTCATTTTTTTAAGCAACTCGTTTCAATTACCCCAGACTGGGCAAAATTGTGTCAGTGCAATTCTAGTCACAGTTTGCTAATAACAAACCCAAAACAAAGGCTCGGACCTGTATATGCATTTAGTTGTGTGGTGCAGAAAATTGAACAAAATACAAAAATAAATCTGGAGAAATAAAGACATATCAGCTCTCCTAATCTGTTCTACATATTCCAGCTTTCTCTTCACATTGTATTGAGAGAAAGCTTGATAAAATGCTTTCTCTTGATAAGAACTATCAAGATCCAGATATGCACCACGAGGTAAATGAAGTGAATGTGAACTTTTGAAACAACATTAAACATTGTATTACTACTGTATTACTGTATTACAGTGTTGAAACCCTGAGGAGACTCTGTGTGCTATGTTTAAACAGGCAAATGCAGCAATTATTAATCAGAAAAGTTATTTATCTATTTACATCACGACAATAATCAAACTCTGAGTGAGTCAAAATAAGAATTATTTGGGTGAACAGACAGATAAGACTTTTTTGTGTACCTGGATTTGTACCAGGAATAAGTGGGTAAAAAAAATGGATGGATCTCTATTATGCTTATTATAGTATTTACCTTATGATAGATTTGTACTTCCAAGTGCCAGTTCTAAAGTATATGATAAAATGTGATATTACTACACTATAAATATGTTTCTATACTGCTATCAAATAAACTTGAATCCTATTCTAAGTATGTTTTTAACATAGTAGTATTTAATTAGAATTGTACTAAAAGTATATTCCTAATACCTACAGAATTTGTACAGTTATTTATTACCTGTTGTATAGGTATTTATTACTTTTTTTATTTATTGGTCTTTTGCTGTTTGACACATGTACATTTTGCAAACTCCATCCCCATTAAGGAAGTAAACAACTAAGCAAGTAAGTAAATAAAAATGAACAAAAATAAGTGTGAGTACTGGAATAATGTGCAGTCAATAATGTGTAGTTGTGTGGCTAAAATCTGACACTTTCATAACATATTATTTGGATTATTTGGACTCTCTAGGAATCCAGCTCACAGAGTGATGTGAATATTGAACACTGTGGGAGATATTGAACAATGCAGAATTGCACCTCAGGTTCAACATACTCCTGATTTCCTTCAGGCATTCACTTCAAACCGAGAAGCATTCAGTGTGCACACAAACTGCTTCACTGCACATGGAATAATGCTGGTCAGGGGACTATGAAGGCACTGGATTGTTAACCATGAAAACCTCTGGATGCTGTGTGATAGCACTGAATGCTGGGAGGAGCAGCCACTGCATATGAGAATAGGGCAGTGTTGCTGCTATGGTGATGAAAGGCAATAATACCACCAATGAGGATGAGGTTTCACCTCTACACAGGCATTCCCACTGTCCAGCTTAAACCTTTGCGCCATGGAAATGATCTGAATCATTCTAGCACTCATTTGTGTCACAGTATGAACACAAAAAATGTACTCTGCATACCAATGTTCCTTCTATATCATTATAAAATGCAATAAGTGAAGCTACTGAAATGAACTTTTGGCACAACTTATATTAAAAAGTCCATGTATTGAGACCTGTAATTTGGCAGTTCTATTTAGACTCAGCCAACATAAACCTATAATTATGAACTTTATTTATAATATTTTATTTGCAGCTGAATATATATTGGTGTTTGCACCTCAATGACAGAAATTAAACAGCATTTGACATTGCCCATAACATAAGCTGAGAAGAAACCTTACCTCATCGCTGTGAACTAATGAAAATGATTATTATATATTCAAAAATATATTAATGTCTACAATTCAGATACAGGAAAAAAGCAATGTTCCATATTGCATTGTACCATCAAATCCCTTGACAGAACACCCCCCCTAATCTTTTTTTATTTCACCAGTATACAAAATACAAATGTATTCTGTGTAAATGGATGAATAATGTTTGACTGAAACTGAACAGCCTACTGAAGAGAATAAATAATACTTCCCTAACGAGAACCTCTGGGGCAAATAAAACACTGTAAAAGATTTTGGCAGTATACTTGATGTATTTTGCCAAATTACAAAGCTGCTCAAAATGCTAAAGAAGGTTTAGATCATCCTTCATAATGTACATTTGGGAATTTAATTAGCCCGCATTATTTTAGATCAAGCTTCTATATTTGTATGAATTTCTGGTCTTTAATCAGTATTCTGTGCCTGAACACCTTTATGAAAAGTAAGCTTAAAAAGTACAATTATGAACACTAAAGACTAGCATTAAGGATCTATAAATGAGGGTAAAATATATATATTATTACATATTTAAATTTTGCATATGTGCATCTCCCATTTCTGTCCCCCCTACCTCGTTAATGTATTTCCAGAAAGGGTTTTAGTGCCCTTAAGTGTGGCACTAACAGAGCACTGGATGTTATCACAGATTTTATTATGGAATAACTAGATGGTCAGCTCCCATGGTCTTTCCTGTCTCCTGTTCTTAACTACAGGAGGCTCTGGTTATTAGTTCCTGGGCCGTCCAAATTTCCACTGCAATTATAACATATTTGGCCAAATCCTTTCATTTTCAGAAGGTGCATCACACTGGAATGTTTTGTATCAACAAAAGGGAAACACAACTTAAGACCTGAGCATCTCCCTGGTCAAAAGAATCTTATTGATTTTAATAGAATATGAGTTTATATAAACATCACAAGGGCACCTAAAGAGTCTTAAAATTCTCACAGTCAGATAACATTACAGTGTGGATCAAGCTTGCTGGCAGCATTAGCAAAACTTTGCTCATCAACTGGAAACATTTTTATACTTCAGCCCAAACATGATGCAGTGCACGCAATTTACACAATATATACAGTCAACCAAAGAGGAGAGGCGTATGATGAGACCACTTCCAACAAATCATGTTAGGCTCTCAAAAAACTGGCCTATTTTTAATATATGGCTAACAAAAGTCCTGTTTCCTTTGTGAAATACCAATACAAACACATGCATTAATTATTTATGATTATTTATTCTGCAGTACAAACAAGGCAACCGTCCTCCAAAGGCATTAAGAATGTTCAACCAGCAGAACTAAAATAATTTGTTTTCTTGACCATAAATTTTAAACATAGTTTACATTAAAGGGAATATGACAGGAAGTCTCTTTGTCAACACATTTTCAAAAATCTATGTATTATATTTACTTGCAGAAAAATCCCAACTCAGTTGTAATATTTTATCCACACAACCAATGCTAGGAAGATCTTATCAAAGATAATTTGTGTTTTGATAAAAAGTCTAAAACAAATGCAACATCCGATTTACACCAGCGTAATAGGCCTACACAATTCCTTTCATAGAAGCAACATACACTTATATTTAAAGAAGCACTTGTTAAATAAGCTAATTTTAGTAACCATCAGTGTAAAATATATGCATACAAATATATACTTTTTAAAAATATGGCATATTTACATTTCATATGTACCTGCAATTTGGGCATTGCAAAATATGGCCTTCGGGGTATAAACTAGGGAAACTTGAAATCAACTAAAAGAAATAACTAACAAGGGCGACAGTGATGCATACCGAGCTTGTTTTAAATAGAACTGAAGCCACTTAATTAAAAAAGAAACTTCTTCAAAGCGCAATCGTTTGTCTGAGCTACTGTGATCCAAACGGAAGTTTAACAACATATCATATTGTTCCGATGACACAATAGGACTCCATAGGTGTTTGTGTGCTCAAACAGCATTCAAAACGGGCTCTGAACCGAACCCTGAGCTCCTTGTTAAATATAAAACATATGATAGGATTCACCCCTGCTTGCGCGAACGTCATCCACACCGCCGCAGTGAGGTACACTTGTGGTATGGCACTGGCTTTCACAAACACTCGAAGATAGCAGGCGACAATGTAAGGGGACCACATGAGAAGAAACGCCAGAGTTATCAAGTAAAACATCTTGCTAATTCGTTTTTCCATTTTGAATTCATCCAAGACAAGAAGCCTCTTGTTGGGGTTGTGCAATGCTTGTCTGATCCCCACCAGCGTAGGTGGAGTGGGACCACGTCCAAATCCCGCGATCCAGTTGGCAGCTGCTTGTCCTGTAGCACCAGGTCCGTGGAAGGTCCAGTTCTGGCTTATTGCCGGGATCAGCTGGGCAGGTTTCATCTTACGGTGGTCGTAAACAAAAAACAACATTTTCATATAAACCACATGTGTTGTTCCCACAATGACTGCCAACATCAACATGAAACCCAACGTGTCGTTTGCTTTCAGGTATCGGTGTTCAAAAATGCACTGCTCTTCCTCTCGAATGAATTTGTAAGTGCCAACATCGAATACCGGCGGGAATGCCATGGCAACGGAGAGGGTCCAAACCATGCATATGACAGCCACGCAGGTCCATAATGTCATTCGTTTAGAGTAAAATCTATGATGCGCGATCGCCATGTATCGGGTTACACTGACGCAGAAGAGCAAAAAGGCTACGTGAAAGCAGAAGAGAACTGCCATGAACGCGATGATCTTGCAGCTTATAGTGCTATATGTCCAACTGGAGCCGCTGGTAATGGATATCATCACGAAGGGAAAACACACAGCTGAGCGTATTATGTCTGCCAGGCATAGATCCAGGAGGAAGTAATAGGGAGCTCTGTGTAGGCTGCTGTCTTTCAGCACCAGGAAAGATAACAGAATGTTCCCTGCCAGGCTGATACAGATTATCAGACCGAGAGAGGCCAGCTTCACCGCAGAAGCGGTGATGGCATAATTCTGTAGCGAAGGGTTGCCTTCCCCCGACTCGCTTGTGTTCGCCATCTGTGCAACCATCACCGACTATCGTCAACAGCGCGCACCCTCTGTCAACCCACATCAAGTTGACTAGATTTTCCTTCCACAGATTATCAATAGCCTGTATCAATTAATAAGCGAAATAAAACCCAGCGATTCGACGTTGAACGGAGCATAGTCTTCAGGGTTCTGGCTGCAGTGCCTCGGCGAAGAAAGGAGTGAGCTATTGGCTGTGTAAAAAATCAGAACATTATTTCAGTCCCATCTGACAAGCATCTTCTGAAGCGACGAAGTCATCGTTGCCTTTAGCCCTACATTATAGTTATGTTTCCCTTGAATATATTGCATTTTGGTAGGCTACACAACGCAATATCTTCCACCTGCGTTTACAAAATCAAAATCAAAAGAGTAGCCGAGTATTTTATCGAAATTACATCCTTGTCATCCATACTATGAACATGCTCGTTCTTAAAATATATATGTATATTCCAAATTCTCCATTCCCACTCCCAGAGTAGCTTCAATATGCACTCGCCTTGAGCTGAAATGTAGATAGGCTACGCAAATTTAGAACAGGCCTGTATAAAACAAAGCAGGCAGAATACTGAACTGGCGAAATTAATTCGAATCTCATAAATTAGGGTATGACTATGCCCAGGCGATAGGTAAAAAGGGTACAGTCACATTAACCGGTACCTCTTATATTTCGGTGTTAAGGAGCTTAACTTCCGATGACAGGTCGTTGCTTAGTAGGCGACTTCGGGTTGCGATTGCCATAATGATATTCGATGTGCCATATCTCAGAAATGTTCAAAAAATGTTCAAGCGCTTTTTAGCTGGAGAAAGTTGTTCGATTTTTCGTTCCGAGTGCCATAAAAAAACACCACGAAATAAATGGACAATGCCTCGAGAGCGTCCGAAGCATTCTTCCCATTGAAAAAAGCTTAGCTTATGAAATCGTTTCTGTCTGAGAGCACTGAAGACACCACCGTGACATTATACTGTTGAATCTTTAAAGGCGCAGACATACGTTAATTCTGTCAAGTCGTTTATATGATGTATTATTATATGAACATGTAAATACATCAACACATTCTGAGACATATATTTTATAAGTTTATGTCAATCTAATTAAATATAGCCCACATAATAATAATAATTATTCTTATCATTATCGCAAGGTTTGTTATTATTATTCATACCTTTATTTTAACAGGTACTTTTATGTTAATATGTTGATAGTTTTATTACTGGAGATTATTTCACTTTTCTCGCAATGGTTCATGTAAATTCACCTGCGATCATAAAGCCTATATAATTTGGTAATATTAAAATTAACATTCACAATTCTTGTAATTATATATACAATATAAATATACAATATATTCAAATGCATGTAGCCTATTATAGCCTATCAGTGTTAACATATTAAATATTAATAATATGCAAATGAAAGTAGACTTTTAAAAATCTGTTGGAAAAAGAAACACAGGTAATGATATCATGATCATGTTAATTTGTATAGTCACTACTGACCACTACTAAAATATGAGGGGAAAAGGCTACTGTACACATCTAACCCCAGTAGGGTACAGGTGCAGGACAAAATATGCAACTATCAGAGAAAATGAAAAAGAGTTAGCTGGATAACTGCACAAAGTAGGATTATTGAGTTATCTGGATAACTGCACAGAGTAAAATCTGGAATAGCTCTCTTTACTTCAGTCCATGTTCCAGATTTGGGGGGTTTGCTTCATGCAACAGGCCCCAGAGTTGTATCAGATGAAGTGGATCACATTTCTTCACATTTCAGTGCAGTGCGGGATGAGGGAGTGGGGTGAGAAATGTGCCTGTAACATTCATATCATGCTCATTATCAATGAAACATGATGCTGTGACTCACTCTGACTAATAAATTAACAACTCACTCTGCATCATTAGCCATTTCACTCATTATAGGAGTGAAATATTTTTCTGACTAAAGCACTGCAAGTAAGTGATCCAACTAAAAAAAAAATTGATCTTTGTGAGGCAAAAGAAAAACCAACAAAGTAAAATAAATTTTTAAAATTAAAATGATGGTGTGTTTGATGCAGATGAGAATATAAATAAAATATGTAGTATGCTCAGGTCTATTTCTTGGTGCTGCTGGTACAGTGAGACCACACTACTGCTTCCATAGTTTTGCTGCACAAATTTACTAATGTTGAACAGTAGGGGGCGTCAGAATGCACACTGCCTACCTTCTGCTGAAATGACACAATTCTCCATCATTTCCAAGATAGATCGCTATCAACTTAGTCCCACTACACCTCTACCACTCCTGTCTTATCATTAATTACCTAGAATATACCCAATAACACGATGAACCAGGGAAATGGTTTGTTACATCTGTTTCAGAATGAACCTGAATGGGTCAAACTTAAAATGTACCCCACTTGCAGCTACACTGTACTGTGCCTAAATTTCCAGGGAGGCAACAAAACAAAAAAAACCCATTGAGGTATTAAAAACAATGTTACTCCTCCCACATATTTATGCTTTCCAAATTTCAATCTTATCCAAAGTCTCAAGAAGGGCAATAGGAGCAGAGAAAAGAAAGACTATGATGTACAATATCCAATGATTGGCGCCAAACCATAAAGAAAACAATGCATTTTATTTGCATGGTGTTGCTAAACTCAGACATGTGGCAGTAGCATATTTTTATAGTGCTGTGTTATGTCATAGTTTTGTAATCGGTGGGAAGTTTCACAACACACAAACGTCTGCAGTCATATGATCTGCACAAAAAACGATAAATGGAAGACATAATCATGAACTGGCTCGCAGCAGGCTAATAAAAATGAAATTGATAAAAACAGATGAAAATGTAAGGCTGAATGTAATGAGTTTTAACAGTTTCCTCTGTCATTGTTAGATGATGCTCGGTGTAAACCTGTCCTTATGAAGAGGCACATCTTTTTTCCAAGTCATCCTGAATAAGATCTGATAACTGATTGCAATGGCTGGAACAAATTTTTAAATATTTTTATGCCTGTCCCAGAACTCCCCCAGTGCTTTGCTGTTTTGTAAATAATCTGTGATTTACAATGTAAGAAGACAGTTAACAGTTCTTTTGAAACCCGGGAAACAAGTCCATATCTTTGTGAAGTGTGTAAAATTGATTGAGGGTGAGAAACCATAAAACCTAAAGAAATTACGGTTAAAAGAAATATGTGTCATGTTTCATGTTTGTCACGTCATGTTTCATGTTTAGTTATTGTCTTAGTTACATTATTGTCATGTCACGTATTATGTTAGTCTAGTCTCGCCACGTTTTTATGTTTTATTTCTTGTTACATTTAATTGTCATGTCATGTTATGTTTCATGTTTAGTTCTTGTTACCATTTATTTCCTAGTCTTGCCATGTCATGTTCTATAGTTTATTGTCATAATTTCGCAAACGTGTTATGTCAGGATTTATGTTGTGTCATGTTATGTTCTGTTCATGGATTAGCATACATTTTTTTGTGTCTTTCTGCAAACCTTGCATTCATGCTTTTTCTCTCTCTCCCTTTCTGTCACTCACGCTTCCCTAATTGTTTCAATTTCCCTTGTCTATTTACTAATCTACTAACGCTAGATCAGGATTGGGTAATACTAACATGCACAAGAAACGTAAGGTAACATGAACACATGGTTAGAATGTCATTTAGCTAGGGCAGGATAGGTTTATTACTAACGATTACTAATTACCTCGTTAACTTGTCAATCCTCCACAACTGATTTCCATTCTCATGCTACTCTCAAGCTAATTGTCTGCACCTGTCTACACCAGCATATAAGCTCAGTTCCATGTCTTGTTGAAATTGTTGTCCCCTGTTTGTCTATGCACTTTTGAGTGGTTTTGGCAAGCCATTGTCTACCTGTTATGATCCAAGCCTGTTTATTGACCAAAGATTATTGACTTCTGTTTTGTTGACCATTGCCTGCCTGTACCAAGACTTTGCCTGCTGCCTTTGTGCTTTTGCCCCACGGAGCAGACTTCGGTCTTGACTCTTGCGCCATCATCGACCCTGAGCCTGCCTACCATCCGCCTGTACTTCTGCCCCGCTGACCGCTTTCCTGGCTACTGGACTCTTTGCATGGTGTACCGATTTACGAGACTGCCTTCTCCCTCGGTACTGTACTTTGGTTTTGGCTGGATTTTACGTGTATGAACATTGCTTGTTTTTGACTACGCTCACTGGACATTCCCTGAATAAAGCCCTGACGGGACTTTATTACACCCGTTTCTGAGTCGTGCATTTTGGGTCCAACCCCCCACGCACCCGTCTCAATATGGTTTCTTTAAGAGTGTATGGAGTTGTCAGTTTCTCTGCAGTTTGCTTGGACACATTTGTCTATTTATTGTTGACAGTGCTGTGCATTAGCTGAGCTAGTTTGTGATACTCCTTTGCACATTTTCATTTATTCTCTCCTCACAAACCAGCGTTCTTAGAAAAAATGGTTCTAAAAGTGTTCCTTGGCTTGTCATCTTAGGGCAGGGGTCGGCAACCCTGGTCCTGGAGAGCCGCAGGGTGTGCTGGCTTTCGTCTCCACCTTAAAATAAGCAACCGATTCAGACCCAAGAAACCAGGTGAGGTGAGTTAACTGTAATCAACGGCTTTCATTGATCAATTAATACCAAGTAACAACGAAAGCCAGCACACCCTGCGGCTCTCCAGGACCAGGGTTGCCGACCCCTGTCTTAGGGGAACCCTAAGTAGAGGCATAGAGGAACCTCTTGAAACCTTTTTTTTGAACAGTGAGGGGACTGGGGATCATAACAAGATGGCTGTTGCCATGATGTTCAACACTGAGCTGTATCCCACAACATCCCAAGCTGTGACAGCACAGTAATATTTGCTGATCTCAGCATTACAAATCTGGAATTATAATTGGAGTACAGGGGGTGGTGCAACACTGCAAAATGCCAACTGCCATATTCTAATTTCATGGCTGAGGTGGCAGTTTTATTGATCGGTTTGGACCTTGCTCCATTAATAAGTTCCTTAGAAGCACAATATAGTGTAGCTTTCTGCCTTGACAGGGCCTAAAAACATTCAACAACTCCAACAAGATTGT
This sequence comes from Conger conger, assembly GCF_963514075.1. Taxonomy (NCBI): domain Eukaryota; kingdom Metazoa; phylum Chordata; class Actinopteri; order Anguilliformes; family Congridae; genus Conger; species Conger conger. The sequence goes on from NC_083773.1 coordinate 11,778,818, forward strand.
CAACTTTGTTGAAATTGCTTGGCCAAATGCCACTGACTAGTGCCACAATGAGTACAGGTATATTGCAGGCAGTGCCATCTTATGGAAGAGATCATTCCAAGAGCTCTGACAGAGGCCCTCAAAATATATTTGAACACTAGATAAATAACACATTGCTCATTAGTTATTGGAATTGACATCAACATTAGAAAGTTTTATTTGTAAATAATACAATCGGTTTCCGTTTCTGGGGTGGATGGGCCCAATGTGATATCCTTTCATGGGGTCCAATATCCCTGGAGGCACCCCTGATTGCAGGTCAGATGGACTGCATTTGGCATCGTGCCTTTGAGGGATTACTGCCATGCTTTCAACATAAAACTAGTATTATCCAAAAGGAATGCAGCCACATTGAAATCTACCGCAATGTTCAACAGGTATTCCTTGATGCCATTCGTAACTGAACAGCAATTTAGAGCAACAATACACAGCAGGCAGCATGGCTTACTGTCAAAGTAATTACTGTTCCTTGCTAAGCAAAGAAAATGTGCTAAACAGCTGAAAATGTGCCATCTGTTGACTCATCTTAGACAACAGATATGTTTTCAGCTGACTACAAGTTCCTTTATATTTTCTGTAGGTACACCAGCAGCCTTTGGCATGCACTTCTGCTTAAGGTGTTTTTCAGAGAGAAATTCTCTTCTATTGATTCACACTTCTTCCATGGTAATTGTATTAAATTTGGGTGTGTCTACCTCTTTGGTAGAACATTTGCATTCAGAACTGTATCAGTCAAGTCATGGCTGACAATTATCCACCAATTAATGCTCTCTTGTGCTGTGCTGACAGATGACTCATCTAGTTGTTGTTCTCCATACAATAAGAGTTTCTTTTTTAAATATCAATCCATTGTAATACTGGGCGAATGGATTGCAAACTGTGCAGAATATTTTTGTATGGCCTTCTGTCCATGTTTGTAGACAAATATTTTTGTCTACATACATCATTCATACCACCTTACAGGCTCAAAGAGACATACTTCTCCTGGTCTAGTAACCAAGACAGGTATACTGATTTTCATTGAGGTCTGGTTCCTGAGATAGCCACTGTAAAACATAGATTCTGTCACAGACAAATGTTCAATTCGGTCTTGTCTGATCATAGCACCTTCATTCAATACTTTAAATGACAAAATGAGACCAAAATTGAATGTTTTGGTCAGATACAGCTTCAGCATTAAAACAGAGATGCATTAAAGGAGATGCACGTCATTCCCACAGTGACGTTTGGCGATGGGTCAGTAATGTTTTGGGGCTGTTTTAATTCCAGAGGTCCAGGGGCTCTGGTTAAAATTAATGGTATACTGGATTCCACCAAGTAAGAGTTAGGCAAGTTTGGCTGACAATTTGGTTGCATCTACGAAAAGGCTGAGACTTACTTGGCTGTAGGTAGACTTTCCAGAAAGACAATGACCCAAAGCATACCTTAAAACAACAACAATATCTACATCCTGCAGTGGCCATCTCGGACGTCATACCTTAATTCAATCAAAAACCTGTGGGCTGAACTAAAGAGAGCAGTTGATAAGCACAAAGCCAAGAATGTGAATGATCTTGCAAGGATGTGCATTGAGGATGGGTCCAAAATCCACCCAAATGAGGTGGATGCACCAAGAAATAAACCAGGGGTGACAATAATTATAGAACCTTGATTTTGGTTAAATCTATTTTCTATTCGATAAATGTTTCATTTTAGTAGTAGTAGTAGTAGGTACTTTATTGTCCCCGTGGGGAAATTAGTTTTCGGTTTGGTTGGTACCATTGAAACGTGCAATGCTTTCACATGTTCAGCATTTCATTTTAAGTTTATCTCAGTTATCATATTGTCTATTTTTTAAAGTATAGTTTGTGCATTGCCAGACAGGGTTAACAATCATTCTAGAGCCCACTGTAAGTTAAAAAACATACAACTGACAAAATAAAATTGTCCCACTGTTTTGGTTCCAAATGGATGGAGCAAACATATGATTTATCTAACCTGAAACATAGAACATAAATTGTGTTGCTGTGGTCACTCAGTCTTGTTTGTCTACTTTACTATCTAACACTGGAAAGGACCTACAAATCAAAATAAAATGGCTCAGAAGCAAGGATAATAATTCTTAACTCACCATTTGGCCTGTTCTGAGCCCTAGGAAACTTAATTGGGCTGAATCCGAGCGGCCTGGAGATAAGACACGGAGAGAAGTGACTGGGGAGATAGCCACTGAGGTGTGAATGTGTGTACGTGTGTGTGTGTGTGTGTGTGTGTGTGTGTATGTGTGTGTGCGTGTGTCAACAGAGTGACCTGAGAAACCCCACACTGGCATTCCTCACACTCACAGGATTATGTACCTTAAAAATCGGTAAATACACCAACAGGCACTATGTTTCATAATCTGGATCGAGAGGCCATATCAGTTTTGGATATCTAGTTTTGATTATTGCATTTGAGAGACATACAATAATGATCTGGCAAACTTGTCCAGGCAATTATTATTTAGTAGCCTGCTCTGTTGAACATAGGAATGCTCTCACTTGTCCAATACTCAATTGCAACCGTAGTCATATTTATAGGTTTTTCTTGATCAATGACTACCATGACCAAGTTTGATGATGCTTTGTTAAGTTAATTTCGTAAAATATTGGAAATTTCACAACACAATCTAACATGGCAAACATAACAGACAAATCCAGGGTCATATTTCAAGATGGGTGGTGCATAGTCTGTGCAGATAGAAGTGAATCAGCAACCTGCAGTCCCTGCAGGAAAGATTTAGACATCAGGTTGCAGATTCCACACAAAATGGTCCGCATTTATTGTAGGTTGGATAATGGGTGCAGTGGGGGGTTTTAAGATGTTTGAATTCAGGTGAAATCTGCACCCAGTGGGAACTCGACAGCCTACTCCCACCATAAAATTCAACTTAAGTATCTGATGTGAAAATGCAGCCTAGGGTCATTTACAATTCTGGCAAGTATAATCAAAGTGAAACAATGAGTTACAGTTGTATTTTTAAATACACCGTGCGCATTATGTGACACCGGGAAAGTCATGACGTACATTTGTTGTTGTTGTGGTGACGCGCCAGGCGGGCAATGAGTCAGCGGTAGCGACAATTTCTCCGGACGTGGAAGTACTGATCTCACTGTAAAAATACTCGTCCCAGTTACTGATTTTGACTAGAAAAAATGGCGGTTCCTGCAGCCCCAGATCTGCAGATGATCACAGAAACACAAAGCGGCCCGGTTAATAGCCCAGAAAATAACATTGAAATCGATGAGAGAGAATTGGAAAACATAACAAACGAGGAAGACGGAACTGCGCTCCCTTTGCATTCTCCATGGACTTTTTGGCTTGATAGGTAATGTTAGCTATGCGTTGTCTTCGATCATTCGCGACCGAGACAGAATTTAACCTATTTTAGACACCATTGTAGCCACGGAGCTAAGTAACTACCTAACAACCTGAATACCAAATTCAGTCATCCAAATTCAGTTATGGGAAATGGAAATTTAACTTAAGATAATTTTCGTCTAGTTTTGACGGCCTAGCAAGTGTCTGTAAAGCTACCTAGCTAACATTAGCCGAAGAAGACATTCTTCTCTGGCTTGATCAACGTTAACGTTACAACCTGGATGTCCACACAATACACTGCTCATTTTACAAGGTTGTTAACGTTAACTTGACAATAAAATGAACGATACAGTTTGTGTTGTGGAGTTTGAACTTAAGATGCATTCATAATTACAGTTAGCAATAGGAATTTGTTCGAGCTAGCATTAGCTAGTTAACACTAAATTACTGTCATTTAAACGATGTGAATATCATGTAACGTTAACGTTAGCTGGCTAAGTTAGCTGGCTCGATAGCTGGCTAAAAAGCAAAGCCAGTTAACTTAGTAACATTACAGTGATTGCAGAATGTTCTGGTGGGTATTATCTAACAAGTTGGCTTATTGTCCAAAGATTAGTTCGTTCGATTCAATCATACCACGTGCCTTAGTGGTAACCTTGCTAATGTTATTGTATCGAGTTTTTAATGCAGGTAACAATAAGTCTAGCCGGTTAGCTACCGTCCTGCTACCTTCCTATGATCTGTCGTTGCTAGCTAACTTGGCTATCTTTAAACTTACTGATGTCCAATAATGTTAGCGCCATCTTTGTCGGTTTAAAGCATATAACGTTAGGCGAATGTATTTTGCTGTAACGTTAGGTCGTTAACTACTTGTCGACGGAAATAATCATTACTGACAGCACGATGATTCTAACTTAGTTTGCAGCGTAAGACACGAGTAAATTAACTCCTGCGAACTCACAACTGAACACTGGTTGCTGTGTGTCACGTTTTTATTTGATTTGCACCATTTTGTGCTGTACACAGTTTCAGCTGTTCTTGGTGAATACACGCCTTGTTTCTTCTAATGTCAAATTTGCTTTTTAATATATGATGTACCAGCATTGCCTACTTTGGGCATTTTAAGGGCGCGGTCAAAGTTGGACTTATTAGTTTCAGAATAATATAATGTATTACATCAAATAATTCAATTCATTGCTGTGTTAAATTGTATAGATAGGAGGTCCGCAAGTATCGTTGTATCTCGCACACCATAGTATGACGTGCGAATTGAGACTTCATTGTGCCAAAGGGCCGGCCCAGTGATGGGTTGATGCAGTGCAGTCAGTCCTGTAAACGACAGAGATCTACCACATTTGGGTTTCCACGGTTTTGGGATAAGTATGGCCTCTCTCTGATTAGTTTATTTGACATATTTTCAGGTATCTTAAATTGCATCCTGTCACAAGAGATAAAGTTACTGTGATTAATCCTGCATTGTGCTGTGAACATATGTTCTCTGATTGACATCAGTGCTGCATTTCTCCTGACATGACATGGCATGCAACTCCAGTAAATTTAAGGAATTATACTTGTCTTTGTTCCAGAGGATTGCATGCTCACATTCCTGGCAGGACACTGATGCTGTACTCCAACTATATTGAGGGCCAGCATATGTAATGGCAACTAATATTTGTATTCGTTATGTGTCCAGCAGTTATCTGCTGTAAGTTATATCAAAAGTTATCAATAATAATTAAGTTATAAATAACGTTTTGATGTAAGTGTAACTGTATTGAAATGTTTTCATATTTTGTATTCTCTTGCATCATGTCAGATATATGACTTTCGGGGATTTGCGGTTTAGAGCAAGAAAATACACTTTAAGTAACTCCAAAGCTGCTTGCACAGCTGTGCTATGCTTTACCGCCCGAGGCTGTACCCCAGAAAATGAACTATCCCTTTAAAATAACAATCACGGCCTTCTTTTTAGTTTGGCGAGCTGCACATTTTTGTGCAAAACCCTGCCCTCTTGTGGTCAAACTTAAGATTGGCAGGACTATTTAATTTCAAACGGTGTATTGAAGTTTAAAAAAGGTCAGTGTTAGTACAGAAATTTGTTGACGAACAGAAAGAGAGGTCAGAGTCTTTTTTAGTGTGTGTACAAACCGCAGGCCGATCACATGTCTATAGCCTGTCAGGTCTGTCTAGCCATCTGCCTTAGTATAAATAGAACCTGGATTAATAACTGCCCTCAGTTCAACCTACCATGTTTCAGAGAAGGAAAACCCGATGCTAGCTAGGTCCTTAAAAGCATTGAAGGTGCTTGACTTTCAATGTGTGAAATTCAAGGTTGTTAGGTGAAGTCCTTCAACTAACTCCTATTTTGCTATTCGTGTATGAAAATTCTTGAATATCTACTGTTTTATGTATTTTCATTTTTTCCATATCTATATAAAATTTTAAAATAAAATCCTGACACATTTCAGTGAAAACGGTGCTTTTTCCCAAGCATACCCTGTAAAGCAAGACGACAGCAGCATTGTTAGCCTTTTATTAAAATTATAATCTTTTCTAATAGTATTCATTTGCAAGTAAGCTCTGATTGAATTATAGAAATTTGCTGTAGAAATACTGTTGGTGAGGTGAATTGTGAATTGTAATTGTAAGATGAGTAACAGGATGGTGGGCGTGCAAAGGCGTGTGCTGAAAACTGAAGTGCTGCTGCCTCATCACAGCGCTCTTCCATTGTCTGGTCATGATTGCGCCATTTGTTTGTTTATGTTGTTGCCGTGAAATTTTACAAACAAATCGCAAACTTGTGATAGAAAATAATTTGTTAAATGATTTATTAAAATGTCCTATTATGTATTTGCTGTTTGGTTAAACAATCGACAAATCGATTCAATACTCATACAGCAAGCGCAGGGCGAAGTCAGCACAATTGCGACATCAGGTAAAAAAAACGGGATGAGAAGGCGATGTGTGGACAAAGGCTTGTGCTGGAAACTGAAACTGAGAAACCGAAAACAGGCAGCCAAACGGGACTGTTCTTCTGTGTTCACTTTAGGTCATTACCCGGGACAACGGCAGCAGAATGCGAGTCCAATCTGAAAAAGATCTACACCGTGCAGACTGTTCAGGTAAGGGGCGCGTTAAACAGCTGGTTTCTGTGGGGCCTGGGTTTAATGTCAGCCCATAGGATGTTTTCAAATCAGCTTAGTTCTTCATCAGATTGATTCCTAAACCACAGTCCAATGATGTTTGTTTGATGGGACTGAAAAAATCAGCCAGGAGGGAAAGACCTCAGAGAGCCTCTGTTATTCCACACCCACGCTGTGTCCAACATTTGGGATCAGGTGGGAGTGATATGGGAAGGAAGGAACGTTCCAGTGGCATTTAAGATGAAAATGATAGTAAATAATTTGCCCAGTATGAAGTATTTCTATTTGTTTCTCTTTGATTGGATAGTGTTTCTGGAGTGTGTACAACAATATTCCTCCCGTGAGCTGCTTACCGCTGAGATGTAGCTATCACTTAATGCGCGGGGAACGGAGGCCGCTGTGGTAAGTGTTGTTTTCTAAATACCTTTTAGCATTGTTTCAAGAAACGTGACTCGTTTTACACACTTGCACACTATTCAAAACTGTTATTATGAAAAAATCTGTGTGCTAAACACAGTTTCTTTAAATGGCAATATGTTTTGATTGTTGTTGAAGCGTTTTCCTATGGGGCAGGAATTCTCACTCTGTCCTGTGGCCCATCTGTGTGTATGTAGTGCCTTTTTTTATTTTTTTTACTTCAGGAAATTCTTCATTGAAGGTCATTTTATTTGCCTTGCATTTGAGTGTTCCTATCATCGTATAAACTGATTAATTGCAACAGGCTTATATGATTTCTTTTGTGTTTACTTGGTTACCAAACTCCCAATTATCACCTTGTGTTAAGCTTCCATAGCCAGGGGCCTATTGTGTGAGAATGTAGGCTTTGTTGTGCTTCTCTCAGTCAGTCCATCAGCCAATAAAACAAGCAAATGTGACCGCAGCTTAGGCAATGCCATAGACAAAATTACAGCGAGCTAATGAATATTCACTTCGGAACTTACCCAACCGATTTGCATTTCCTGAATGCAAAACATTCATTCTCCATGGTACGCATATCCATTTCGGACATAACATAGTCTTGGAGGACAGATCGTATTAAAGGCCTAATTCAGGCGAGAGATCGGTTAACAGCTCGTCACATTTGGACCGGGAGAGATACCGGCGTGTTCAGGACGGCCTGTGAACAGGAGGTCTGGAAGCCCTTGCCTGTAGGGATACTTTATCTCTTCAGTGTCTTAGCCAAAAGCATCAGCCTCCGGCCTCCAGGCTGCAAACGCGCAACTTCCAACCTTGGAAACGTAAATGGTAAATGGTTGGCATTTCTATAGCGCCTTTATCCAAAGCGCTGTACAATTGATGCTTCTCATTAACCCATTCATACACACGCTCACGTCAATTGCAAGGCACCAACCAGCTCGTCAGGAGCATTTGGGGGTTTGGCGTCTTGCTCAGGGACACTTCCACACCCAGGGCGGGATCGAACCGGCAACCCAAACGACTGCTCTTACCTCTTGAGCTAATGCCGCCCTCGGCGTGCTGTGTTGGTGAATGTCCGTCATAAGCCCTGCCCTGTCACCATGGTAATCTCTTTAAAATCCTGTTGACACGGTGGGTACCCGCACCACGCAGGGCAGAACGAACAGGAGTTTCGGTTGTAAGCTCGCCCTCACACTATGACCTGGATTTCAAGGTTGATTCAAAGCAGCCGATAAATGATTGGCAGACTGTTAGCGCTTTTGGCGGTGGTGTCGGTGCTTGCTGTGAAACGGTGCTGTCTTGTGTTTGCTCGGCAGGGAAGAAGAAAGCAACGCAAAGGGCGGGGTCTGGAAAATGAAAGTTCCGAAAGAAAGCACCGTACGTGTGAAGCACATTATCTACGCATTGTTTCACCGTCTTTCTGCGAAGGGTTTATTAACACTGCTTTCTTTCCACCAGTCTGCCGTATGGAAAGAGTTGCTACTCGCTACCATCGGAGAACAGTTTGCAGATTACTGTGCGTCAGGTGAGGCCCATGTCAGTCTGTGTGTGCTGAGAGGGTACAGCCACACTTCACAGCTATGTGGAGGCAGACACCGCGGATCATTTTGATAGTAACCAAAGATAAAATTCGAACCCCATTCCTGCTCACGTTTCTCTGTCTACATGATCGGCCATATGCCAAGTGATATCACCGCAGGTAGCACCAATTTCCTGTTCCTAAATTGCCTGGAGAACAGCCCGAATGCTATTGCTAAATGAAAAACCAGTCGTCTAATAATTATTCCTCCTGTTCCTGAAGTCTGTCATGTACTCTATAACAAATTTGCCAAATACTAATACCAAGTAATGTCTCTATTACTAACAAATATAGACCTTGACAACCTGGGCATGTATAAAAAATTCTGGCTTACCTGTGATCTAGGTTGAGGTGAATACCAGTCGCCACCCCAGAATTGCCAAATTCTTGTACATGCACTGGATAGAGTGGCTTATATCTCCCATGGTATGGCTGCAGAATAAATGTATGCCACATTGTAGATGCAGACAACACATACCACATCCGTGTAGTTCTGGTAGCTTGCTTAAATGGATCTGGTTAGTCTTCATATTATTTATTTGTTTGTTTGTTTGCTAGCTTGCAAAACCAGAGCCCTAAATTAATACATAGCACTGGCAGTCACTTTCTTTTTCTGCTGGACATTTCAGCTGTTGTCATACAGTAGATTAATGGAGGCTAACACAGGATAACAAGTTCTGTCATGTTAGCTATCCGTCAAGGCTGCTTTTGGACCATTACCATGTCAAGGACAGCCAATGATGGGATCTCCTGTCATGAAAGACAACTAAGCTAATGGGCCAGAGAGACTAAATACATTGGGGAATTTACTTCCGACGGCCAATTCACACAGCAGTCTTAATGTAACACACAGGCACCAAAGCTTTTTGAACTTCTAAGTTCAGGCTTGTTAAATGTCTGTTATGAGAAATCAGTCAGACAGGAGCCTTCATAGAGACATGTAATGAATGTCAGTAATGATACTTCCATCAACAGATAGTGCTAAAGTTGCTTTTTGAGTTGGACTTTTATGTTGTATTCTACTGGAACTGTCTTTATGTGACATATGTGCGCAGAACAGTTTTTTTTTTTTATTGATTAAAAGTTCAAGAGTTGTTGCCACTCCATGTCAGTGCATATACAGATGATTTAGCATTTTTAGGGGGTTGACAGATCATGAACCACACAATGCCTTATATTGTAGGATATGCACAGTATGCCCTGGTTTATACAGTAGCTTACATTTTAAATCCTGTGTTATAAATGACGGTCTTTTCCGATAAAGGAAATGCCTGTGTGCAAAGCTGTGTAGACTAACGCTGTGTTTGGAACCGCATACTAGCTTACGACCTGTACTAAATTGAAACGTAATGTAAGTAGTATGCAAAGTATGTGATTTCAGACGCAGCCTAACTTTCTTTACGATAACAATAATCTCCACGGTTTTCTGTCCTCTTTGTTTAGACGATGAAGTTGTTGGCGTCAGTGTCAGTGTTCGAGATCGAGAAGACGTAGTCCAAGTCTGGAACGGAAACGCATCTTTCGCAAGTGAAGCAAGTGTTTTAGGAAAGATCTATGAACTCCTCCCACACATATCTTTCAAAGCAGTATTTTATAAACGTAAGTATTATTGTGGGCGGATTTACATGTTTATGTTTAAGAGTGGCATGTTTTGAAGTGATTCACGCAGTTACGCGCAGATGGAAAATGACAAACTTTTGATCAACTGATACACGCCATAGTTTGTTGGCATAATTGAAAACTTCTTGAAAACGTGTCAACATGCGAAAATACTCGCTGCTGAGTAGTATACAATGCACATTAATCTTTTAGTTGATGGTTAAACTTCAACCTTCTATTGCATGATGAATTAAGTGGATTATTTGGTTAAAAATTGAAATTTGTTTCTTTGTTTTTGCATTTAAGATTAATCTTGCGTATGTTTTTCTCTTTCAGCTCACGAGGAACATCATGCTTTTGAAGGAGGGCGTTCAAGACATTAGCTGCTAGCTGTTCCACCTGGTTTTTGTTTTGTTTTGGATTTGGATTAAGCATAGATATTGGACTTTTCCCTTGCTTAAACACTACTCTTTCTCTTCAGTTACCTTTAATAATCATTTTACATCTCAGTCGCAGAAAATGTAGAGAATATTACAGATATATTTTTATAGATGAAATGGCTGAAATTTCAGACCGTGGACTTTTTATTTTCCCATTTTTAAGTTAATCGCACTGCAGAGAATTTGGACAGACCTTTGAATCGCGCCAGGCATATATTGGGGTTTTTGTAATGATGTAGAATAGCGAGTTTCATGTGAACTCATTTGGCCTTGTCCCCCCAGCCCTGTCATTGCTTGCGTAAGTTTGTCTTTGAAAGGAGACGATGCCTTCTCTACACACAATGCCTCGGCATTCTCACTGCCTCACCTACTGCTCTGTGCATTCTGCTAGATGTGCCCCAGCCTTCCGCAAACGTTAACGTCCTGAACACCGAGCTCCCTGTAACTGCTCATCAGCAACTGTCCGCTGTGTTTACAGTATGGTAAATCGCTTTATTCTATGTGTGGTACCAGGTGATTTTTGTTGGCATTCGCAGTGATTACACCTCTACCGGAGCTTTTGTGCAATAGAGACAGTGAATGATCTTTTAAGCCTGTGTAAAGTCCAAATTGCTCTAGCATCACGTCACTCACCTTGCTCCCTTAGAAAGATTATGATATCATGTAGTGTTCTATTCAATATACAGTGTTTAGTTTGACAATTATTGTATTCACACGTAAATTACAGTTTGATTCTCTGACCGGCTGTAAGAGGCTGATACATTGCACAATATCACTTTCAGTTCAGATATTGCTATTATTTCTAAAATTGTAATTTATATCATTTAAAACTGTGAACCGTCTTCTCACAAGAGTGAGGTAGACTTCTGTTTCTGTCATCCCCACTATTTTAGTATTGTGGCTTTAAGTGGAAAGCTTGAGAAATGATGGAGTCTGATACCTGTTCATTGTAAAATATACCACTAGGTCTTGTATATTTCTAACATCTAAATAGTATTTTATATGTCTTTTGGAAATATTTGTTTGAAATCGTCCTTGTTTAAATCACACTTTTCTCAGCACCCCTTGTTTTTATGCAGTGTTTTCATGGATGATGATTATAGATGGTTACTACACATAGAATGAATAATTTAACTTACTGGAAATGACACAGACGTTTCATGAATGTTATAATGTCTGCAGGCTGTATTGTCTCCCCCCGCTGTTACATTTCTCTTACTGGAAGATCATGCTGCCCTCTACTGTTGAATCAGTGACTGTTGTTCTCAAACAGATTTGTATTTTTAAATATTTGTATTTCAAATAAAATAAATATGATGGACGAACTTTCAATGGACGAATTTGAAAAAGGGTAGTTCTCAACACCCGTACATGCAGGTTGAGCGCAAATTGAGAACGTTCTTCATGTGTACCAAAGAGGTGACTCTCTTTTGCTGTGTTGGAGGCAGGATTCTGCATGTATGGGTAATGCTAAGATACTTGCCTTGCCAAACGTCTCACTAGGCCACCAGTCTAGTTTAGCAAATGTATGTTCGTAAGAACAGTGGTAGTCCCTTTTATTGTGTATATTTGTTTAATTTTCTTCTTCAGTTTTATGTAATCTGGACATTAAAAGTGTATTTAAACAACACAAATGATGTAACATTTAAATGTATTCCTGAATGTTGCTGGTGCATTTTTTTTCCAAGTACTTTGCCAGGTAAGGTAAGATAAGGTAAGTGTGAATTGGCCTGTTTTATGAGTCGGGTCAGTCATTGTGAAAATGCACTACAGCACAATTATATTATCACTGAATGGCTTTTTAGGAAAGACGCGTGGCATATGCAGCTACACTTTTTGTTGCAGTGTTTCCTATTTACAAAACAAAATGACTGCAGGGATGGAGTTCTTCTACTTATGGGTCTTGTCCTCCGTCTTGTAGTCCTAGACACATTGCTGAGACTTGCTGATTGCGTTTCTCAATTAGAGTGGTGCCTTAATTTCTCCTGAGACTTTCATTTTAGATTGTGCTGTCTATTCAACTCATGTAATCTATTCCAATGTATATGCAATGTTTTCGGCTCGTAGATTTTGAAATATTAAATCATAATAAAATATACCACATAATATTTGTGAATGCCTATGATTATTGAAAGTGCAAGTTTCAAGAATTAAGACAGTACTAGGTGTTGAGTTTGGCAGCACCAAATACATAGCTGTTTTTGACTGATGTCTTTTGTGTCGTCTGCATTTAGAAACTATTTGAAACCCAGAATACAGTGAGAACCGTAAAGAATTGCAGGTTCTGCCTAAGAAGTCAGAAGCATTATGTGGTCCTGTATAGATATTTGATAAGGACCAGAACCTGACATAGTAAAGTTTTTGTTCATTGCATATTTAGGTCTCAACGGAACGCTCATTCAGTTAAGGCGCTCTGCTCTCGGGTGGATGAGCCCCATAGCCTCAGATTGGATCTTGACTGTGTGAATGCTGTCTGGCTGGTAGCTCAGCCCGAGTCGTTCTGCGATGTGCAGTTACCATTGTGTCACCCAGGGTATGGGAGGGTTCAGCTGGCTAGGAGGCTGTGTTGGTTAGGGCTGTGTTTCATCGCTCTCTAGTACCCCCGCTGTGGTAGTAGATTCCAAATTAGGGTGGCAATTAGGAACTTTCCGCCCCATGTTGTGTGCTAATTGAGAAAGATCAGCAAAGATTTGTGAAGCATTTGTGGAAGTAAAATCCTGAAAACATCCTCAACTTACGTAAATCTTGTAAAGTTATACCTTATTAAGCAATGTGTTGATTATTGTGATCGGTAACTCCAGCCCAGCCCAGCCCCTGAACCCATATGTAGGTAATGTAGTCCTGTCCTGTAAGACCCTTAGTGTCGTCCTGTTTCCTTCTATTCACATCTACTTAGTGCAGTGTCACATGTTTATAGCTTGTACAGTACCATTACTTCTCACCATTCCCCTCTACTCTGGACTTTCCTAAGCCCTGCATTCACATCAGTAGCTATCTGCTAAGCATCACAAAGCAAGATCCAAGCCTTAAAACTGTTGTGCTGAAAATAAACCTGCATTTAGGCAATGCTGCTCTAATAGCTTGAATGTCTTATCTGTCTTAATTACTAATCTCTGCTAAGTCTCCATATCTAACATGCCTTGGAAGTTGTTTCACTACTAATTCACAGTCCTCTTCCAAAAAAAAAATCTCTTCTAAATCATTTTTCCAGAATGTCTTGAGTGACTTTTGAGGCATTGGTGTCCATTCTTCATTCCAGGCCAGTAAAGCTGCTGCCTTCAGGTCAAATCAAATCAAATACATTTATAAAGCAAATTTAAATACAACCAGAAGTAGAGCGAAGTGCTGTACAAAATAAATTTCAACATGAAAAAAGCAGCAACAACTAGACACAAGGAGATGACACATTTTGGAATAGAGGTGGGTCTTCAGATGGGATTTAAATGTACCTGTTCACACACATTTTCTGTGCTCTCCCATAATACCACGGCATCAATTTCCTCTGCATTGTTAACTTGGCCCCTTTTCCCCAAACGGCATATCACATTTCAGATAAATCCATGTTTTATTTATTAAATCTCCAAAAAGTTTCCATCCTATGTCTCCCAATTCCTCACCCTATTCCTCTCCAAAAGCCCTTGAACAAGCTGTCGATCTTTTCCGGCATTTCCTTCCCGGCATTCTACCCACTCGATCCTCTTCAATCTTGATTCCGCTGCCCTCCGTCAAAGCACGCCGTTTCCCTGTATAGTATGTGTTTATGGCCTGCTCTTGTTATCTCCCCACACTCACTCTCTGGGTCCTCTCACTGCTTCTCCCTGAGGGAACACACTGTCATTTCTCCTTTGATCCTCATGCTTCCTATCAGATCTCAACTTTTCTCTGGCATCTTCTCCAGCACACATTGCCAGCGTCTGAAACCTCTCTAAATGTGGCCCGCTTTTTTTCCTTCTCATTCATCCCTCCATCTCTTCACTATCAATTTTATCTATTCTCCACCGCCTGCTGGAAAAGCAGGGGTCACTCTGACTCATAATGGCTTTTTATGTAACATTTGCTGTTGTACTATCAGATCTCTCATTATATTTTCTCCGCTAAAACTCTTTTCACCAACTTTCTAATATGAATAGAATATATATGTATCTTTCACAGTGTATGTTTCTCAGTGTATCTTTAATTGAGTTACCAAAGATTATTTTCCCCAGCATTATGAGTTCTACTTATTATTTTAAACTGGCATTGTCTTCGATTTATATCTGGTTTAATTGTTAATTAAATTGTTAATTAAACTGTAATATTTCAGTCCAGATTTATTTTGATACTGTGTTTCCTATTGTAATTGATATAATGCACTTGATTATCATCGCGGATAATAGCATCTGTTAAATGGTGTAATAGCGGAGATGATGATTAGAATGTGTTCAATAAATCCTTCAGTGAATTAAATGGAAGGCCATATATTCTGCTACTAAGCTTGATAAAGCCTGTAGATAATTGATTTAGATTGAGATGAAGAACTGTGTCACTAAGATCTCACACCATGGAGAATATTTAATCATTTAAGGGACCTGGAACATCAATGGCAAAACATCAGCCGTGCAACCAGAGTGCATTGTCTTATGTGATCAGGGGAATAGCATTTTTAAGACATAGCTAATTTCACGTTCAAAGTATATATTAACATATTTATTTTCAAGAAATAGATTTTTATCAATTATATTTGACCTGTGATGGTGTGATTTTGTAGCGGTGTGCCTCGATTTTATCGGTGTTTGCTTTTGATTAACTTGTAATTCTGTGTTCAACATTATGATAGATGATCATAGATTATCACTGGCACAACATGAGGAAAATAATTCACTACAAAGGATATATACCTCGCAATTCATCATGAGACACATTATTTCCAAGGAAAGGTAGGCTATGACATTCAAATGTTTTTTTTAGCATTTTGTTTCCAAGGCATACTCTGCTTTTCTGTGGAAATAAAAAAAGATGCTGTAGCCTATTTGCTCATAACAGATTCAAATAAAGAGCTGATAAAAAAAAGAACTTTAGTCCACATCCATATTTGTTCCTTTTTCCAGTTTCAGACGTGTCTAATTACGTACTTTTGGCCGGAAATGCAGTGCATGCCTCTGATTAATGAAATGGCAGCTTTGCAAAACAAGGAAGTTTTCATTTTTTCCTCATTTTATACAATAGATAGGGGAAGTTAGAGATATCTTCATTTTCATTTTATAGACAAACAGTGGTGTACACCATGAGGCCAGTAGGAACTAGAATAGGGAAGACGGTTCAGATGAGTGTAGACAGACTATGTATGTGTAATGTTTTGTAAAAACATATACTTGTAACTGCATGTTTTTAAGCAGGTGTAGACTTGGTTAGGATGTGGATGGGAGACCTTCTTTGGGAAAGTAAGGGCCAGTAGGGGGTGATCTTCCTCTGACAGGGATAACACTATGGAGTCTTTTCCTCTAATGCTTCACAAGGTTATGAAACACATTTGGAGGCATTCTGGACCATTCCTCTATGCCAGTCCTTGCAACATCCTTCACATTCTTGGGTTTTTTGCTTATTAACTGTCCACTTCAGTTCAGCCCACAGGTTTGATTGGATTGGATTGAGGTACAATGTCTGAGATGGCCATTGCAGAACATTGATTTTGTTGTCACTGAACCATCTCTGAATGGATTTTGAGGTATGCTTTGGGTCACTGTCTTGCTGGAAAATCCACCTACGGGGTAACCAGATTGTCAGCCAAAATGGCCTGATACTTGGTGGAATATTATATCATTGCCCTTGGACCTCTGAAATTAAATCAGTCCAGAAACATCACTGACCCACCACCATATTTCACCGTAGGTATTAGGTGCCTCTCCTTGTATGCATCTCTGTTTCGACAAATATGCTGATGCTGTATTTGACCAACATGACCAACATGTAACAAGCAGAGAAAGTAGTGGCATACTTCAATTGTGACACTATTGAGTCACCAGGCCTGAGCGCTTGGCAGTGGTAGCAGCACTACAGCATTTCAAAGCATATCTACAGGGCTGAACGTTTAAGGTCCGCACAGACCATGCTCAACTGCAGTGGCTGTTGACGTCTAAAGAGTCAGATAGCGCATTGGATTGAGCTATTACAGAACTATCACTTTACCCTTGAGCACCACTCGGGCAAGAAACTGCCCCTGAGCCCAATCCCACCCCAGAGCCTGAAACTACCCCCAAATGAGCACCTGCAGCCAGCACCACTTTCAGCCTGCTCAGCTTCCCCAGGCTCAGAGGCACCAGGGCTTGCTGTGCATGAACCGGAGCACATATATCACCCAGTGGGACCCCTTTGAAGATGGCCCATGATGTGGAAACACTCCTTGTGGAATGACCCTTCACACCTAAGGACAGGAGGCAGCCCTTGTTCTTGTATGAGTGAGCGATCACATCCAGTATTCAGTGGAAAAGTCTGTGTTTGGGGAGTGTCAGGCCCTTTCTGTGAACAGTCTTCATTGACATTCATAGAGCAAATTATTGTGCGAGCTGTAGTGTTTAATATAGTTTGGACAACAGGCTAAACTATATTAAACGCTACTCAGGAGGGGGTATATTACAGCCACTCTGGAGGGGGTCTGGCCCTTCAGGGGCTATAATCACAGCTGTAGTGACCAGGGTTCAGGTGTAATATTTGTCTTTATAACTGGGAGAGTAGATCCTGTCTGTAAGGGAGCTGCCACAGTGTCCCATCAAGAAGTTTGAGGAGCACTGGAAACGAAAGCCTCCCTGGCCAGTTTGGAGCCACCAGGAGGAGCTGGTGGCTGCTTTGAAAAACATAGTGTATTGTTGCTAGTATTAATGGGGTTGGTAGGAATGCATAGTGTAGGGTTTCTGGCGACACGTGTCAGTGTATCCTGCCCCAGTGGGCTGTCCCTCTTCGTCAAATAAAACCAGAGAGGGCAGCGACTTGTTGATGTTGAGGTGAAAGTGTCCACCTTTGATCTTTAGACAGACAGTCCTAAGCTACAGGACATGTATATGTTCCACCCTCTGCTGGGGGGGACCACAGTCCTCTGTCCTGTGCTGCAAGTCGGACCCCCATCCTGTGAGAGAGGTATCTGTTGTGACTACCTCCAGTCTCAAGGGAATTAGGCCCTGGGGGACTCCTGCAATCAAATATAATTTCCTTCATGTGTCTGTGCCGCTTGTGGTCCGAGTTGAGGCTGTTGACCCATACTTGGAGAGGGCACAGTGCCATGATGCCCACAGGGCTGAGTGGTGAGGCTGAAGCTAGCATGCCCATTAATCGGAGATATGTACTGAAGGTTCATGCCTTCAAAAATGAGAAGGAAATCGGAGGATGTTCTTTACCCTGTGAGGAGAAAGGGGAACCCAGACACATGCTGATGAATGTTACTTTCTTACTTACCTTTCTGTTCCCAGTCACAGGGTGGTGTCCTCTAATGCACAGCCCCATGTTGGGAGCGCAGACTACACAACTATCCAGGTATATGAAGACTTACCTCACCTACATTGCAGCAATTGTTTTGCTGTCACTAGTCGGGTGGGTGAGGATTCTGGGTTCTCCCCAACACCTGTGAAGCTCAGTAATAGTGTTCAGAGGGGGGACATGCTGAAGGAGGCAGGGAAAAAGGCACTGGTGTGTGGCGCTTGGCAGGGGGTCTGCTTGGTAGCTACAACCGCGAAGGTCACTGCCCTCGTCAGCACGGCCTGCTAACTCGCGGAAACAGCAAGAAGATAATAGGAGCAGAACGTGGGGTGAACGTGGCTTTTATAGGTAAACGTGTATGTTTCTATGGTAAAATTCACCAAAATGAACCATTTTACAGTAAACAGACAATAATATTACTAATAATAATAATACAAATATTCATAATAATTGAACGTGCTCACAATGCCTCCTTATTCTCTAAGCTACCAGCCACCAGTCTAAAAAATAAGTCTAATAAATACCTAATAAAGTGGCCACTGAGTATACCGTATACATACTGTATACATTTTTCTATTTCTATCTGAAATGGAAAAATGTGAAAGCTAAACTGAGTAATATAAGGCCGTATATATATATTTTGAGATCCGTAAAAATCTATCCAGTTAAATCAATTTATTTTGCATTTTTGATGATGCATAGCATAGAGGGTTAATTTATGAGAACACAGTAATCTAGTTTTCATTGTTCTTCCATAGCTCACTTTGCCCACAGCAGCAGGGGAGAATATCATTTGAAAGCCATCCCTTTGGAATTAGACAGTAGATTCTTTTCATTTGCTTAATTACCTAATTAACAGAAAGCTAATTACATTGTTGTGTGCATGAGTGCATATGGAGAGGGTGTTACATAACTGATAGTAATCCTCAATTAATTTATTTTAAAAGAAAGCACGCTTTATCAAACGACGGCCTAATCCACAGAGCATCCATAATGTCATACCTACAAGATGTCAAAAACAATTCAGACAAAAAATATATTTGTGTCAACCTCCATTGAGCAGACTAGGCACACACAAATACAGATAAGCCAGATGACTATTAAGTGGTTGACTTTGTAATTATATTTCATTGTCTTTAGATGGGTCCGCATTTTGAATAAGTATCACAAGAGGAAACAAGGTTGAAAGGAAAGATGTTCATGATATTATAGTTAATATGATATTGCGTTGATGTTATTACAAAATGCATACAATATTTTCAATATGCTTAAATGAAACAGCTTGGCTGGATCCCGTAAAATAGAAAGTAAATTTTTCGACAATGTGGTGTACATTTGTTTCTGAAATAGCAAACTCATCTGATTGCACCCATTTGTTTTCTGTTTTCCCCACACCTAGCTCATTACTTCACCTTCTGATCCCACCTTTCACTGAGAGCCATACTTCAGAAAAAGAGACCTCAGAGTATTTCTTGAGTTGATTTCAGGCAGCCTGAGCTGGGGGCCATGCTGTTATTAATATGGTTCTCCCATTGCTTGGAGCTCCACGCCATAGATTTCATCGTTAACGTTTTATGATGAGAATATGGGACAGTAAGCCTCCTCAGAACCAGATGTCCCACAGGTACAGTAGTAATAGACTCTTCTGAGTACAGAGACAGTGGATTATGGGTAAAGTAATTTAAGTTTTTGTACTTTTTCTCCTCAGGTTGTTTTCACCAATACTTGTATATTTGCTTAATTACAATATCATAACTTTTAAACAAATAACCTTTGGAACATCTTGGAGCAAATTATTTACATTAGAAAAGCATATGAAAATGTATGTAGAAATAAAAGATTATTGATGGTGCTGAACAAGGGTAATAGGTGACATGCTGAGATATTGTAAAGTTGAGTATGCTTGATGTTTCGTGGTTCATGATGGTGATACGGTTATATGGCGGTGGTAACATTTTGTTTCATTTCGCATTTCAACACATATTTAAACATATGTGGAAACATGAACTGGCCAACATAACGTTTATTTCTCCTTGCACATGTGCTTTCAAAATAGTGTGTGGAGTGTGGCAGATACAATACAGTTTTTGTTTCTTAGTAAGAGACTTCAAGTATAAATTGAGATGAACAAGTTACTAAACACACAGCACGCATTTACTTACAGAACCTCTTCATACTGTGTGAGGGAAGATGGTTTAGCCTACCTTTTGTTTTGTTCATTAATTTATTTTAAAATGATGCAATGTTTATATTGCAGAATAATCAGTATCATATTTGTAGTGCTTCAATTTAGCATTTTTAAATGCAGATGACCGAGGATGCTGATGCAGCGATTTTATCCTGTTTTAATTTTCACGAGGAATTGTCTTCAGATCCAACCTATTAAAAAACGTTTTACCTTTCTGTTCATCAGATCTGGGTTAGTTTTTGCCAGAGGGTGGCGCTCTATAACCAACTAATAACACTTTATTGCAGGTGGAGAAGTGGAGAACTTGCTATACAGTAGCTATTCACTGATGTAGCCATGATATATTTACCGTCGTTTATAATTAAATGAACTGTGCTTTTCAGACCTTGATCAAGGACAGTAAGACTTAAAATATTTTACTTCATCTTTAGATTAATGTTGCTTTCGACGAGTGTTAATCGGACTACTGAACCGACCAGCTATCATTCTCCTCTTTAGGAGAAAATGGGTGAATTTGTAATTACGGTCATAATGACTCCACACCTACAAAGTGTACCCTATCTTTCGTTGACATGAATTGGAATAATCTCCAGGAAAGGCGATAGTTTTTTTTTTACGTGATAGTGGGCCTTTTATCGCCAGGGGAACCAATATGCCAAATAAATATGATTTTGAGTCAAGAGGTAGGCTAATGTTCATTCCTAATATTATTTTTTAAATAGTTATATTATTATTGAATGCATGACATTAACAGAAGCCAAAATGTTGCATCAATATCCCCGAAGATAAGACAAGAGGAAACTTGTGTTACATTAGCCTGTATAAGGTCCGATCCGCTGATGACTGCACCCACGATGTAAACAGACGAATGCCGGGTGTTAATGGCTGCAGATACAACCACAAAAATCTTTGGTTTCTCCGCCGTGAGGCTCTGGAAAATATAGTTTCCAAAAAAGCGACAAAATAAATGGCATTCAACACCCACAACTAACACTTTCTTCCACTTCCTTGCACATGGGTTTGTCCTTCTATTGAACTTTCACCTCCCGAACTTGCCTCCTTTCATTGGACAAAGTGCAGAAAAAAGGGAAAGAAAGCTCCTTTCGCTTCGATTGTAATTAGCTAGCATGCTAGCTTACACACACTTTCACTTTGTAACAATAGCTTTTCTCAAATGTCGACCCTTTCCCCTCAAAGAAACACATCTATGATCGCGTCTTGCACCTAAAGACTGTTGTTCCCCCTATACTTTTTTCCTTCTAGATATTCAATGAAGATCTGCAATGAATGTTGTTTACCCAGCAGGTGGATATGACGTCACGGACTTGGAACATCAAACAATAACAACACCAAATCCGCGATTCCCCTTTTCTTTCAAGGCGCATTAAAATGTAATAACACCACAAGGAGCTCGCCTTCATATTCCAGACAGAAGGTGGTGTGAAACTGTAGATTCTCTCTCTGAAACGGTGCTTTTCGTGTATCCTTCAGAGATTCCTTGTTGCAGTTAGTCCCCAAAGCGGAGTAATATTTTGTTAGTATTTACAGTGTGGTTGTTGCATGCTTTCTTGATATACAAGATCGCATGTGTAGTTGATTATTTCAAGCAGCGAAAATTGTCTTCTACGGTGATCAACCGTTTTCGCATTCGGTAAGTTGATGATCCTCTGTTGATCGCTTTTGTGATATTATTTTCTGTTGCTGTTTCAGCGCATGCACATGGAGTTTGTCTTTGTTTTCCCTCTGTTTTGTGGTTATTGTTTTAATGGCGAAATAAACAAACAACAACAAAAATTTTACATGAGGAAGGGACGGCTGCTGAATATCTTGTCCGATGAGCTAAAGGGGCGATGTTTTATTTGTACGGGTCAATGACTGCACAACAACAGACGCCGCGTCTCCTACTTTTTTGGAAGTTAGCAAGTTGTTGCACTATTTTCTGTTCATTGTGAATCCCCTAGCTGATGCTCATAAAAAAGAAGGAAAAAAATACATCCAAGGCAAGTAACTAGGAAGTGAAATTAACACTTGTGATAACCCATCTATTAGACAGACATTACTGAAACTGTCGAACTTTATAAAGGCATATCAGACGAAGAATGGAAGTTTAAGCGCCGTGATTTACTTTTGGATTGAACAAGGGACCATGGGGCTTTCTCCCCCACGTGTTACCTTTTAAACCACAAACATTGCTCCTGATGCACAGATAGTGCGCTGTAACACTAACGGCAAAAGTTAACATGTTTATTTTAGTTATGTTAAATGTTGTATATGATAATTATGTTGAATATAAAAAATAATGTCACGTGAATTATTAATATCGTTGCCTTTGCAACTGCGGGCTACACATCATGTTGTTCTATACCTGAACGCTCATCTCGTTTCGTTCGAATTAACTAATTATTCATTTTGTTGAAGTAGCAAAAGTTAAAGGCAGCAGTAGGCGGAATTTTGGGTTTTTCACAACCGGCGGCCAGGGTGCATGAGTTGCGGGAGGGCTGCTTACGCTGTTTCTGAATAGCTAAGTTAACTGCACTTCAGTAGATAGCAACTTAGTGTCTAGGATGAAAATAAAATGACACCATGCATGGCTTACTGTGTTTACCGGTTCTTAATTGTGTAATTATGTTAATTAGCCTAACGATAGCTGGCCATTCAATGTGTTTTTTTGTCATGGATCTTCCAGATATGTTTCGGTATAATTCAAATGGTTAATATCTCGAAAGGACCCTAGTAGTAGCTAAAGCGCTCGTTTGTTACATCCGCGTATATTTGTGAAGTTAAGACAACATGGACACCGAAATGCCTTTAGCGCCAGCCATCAAAAATCATTAAAATCAATACTTGTTTCTATATTATGAAATAAGGAGAAACGGCGAATCACGAGGCTGCCAAAATCATACATAATCGTGTTTTGTGTTCATGTTGAAACAATTGAAACAAAAAAGGCCTACAACTTTAATGTATTGGTTTTTAGTTGGTATAGCACAGTGAATCAATTTACCTTCACATACTAAGCGAACAGTCATCTTCTTATGTTGTCCTGTTCACTGGCATTATTGTTTTAATACAGCACAAAATGTGTATTTTAAAGAATGTAATTATTGTCTGTTCTGTTTTATAAATGTAAGGCCTCTGAAAGTCAAAACCAGAATTTCTGAACATTTTAAGTATCAATGAAACGATGGCAATTATGCATGCAAGCAAATGCATAGTTTGTTAGCAGAAAAACAAAAAAGGAAAATATTCTCAGGTCAAGTTATGTGATATGTATTTAAAATGAAAATATAGCCTACCAATATCTACTTGGCAAAATGTATCCTCTATTAAGCAGACATATTTTTTTAAATGTGGAGCTCATTATCATTCCAGCTCCTCAAACTGGCAGTGTAATCCTGAACAATGACAAACACAATGGTTTAGTAATTATAATTGTAATTATTGTGAATACCCTTTTGCAAATGGAGATGGAAAAACAGAATGTGTATAAAACTGGAAAATGTACGAGACCATGCAAAGACGTTGTTTATTTGTGTACACAATTCATAGTTGAAACTGTGCATACAGACATAGCCTAATACAAATTAGCTCTATTAGTGCACAGGCTGGTGTGGTTTTATTATTATTATGATTACGATTATGATTATGATCATTATTATTTTATTTGTATTTTATTTGTATTTTTTTGGGGGAGGGGGGCATTTGCAACATCCTTTAGTGTAGAAGGAAAACAACAGAAATATACCTTAACTGTTAAATATTAATTTCTTCAAAGATAAACAAAGTACTGCAATGAACCTTCTCCTGCCAGCCATAGCTTTAAAACCCGTGCTTCAGAATAAAAGGCGGCTACGACTTTAACATCTCACGCTGGCAGAGCTCCCCTCTCCTTGGTCTTTGGATTAGTCATTGTCTGAGAAAAAAACACTTTTTTTGTAGGAGAAGTAAAGTAAACAGCCTCCAACAAGCGAACCTTGACAACCCAGATTAAGGAAAACATTGGAGATCAAACAGTGGTGCTGCTGGGCTGTTGTGGTGAGCTGCCTGAGAGAGGACTGCAGACTATTTGAACAGGCACTGGGGTTTGTGTGCTCACTTATGCAGAAATGGACCATCGCAAATGCTGACCCAGGTTTAAAAGCGAGGGTGAACTTTCTTTGAAAGTTTCCAGCTCCGGTGTTTAACGCAGTCAGTGCCCCGGCAGACCTCTCCTCTCGCGGCTGACTCCTTTACACATGGCAGGCCTGACAGGAGCTTCAGCAGCCCCGGCCTTGTTTTCTGTCTGTTGCTTTTTCCACCTACAGCGTGAGAGCAACATTTTGTGTGTTTGGCTCTTTTCAGAGCACATGTTGAGGGTACAGGGTGATGGCTAAGGGGGTAAACAGTTGTCTGGTCCTTTTGTGTGCGCTTGAGTAAACACAGCTACAATGGGTGATTTCAAACATTTTCATAATTGGGTGAGCTAGGCTAAACGGCTCTTGGGCCTCGGCTTTTCTTAGTGCCAGCCCTTGATTTTCAATGTCACTCGCAGGTATTAGAATATTTAACCCCCCCCCCCCCTTCACTGCGAGTGAAAGTTGAAACGGAGTGGAAGTTATCAGTCAGCCTTTGTCGGTCTGTCAGAAAACAGCTGGGGAGCAGAGTCACCCCGAAAGGAGACGCGAGCTGCTCAGCGTTCATCTGAGCAGTCGCCATCCGCCACGCACGCTGAAATACCCCCGTACTCAAGACCCGCAGTTCACTGACAGCAATCGGAGGATGAGACCAGTTATTTCTGTCCATACTTGGGGAATGAACATTTACCCTGCACAGGACTATGCCTGTACTAGGGTTAGTGTTTGACGGTACATTATGGACTCTGGACTACTTTCCTCACTGCTTAGCGTCTGTGGTGAAGAGGGTTATATTGATGACTGTTTTGCCACTAAGTGAATCCGCGGGCGTGCCACACTCAGGTCGCTGATATAAGCCGGTATCTGTGCGCTGGAATCACTCCCATTCTGAAGTAGTCACGGTCACCATCTTGTCTTTAAAGATGCATCTAAAAGAGATGTATGGGTCTGGATAGCTCCGTTACCTATGAACTTTGACATGTATAAACACAAAGTACAGTACAATATGTATTTGTGTCCGTGTGTGTGTAAAAACATACCTATATATATACATTTTTATTCTTTTCTCCCCAAGTACGAGGTGTCAACATCCATAAGATGATAACATTAGAAGTGGTAACTACAGGAAGCAGACTGTTTGAGCAGACTGAAGGCTGCCGCTTCCCCTTTTCCTGCTGTGTGTTGAAAGCAGCTGTTCTCTCTGCCGTTCGCTAGCACACTGAGCCGTGGAGACAGGTGATTGGTCAGGGAGTGGACAGCTTCAGGTGAGGAAGGTGATGTTCTCTGGTCTCCATGGAAACCATACATACTCAGAACAGACATTAACTAATTTGACCATAAATCATGGTCTCTCTCTCTCTCTCTCTCTCTCTCTCTCTCTCTCTCTCTCTCTCTCTCCCTCTCTCTCCCTCTCCAAATAGATAGGGAATGAAGTGGTTTCTAAAGCATCATGCCAAAACAGGGTGCTGTTACATTTACTAAACCTCACATTACTATATTATAACACATTTTATATCCCTATATCCCACTTGTACACATCCAAATACATTTTAGACACTGGCAATTTTTTAAATATTTTTTATTCTTGGTATTTTATTTGTTTAATACAGGCTAAGGTGAGGTTCACATAATAACACAAAATTAATAAAACATAATTATGTTTTATTAATTTTGGGATGCTGATTATTTTTATCCTTTGATGGAAGTGAAGATTATACACTCAGTAACCTCTTTATTAGGTAGACCTGTACACTGGCTTGTTAATGCAAATTTAATCAGCCAATCATGTGGCAGCAACAAAATTCATAAAAGCATGCAGACATGTTGTTGGTGCCAGACAGGGTGGTTTGAGTCTCCTGGGATTTTCACGCACAACAGTCTCTTTTGCAGAGAATGGTGCCAAAAACAAAAAAACATCCAGTCACCAGCAGTCCTGCGGGCAGAAATGCATTGTTGATGAGAGAGGTCAGAGGAGAAGCTGACAGGAAGGTTACAGTAATGCAAATAACCACACATTGTGATATGCAGTGATATGCAGAAGAGCATCTCTGAGCACACAACATGTCAAACCTCTAAGTGGATAGGCTACAGAAGCAGAAGACTAAAGTAAATAAAATAAGTCTAATAAATACCTAATAAAGTGCTCACAGTATATGTTGTTACATAACCAAATTATAAAAAATGTAGTTTCTTCATTGAAAGCAAACAGAAAAGGGTTTAGTTGTATTGGGCCCATTAGGAAGGAGAGAAAGTGAAAGTAGCATATTCACACAGGACGATTACACAGATTAGAACCCGGCTATCTTTAATATAGTCCCCCACTAAAATTCACACCACAAGAAGCGGCAGAAGGCCACAGTCTCCAGTTTCATAACTAAATGAGATGCATCACAAGGGCCTCTAGAGGCTGCTACAGTTGGTCACTAATCACCTCTTCTTATGAAGTAAGGGAGAACGTATTGTACCAAGAGGGAGAAATAAGAACAATCCCCACTTGTATCAGTAGCTTTTATGTAAACTGTAGTGGAATAATGAACCTAGTTACTTTAATTTACCATAATTCCACGCGTGTCTGCATGCTAGTAAACTCTATTGCCAAAGATGTACACTGAATTATTTTCAAACACTGTATGTTGTATGTTGTGAATCAAGGTAACTGCATTTTTGTGCATGTGTTTTAAGATGTTCTAATTTCCCCTTACCATTCAGAACCCTTTTATCCAAATATGCTGTAGAAATCTAAATCTTTTTTTGCAAAAGTCTTAAAATCTTTTAAAAACTGTTGTTTTTGTTTTGCTGTTGGATGTTTTATTTTGTATAATGTTCATCATGTCATTATGCTTTTAATTTCATTATGAAAGTTAGTTTACATTTTGCTCCTTTGCACCTTCTAAATTGTGCAGAAATCTTGAGCTGTTTTAAAATTTTAAAAACATTATTATATAAATTATTGTTTTGTTTTTTGCTACTATTTTTGTTACTATTTCAGATTTCTTTTGTTGTTTGTTTTTTTCCTTCTGACAAAATATAACAGCAAGGCAAAATGCCGATGAAACTGCCTCTATTCACTTATTTTCTGGTTTTTGGATGGTATGTATATTAAATGAGCATAATGGCTTTCTTGACTTTCATTGGCACATCTCTGATCCTCATGTTGACAAATAACATTCTCCAAAGGCAATATCTTATACCTGCACTGAGGAAGCAATTGCAAAAAAGAAAGTGCTGTATAGTTTGTACACAGTGAAACTAAAATATATAAAAATACTATTTAATAATTTTGAAAAGCTAAAAATGTCCACTTTAACCACATGTGAATTTTTTCAGTCTTTGTCCCCCAAAAAAAAGTATTTGTCCCAAGACTTATGGAGCTTTTTTATTTGTTTTTACCCTGAGAACATTTCTGATTTGGAAAATGGATAGACGCCACCAGTGCTGACATTATTTGCCTGTGTGGCATTACTAATTTGTGTAGTATAGTTTTGGCTTGCAGCGAGAGCCAGGGAGAGTGTCTGTGTGAGAGTGAGGGAGGGAATAGCTCTTGTTCAGTGTCGGAAGAACAGATAAGTGAAATCTCACAATTACACACCAAATACTCATATTGAAAATGAATTCTTGTGATGTGTTTGTAGCTCTCACATTCAAATGCGTGCTTTCTGTGGCACGCTTAAACAGAGTTTCTTCTGACCTTTGTCCTGCCATCTCTGAAATCTCTGAAAGAAATCTCTGAAAAATGTCTCAAACCAGGTGTCTGTGCCTTCCCATCAACTTATAAACCTACAATGATCAGAAAAGCACCAACCGACTTTGCAGTTCTGATGCCGTAAAACGGGTGGCTGAAATCGAAGGCTGTTAACATTTAATGCAAACTCAGAACTGCAAAATGAAGTAACCACAAAGTTGGCCCAGGGCCTGTGCAAGCTGCAGAAACTGCTGCAGTCACAGCTGTAACCGCTGTCGCCGTTGGCCAGAGGGAAGGCACGTTCGCAAGCATCGTGCTAACATGCTAAAGCGATCGCGCTGAGGTTCCTGCCGACTGGTCACACGTCTGGAGAAGGACATGCGGGCAGTGGCAGCGGCAGCCTCATGAACGGAGCAGGACTCCATCGCAGAGCCGACATAAGCAGTCACATTAGTCTCTTGCGGTCTCGACGATCCGGTCAGTCATCAGAGCCGACACCGAGGCAGGCAAAAGCACTTATGCTCACTTTATCGGGCACGGCTATATTGACTCTGCTCGGCTGCAGTGAATGCATTGCCACGGCTAAGCTATCTTTTTATTTTTACAAAAATTAAAATTATAAAATGAGGAAATCTGCACACCTGATATTACACTGCTGGTGCAAAAGAGGTGGAAAAAGTTCTAGAAAAACTAAACCCAACTGCATACTTAAAAAATAGAAAGGAAAGAAAACACAGCATGAATTCGCCAGATTCGCAAAAAAAAGTTTTTTGCAGTATGCAGTTGTTGCATTGAGTTTCTTTTTTTTCTGCTAAGATTTAAATAACAAAATATCCTTGAGGAGTTTGTAAGGAGCCCCTTTGCGGTTGATGCCGCGGTTCTGTAAACGTTGACGGTGTTCTGCAGTGTTGGCCGTCACATGGCTGAACATATTCAGTACGCCGTAGAGTCTGTGGCACTCACGGTGAGACTGCTGTACGTGCAGGGGTCTGAAAGTACCGGGGACCGGGCCTAACCTGGGCCCCCACAGGTCGGCCCCCACAGATCGGCCCCCACAGGTCATCCCTTCGGCCCTGTCTGAGGTCTGCAGGGCCAGGCTGATTACATTAGTGGGCAGATTAGATGGTGAAATGGGGAACTGCAGCAGGTCCCTCCTCCCCAGCTGCCTGGCTGGCAGCTGAACGCAGTTCAAGCCTACGGATCAGTTTCCCTGATCCGCTCGCAGTTCCTGTCCCTACCCAAGCTCACAATGAGCCACCAGATGTACCTAACAAGGGATTTTGGCTGACCCTCCTTCACAACGCCTTTGCTTACTGTGAAACGATTTTACGATTCTCCTCGGTCGATTCAAGAAGATCAACATTGTCTTTACTCAAATGACTACACCCTTGTGTCATTGCCTGGCATGATATGTAGGAGTTGATATATGTAGGGGTAATTTTCCAAGTAGCATATATGATCTGCGTTTACAAATCATGTGAAATTTTTCTTGACATGTCAAAAAGACAAATTCAGAACACAGAAATTCTATTAAAATATTCACCTGTGAAAAGAAAACGTCGCGTGAACTGGGTATTTTCACATGCAAAAAGAAAATAGGTTGCATTGAGTCATTTGCAGCTTCACTTTCATGTCACTGACTTCATGTGAATTACAATTTTCATATGTGAAAATGAAACATTTAACATGAAATGGCATAGGTTACCTTGTTCCACTCATCTTATGAGTGGGATTATTTTTATATTCTTCTCATGTTGGGTGTTGACATTTTGTGGTTCTTTTGTAAGGGGTTTCTCACATTCCATCAGTATTCTAATGACCACCCATTTGTGGTTTGTTACTGGGGCTCATGTCTTTTCCTGTTTTAGATAGCTGGGTTTGACACTCCATTCTATAACCAGTGAATTGCTTGTGAACAAGTAAAAGTGAGATTTTTCAGATGAATTAGTTTGAATAATTGGAAAAATTTGTTAATTTCATGATTTTACTGATATTATTCATAATTGGCCTCATATTGTGCCAATTAGCTTACAGTTTCTGGCGTACTACTGCTTTTACAGTGCTTTAATGTGGCCTACCTTTTCACATGCATTATTGTGAAAATTAGGTATACATTATTTTGTGCACAAAGCATTTGGCTGAACTAACTCATTGATGGTACTGCTGTCAGACAAATAAGCCCAAAGGAACTGTGATTATGAGCATTATTTTTGCATGCTGGGAACTGTTGTTCATTAGTGAAATTGCTATTAATCTCGAAAGGAGGACATTTGTAGCATTTACTCAGTTTGAAATGAAAATGAAACCCTATTTTTTCACCGCACTCTTCACACCTAAGTGATGCATCACAATGCAATAAAGTGCAAGTTTTTGTTTTTGCAGGTTATAGGGTTATATGACTTGACAGTACAATTGACCTGTGATAAAGTATGTGTGATTGTGTTAAGTATGCTGTGCTGTTGTATAAGTGCAGAAAACATGAATCATTTCATATGAAGCAAGGTTTTGACACCAAACAATCATGCAGAGAGAGCAAAGTGGGTTGTGACCGTGGCATTATTTGGACTCCATGTGGGCTACTTTGTTGCCTGCACGTGGGAAAGGTGACAAAATACTCACTGGAAGTATAAGTTTGTAGCTCTGTTGAATTGGACTGTCAAGTGCAATAATGACAATTATTTTGTAGTGCATTTTAGAAGCTGCCTTGTTATTCATCGAATTGAACTTGGTGAAACAGAGATTTAATTTTAAATGTTCTCTTGTATGTAGTCCATCCATACCTTACTTTCATTGAATTTCCTCATATAGGATTCCATATTATTTGGACAATATAACTGTTGACTATTTGGAGGTGACTGACAGAACATGTGAAAGTAGAATGGGTCTCATGCTAAGAACGGAATTACAAGATCATCATTGTGGGAAAATAACGGGATTATAACTGGGAATGTAACTGAAAAACTGCCCTTAGCAGGCACATAATGAATAGTCATTATTTCATGTCAGCCAATACAAATGATTTGATGGCGAATTATCATCCAGGAAACATTTATGGCATACATGAAAATAATCTGTGTGTAGCTATTTAGAAAGGCATAGTGGTGAAAGTTCCACAACAAAACCATTTCCCCTGACCTCGGTAATATTGCTGGCAAAAATGAGGGGGGTTTGAAAAGAGCAGGCATGTTAGCTGATTGTCAGAAGCCTTTTCAGACAGGAATTGATAATCTGTTGAGGAGACTGTGTGCAGAAGATGAATTCTCATCCTTGATTGTAGTTAAAGGCAGTGTTGATGTCATCCGCTCCGAGGCCCCTAGAAATCTCACTTTTACAGACCGTATTATATTTTTAGGGTGTCAGAGATGTGCAATTGAAGATCTTTTATCATTTGAGAAAGTTATAGATTTTTTATGAACCTTAGGAAAGAGAAAGAGATCAGAGAGATGGTCCTGGCAGAGTGATAAGCTGATTATAAAGTCAACTGTCTCCAAGTGGCAGTGACTTCCAGGTTTCTGGGAAGAGTGCATTAAGAGAGTGTCGACTGCCCTAATTATAGTTATGGGGGGGAGGAGGAGGCAGATTTCCCAAAGTAATCAATAGTCTTCTCACATAGCTCTCTCTCTCTTGCAGTAGCTGCACCTCCTCTGGACAATTCAGTTCCACAACTGTTGTTCTAAGTCTAAGCTGTGGGTGAGGTTACTAGGAATGATATGCGTAATGTTGGGCTTCATTATACATTTTTGGTTTGTAGATGTATTTTATTATTTTTATTTTTTAATGCGTCTTGTTAGCTACTGACCCTTTTCATTCAAAATGGCGGCCAAAGAACAACTTGGCCGCAATAAGGATTTCTGCACCTACTCTGAATGGCACTGGACCGACCCATGATGATGTCACTTACCCATCAGAGCTAATTTTAATAGCACACACTTTTGTTTCCGACCTTGGCACAGCAATAGAAATGCAGTTTATGGTAGACATTTATGGAAAAAATAAGCTATCGTTATTTGGAGAGCAGACCCACTGAAAGGAACCAGGGGATAAAATTAGTTCCATTCCTCAAAAATAAATGAAATGGTGATGTAATTATTTTAGATGTTTTCTGCATTCTTATGTTATCCTATGTAGTGATCACTTAGGAGGCAGGCATGCATCCTGACAGTAATGTTTTTTTATATAAAAAAAGTTACATTTTGGTTTCGTCCAAAGCTCATTGTTCCAAGAGGCTACAGGCTTCTCAGTGTTTTCTTTTGCATACTTCAGAAATGTAATTTTGGGTTGAGGTCGTACTTTCTGGCAACTCCATGTAGGTCTTTGTTGTTTCAAGTATGTTGTATTGTTGTCCAATGAACAGTGTTTGCTACCCTTTTTTGCAGCTCCTTTGCAGTGATGTGTTGGTTCTTCTGAGCATTTCTCACCAGGTCTTGGGCCATTCTATCTGAAATCTTTCTTGGTCTTCCAGATCTTGCCTTGACTTCAACTGTTCCATTTATGCAGTTTTCTAATGTTTCTGAGAGTGGAAATAAGCAAGTGGATATGAACCATCCTCATTTTGAAATCCTTTATGTTAACAACTGTTTAGAGGAACCCATGGTTGTTAACAGCAGACAGAACAGCCACTGCAGTTGGATTCTTTAGAAGGCATGGAGAATAAAAAGAATAAGGAGAATAAAAAGTTCAGCCCTGGAATTACACTCACCTGACTCATTGAAGCCCTAACAAGTAAATCACCTGGGTCTGGGCCTTAGTAATAATTTATTTAAAGTAATAAATTAAATAAAATTTAAAAAATATATAAACAGTGAAAAATTAGGCAATGAGTCAAGAGGCAGGAGAAAGCTGCGTTGTCACTTAATGCAGACCTGAAAAAATGATCAATTCATAAATCAAATAATCAGTTAATTGATTAACTGCACACTCCATGTCACTAAATATGGTCTGTAAAATATGGCAGCTTGCATTACATTTTATACATTTGTTCAACATGGAATAATAAAATATTTGTTCACTGTTAAATCAAGTTTATACATCCATTACTATCAGAATGTCAACTATGACTACTAAGAGAGCAAGTTTATGTCTGTACCGTTGTAATATCAGAGCCAGCTGTGGTGTACTGTGGTGTACTGCTGATACAGTAATGTATCTGGACGTAATAATCGTTAGCTAGACTTTCCAGTGGAGTAAGGAACATGTCCTATTCAAATTTGACATGTTGGTTATGTTCATAGATCCACTTTTAAGCCAGCTCACAAAAAAGCAATCTACCTTCAGCAGAGTATTGCTAGCATTATTCATGCTATCTAACATGACATCGCTAACCTATTTCAAGTTGCATTTAGTTGGTTAAGTAGCTAGCTACGATAAACAAATAACACATTATCTGTGTTTTTCTGATGGAGATATGCTGAGTTTTTGTACATAATGTTGTGTATGTATTTATATGGTACAAACTGTGGACTAGCTGTAGTTTAGTATATAGAGAATTCACAGCCTGCTGCAGCCAGTGGCCTTTAGCGACTGACTTTGCCAAAGTTAGGCTTTGAGGGTAGAGTGTTAACTGTTGTAGTGTTAACCCTGGCTATACAATGTAACCACCTGTTGCGTTTGAGAATGTATTCCAGTAGGTTCTTGCATGAACCTAGCCATTGTGGTTGTTGAGGGACTGTTGTTGAGAAATTGGTTTCATTACAATGTAATCAAAACATGACTTGTGTAACACCACTTGGAGTTGGTGAGAAAATGAAACCCAGTCGCAGCAAGTTTGCCTACCCATTGACCCCGCTATTCCGAAATAGGCAAGATAAAACAAATTTTATTGCTCTAGGGGCCCGCCTGATGAGAAACCACTTTACACTGCCTGATGAGAAAAATGGCAAATTCATGAATACAACTCAATAAAGTTACCGTTGGCATCTTGTGAGCACAAAATTAACACCTTTTCATTAATTTCTCTTTGACTAATCAATCGGCAAGTAACAAACAGCTTCTTCGTATTGCATAATTTTTTCAATTTATCCATTTTATCCATTTATCCATTTTTCAATGTATTTTAATCACGAAATAGCATAGCCTGTGTAGGATATTCTATGTTACACCTCTCTTATCTACTGCGTTAGCTTTCAGAATAACCACCAATGAGAACCGCCGCACTCCGAGATTGTCCAAGATTGTTTACGATCTACACATTGCGGATATTTTCCACTCCAGTCCATTTTCCGAGTGCGAGCGCAGAGAAAGAAGCCAATATGTCTACAAATGTTGATAAAATGTGCACACTTTCATCATGCAAATAAAAATAAATGCATAAGGTACATTTACTAAACTGCCAAATTGGGGGAGAGCTGGCTGTATCTGATGGTACTGAGTATTGTGAATGAATCGTTATATTGATGCTCAAGGGGCATCAGGGGAAGTGTGCACCACTCCTTAGTGATTAAAGCGGATTTTTATAAATTGCATTTATCATTTAACACGATGTAAAGAAGCTGCGTGTTCATTTCCAATTGATTACTCAGATCAGCATGCTTGTTAATCAATGAAAATGAAAGAAAATGGGTTGACATCAATGATTAGTTTAAAGGAAAGTTTTGTGCCCTACCGATTTTAAACTCATGTGACACCTCTGAAGGTCATGACGTGTACATTCCGTGTCGGGCTAGTGGCACTGCAAAGCTCTGTGCAGGAGGTTTGAACTTGCACACCCCTGCATATTTTTGTGCATAGTTTTTTATTTTATTTTTTATTTTTTATTTTTTTGGTTTATTATTTTTTAAATGCCATATTATTACTTATTATTTTGCACATAAATGAATGAATAAACAAACAGGCAAACATACCTTCAGGCCAAATTCTGGGTGGTAGAACATTCCTGAAAGTAGAATGCCGGATAGTACAGGTTCTACTTATTATTATTATTATTATTATTATTACTAGTAGTAATATTCACAGCAGTATAGGTAAGGTAATAATACAGAGCTGTCTTGGCCAGTTAAAAAGGAATCTGCCATATGTCATAACCATAATGCCTGGTTGGCAGGGATGGGTGTTTAAGCTCCCAGTGAAACTAATATAGCATTCAAAGCTGTTTTCCCCCCATTTTCTGTTTGTCGAGATTCCTCGTATATTTGCAGCCGTAAACATGGTTAGGCAGAAATTCCGGGCCTTGCCATATGCTGCAGACTGTGTTTAGCTGGCAAGGTAGACCTCCACACCTGTATCTCCCAGCTGTCTGGTGTGCTGTGTGTGCTCACTCTCTCCCCCCTGGCTCTCCCATCATGCACCTGTGCTGTGGTTCGGTTCCCTCGCCTCTCTCCTGGTGGAATGCAGTTGGCCTCATTCTCATCTAGGAACCTGTTTAATTTTGTGACTGAAGCTATATTGGCAACACTGCCTTAGTGGTGATGAGTTGAAGCGAGTGTTATGCAGGGTTGTGGATTATAGGTACCAGTGCTTACACTTTGCATGTTGGTTGTTCCTTATTTCTTGAAAACCCCCCCCCCCCTCCACATCTGTATTTTCATTTAAGAAGCATGCTTGGTGACCAATAATTATTTTTAAAGGTATTTAATGGTGACTTCCTAAGAACAGCTTTGGGATGAGAGAGTAAAGCCATTAGGGAATGTTAATGACTATTTAATAAATAGCAAAGAGTACTTCTGAGACATTTGACAAAAGGGGACATTTATTCTCATCCAGGCCGTCTTGAAATTGTTCCTACTTTCAGCTCCATCTCTCATTTTATATGTCATAATCCTTTCAATCAGATCAACTTCAACAGCAGTTTGAAGTGGTAATCTATCCATCACTCCTTCCCTTTTCAGGTCTGAGAGGGTCACAGAGTTTTCCATCATTGCACTGAAAGGCGCATTGTCGGGACTCTGCCCATAGGGGGTATTTTCCAAAAAATTTTTTGATTCTGTACTAGCTGGATGGCAGGCTCAAACCTTAAGATGGGGGTTTCTGCATTAAAATACATTTAGGAGGTAGTTCTAGATAGGTTTAGAAAATTAGGTCACCAGGACAATGTTTTACAGTTTTTCAGAGCAAGTGATCTTGCTTTTTGAAATATTTTGCTCCTGCGGTCCTCCTACAGACTTGCTGTTGTGTCAGACACCTTTATAGACCAGATGGGAGAATGGCACCGAGTGCTTAATCTGCAGGACTGGCAGTCTGACTTCTGCCCAAGGTATTGACATTTATCCAGTAAAGTGTGAATATACAAAAGCTTACAAAATAAATGTAAAAAGCTTTTCTTTTTTCGGGGTCAAATATGGTTAATTATATGAAGAGTAAGCTTAGAAGTCGCATGCATTTAGCTTTTTTATGGTTTTATGATCAGAGCACATTAATTACCTGCTTTTCAAAAAGTAGTAAAAAGGTTAAATAATGTGTTTTATATATACATGTATTGTGTGTATATACTGTAAATATGTATGTGTACATATGCATGTATGTATGTACTGTATACATGTAGTCTTTCCAGCTCCAATGACGTTCTTTTATTTATTGTAAAAAAAAAAAGAAAAGGAGGCCAATTGTTGACATGTTATGGAGAGTGTGGGCACATGTGTCCATGGGAAGTTATGCTTGTATGAAAGCTAATATAATATGATGTTATTTGGAGAGAACAAATTGTAGCTTGATCATACTGGCCATTGCCATGTTCTCAGAGAAAAAAAACATCTCTCTTATTTGTCATTCTCTGCTAGCCGTTTCACAACCAAAAGTTCTTTTGAGACTTCATCTCAGAAACAGTATTACTGTACTCTTGCATGCAGGTCAGACGCACCATTAACTTCTGACATGAAACCTTGTATGACATGAAAGTTTTCCACGCATGAAAGTAACATTTCAAAGCCTATATGAAAAAAAAAAAAGCTGTGACTGTGTTTTGACGGCAATTTAAATGATGCACAATACAAACAGTTCAGATTAAATGCAAAGAATGTCTCTTTCAGAAGTTGGGTTTACATACTTGCTCTGAGATTCGTTAATTTATCTTAATTACCAATGATCCTATTTAGTCTGACGTTTAGTCACATAATGCCAATTTATGCAGCATAGTTCTGAGCTATCAGTTTGTATGTGTTATATGCTATTGTCTTAAGAAGATGGTTAGCATATTTGGCAGATTATCCAGGATGTCTTGAAACACTTCCTTACAGTATTGAACAAAATCTAGTATAAAATTGTTTTGCCTCTATAATGTTTGTACAAATAAAAATAAGCATTCGGACATGCAAATAAATTATCAGAAAAATAGAGGAAAAGAGTAGTAGGAATTCATGGTAGTATTTTAAGACTTAAGGCTGCATATTGAGAATCTTTTTTTTTAATAAGACACATTAAATTATGTTTGTTAAACGCTTGTTATTTGACAGTATCTTAGTGTACTACTTCATTGTGAAGATTCTGTCACTCGAAAAGAACATCTTACCATAGTGAACACAGTGATAATAGGGAAGTATATGATTGTGATACAGCAAGCTATAGGTCTCACTGTGATTGACTATCTATCTGCAGCACAAACATTTTTTCAGTTGTATCTGCAGAAGGTCTTGGAAGTGCAAATCCTCCCACATCCACAATTGTGGATTAAATAATATATAAATATATAAATAATGTATTTTACAGTGTTTTATTTTATTAGTAGGCATACCGTTTCTTAAGAGCCCTGTGTGTGCTTGTTTTTGCTGAAGCTTAATTATCCTTAGTCTCCTTACTCAGACATGTAAAAATATTTTTCTAAGTGATAAATTGTAGCTGGAAACTTGCATGTAAAAAAGCATCTTACTTGAGTGAACTTTATGATATGCGCAGATAATAGCCTATAGCCGATTACTAACGTTCAATTTAGCAAAGAAATTGGCTTGGACCAGTTTTGTATTAAACATTTACAACGGCTGAAAGTTTATTTTCTTACGTCTAGACTTTTCCCCACATAGTCCTAGTCATCGGCCCTGCTGCCGGCTGGATCTGCCGTTGCTGTCAGAAGTCAGAAGCTCGGCTCTGCTTTGTGGCCATTAATGATGGGAACCTCAAAGCACAGGCCCGTAATACCCGGGGATTCGTAACGCACACACCGACTGTCACACTTCATGCAGATGAGCGGCGGTCCTGATGCCTTTAATATAGTCTTACATCCGCGCACAACTCCTCCCTGACACGAGCATTACCACGGCAGGGCCCGCTCTTCCGTCAAGCGTACCGGGAGGAAAGTTGGTCGGCTTTGATCACGTTTCGGGGGGCGCGCCGCTCCGGCTTAGCGCCCGGCGCTTGGCGGTGTGATAAGCCATCAGAGCACAGAGCCGTGAGCCGCCAGCAGCACGGGTTTGAGTGGAGACGGGCGAACCGGGGAGAGCGCGCCCATGCTAATTCTGTTGACGGGTTGTTAACGCTCACTTTCCAATGGCCCTTTGAATCAGACAATGTTCTGTTTCACTCTGGGTGCAACAGGAAGAGGGGGGGATACATTTGATTTCTCAACCGCTTTCAGGAAGATGATGTTTTCACGCTAGACCTGATAATATGGCAGATGAGCGTTCACAATTAAGATGGGTCTAACAAGTAGCTGTATGTTGTGCATATTAATTGGACAGTCGGCTCTAGTATTTTAATTATTTGGCAAATTGATGCATTTTGCAATTGTATCTGAGGGTAAATTCAAAGGAGTCTACCCTGATGAAACTTCACTTTGAAGTATGAAGCATCTTTTTTTAACTTGTGCTGTGCTCAATGTGTGTACGTAGAACTGATTTGAGTGCAGATGAAATAGGTTGTTCCTAATTGACTGCTGGGTGCTTGTTTATATGATGCATGTTTACTGGACGTGTGCTAATGGGAGGCTGTAATCATCTCCGTCGCTCAGGTCTGGGAGAGTGGGCCTTGCTCCCGTATTTGAACAGAGTAGAGATGAAAGTCTGCGGGTTATTGCCACAGCTGCGTAGTCTTCCTCCAGGAGCGAACGCGAGTGAACAGAAGCCAATAATTGGTTCTCCTCCTCCTCCTCCTCCTTCCTGTCCTCCGCCTCCTCCTCACAGGGAGCATGGGGAAAATGGGGAAAGTCGGCAGGATTCCCTGGAAAGATGAACTAAGAAGAGGTTAATTTTTGGGCTCAAATGGGATCTTGGAGAATCTGGAGAATTTCATATAGGCTATTTTGAGCCATAGGTGCAGCTTTGACTTTTGCTAAACAATATACATATTCAAATGGAATATTGACGAACACAAGTAGTATATCATCATCAATGTAATTATATGAATGCATATTTCTTTTAAGGGTAAGCATATTCCTGGCAGTACGCCACGGCTGATGAGGGCTCTGCAGCTGCAAGCAGAGCAAGACGAAAGGGATCGTCCCCGGCAGCATAAATGTAATGCTTGTGATTATTTTTGTTCTGCCGCTTGCTAGCTTTGTGTCCCAACAGGTCTCCCAACTGTGTTGTTTACCGTGTTGGACGGAGCGTGTGACTTGTGTTTGTTCAGACTCCTGAGTGGGTTTGCTCTTGCGCAGAACGTTAAAAACAGGGCGGGGCCAGGTCCCCTGCTACAGATGTAGGTGGTTCTGCATTAGGCATTGTTTTGTTGTTTATTAGTCTGAGGCAATAGGTTTCCCTCTGGGAGCCGTGGCCTCAAGTAAATATTTAGCTGGTGGTTTGTTTTGGCCTCCAGTACGTCACTGTGCTGTTGTTTGTTTTCAGTTTTTGCATAAGACACACACGAAGACTGGCATGCTGGGCGGTTTTAGCTGTGGCCTCATTTCAGTATGAAAGCTGTGTGTGTGATGAATTATCAGGCGTCTCTATTAAGGTTTGTTTCCATACCCTGGTCTCCATGTAGATGAGTAAATACAGTATATGAACTCAAAGGCAAGCCCCTAGTTCATCTAGTGATCACCCTTTATTCTTTTGCTTTATATGCATTGGAGTTTGAGTGCTTTTGTTGTACTTTGTATACAATTGTTAGTGATGAAATTAAATCAGTTCATGAACTTGAATTGCTGTCATATATTTTAATATATTTATAAGAAATAATATATATATATATTTATTTTTCTAGCAAAATGGTTGCATTACAATATGAAAAGATGGATTGTCACTAGTCCTCTTTGTGTTTTCTCCCTCGGTAGTGATAAAATAAGACGTTGCCCATATCACACAGAAAGTAGTGTGAGTTCAGATGTCGAGTCCACTCTGACGGCCTAATTGCTGTTGCAGTAACTCCTCAAGGTGGAGTACTTGCAGGTGAACGAGTTCGACTGACTTTGTTGATGGCTGAGTGGATTTGTTGGACCTTCAGGCTGGCAGTACAGTGGCACGCCTTTAAAAATAACATGCAGGAGTATGAGATGTGTGTTTGTTGTGTCCCCACCCTTCTCTGTGTTTACCTGTGCTCTGTATGTGAGACTAGCACCACACCTTTTTGTATTGTGCCAGCAGTCACGGTTTGTTTTTCTTTCCAGCTTATGAGATCATGAAACCATCAGTCACGTGGCGTTGTCTCCTTCATCAGGATAAACCGCAGCGTGTCTCTCCACCGGCGCGTCTGTGATCTGTCAGAGTTCAGCAGACAGCGATTCATAGTTGGGCTGATGTGATGTGCCTAATCTCACGATGATTTCATCTACTACATGTCATGTTCCCAGGGTGTAGATGTGTGGGTTACTGTAATGCTATGTACATACATCATTATGATTGATATTTAGTAGTCTACCTTGGTATAAATCATTTAATATAAGTATGTGTATGGCACGGTATAGATAATGTTTGTGTGTTTATGTACTCCTATTGTATTTGTGTTTTCATGTGCATGTGTTTATATATACAGTGTGGTCCATAAGTATTTGGACAGTGACACTTTGTTTTTATTTATTTTTCGGTCTGTACTCCAGCACGTTGGATTAGAAATCATATACTAGTTAACTAGCTGGTTAGAAACCATTAATGTGAGGTTAAAGTGTGCACTGTCAATTTTAATTTGACGGTTTTTGCATCCGTATTGAGTGAACCGTATTGCGCAATTGGCTGTTTGGCTGCTTCTTGGCCAGCTGTATGTTGTTGCATCATTAGTTCAAGAAGGCTAACAAAAGGTCTAGAGTTGCATGGCATTTGCATTTGGAGTCTGTAGCTGTTGTCTCTCAGCATGTGGAAGAAGAGTCAATGCCAGTTACACAGGCCTTCATGAGGCTGAAAAATCAGAATAAATCCGAGACATAGCCAAAATATTGGGTTTGTCAAAATTAACGGTTTGATGCAAGAGCACACAGGTGCACTGACCAATCACAAAGGACCCGATAGACCATGGAAGAGTACTTTCAATTGGAGGAAAAAAAACCTTTTCTACTGTCAAACAGATCAAGAACCCTCTCCATTATGTGTCAAAGGCTACCCTAAAGATAAGACTGCATCGGCATAACCTCAGAGGGCTCACTGCAAGATGCAAATCACTGTGGTTAGCCTCAAGAACATAGGCTAATGCATTACATTGCATATAATTTGGCTGACGTGTTTTTATACAGTTGATTAGACTAAGCAGGAGACAATGCTCCCCTGGAGCAATGCAGGGTTAAGGGGCTCAAGGGCCCAACGGCTGTGTGGATGTTATTGTGGCTCCACTGGGGATCGAACCGCTGACCTTGCGGGTCCCAGTATTGTACCTTAATGATGTGTGTGTTCGTCAACTGTGTAGTTCTGGGACAAAGTCTTAAGGCAGATGAGATTAGTATTAACTTGTACCAAAGTGATGGCAAGAGCAAAGTGTGGGGAAAGAAAGGAACTGCTGATGATCCAAAGCATCCCCCTCATATGCCAAATATGGTGGAGGTAGTGTTATGGTTTCAGCATGTATGGCTGTCACTCAGCCTGCCTCACTTGCGTACTTTGATGCGACTGCTCACAGGAGCAACAGGATGAATTCTGAAGTGTGCAGAAACATATTATCTGCTCAGATCCAACCACATCCCTCAACTCATTGGATCCCGCTTCACCTTGCAGCAGTACAAAGACAGCAGACATAATGCTAAAGCAAAGTTTTTTTCTGTGCCTGACCAGGCCA
Organism: Conger conger; assembly: GCF_963514075.1. Classification (NCBI taxonomy): domain Eukaryota; kingdom Metazoa; phylum Chordata; class Actinopteri; order Anguilliformes; family Congridae; genus Conger; species Conger conger. The sequence goes on from NC_083773.1 coordinate 11,820,854, forward strand.
GATACGTAGCATCAAATGATGCCTATCAGTCACAGAATGCAAAGGATTCGTAACCAAATATTGAATATGACCAAGATTACATATGTACGTTAATTTGTCCAATTAATTTTGGTCCCCCTAAAATGGGGCACCTGCATAAAAAGGGCTGCAATTCGTACACTGTTCTTCCAATACCCTCACATTAAAGCTGATATTCAGACTCATATTCATTGTTTAATGTCAAATCCAATGTGCTAGAGCACAGACCAAAACAACAAAAATCGTGTCAATGTCCAAATACTTATGGACTGCTGAAGCCAATTACTTTCTGGCTCTTTTAACTTGTGCACAGGATATGGCCCAAGATCTAATATCCATAGCTATAGCGTTACCGAACCCATCCTCCTAGATGATAAAGAATAACCAGGTTGAGTTTGAGAGGCGTGGCAGAGCAGAATAGGTGTATGGTATAGACTGTCTGCTGTTGGACTCCCCTAATGGAGCCTCATGGGCCAAAGTCCATTGCTGTCTGTCAGCAAATATAACTGCAACAGCAAGCACAGAAATTAGATCAACATATAGCTTTCACTGCTGCTCAGGATTGGTCCTCAACAAGGAGCAGTTGCCACTAATGTTTTGTTTTTTTGTACCTCAAAAATCTAACTTCTGGGAGGCCTGTTTCATCTAAAGGAATGGCCTGTTTCATCTAAAGAAATGTCCTCCAAAGCTTTGGTGAATGGCCTTCCCTGCCATTTTGTAAGATGCATTGAGAATGCAACATAAATAAATATATGAATACAAACAATTATATACATAAATAACTACAAATAGAAAGGGGTACTTATGTTATATTTTGTCTACTTTTATTTGTTCATTTCTACATTTTTGTGTCCTTATATCATAGTGAACCAAACTGAGGTTGGTGGAGTTGGTCCCCACTAGACAATCAGGATCTTCTGTATCCTACAGGGCAGCTTTCTTAGTATAGCTAAGTTACCAGTGGTTCTCAGGCTTTAGCCTGCACCCTACCAAACCCACAATAAATGATCTAATAAATATAGGCTAGTACATTACATGAAAGTATATTACAGGCATTTAGCAGACGCTCTTATCCAGAGCAACGTACAACAAAGTGTACAACATTGTGGATTTCAACTACTACAATAGCATTCATGCAAGATTGTTGCCATGGCGCCTATTGGAACAAGAGTGCATTCAAGAAGGGAATTGTTGCCCGAATTTCAAAAGTTTATGTTTTTATACCAAAAATGGCATATTTCCTGATATCAAACAAGTGGCAGAACATGGATCTCTCATTGTTTTTGGAATTGTTATTTCATTATTCCATAGTGAACAGTGGAAATCAGTCTAAATCAGTCTAAAGATTTTTCAAGACATCAAAACTATATAACATGGCCACACAGTGGGAAACAAACAAACATTTTATTTGGTCATTATGGAGTACGGTATGAAACTTTTTTTTGCTGGAGTTACCCTTTATGGCATTCATTGATCTTTCATTGCCTTCACAGATTCTGGCGGTTTTGGGCTTAAGAAGTGTGAAGCCTTTCTGTTCACAACGTGCTGATGGTTGGAGTAGAACCAGGCATGCATTTTGCAGAATTGGATTAAGGATTTAGTTGACTAATTTGAGATTTAATATTTTAATACTCCCAATTTAAATATTTAAGAGAACCTGCTCCCCCCTCGTAATCTGACTTGGTGAAATGTGCCCTACGTTTCTCTAGGTTTTTCTATTTTTTTTTTTTTTAATGTTATAACCCCAGTCTTTTTTGTTCTGATGACCATACGTATCCTCAGTGGGGAAAAATGTGACGGTGAATGGGATGTAAACTAAGGTCCTGGCTTGCTGTGGTCATTAAAGATCATGTGGCACTTTCTGAGGGAATGGGGGTATTAGCCCTGCTGTCCTGGTCAGATTCCCACATAAAGCTTTGTTCTGTGCATCTGGTCTCATAACCATCCACGATTCCTTCTATTCCCTATCCACTTTGATTCTCTGGGTCATCACCGCAAATGACAATATCTGGTGAAATAATGGTGTATAGACAGTGCATATTTTCAGCCAAGTATTAATACTAACATCTCCCAGGTGTGTAATACTGCACCCATCAACCACATGCCACAGTATTGTTTAAAAAAAAATATAACAGACACTTAAAAAAAATCAATATGCTTGGGTAACTCTAAGCCTTGCCTTGCTTTTATTCCTTTTCCTGAGATCGGTTGCCACTATACGTGCCAGTATAATACTGCTGTCCTCTCTAAAAAGCACAGGTCTATATCATGTCGAGAGGGTCTTTAACTTGCAAATTGTCAGTTACAAACTCTTAATCGATTTCAAATGGTCTCAGATGAAGGACACTGCCCTTTGTTTTAACGAGGCTTACGCACAGTTTCGTGCACCGTGTACGACTTTGTGTCTTCAGACGTATGCCATGGTCTGTGTTTTTGTCACTGTAGGACCCAATGGGAACTGCACATGCCAAACTGCAGCACAATTATCAATGCATCCAAACAATAGTTTGTGAAGGGCGTGTAAACACAGCGCGCGCGGAGCAGACGGGAGAAACAGATGAAATGGCTGCTGACGGGGAGCTCTGTGTGGCGTTGCACTGAAAGTTGTCCCATGGTTCAGCGGTTTGCAAGGTTTGCCTTTATTAACAGATAACAGGTCGGACCCCGTTATGGTAATTAGCCACCCTGCTTCCCACAGCTAAATGGAAAGTCAGAAGCGGGAATGCACATCTCCATTTAATTACTTTCCAGCCAGGTTTTCAGTCCTGAAATGCCACCGACAGCCATTTTAGAAATATCCCTTCGCCTTTCAGCGTTTTTGTTCTCATGTTGATCGTTTCTATAGAGGGGGCTTTTCCTCTTCCTGTTGCTTAGGCAGTGTGGACTTTTCTGTTTACCAACAAATTGGGAGATGCAGATGTAGACCCACCTTGGGCTATTCATTCTGTTCATGTCACTCCAGTTGAATCCCTGAATCAGTCTAGTCCCAACAGCTAGACATAATAAAGGGTATTTTTAATTGTAATTATAATGTTTATTGTTGAGTTAATGTTTTGTTGTTGTATGAGATGTCTTTAGTTTGAATAGATGAGGGTTTTTTTTTTCCTCGAGTTAGATGTAATTTCCGGCGGTGCATCTCAATTTCTCCTTTTATCCGCCTGCTTACAGTTGCCCTGTTTGTCACATGTACAGTGCAATTTGGCTGACAGCAGTAACTGGCAGCTGAAATAACCAAATTATTTAGTCATGGGTTTTTAACGGGCACACCAGCAAATGGATGTTAAGTAAATGATGCAGTTTATTCCCTTCCTCCTCAGTGCCAGGCTGGCTGCCACGGGACTTCTGCCAGCTTTAAATAAGTGCTACCCAGATGGTATTCACATGACGCCCACTTGGTTACAAAATCGTCCCAGGGAATAACTCGGCTGCCACAACAAGCAATAGGTCAATTGAGCAGGAATGCCTGTTGCTTCGCCGTTTTGCATATGCAAATCTGTTAATGTTGTGTCATTTCGGTAAATTCGAGGAAGGTTGTATCTCAGGGGTCCTAAACGAATTGGAACGGAGCCCAGTTAATGAGCAGGGAGAGGAGAAGCCCAGTGCTGCAGCTCGTTTCCTATGCGCTAACGCTATGCGCTAACACACTGCTTCCTGGATCCTCTGCCTCTCAGTGCCAGCCGCTGAGGAAGTGGCTGTGATAGGCCGGTGCCGTAATGGGATAGGCCAGCAGACTCTGGGATAAAGTGATTCTCTGCCTTCTGAAAAAGTGACTATTTTTAGTGTGTGTGTGTGTGTGTGTGAGAGAGAGAGAGAGAGAGAGAGACACAGAGTGGGAGAGAGAGCGAGAGCGAGAGAGTGTGTGCGAGCATGCGTGCGTGCGTGAGACAGGCTGACGGGTGACTGGCTGACTGAGTGTGTGAGTATGGGTATGAGTGAGTGAGTGAGAGACAGAAAGAACGAGAGTGTGTGTGTGTGTGTGTGCTACTTGAATAGAAGAATGCATTGAATAAGGCTGCTCCAGGTCTCTTTCTCATCTCCTCCCTCTGTCTGCCACACTTTTGCACCCGTACTCATCAGCTGCAGATGTGGCAACCCTCTCCGTCTCGATCTTTTCTCCTGGACAAGTGGGGAGCTGTGTCATCGGCAGGCTCCTAACAGCCTGCAGCTGCTCGAGAAGCAGCAACGTGGAATTGATTTTGAAAAGCAGGCAAAATAATAACAATAAACAAAAAATGCCCTGTCATCACCGTTCATCCGTGAATGCACATTTCTTGATTAATAAATAATAAATGGCAAGATTGAATTGACCATTTCATGCATCCCATATGTTATTTAAGTTTTCCGTTCCATTTGACACTCCACGCTTCACATATGCGAAGGTTTTTGTGGTTGTGTTTTATTTTATTTTTGGGGACAAAGTAGAAAGCAAATGCTGCAAATAAAAAGCATCCAATATACTCTTGTATACAGAACATTGAGCACATCAGTTGAAAATGGCTGTGAGTTACTAAATTTGAAAATAGCACTGCTCACTTGCTTTGCCGAGGTCAAGTGGTTCATTTTCTGTGCGAGGGACACATTTAGAGTAAATGATTTGTAATATACCAACTACTAGTTTCTTAAACTGCACGGATTGACCATGGGTTATTCAGTTATTTTATGCCCATCTACAAAGGCAACTGCTTCATAGGATGTGTTCAGAATTTCATCTTTGTTGCTATATGATTGTGTTGTTTTGTTATTATAGACTACAGTAAGTACAGTGGAGTAAGTTATGAGAAGTTTTGTCATAGCTAATGTGATTTCTGCAATAAAATGCATGGAAACTATAAATCTCGCACTGGAAGCAGGCATTAAACAGTATTTAGCAATGTGACAAACATTTTGTAAAATGTTTCAATGAAACTAAATTCCTACTAGTATTACAACACTGACTTATAGTACCTGGTTTTCAGTACTGAAATTGGTCTCTGATAGAGCTGATTCATTTAGCTTGCAAACCCCTGTGTTTTTTGATGCGTTTTTGAATCAGGTTCTCAAACCAGATTTTAGTTACGGTGTTATACAAGGACAAAGACACCCTCCCTCAACCCTCACCCGCACCCCCTCACACACGCATACACGCGATAAATATCTGCACCGTGATTTGAATTAGGAATACATTAATTTTAAAAGTCGATTATCCGTGTCACATTGATAAAAACACCCGGGAGTGGTTTTGTTTTTTCCTGTAATTATAGGTGTTCTTTTAATTCAATGACACCTGCTGTCGTCCTGCCCCGCCCGGCGTGGGGCGGGAGCGTTTTAACGGTAAGTTACGCTCACGCCCGATAGAACGGCTCTCTGTCACACTCGCGCCTTCTTTTAAAAGGAAAAGGAAGATGAATTCTGCCCATAAAGGCGGAATCACAAGGGCTTTTTATTTTAAACGGCTCGCGGGATTGTTATCTGTGGGATGTGTGTCCTGCCTGCGTCGTGTTCAATCAAGTGTCCACTTAGCTGTGACTGGGAGTAATTGTTCCCAAGTGGGCTGCACACTGACCTGTTAATGTCTGCGTTGACCCCGCGACCTTGTCAGCGAGGCCCGGGGAGGAGTTTAAATCATGTGGCTCTCTCTCTTACTTTGCATCCCCGGGTCAAGTGGGCGTCTACGCTGGAAGACCACTTTCTTATAATGGTACTGAGCCGCCGGGGTCATCCAGGGGCGCTCCACGAGCCCGGCTCCTATTAGACCAGGCGGGCGGGGAGTGGGGTGAGCCCACGGGTCAGGCCATTGATCCAGTACGCCCGGCGGTTCACTTTCCATTCAGAGAGCCGGCGGGGAGAGCCGGAGGACCTCGCCTCTGGAGTGGGCCCCGGTCCGCAAAATGGCCTCCCCGCCTCTGCGTCCGAGGTCACCGAAGCAGGGACCTCAGCTGTCAGCGGCCGCGGACGACCCCTCCGCCTGAGGACCGGGTGAAATAAACACAATTATATTAAAGTGTGTAAAACGAAACCCACCCAAGAATCGGCAATGATGGAGGGCTTTCTGGATAATGTCTCTCGTAAGAGGGTCGGAGCAGTGACTTTTTAGCCGTGGTGTAATGCTATACCACAGAGCGGTGGAAGACCTTGGAGTGTGTGTTGTACGCTCATTCTCCACACTCCACTGCTCCTGCAGTCGAGATGTGACAGTGGAAAATAAGTTGGGTTCGGGTGGTGGTGGAGGGGAGGGGTGCGTCTTGCTGACATTTTTTTGCCTTGCAGAAAACAAACCACTACACTTCAGCTCACGCTCAACGCACGAGAACCTGTTCTCCAAAAGCTCTCCCGAGTTTCTTTCCCAAATTGCTCGGAAACTTGACACACAAATAAGTGGCAATTAACAAACTGCTTTAAAGTGGCTGGTAACTGGTTTCTTTTGAAACTGACAAGGATTGTAATTTGTGTGAAGGAAGGATTAAAACCACATGTTTCTGAGTTGAGGCACATTGCTTGGAACAGCTGGCTTACAGAAGCCTTTTTACAAAAAAAAGAGAATATTATACCTCTCCCCTTTCTCTGCAGCGTATTTGGATATTATTCCATTCTGTGTGGAAATATATTTTTGTGTTTGTGTTAGTGCAGCAGAAACATATTTCACAGCGCAGGTTAATGGCAGTGGAGAGAGGTGACATGGCACATTCTAGAAGAAAGCTCTGGGCCCCTGCGCCCCCCCCCCCCTTTGAACAATGGACTCCTGATAAAAGTGTAGCCAAAATGGTGGAGACATAAATACCGTGGGCAGAGTCGTCTGTTGGGATCAACATATTTTTGTTGATTAATGACATGCGTATAGGCGGCTAATCAGCAGGGTCTTATCAGCCGGCGCTCGGAGACTGATGTCAGGCGAGGAATGTAGGCTCGCCGTGGAAACGCTGCGCTAATGGGGTTAGCGGAATTCCACACTCATAAATTACCACGGGTCGAGATGTCAGCGCCGCGGTTTGTTGTGTCTCGTCCGGTTCCTTCTCGGAGAGTCGCAGTCCAACACTCGGTCAGCTGATGCCGGGGGTCCCCATCAGCTGTATGGCCCCCCCACAGTGGTGAGGGTCTAGAGAGACGCGAGTAGCCACTCGTGTCACCGTGCGTAGTGTGTCCGTGGACTGCATTTACGCTGTGCACATATGCGAACTTGCTCATGTGTGAGACGGTAAGCTATCAGTTTTCCAGTTCGTCGTGTGACTTCCGTCCATTTGCATATTCTGCCGTTTCTACTGATCATATCAGTCTTAAAGTCTTTTGGCACCTACAGTTGTCAAAGCAACAAAACGATCATTAAAATGAGTTTTGAGATAACCTCACGGTTTTCTCTGTGTTAATAGGTGTGAGAGTTTTTCCTTTCTAGCTGTCCCCTTCTTTCATGAGTAAAATAAATAAGTTACATCTCACAACAGACAGTGAGCAAAATCACCAAATGCCAGCACAATACACTGATAATACCAAAGTTGAATTGTATTTACTGAAATTTTCCACTGCTTCTCCCTAAAAAGAGTTTGTGAGAAATGTAAATGTGTTGAGCTAAATGTCAAGCTTGTTCAGGTGTAATTTTTGATGATCATGTTTATTAATGATGTTAACTGGCGTGACTCACTTTGGTTGGAGCTTACTGTGTGTTGTGCTAGTTGGAAAGCCTGTGTAGGTATGCAAAACTTGTGGCTTTGGAGTATGTTGAGTGTACCACTTTTCCACAGTTGCTCGAGCTTTCAAACATGTTTTTTTAATCAGAATTCTGATCCTTAAGTAAGATTAGGCATCAGTTTTGATTTGTGATTGTTAGGCTGTTTTATAATATTATTCATATTGAAAGTCGGGGCTATAAAAAGAACCAAAGACAGTCTGGATCTCTTCAAATGTATGTAGGTCTGCCAATAAGGGATAGGAAGATATGTGTCATAATTCAAGTTAAATACTTGTGGTTTGTGTCATATATGTCACATTTTTCACTCCATTTTCAGTTTTGGGTGTGCAAGTTTAATAAACGAAAGGTACTTTCCCCACCTTAGAAATGGTGTCAATTCCTGTTTGTAACTTGATTATCTGTCTGTTCTCTCTCTTGTCTGATTTAGGCACTGTGAGGTCTTCTGTTGGGCCCTGATGATTGGGGCTTGAAGGCTTCTGTTCTGAATTCCCATTGGACTGATGGAATGTCCATCTTACTAAAACAAGTGAAAACGGTAAGCAATCATTATTAGCATCGTCAAAGAGTCAGTACTGTGGTATACATATTCGCAATGTCTTTATGGAAATTATTTTGTGTAAACGGTTTGAGAAACCAACGGAAACGAATAAACGCAACAAACAAATAGACAAAATAAACAAATAAAACAAGTCTCGGAAAACTTTGGGTGATACCATGTCCAGCTTTACTCAAATCAAAATTTTGCCACTGCATTATTTTTTATTATTTTTCTTTATTTTATTTTTTTTGGATTGATACTTTTAATTAAAATTGCAGTGGGATTTTATTTAAATGGAATTCTAATTAAATTAACAAATTCTAATGGTATATTTTGTAATTAAATTGTGTCACATTGTATTTGATAAAATGATTATGCTGATATTTAGGGTTACATGTGTATTGCATCTTATTAGAAAAGAAAGCAAACATTTCTGAAAGTTTAAACTAAACATTATTTAATTTAAATAAAATGATCTTCAACAAAAAAAAGCGTATTGCTTGCTCAATAGTTAATTACTGCTGTCCTTGTATATTTATTTAAACTATGTAAGAGACATGTGACCTTTTTTAATCCAATTTTTATTTCCAAATTGTATTCTCACTGATATGGATAGAGAGATCACCAACAGAACTGAGATTTTCTTTTCTTTCTTCTAAAATAAATTGTGGAATTTTTAAATGTTATTGTTATTGTTATTATTATTATTATTATTATTATTATTATTATTATTAGTAGTAGTAGTAGTAGTAGTAGTAGTAGTAGTAGTCGTAGTAGTAAAGCAGTAATATTGATATATTTTATTTTATTTTGTGCACCTTCACTGTGACAACTATACAATTGCCTCTACCTTATATATCTTGTAATTAAGCCAAACCTGAGAGGAAACGCATTATGAATCGTGCCTTTTGTTCAAATCTTTCAACAGAAGAAGTGACTGTGTTTGCTATTTTGCAGAAATGGAAAATCACAACATTTCTAAAGTAAAACAAGTGTAGAGCTTTTACTTTTTCCATTAAAAAAGTTCCAGTGTTCCAACTGCTGTCTTGTCTGGACACTGTGATAAAAGACTTATAATGTACAATATTACAATACAAACTTATAAAAGATGCCCCTCTGTGTCATCTTATTTAGCATTTTATTCAGATTTTAAAGCCTAATCCTTATACATTACTAAACAAGGTTTAAAACATATTGCATTTCCCCACATCATTTTCTTTTTCTCTGTGGAGATGTCTCTGCTGGAGTGTCACTGGACTCCATGGTAGTGGCAGTAGACTCCATGGTAGTGGCAGTAGACTGTTTGTGTTTGACATCCCAGTAAACTGTGTGACCCGGGGCAGAATATAGGGTTGCCATCTCATACAATAAAATGCATGTCAGTGCATGCACATTAATTAAACACATTATTATTATTATTTAATTTAATTTATATAAATATCGTCATCCTTACCATCATTAGTAATCTTTTACCTTGGTCTGTTTAAAGTTGATAATCGTACTTAAAGTAAGTGCTTCTTATACCAAAAATACTGTGACAAGCAGTGCTTAGCATTCACCCCAGGAAATCCATGCTCAATGCCCAAATCATTTTGATATGCTTTTGCCAAACATTTCTTTATTTTTAAATGGCCTTATCATGCATAATTAAAATGCATTATATTGCTAGTTAAAAAAGCAAATGAAGCAGTCATGAGCATGGAATGAGTATGGATCTCATTCCCACTTGCTTAGAGTATGTAGAGTTGGTTTGATTTAAATCAGTTTTGGTCTGATTTTGGTATGCAGTTTGGATCCTATGTAACACTGGTATGAGTGCATATGGGATCCCATGTTGGACAGGTTTGTGTTTTCCTTTCTTCAGAGCTTATTTTTACTGACCCTGCCGCGCACCTTTCCCATATTATTTTGGCAGCTGGTGATTGGTTGAACACGGTCTCCGTAGTCGTTTGGCTGGTTGCCCGGTAGGCAGCCATTGCCCACCTTGTCCCTGATCAGAAGTTAGCGTGACATTTGTGCCGTGGTAATGGAATCTGCGCGCAATTAAACCTCTCTGTGAGGAAGAGCCGCGTTCCCGCTGCTCGTCATCAGCAGGGGGGGCGGCCGCGGTGATGAAACCATCCCAGCAGGCCCCGCTCCGCTCCGCGCTCATCCAATCTCCACGTCACCTACAGTTTCTGAACTTCCCCGCGACGGTCTGCGCTTCCCCAGCAATTCATTACAACAAACGTCAATTAAAAATCTTCCAAATATTGTGGGAGAATTTAATTTCAATTATAACAATTACATTACCAACGAGGCGATATTAACATTGTTTTAATGAATTCTGCTGAGGGTGACAGTTGTTATTTTGTGACGGGGAGTTGTGGGCGGTTTTGGGAGTTTTGATAGAGATGAGATGTGGGTTTGGGGTGATGGTGGCGGTGGGTGGGGGGGCAGAACCTAGCCTTCTGCTGTGCAGCCATGGAACTTAACGCCTCATTAGTGCGCTTTGTGGCCAACAGTGTTAGTCACTGAGCTGAAATTTAAAAAAACAAATGTTTTTCTGTAAGAGTTTTTCAGACACCACCGCTGCGTTTTCACAGTGAGTAGTACCACAGGCCATTTCTGTCATGATGATTACCACAGCCAGTGCCACAGTACCACCAGAGCTGTGCTTGGGTCTCACCCGGCAATTTGGAGGAAATCCTGTTCCTGTTCACACATGGTGCCAAAACACAGAAAATTGCTAGAACATTTGCAGGTTAAGATGCATGTGTAAAATAGCGCATATTATAGGCCATGTCTTTCAATGGTGTGGTACTCAGTGACATAACACTGAGTACCACAGGTTATGTCATAGTGAGTAGCATACACCCTCAGAAAAAATGGTTGCAAAAGGAGCCCTGTGATTCCATATCTCCTTCAAGGGTTCTTTGGCGGGCAGAATGGGTCTCTGTCTGAGAGCTTTCACTCTTCACACCTATCATAGCGGGCTCCATAAAGATGTACAGTAAAAAAATAAAATAAAAAGTCCCTCGATGGACACAAGCCAAAGTGTAGTGAGTGCCACAGACCACAGTGAGTACCACAGGGCATTTCGTCTTTGATGCTTATTATTTAATGGCCGCCACATGCGTTAGATTAACAGCGCTAAAAGAGAAATTTCAAGCTTTGTTTCCGTGAAAAACCACGAGGCGAGTGTGGTTACACATTCATTTTAACTTACTGTCCTTTTTTTTTATATATATATTTTTTATCAGTTGTGAGAAAGTTAATTTGACGGGGGCTGTGAAGGTTATCGTTTTTCTGGAGCTGAAAGTTATTTAATCTCTTCCTTTCACCGAATTGTTGGTTTGGCTCGCTGGAACGGTGTTCCAGGTTGGGTCGGTATTCCAGGCGGGCAAGATCCCTGGCTCCGCTAGCCACACCCACCCCAGCTTGCGTCTGCGGTCAGGAGAGCAGGCCTGTTGATATTGCCATAGCTACATGGAGTTAAAGTGGATGAGCTTTAAATTACATCAAGTGCCCCACAGATGTAAAAACGGGTGAGTGTTTCTGATGTGCAGAAATGTGTTAGATCAAATTTCTTTAGTCCTTGCAGTGTAATGGGCAGAAGGGTCAGCTGACACTTCTGGTCAAGACGTGAGGTAAGCTGATTTTAATACAGTTTATCTACCCCACAAGGGCCTGTTTTTTCCCTTCTGATCAAGCAGAAACATGCAGGATACTACGCTTTGGCATTGTTACACTGCCACAAATAGTCTTGATTTTAATTGCCCTAGTATTTTATTGTGCATATTGAATTTCAATATTGATTTTTTTGTTTTCATTTGTTATTTAGATTGTGTTTTATTTTATTTTATTGCATAGCGAGGCCTGTGCAGAGAGTGTACATGGAGAAGTGTGTGATCTCAATAAAAACGTCTCTCGTTGCTGCCCAGAAGGAGATTGACTGCCGCATTGATGGTCCATCATAATTTGAACTGGAATGAAAACGAGCTCCTCTGCTACTCTTCTCCCAAGAATGATACTAGACCTCGGAAAAAAGCAGATAAAGCCTCCCAACATTCTGCATTCGCTTCAATTCCAAACACAACCTCATATGTTGCTTCTACAGTTAACCGGAATTAATTTCGGGGGTTCACGGCATTGTTGTGTGGCCATTTTGAAAATTATCCCCAAGGGATACGGACAAGAGTTTTGCCTTGGGTGGAGTAGAGTGGTCTGTGCGCTCCTCTGACATGCACAAGGCAAATGAGATCAGTTTGACAGATAGGCATGGCAAATTGTTTTAATTGAGCAATTATGCATTATCAGCCGCTTGTGCGTTAAAGTGGTATTACATCGTTAAGGACGACAGAGAAGCGTGTTTTGGCCTTTATTTGGATGTTTGTGCCTCTAAACTTGAGGAATTGGAAGATGATTAACAGAAAAGGGTCCTTAGGATATTGAGCTGACATATGCTGGCACACACACACACACACACACACACACACACACACACACACGCGTGCGTTGGAGCCCTTCTGCTGGAGGAAGGCATGCTCAGTGAGATAATGCTCCTTAAGGGTGCTCTTCAAGAAGTGCCTGGAGAGCTTTCATTGTAGCCACAAAACAGGCATCTGTTGACCACAATTGAGTTCTGCGCATTTGGTGACTGCCACACAAACGGCCGACTTCATGTGGATGCTGCCGGAGGAACATTGGGTCACTAGCCTGATGTAATCACCACTGGAAATAACCCTGATAATGCCTCACATTCACACCATATCCCCAGGTGTTGAATCATTAAATGAATGCACTCGTCCTACGTTTTCTGTTCTAATCATTTATATATGTTTTCTTCCCCATGGATTGATACTCATTCATTGATAGCCTGTAACTAGTAGCCTTTGTCTAGTTGTTTTCGCCTATTCAGTCATGGTGAAAATGCTATTTAAATTGGGTCTCTTTGGCCATTATATGGCAGCAATTATCCACTTATCTTGTCTAAATAAATTTGAGTGGATGCAGAGATAGTGTTGTCCTTATGGTAGGTTTGGTAGCTGTAAATTTATAGCCAACGGTTTTCATTCCAAGTTTGCGGGGACCCATTTCCTAGAAATATGAAGTATGTAAACAAAACGCGTTATAAATGCGAGTATCTGAAGATACACAGGCTCATTAACACTCAGAATCCACATCTATCTTGGCAACAGGGAGAAGGCTTGAATGAACAGCACCCTGTGCTTTGGTTCTGGCAGATGGGCTGCCTGTTTATTTATCAGGCAGGGTTTTGCACGGACCTGCTATTTTCCTGCTGTTGAGGAGACTATTTTCAGTAACTCCGAACTGGACTATAATACATATTTCATTGCTAACGATGTGATTTTTGTACCCCCGTTGCAACATCCAATCAGGAATCCACCATCAATGGGGATACTCCTCGAGTGTTTTCTCCGTCAGAAATATGAAACGGCCAGCTCTCTTTTCTTTGAAATGACGGCTGGACATGCCAATACGGAGCGCGCTAGGTTCTCAGTGTGAAGGCTACGCTCATGGAGAAGTAGGCACTCAGACTTGTCTTCATTCTGAAATGTAGTCTTGTGCCTAAATGGGAAATGGCCTCTAAAAACTATCAGTGTTTTCTTCCCTAGTGTATATTGGGTTGCAGTGATGCATTTATGAAATATTTTTGGTTTGTGACATCAGTACTGTTTACAAGGGGTTCTCAAACCGTTCCAAAACCCTTGCATAGGAGCATAGGAGCCCGGCACATTGCCGCTTATTAATCCGTATGCAGAAATAGACATGGAAAGTGGCTATGTTTGCTATCGCCTGCTTTATATTGAGTTTATTATTGTATGACTTATGACAGGTACTGGCAAGATGACATGGCTGAATGCCAGAACACACAAACAAATAATTGATGTAGCTACAGGTGCAGAGAGATGCAGATGGAGGAAAACAAGATCATTATTATAATTTATTTATCCACTTAGCAGACGGTATTTTCCCGGGCGACTGCCACTGCTCACGTTTTACACAACATGCGTTTGTATACTTACCAATAGGGATGTTGATCAAATACGGTAAGGCGTCGCACTCAAGGGTACCATAAAACTGCTCCACCCAAAATGTGCATGATTTTACCACTAAGACTCCCCCCCATGCTGTCTTTTAGTTTATGTTCTATCAATTTATCAATTTATGTTCATCTCCGGATAATGTTTACTACTCAAAACAAATGGCTAGTAGAAACCAAAAAATAAATATTTTCACCTCAGGATCTAGCTGGACCCCATTGGTGCATGTTTCAGCCTTGAACTTGACTATGTCATCAGCTGACTCTTGACTGCATTTCCACAGCGTTAGGACACGGTTGTCTTGCATCGCACTTGCGCTAAAAGGGGGTTCAGTCGCCCCAAGGAGCCCACAACATGGCGGGGGTCCACCAGCTTCCAGTTTTCATCACTGAAGGATATTCCACTCCGCTGATGGGCACTGTATTTCCTGTAGCTGTATAGACCATAGATTCAGAGTCAGCTGATGACATAGTCAAGTTCAAGGCTGAAACATGCAACAATGGAGTCCAGCTGGATCCTGTGGTGAAGATATTTTTTTGTTTCTACGAGACATTTGTTTTGAGTTGTAAAAATGATCTGGAGATGACCAAAACTGATGTAACACACTCAAAAATCTGATTACGCTTGATGTTTTCAAATCTATGTTGAACTACAGTTTGTTTGTCTGTAGGTGCTATGATTAGCAGGAGGTTTCTGTTATTCTGTTGCCTTCAAATTGTTTCCTGTTTTTGTACCATGTTTGTCAGTAACTTGTAGACATGTTTCTTGCTGCTTTTATCTTGGTCAGGTTACTCTTGAAAAAGAGATTTGTAAATCTGAATGAGCTTTTTCCTGGTTAAATAAAGGTGAAAAAAAGAAAAGATTTGGGGATGTAAAACAGTCACTGGTTTGCATGTGAGTGCATCAGGGGAATGTTGTGCTCCTGTTTATGAGACTAGGTGGCATGGTTTAAAATAAAAATAAGGAAGAATATTTTTAAAATATTAATAACACACAATCATTTTAAAGGTTGATGACACCAACAGCAAAGCCTATTCCAGTATTTTTTTTTATCGGCCGATACTGCATGTGTGAAATTTTCAGTTTAGTTTACAGTGTCATACGTGCATGAGTTTCTCTCTAATGGAAAATTTTTGCTTTGTGTTTGATACCTATAAAAAGTTTCACTTGCTCACCTTGCATTTGGTTTGTTAAATCTGTTACCTGTCACAGAATCTCGCTCGTTCATGACAGTGCGTTATCTTATCACCACACGAATGGGAAATGTCACCATTGGCTACGGGATAATTTAACTTAGTGTCAGGTGTTTTTTTGGGGGGTTTTTTTTCCCCTCCAGTGTTTGCTCCACCTTTTCTTACTGCGTCGAACGAAACATAATGACGCTCCAAAGTCATCATTTTTAGTGTTAATTGAGCAAACTTTCTTGAATAAAACGAAAGCAGTCATAAGCCCATACTTAACGGATCTACTGTTAGTAATGATTTTTCACCGCACTCGTATGGATGCATGCAGAAGATATGCACACCCACGTCTGCATCAAGTCACGGTAGCATAGTGCTGCTTGCCAGCGCAGTTGCTGGATGAATTTACTGGCCTGCTGGGTATTACTTGTGTCTAGGCCGAGCACTGATGGTCTACAGTCAGCAGCTGCATGCAATTTCCTATCTTCATCCACTGAAGTGTAATAAAAGAATAAGCTTGTGGGGTGAGAGGAGGGCCTGACTGCTGTTGGCCTACAGCAGGGAAAGGCATTGGGCCATAGTGCTGCCTCACATGAACTTCTGCTCCTTTCGTTCGGGTTGAGTGAGAAGTCATTTGTAGTTTTATTTGTCAGTAGTATCTGGAAGTATTTTTTTTACTTTAAGGTATATTTGGATGTCAGCTTTATCATTTGGTCTTTTGAACCCGTTTTATCAGTTGCTGGGTTGTGAAACGTCCAACAATATGTGGAGCTTGATGAGAACTTTCACTGTGTTTCTTTCAACTTTCAAAAACAAAAAAAACCACAATGACCAAAAGGGAGATTAGATGCTGATGCACAATGTCAACAACAGCGTTCTTTTATCCTCCAAATAGTACTTACGGTATGTCAGTCCTGAGGCAGCTTTGTTGGGTCATCATTTCTGATTCATAGGAGACGTTTTACACTCACAATACAAATGTTTCAGGAATGTTAGGCTCAGTCTGCACCATGCCACAAAAAAGCAGTTTGATGGGTTACACATTTTGGTTGTTTTTTGTCTATTTTTTACACTTTGCATTTCCACGTAAGTGTTGAGGCGCATAGAGTAATAAAATTTATCTAAACGGACATTCTGCATTCAAATCACACCAGTAACGTCTGCAAGGCACCAAAAACAGTTTGTCAACGGCAAGATTGTTTTGTTTCAGTTTCTCGGGCTCGACATGCCTCTGTTGTTCAGCAACACCTCTGATAGCGTGGAAAGCATTAGCAGCTAATAAGTCAGATAACTTTTTTTTTTCTTCTTTCTTTTTTTTTTTTTTTTTTTTTTTTTACTTGCAAGCGCCTTCACGCGACGCCTTTGGCCTAAATGCGCGTGCTTGGTGGAGGGGGTCAGGTTAACGCCTGGCGGCGTCTCGCCCTGCTTGGCCCACAATAACACGGTAATGGAGGGTGGCAGGAAGGGCCAGGAGTGTCCGAGAGATCCCGGGCAGCTGGCTCCGAGGGGGAATAGGAAGTGTCGAGGAAAAACTGCAGCAAAAAGCAAATTAAAGCTCATATCGGCCATCTCGCTCGCCTCTGCGCGCTTTCCTGTTTGGACTTGAAGGTGATCGGAGCCAAGGCAGTGACAGTTGACGGAAGTGCTGTGAGGAGAGAGTATTTATTTACAGTGAGACGCGGTGATGCTTGTTCAGGATGCGGTTTCACGCAGGATGTGCTATCCCCACCCCCACCAGCTCCGGTCTTATCATCTCACAAAAGAGAAGGCAGGCCCCGTAGGTACTGTAGGAGGCAGGGGCCGGTGGCCCTGAGACTGGGGGTTGTGTAAGAGCGGGGCCCTCGCACTGAACCATTACACAGAGCGGCTTCCTGTAGAGCACGGCCTCCTCCAGCCACACTGGGTGCTGGGGGGAGACACGTGTACTGTGGGTGGAGGTGAGGCTGGGTGTGGGCCTGGAGCTGGGGAGGACAGGGGATGGGGGTGATGGTGAAAAATCTTTACTGTATTGATTTAATCACTGCAAAACTCCGGAAACAGTTGTGTCCTGAGATCAGAATGACAACATAAAAATTTGACATCTTAGAATGACATAATTGAACCTGTAATACATCACATACACTCAGCGAGCACTTTATTAGGTATTTATTGGACTTGGACTACTATCTACTTAAAGGTTTGACACGTTGTGTGTTCAGAGATGCTCTTCTGCATTGTAATGTGTGGTTATTTGCGTTACTGTCATCTGTCAGCTTTAACAACATTAACAAGGCATTTTTGCCCGCAGAACTGCTGCTCACTGGTTGTTTTTTTGTTTTTTGGCACCATTCTTTGCAAACTCTAGAGACTGTTATGTGTAAAAAATCCCAGGAGATCAGCGGTTTCTGAAATACCACCCAGTCTGGCACCAACAATCATTTCACAGTCTTAGATCAAAACATTTTCCCCATGCTGACATTTGGTCTGAAAAACAGCTGAATATCTTGACCACATCTGCATGCTTTCATCCTTTTAGTTGCTGCCACATGATTAGCTGATTAAATATGTGCATTAACAAGCAAGTGTACAGGTCTACCGAATAAAGTGCTCCCCCATTTATTCATTTTTCTTTTTTATTTATTTTTTTCAAAAAAAGGCTTTAGAGTACATGATCTAAAATGCATTTATTGTAACTTAAAAACTTTTAACATCTCTTTAAAATGCCTATCAGAAATGGCTGTGTTGTCAAGAAAGGACAACACATGAATTGGCTTTTTGTTTATTTTGTTTAACTGCAATTTCAAACAATTCACTAAAATGCAGATTATTGGGGCTTAAGCGTATTTTTGGTTAGTGAAAGTATTTGATGGGGATTGGGAGGAGACATTTTGACTACTGGCTTCTGGCTTCATGCCAGTACTAGTCCACTTTGAAAGGCATGCTTTATTGATTATTATTATTGATTAATGGCCCTTGGAGGTATGGACTCCTGCATCTGAACTCCAGGTCTCAGGGCAAGGGATGCTTCTGTATCAAACACACGTCTGTTACAGTGTTATAAAACATCCTGGCACACTAGCCCCTCGCCCACTGCACAAAGCCCCCCGTCCCACCGTCACCCCCAACCCCCACCGCACCTAGTTTTACTCGTTTTCAATTTGTTTAATATTTGTATTTACTCGTACTGAATTAAAAAGGGGGTAGCAACAGTGAAATTACCAATGTTTAAATAACATTTTTCTAACTATTCTTCCGTTTGTTTTGACTGTGGTAGTTTGTGTGGCATACTGACATTTCGTTTTACATGCAGTGTAATTTGTAGGATTGACTCTCTTTCCTACAACCATCAAATTGAAGGGTTTGATGGTTGTCTTTGTGCTGCTAACCCATATTTCAGATCAGCGACCCAGCTGATTGAGTCCAGGAACGTGGTGGAAAGTAAGTGTTGTCATTTCTGGTTGTTAAAGAATCTGTTTGGTGGCAGCTCTTGTCAAATAGTACCATATTAAACCCCTTTTTTTGTTTACAAGTTTGCCGGTCTTAACAACGCTCTCTAACACAATAAGACACTGCATCTGCTTTTTGTTCATGGGTGATATAAATAGACCCTAATTGCTCTGACCATTTCACCGTACCTTATGCTCCAGGTGAAGGAGGACATTTGTGGAATGAGATTATGGTGCTCAATTATTCAAATAATTTAAAACCCCAACAGGTCACTTTTAGTCATTTTGCATGAAGGGATACAAGTTGAGAATCTCAAATTGGGTCCTGCCAAATATAGCCATGTCCTCACAGAAAATCACTGTAGCTCTACAATCCAAAATGTTTCCAGTTTTAGCTTCTTTGTGGAAAACTGTGTGGTGCGGTCAGTATTATTTGTAGGCAAGCATGGAAATGTGTTGCATATGCGTACATGTAATTTACACAGGCATTATGGTTTGTAATTAACTTACAAGGTTATTGTGTCACTTTATAGGAATGAGTAAGGGCTTTTGCTCATGTAACCTAACCAGGATGTCTAGACTCCTGAATCTGTACTGTGGCACTAGCAAAGGCTGTGCTGTGCCCTGGGACATTTGTGCCTGTCTGTCCCCTCTCTGAGGAATGGACACCGGGCATGTCGACCTCTGACCCCCCCCTGTTTACCCAGCATTCAGCGAGAGAGAGCTATTGTGTGGGGTAGAGCTCCACGGCTATGAAAACGATGTGTCACCTGTCTGGGAACGGCTAAAAGATGAACTGAAACACGCCGCAGATGCGTAAGGATGCTTCTGTGTTGTGATGGGTTGTGTGTGCCCAGGCCACACACTGGGAGCGCCGTCAGGTCGACACCCAGCCGGTAAACTGTGACAGCGTTTCCACTAAGTGAACAATCCCGTGTATCTGGCATATGTGAAACCGGACCTGCGTGGCAGTGACCCAGAGTCCAGGGTAAGCTGGCAGGTGATACTCGATACTGTGTGGGAAGTACTCCGGTCCCATCAACCGGACGTGTACAGGGCCTCTCACTTACTAGCGAGGGAGGCATTTGTTTTTACAGATGACCTGAGATACCTTATTTGGTCATCCTTGATAATTTGTTTCCTCTGCTATATCTGCCCATGACTGACCAGGCTTATCTATGCCGTGAGTGGCAGAGACGGTTCTGAGAATTCTTTTTTTTAAGGCGGAGTCGCAGATCGTGTGTATAGTATCAGCTGAGGTATGGTGGGTTATGCATGAGCGTTGTGAAGAAGCGACAGATTTAGCGATTGGTGATTATTTTCCTTTTACAGTGTTCATTCGCCCGTATTCGCAGGTAATATTTTAGCTTGTTTAGACAAACATCTCGGGGAAAGCGTTATTTGCTTTGAATACAAGCAATGAATACAATAGGCCTGTAGTTCCCCATGCAGGAAATTGAACGCTCCACCTTAATTATCCTCGCAGCATGTAGCCGGGGCTCAGCGGGGGATTATGGGAAACGATATATCTGCTCACAGGTACAGGAGGAAGCCTGTTTTTTTATGGAAAAAAAAATATTAGGATAATGAGCCAAGCTAGTAAAGTGAGTAAGGGTGGCAGCATTGACTGAAAGAGAAATGAAATGTCTTTTACCTGTTTGGGGAGATGAAAAGATCAATTAGACTTTGCTGCAGGAGGTGCACAGTTAGGCGCTGAGCCTGCTGTAAGGTTGTGTGAATAACTTGTGAGCATGTTCATAGTAGACTCTGAACCGCACAGAACCATACTAAACCATAAACGAATGTAAAGCACTGTCTCATTGACGTGGTACATTTTCCATTGGGACTACATTGCTATTCGTCCTTTGTACCCATACCTGGCGCAGTTGAATGGTCTGAAAATGAAATAATGCCAGTTTGAAATGCCTGAAACTTACCTGGTTAAAGACTGGTAACATCAGGTTGTCCCTTTAAGACTTATCCATTTTGGTTTTTGACCCTGCTCAGGTCATTTTTTGGAAACTCCAGCGTTCCACATCTAAGAGTGGTCGCACAGCTACTGAGTCACACGGTGTGGCTACCAGGTTACCGCTTAATGTGTTAAATATGTTTCCACAGTATCTTGCAACTGTCCCCCCTCTACCCCACTGAGGTCTTTGTGCTAACCACAAAGTAAGCCCACTGTTCCACTGACCCAGCATTCAGCAATAGATTCAAGGGGATCCAGCTTTTCTGAGATCTCATTTCTGAATGCTAGCTGAGCCCCACCCTTTTCACCAGCAGGCTCGGTTGTAGTATCTTGCAGTATGGCTGGAGGCCAGCTGAACCAGCTCTGCTCTTGCACAAGTACCCAGATCAATGGCCACGTCTCCTGAGGTTCTCCGCGTGGAAACGCCGGGTGCATGAGCGGAGCCTCGTCCTGAACGGAGGTTGCCATGGCGAGGTTTGAAGCATTCCAGTACCGTCAGGCCAGAGAGGGGATGATTCAGCAGCTCTCAGCGCTGCCCCCTCAGGCCAGAGCTGGGACCTCTCCCGCAGAATGAAGGGCGTGGAGGCAGGACTCTGAAGTTTTGGCTTGAGCCTGGTCCACCCTAGATGAGCCCGGGTGTTACCTGTTCTCGCACAGGAGCGGATCCCGCCCACCTATCAGGTGATGGGAGGTCTCCGGGACCTGTCTGGGGGGGAAAAGGGGACGGCACTTACGTCATGCACATAACTCTAGGTAATTAAAAGGCAGGTCTGTCCATACTGCCCTTTTCTCTTCCTGGCTTCCTTTAAATGTGCGTTTGATCTGCAGGCAAACAACTGGTAGGGTCCTCTTAAACATTGTCACTGCTTGCCCAGGCCGGTATTGCAAATGAAAACGTCCCTAATGAGAGCACAGACAACGCTCCTGCTTAAATAAATGTGTCAATTTGTAAATACATGCTGCTTCTACAACTAAGGCTATTAGTAACTTCACACAGAAACACTACTAATATTAATACTGACTAAAGAGAACACTTCAATATGATGTGTTTTAATTATGTATGGAAGCATAATGACTTTAATGGTGATTATCCTTCTGTTTTTTAATAATAATAAATATGGAAGCAGACGCTGGATGCTAAAGCACACGATCACACGTGTGTTTACAACCCGGGCTTTGGAGAACAGCATTAAATTCACATTCGGGGAGAAAAGACCTGATCTCAGACCTCATAAAGCGCAACTAAAGCTTATTATTAAAAGGCGACTGTCTCCGCCGAGTTTTTCATCTCCAACGACGTGAGCGTAGTTTGGTAAAAGGCAGATAATATATGTGTGAGATTGATCAGTGAGTACTGACCCCATTATCTCCCGAGATGTTAATTACACGGCGCTCGGCTTGCATGTCAAAAGCTGGGTAATTGAGGAAGGTAAAAGATGTGGCACGCTTTATTTATGCTTTCACTTTCTGAGCTGGCGGCAGATTTCTTTCCCCTCTCTCTCTCGCCGTCTCTTCCTCTCCGTCTTCCTTTTTTTAGCCCGTTTATTTATCGTCCGGTAATGTAATACTGTCAAAGATGATCATTTTTGCGGAGGTATTACACTCCGTCCTCACCTCCGCACACTCCTTTTGTGCTTGGGTCCACTGGGGTTCCTGACGGCCTGTCTCGTAGAGTCGTTGGCCTTATCTGGAGTCTGGGAGCTGGCCATTACGCTATCTGTGAAGCGCCCTGGCCCTCTGCGTCCCATCAGGCTGGAGTCATCTGCCATAAACGCAGTTCACCTGCAGTAATGCACGCAAGGCTTAGTCATCCACAATGCCTTTCATTTCCTACCGGCCAACTGCAAACAGAGTGCGTGTGGAGGATTGAGAATGGGTGTCTAAATTTAGATATGGAATTTCATATCTGGTTGTGATGTCCCTTACAAATATGAAAGATTGAGGAGCTTTGAGACCCCTAAGTAGCATCAGTACTTTACTTTAATTGTAGGGTATATGTATGATATACATATGTCATAAACATATCATATATACAGAATCGTTAAAAAGAAGTTATATGAAGACCAACTTAATATCCTCAGCAGATTGCAGGCTTTACTGATGGTTATAACCAGGGTTTATAGTTTCACATGAAGACATTAACTGTAATCGAAACATTATCTGAAATATGGAATTTTTCTAACTGTTTTATAAATGCTACAACAGGCCATTAAGATGAGGAAGTGGTTAGGTTGTAATTTGTAGATCTGGTATTTGATAAATAATATGCTCAGGACACTAAAAAGGTGCCTATTATTTTCAATACTTTTATTACAGTGGGCAAAGCATCATATTTTCCATTATTGGTATTTTTAGCATGCGCAAGAAAGAAAAAAACAGTGATACAAACGAATGGTAGTGCCAATAAACAGTGAAATGAGTCTCCATGGATTCACATCGCTAAGCAACTCTCCTGTTGACTGCTGGCTTTCCATTGTGAGAGAATGTTTTTGTGGCGGCGAGGGTCACACTGGCGACTCTGCCGTGGAGATGCAGGGCGAGGTGAGGGCCCGTGGTGACGAAAAGGGAGCGCTGCAGCCTGGGGATGGGGGGGCTGGCATGGTTTTGTAAAATATTTTTTGTGTGTATTTGTTTGCCCTTTTGTACAGTTTCTGTAGTGTAAGAAAAGTCTAAGTGTAAGGAAAAAGTATTTGGAGAGCGGGGACAGCTGTTCAGTTTGTCAACTTCTCATCCTCTCCATTGTGGGAGGAAGGCGGAAGAACACGCAAAATGTGGGCCTCAGTGCGTGGAGTAATCTCACTTCATTGGATTGAATTGATACTTTTTAATTGTTGGCTTTTCTGCATCAG
This sequence comes from Conger conger, assembly GCF_963514075.1. Lineage (NCBI taxonomy): Eukaryota > Metazoa > Chordata > Actinopteri > Anguilliformes > Congridae > Conger > Conger conger. The sequence goes on from NC_083773.1 coordinate 11,844,541, forward strand.
AACAAATAATAAATTCATACCGGCAAACCAAAACACTGAAAGCTCGTTTAAAAAAAGAAAAGAAAAGAAAGAGCTTTCTGAAAAATTCCCTTTTCAGAACTTTGTGACACATATCAAAACAGTTCTTCCTGTGGTTTGTGGAGTCTTGTGGGTCTATGCAGATATTCACGGGTTTGCCACTGCACCGAGCACACGTGCACACTAAATTGGGTTCATGCACACTGCTGTCTTCAGCTATTTGCATGTTTCTCCACATGATTTCTGCTAAAAAGACGAAGCGTGCTCTTGGTAGAAGTATGAAGCGGTAATCATTCTCGCATTGTGACGTGACTTCAGCAGTTTCACAGGTATGTCAGTGACAAGTGAAGTTGTACAATGTACAATTTTAGCACAGCTGTATAGAGAGTCTATTTCCCAATACCCATTGTGTCCCTTTCTTAGCTCATTGCCATGGAGAATGTGGGTGTGGTCCTGTACTTCTGGTATAGGATTTGTCACCAGTTCTCGGGGCTGATGGATCAAAACCTGAATGATTTAGTGCATCACCTGCTGGTCACTGGCAGAAATGCCCTGTCGAATGCAGGGGAGAATCGAACACAGCCTGTGTTAAAAATCACGATTGGAACTGATGGAAAGGTCGAGAGTCCCATCACAAGTATACCTACAGCAGCCAGTATATAAATACCGTCTATGAACCTGCTGAGAAATGAAAATATCACGGACTTTAATAAAGCTTTTTATTTTTAAAACGTCATTTGTTTTGTGTCTGCTCCTCTTACCATACGGCCCCTGATATAGCAGGCTTTCATCAGAAGTGAATGTCACAGTGTTTAGAGCACATTAGCTCACATTAATGACAAACGACATCCTTAATGGCCCTTCATTGTTGTTTTTCCTTTGGCGTTACCATTTCATTTGCTGTTTTAAAAGTGCATTTTTAATACATTTAGAGAGGAGTTCGTGCACTTAGGCGGATTTCATCAATTGTGAGATCTGCTCTTGAACTGAGCTGAGAGAATGTAAACAGTTTGACAGTTTGTAATGTAGTTCAGAGTAATTAGGTACTGTAACAACAATAACTTGTACTATTATTACTAGTGTAGCTGCTTGTTATAACCCCTTGCTGTTTGTAGTAATAGTAGTACTGGTATTATAACTAAATGAATACTGTTACTAGTTCAACTATTGCAACCAGGAAAGGTACGTCACAAATGACAGTTAAATTGCTTATTCCAGCTTTAAATTGCTCACTGCTTCAGTATACAAACTGAATCTTTTGAATTTTTATAATCAGCATGCATTATCCAAATAGAAATTAGTCTTTTTGGACATGCCCAGTTGTGTGTGATTCTGGTTGGCAGAGAGGGAGAGGAGGGAGACCAGAAATGGCATGGACTGCTCCCTTTCCCGACAGGAAACCCAGCATCGTGACCGAACAAGACCAGACCTTCAGGTCCACCCTGATATCATCCTGGCATTTTGGGAGGGGAGGGAGAAAACGGGAAGGACTAAATCTTCACAAGTTCCATTTTGCATGTTAAATAGTCATTACCATATTACCACTCAATGCTTTCCACAGATTGCATTTGTATGTACAATTAGACTTCAGGCTTCTAATTGCCCCGGAGTTGAATGTCTTTTGCTGTGAAACTGGGGAGTGCATTACTTCATTGTCACAGTACAGTGTTATCTTTGTTGAGGTCTGTACTTGTAATGGGGTGTATTGATCTAAACAACATCAGGGTTGCGGTGATGTTATTAAGGTGCAGATAACTTCAATGTAATTCCACTCAAACGATATATTAGTGTTTTTATTGGTCTAAATAACTTTGGCTTTTAGACAGTAATGCACCAGTAAGTCACCCCACTCTTTATGTCTTCTGGACCTTAATAAAGCATTTCCTCTGTACATCCTGCCTGGGAGAGAGTGAAAAACGACAGGTTAAAAGGCATGCTGGGAGTTTTCCACGCCATCAACGTAAATTATGTCTCCCGAATGCATAAATAAGCCTTTATTAACAATGTGAAAGGACAGTGCATCCATGGGCCCACACAACATGTAGCATACAGCACACAGGATGTGCATAAATACTGCCCAAATCTGTAAATACGTGGGGAGGGGGTATTTTTCACTGAGCCTTTAGACTGCTTGCTGAGGGGAGAGCCCTTTACTATACTGAATAGGTGATGTTAGCAATTTTTTTTGCTTCATGCTTTGAAGTTTTTTTTTTTTTTTTCTGGAATATTTTTCTTTATTTTTTACTTACTTATTTTTTTTTTTTTTCAAGGGCACACTAAATCCAATATTTATATGAAATAACGATCCAATTTATCTGGAAGCGTATTTTCAGGGGAAATTTAATTTGCAGCTATTTAAAGCCCAGTTTTAGTAATGAATTATTTTGTCATCTCGCCTCTGATGAGATTCATCTTTAATAACTGTAACAATTATTTTATTAAAAGGGGAGCTGTGCATTATGGCTATCTCGCCAAGGTCTAGGAGTGGAAAGGAGTCTCATTAGAACGTTATATTACCCCATCGTGCTCACATGTGGAGGTTCTGCTGAAATTACATTAGGTGTCAACAATGCATAAGAAAGACATAAGCAGTCATATTTACTGGCACCAGCTGACATTCACCGCTGTATTAAAGAAGATTCTAATACTCTAAATTAGATTTCGTAATTTTAATAAAGACAACACACTTGTAACGCATTGACTTTTAATAACACAGTGGTGTTAATAATCTGTATGCCTTAAGCACTGGTCTTCTTATGGAAGTGAACACTTCACAACCAAGTTCTGAGTGGCCTCCATACATGAAGGGTTTAATATATTTCAGTTTTCCTGTGTAAATGTCTGAAGTGGCTTTTTTCTGTTTTTGGGAAGGTAATTCAATTCAAGTTAACTGCAATACTTTTGTTGACTCCTACTCCTTTTGTAGTTACTACTAATGATATAATTATAATTGTTTGTCAGTGTGGTAATTTGTGATTTCCTATCTCTGTGTGAAGTTGTAAATTTAATAAAAGAGGGGTCTTGTCATAAAGATGGATCACAGTGATTTATCAACATCTAAAGATATCTGTGGAAGTTTTAGTTACACTTTGCAGTTCCACGAATCTTGAGCACTGCAGAATTTTAGGGTAAACTAGCTTTCAATCCTACTGAAAGCAAAGAGGAAGAATTGCATTTGAAAATCCTTTAGAAAATTATGAATTATATCTTGGAATTATGAATGGAAAAGAGTTACTATAGTTGTGTGGGAGGTTTTCTCTGGCTACCGCTTCTAAAACTTAGTCTATATGCACCTTTACAAATTCCCCTGTCATTTTAGTCTGCGTAACAAAGTACAACATTTTCTTTTTCAGCTCCAGTTTTGTCATCAATGCCATCTAGTGAGACTAAAACTTTCTTTTCTTCTGGTCTTTTTTTCTGTTCAAACAAAGACCACTTCTCTTTGCTCTTGTTCAATAAATGTATGCCATCATATGCCCTTCCTGTTCCCCCATTTAAGCTACTATCTGAAAATATGAAACATATCTTTCATAAAGAGAACAGTGTTTTGTTAAGGAATGTGTACTATTGCAAAACCATTTTTACAGTGTAGATTTTAATCATAGAAAAGATGTACAGCAGCAAAGTAAGGATTTTTTTGTTTCATTTTTAATTTCACACAGTTGCAGAATACAGTGCACAGATTGTACTGTATCCTAAAAGTTATCTTATAACGTGGATAATTTGTACTGTTAACACAGTTCCTCTAAATGTTATTCCGGTAGTGATGAATAAACTATTTGTGTGTGTGTGTGTGTGTGTGTGTGTGGTGGTTTGAGGGGGGTGGGGGGTTACAGTTAAAACCAACGGAAAAGTTATGTGATGCAAGCGACTCTTGTTCAAATAAAACAGATGCCTTTTAAGATGGAAAGAAAATATGTTTGGTCTGAGGTTGCCTGATTGTTCTTTTTTTCTTTTTCAATGGCTATCCTTTCTATGCAATACTTTTTTTTTTAACGATTCGCATAAGCGTTATTTACCACTTTGTAGCCAGCTGCGTTCTTACGTTTTTATGAAAGACAGAAGTGAAATTATTTGAATGTTAAGTAATCATTTATTTTTGGATTTTGGTGGACACTATCACTTCCTTACAAAAGTGAATACTCAGACAGTTGCTCCTGTAGGTGGGGAACAAATCTGTTTAATATGATTAACTGGAACATTGTTGGATGAAATGTGTCTGCTGATTAATTTTAGTTATTGTTGTACTATCTGCCAAGTTTGACTGACATAATATATTAGACATTCAGAAAAGATATCATTGACTTAATGCAGAAAGTAGTCAAGTTTGGAATGTTACAATTACCAACTTGTAAATTATTATCAAAATTCCTAAATCTGATTTCATGCTTTAGTGATGGATTCTTGTTTTAAAGGTAATTTTATGTGAAAGCCTATTCTAAACAATGGAATGTATATATTTGGTAAGCCTTGGACTGAAATTAAGTGGCAGTATTGGTATCAACTATTTAAGGGGAAGCTTCTTGCACTGCTAGTCCATGAACCAATCCAAAGACTTTCTATAACAAAGCATCATTTTTTTTTTCTTCTAGTCAGTGTCATTGATGGCACATGATTGCTCCAGATAATTTGAGATTCATAAAACCTAATCAAGTCTAATCAAAAGCAGTAAGGCCTGGGCAATTGAAACCACAAAGAATATCAGTTCCAATCAGTGTCGATCCAGTGTGAAGCAGTGCTGGTGGAATGGTATGGAGTGAGAGCGTTTACTGCCCCTTATTTGTGAGAAGCACGTAAATTGTCAAAAGAAGTAAAGACGGTGTGTTCCGAGTAAACGGCACCACCTCCCCGTTACACCGTTATCGGTTCAGGTGTCGGTGGGCTATTCTTAGTCCGGCTTCGCGCATCGTGTAATCAGCTAAATGTAGCCCCGGCCCTCGTATTATTACCTGAGTGTTTAACGCACATTTTTATTTTTTTTCCTTCAAGGACAAATGGTTGTACGAGGAGGCCAATCCGGTGTGAGGTCCCAGAGCTCTCTGGGAGCGGCGGATCCCTTTTCAACACCAGCTGTTCTCTCAGATACGCCGCGCCGCGCTGAAATTCTCTTAATATAATTCCGGAGGCTCAGGAGAATAGAGCAAAACAAGCGTGCCAGCGCCGGGAACGTTGAATTTTTCATCAGCGCCCCCGACTCGCTGAGTCGGTGGGCAAGGCTCTCATTCATGAGCAGATGTTCAGCGCAGTTACACTCCGCAGTTAATGTGAACTTATTGGCCTCTTTGCCATTGGCTGCAAGGACGTTGGCAGCAACCCGGGCTTCTGAGAATTACTCCCGGCAAAAGCGAAGGCCCGGAATGTGTGTCTGCAGCCGTTTTTAGCGACTTCCCAACCCAAAAAGTGGTGCTGGAGGAGGGGCGGCCGCTGACAGGCCATCAGTCTTTCAGCCGACAGTGATGAAAGACCGCTGCTGTTTGTACAGGGAATAGCGGCAGAGTTTCTGAAGACAGTTTTCACACGTTTGTCATTAATTTACACAAGCCGTTTTAAGCATGAAGTCTCACCACGTCTAAAAAAAAAATGTAATAAAGATAACGTACGGAAGATATCTATCGGTGTATGTATATTTAAAGTAAAATTTAACGGTGTGCCATAAATGATGTTTTCCCGCCTGGTAAACCTTGATTTCGTTACCCTTGAAAGAGGAAGTGATGTGATAAACAGGGTGGTGGTTATTCTTTCTGCAGCTGCGGTGGAAGTTCGGTTCGTCTTTTGCTCGTGCGACGGTCAGTCAGGTGGTTTGAGCTCTCCGAGCCTAACAGCCAGCACAGCGGTTACTTTGTACATGCAACATCCTTTCATGAAAAGCCACTTTTGGCAAACCGTCCGCTTATTGCAAGGGCTTAGCCCTCCGCTGCCGGAGAGGCTGAGGTGGAGTTGAGCAGGTGGAGGCTTCCTGTCCTCGCCCGACATGTTGTGTTACCGTCACCCCTCGCCACGCTCTTTCTAAATCGGTCATATTCAGGTTGGATTTATGAGAGCAAATCTAATTAGTTTTTCTAAATTCAGCAAAATAAAAAAAGTACAATTTTTTTTAAGCAGTAGAGTTGATTGTTCTGGTTTCCCCTCTGGTGGCAGGCGCTCGACAGAAAATAAGACCCTAATCGCTTTCAAAGCCTCCGCATTTTTATCGGCCGCCGAATGTCATCCCTCCATCTCCTTTTCCACCGCGTCGACGGGAAAGCGCACGCCCTCTCCGAGCTCCATCTCTGCGACCGGTGGGAAGTTTGGTGGGGGGGCGGGGGGGGAACAATGGCGTCCGCTTAGGCGGGGTGAACGCGAAGGCAGCGCGGCTTTGATTTGGGATGTCCTGCTGATAGGAGGACAGAGACAGTTTACAGTAGCGCTGGCGTTCCCGCTGCCTCCAGCGGGAGCTGCCCAGCTGCCCGGCGCCCTCAGGAAGCCTGCTCCCCGCCCGGGGGCCATCGGGCGAAGGCCCTGTTTGAGTTGGCAGGCCCTTTCCTTTCAGGGAGCTTTTGCTTGCCTCGGCAAGAAAGGCGGCCGTCGGGCGAGTCCTCCGGAGCAGGATGGGCTTTTTCCACCCCTGTCAGGAAACACATTTAGCCGTTTTTCACTTATTTATTTATTTGTTTTACACTCTCGGTTTAAAAAAGGAGGGAAAAGGATGGGGGGGGGAGGGCGGGTTGTAGGGCAGGATTTAGCAGCTGAGGTTCACTGTTAACTTGTGGCATGAATTAAATTTTAAAATTTTTATTTATTTTTTTGGGAGATGGGTGGGGGGGGGAGCCGGGGGCAGGTTGGGGTCGCAGGGCACAGTGCAGGCTATTTCAGTTTTTGCAGAACCCACCCTGAAGAGACTTCGTATTGAATTTTTTTTTTTAAGTTTATAGGTCATTTTAACAGCGTGCTGTAAAACTTACACTATTTTTATTTTTCCATTCAGACCTCAGGGATTTGTCTTCAGAGGCCAGTAATTAAGGAGCTTCGGATCCAGGGTTAGGAAAGAACAGTGTTTAAATGCAATTAGAGCAGCACTAGAATCAATTTGAACTCAATTACAGTTTTCTGAATTGTGCCATTATTTGTTTAATCAAGGGAATTTCATTTGAGATGCTAAGTATACGCATCAAAAGATATTTAAGACAAAGGGGAGAAAGGGGAAGCTCAGCTGAACCTACTGAATGGTTTAATGAACAAGCCCTTGCAAAGATGACCACTGCATAACTAGCAGCAGGATTGTTTTTCTACAGATAAAGCTAGTGCTAATTGTGCTATGCCTTTAGAGTAAATTCTGGATGTACATTTGTAATCCGTTCTGTAGCTTTGGCCGGTCCCTTGTTTTTTATAGGCAATGTTTGGCTCTTCTTCGATCTCTTCTCCTTTATTCTCTCTCAGATTTCTATTTTGTGAGGTATAGAGTGCAATGCTAATAATGCTAGCAACAATGCTCATTTACATTCTCATATAAATTTCAGTATTCCAATAACAAGTGAAAAAGGACAATCTTGGCAGAAGGTATAAAGAAAGGGCTGGATTAAAAGCAAAATAAAAACAGAAACAAACCTACCCTACCCAGGTGGAAAGAATTGTTGTGTTGCTTTGGAAGTCCTAACCTAGGGCCATGGCAGGTGGACGCATATCTAGCTGCCAGACCGCTCATTATTCTCCCGAAGATGCAGAGTTGTACCGCTTCCCAAAAGGAGATTAAATGTGGTAGTCGTGCTCATATTTTTAAAATGCTGCTCATTTGTGGGCTTTCAGTAGGATAACAGGAAATGTACTGTAATTCGTTCATACACAGTTTTGGTACAATGATACAATCGTACTTCACTGTTACTCATGATATCTCCCCCCCCCCCCCCCCCCCCCCTCTCTCTCTCTATCTCTCTCTCTCTCTCATTTTCAGGAGACTTCAGTGGTCACTTCCAGTGGAACGACGGATCAAAGTAAGTGGCAGTGACCTCTAATCTGACATGATAGGTAAACTCTCTGAATCTCCCAATTGACAGCGTATGCAAATGTAACGCAGTCGACTGTATTTGTGAACAGCCATTACAGACCCGTAAGCAAATTGGCGTGAGCCCATTTGAATGCTTAAAGAATATCCCCTTTGCTTTTTTTGGACGTCAGAAGGGCATTTGAAAAATCAAAAGACTTGTGAATAGTAGCGATATAAGCGATGATGTATATAAGTAACGATGTGTATTGAACACAATTCAGTGTACCCTTAGTGTAGTAGCACCTGAAAATCCACATAGAAGTCTGTATGATCTTTACTTTTGTGTCATGGGAGAAAAAAATAAGCCAATATTGGACTGTCCTTCATATTGTGTATGTATGCCCTGTGTAGTGTGTAAATACGTCATAAACAAACAACGATCCGCCTCAGCCAGCACATCACCAAACAGTTTCAAAGCTTAGCATGTACTGTAAACACACACAGTTGTTGACCTTCCCAGGCACACACAACACAGTCATGTGGAAAGCCTGAACACAGCACTAACTTTGTCGCCCCTTAAGTTTAAGTGTGCTTTGTTTGTTATTAAATATTGTGTAGACCTGCGGCGTGATATGTTGTGCAACTCTCGCATCTAATGTCTACTATTAACATTTCATCTTGTTGTGATATGGAAAATCTCATTTTCCTGAGGATAGCAGTCCATTATCAGGTGTCACTTACGCTGTTGGCCAAATAAAAAGCCGTTTCCCAATGATGTCTTTTATGGCTTTACAGCAGTTTTTGTATGTTTGTGTTGTATTTGAACATTATATCCAGATGCTGTACATGATTACACTGTGACTGACCCGTGAAGACGGCTAGCAGATGAGTACTTCTGATTTGGAAATGATGAGGCATCCATTTTGGACTGGCAGGTGTGGGAGCCATTTGGGTTTTGTATGGTGTGAGGAGGGGGCGGGACCTGCACCTTTTTCTCTGGAGGAGGGGAGACCCCTTTGGCTCGTTTTTCACCGCGGGGTGAGGGCGAGGTGGCGGGAAAGAGCCATAACGAAGCCCAGCTGTGGGGCGGTCGGATACCGTCTCAAATGAAAGCTTTGTTGTTCTCGGTCGTAGACCTCTCTCTGGAATGATAACAGCCTGTGATATTTCCACCGGAGTTGGCCGGGCAGGTCCCGGAGAGTGAGGCAAGAGGAGGCGGTGGGCCAGCGTGTTGTTCTCATGGATGTCAGATCCCTTAATGAAGGACAGGCTGATCACTACGCTGCATAAACGCAGAAAATATTATCCACCTCAACTCTCAACCTCATATGTGGTTATATTGCAATCCTTACTGTTGATTGTATCTGCATATCCTTTATTATTTTTCATTAATTCAAATATAATTCCTTCTGGTTCTTGGCCATATGTTTACTTTTTTGTGTATTTGCTCGACACACCGATAACAATCCAAGTTGAAGGCATCCAGTTGGGTGTAGCTGTCTAAGACGAGTTAGAAAATGTTTTGTTATGGCAAAGGGCACACTGTATTTCTGACCTGTCTCTTTATTCGCTTGCAGTGTACACGCTTTTAATTCACTTTTGAAAACTTGGCTGTAAATTGATTTCTGCAGCACCCTACCCCATAATAATAGTTGGCCCATTGATAATTGTCCATACCTGTCTGCTACATTTTTTGAGAACATGAGTTTTAAGAAATCAATCATGGAAGACAAAAAAAGTGTAGAAAAGGAACAACAATATTATGAGGAGACCAAATAACCTAACAACAACAATAATAATAATAGTAATAATAATAATTTCTGTTAATGGATTTTACCGAAGAAACCTTTCTATTGCATTTTAATGAATGTAAAATGTCCAATTATCAGCAGCCCTTGTTAAGTGATTGGCACAGAAAAGACAGACTAATGTAGCACTTCTGTAAAACCTGACTATCTGAAAACCTGCAATTAGTAACCACTTCTCCAACATTTCAGCACGGAGCAGGGGGCACAGAGCAAACCTGCTCAATATAACCAGGCTGTCAGGCTTCATTCAATTTCACATGGAGATTTTAGTCTGAGGTGCAGGTAATCCCAGCCCTGTTTTGAATTTCAAAATGTGTAATATACATTCTAAAATGTACATTTGCTAATGATGTTCAAATTATTTTATTTTTTTAAATGGCTCTTAATGTCAGGCAGTGTAGTTGTTATTCACCTTCAGTGAAATGCAAGTAATTATCTTTATTTTTTTAGTTGCATCAAGAAATGTGTCAAACGTGAGCATGCGCGCACACACCTTTTTTCACTAAGATTCATTTATTGACAATTTAATTACCCTGGCAAAGCCAGATAATGTTCATTGTGTTGCAGAACACCCCTGAAGCAGTCTTTAGGCAATGAAAAGCCACTCCTTGGGTGGAAAATTTATGGATTCTCAATATTGACAAACCACTGAATACTGAAAAGGCAGAAAAGTTCAAGTGAAGTGTTTGAGTGCAGTGCATCCTTCCCCAAGTACCGTCACCTTCAGTCCTGCCTGGTGGCTCACACTTTCTGAAACCTTTTTATCTGGGGCAAGTGAACCTCCAACTGCCCCTCCCTACCTAACTCTATGGTTTCCATGGCATCAGTTTGCGATCTCTGAAATCCACTGCTGGGGCGAATGAAAGGAGTGTCAATGTAGGGCTTGACGGAGATGAGTCAGAGTCTGCGATTTCATGCGGTTTCAGTACGGTGCCTGGTGTGGACACTTTATATATGACTTGGTGGTAGCAGCGGGTTGTCATAGCTATAGCTGGCATGCGTCTGTGTGTGTGCGTGTGTGTGTGTGTGTGTGTGTGTGTGTGCGCGTGTGTCTGTGTATGGGGAGGGGCAGGTCAGGGGGATTTGCGGGGGCTGTACCCTGTTTCTCGGCACTAAGAGCAGGGAGCTTGTGACCTAGGGCACGCCTGGGCTGCAGACATGTACATCGCAGTGTGACAAGCAGCAGATGTGTCGCCCTGCCTGGAACCAACCAAACCGCCCGGCGACTGTGTCAGCCAACAGGGCTCCTCCACCAGCCAAGCGCCACTGGCCCACAAGGCCATGCCAGGGCTTCTCCCAGCGTCCTGGCAGCATGAGGAAAGGCCTGTGCGCCAGTCACGAGTCTCCGATACGACCGGGGTCTGCCGCTCACGAGAACTAAAACCTGGAAGACTTCAGGCCTGCCGGGAAGAACAGGAACGGTTGTAATGGTCAAACATCCTCAAAGTCCTCCCAGCAAAGAGACCCGTGTCACTAAGCAGCCTGATGCTCAATAATGTCTGTAGCAAACCACGGTGAGGCATACAGTATACAAAAATACTTTTATTTGTTCAGAATAAATAAAGCGAGCCTCTTTAAAAAGGTTGGTGTCGTGCGTCGTCTTCCCAGGCTGCCTCTCTCTCTCTCGTCTCATTGTTCTAGTTCAGAGGTATCAAGGGACGGTGGCATAAATGGTCTCTCAGAGGAGCAGATCAAAGCAGAGCTGTGTATCGCCTCTCCCCGGCAAATGCGCCACTCGGCGCGGCTTGTGCAGTGCGCAGACGGCACAGGTAGAGCCAGGGCCGCGCTTAATGATTCCCCTTGCAGTTTAATCTACCGGTCTCCTCGGGGCCCCAAAGGCAAACCATGTGGGCTTTGCGTCGCCGAGGTGAGACAGTGTAACATCTTCTTTACAAGCCAATGAAGGAGCGGCAACAGCTGCTCCAGCCGTCGTTTAAAAAAAAAAAAAACGCTGCCTTTCGCTGACGGCGAGCCAGTGACGGATTCATGTATTTTCATGTGCGCAATTAAAGCTTTCTCTGGCCTGCCCCATAACCTGAATTGTTCTATTCCATTGTGTCACTAAACGGGTAACATTTTGTAGATAACAATCGTAGCCAGCGCCGCGGCTATGTAAATGCAGTCATTCTCAATTTGGTTAAGTGCCGTGTGTGTGGGTGATTTGTGCGTCCCACGTTCAGTAGCAGTGGCTTCTATTCAGTACAAAAGCAGTTTGGTTTTCTCTCAACTTACAGGTGAACATTCAATGGTGTGTTGTTGTACTTTCGTGTATATCATTCATCTCTGCAACAGCCAGAAAATGTGATTGTTTTCAGGGCAGAATGGTTAACTAAACTTTTCACAGTTAGCACTAAGAGCCTCATAGTTGGATAGACTCTTTGCTTTTCTTCTCTTCTTTCTTCCCTTCGTTTTTCTTGAGAGGATACAGCTGTGTGGAGCCCTTGCTTTAGTTTCTATTGGTGAAGGAAACTTGCTGAGGAAAAAGTGACTGTAGCCCACTATCTGCTTACTTGCTGCCTTTGTACACATATATGAAAATTACCATAAAATATCTAGATCTAAAATGTGTGATTTAAATATTCAAATCGTAACACAAAACATTTTTATTTCTGCGTGGTTATCACTATTTGCATATGGCCTATTTGTACTCGGCATGGCCTGGAAAAGAAGTGATATGCTGTGTTGAGTACAGACATGAACAAGCCTTTGTCTTAAAGGGCAGAGAGAGCAGGCTCTGATGTGAGCATGCCTGGCCTTTTCTTCACTGGTCCGTCCTGCATTAGGTTACTACTAATGCATTTGTGTCCACTAGCCTTCAGAATTGTTTGTGTTAAATGGTCAATTCTTGTTATCCAATTACAGCAGAGGTTACTGCACATTGCACACACATGCACACGTGTACACATACTGTAGATGCATGTACATACTTACATATTTTTTGTGACGTAACTGCTGGTTTCACTGGTTCATGGTATCAAATTGAAGTGATGGTTGCAACCAATTGGCTATAGTCACTCTTTAAAGGAAATGTTGTTCAAATCCAAACATTGAGCATTTCCATGGGAAATGTATTGCTGATATATTGTAGGATCAGGTTTCAAGGTAGTTTGTAGTCTGTACACTGTACTGACAAAATAAGGCATATACCATGCTTCCTGTATGCTCATTTAACCATGTTAACACCAGCGATCATGCAGTAGCTGATCCACATGCCTGGTATTTTACTCTTGCTTTCTTTTTGTGTTTATTTTAATCGCATTTTATAGAGGCAGGGCTAAGGGAACGTAAAGGAGTTAATTTCCATAGTGTCTTTTTCGTTTAACTTTGGAATGCTGACATTTACACATATTTACAATATGCCCTCAAAGAAACAAAGCTTCCACTACTTTTTCTTTTTTCTTTGTTTTATTATGTTTGCAAATGCCTATGTTTGGGCTTTGTAAACACCTTATACCTTATATTTAAAAAGCTCAAAGCCTGTTTTCTTGACATAACTGATAAATCCATCCTGTTTCTATGGTTTATTTAACACCACATGAATTCCTGCACGCAACTCTTCAGTTATTCATCATTTTTCTTTGCTCACCTGAAACGGGAATGACATTTGCAACTTCTCCAGATATACAGTAAAGCTAGCTTGTCATCAAACTTGAGTCTGTAAACATACAATGACTATGTCTTTGTTTTCTTGTATGCAGCATATATGACAAGCACAGCAGCTTATGTTTCATGTATACATTTTACATTACATTTTACATTTTAAGTCATTTGGCAGACGCTTTTAATCCAAAGCGACTTACAAGTGCATGTATACATTTAAATTCATGTACATGGTACATTTTTTTGGGAATTCTCATGGTCGTCATGGCGAATGCTTCCCCGTTGTCGGGAGTGCAGTCTGTGGGAATGCTCCGAATTACAGCTCTGGAAAGTCCGCCCCGGTCCAAAAGTTTAATGCTTCCAAAACATCACGGTTTGTCTTCGGGGTCCAGCACAATGCGCTGTGTTATGGCACAGTCCAGCAGATGTTTATTTTGTTTTCCCACTTGCTCAGAAATGCACGTTACACCCAACAAAAACAGGCCCTCTCCGACCGGTCTGTGTGTCTGTGCTGGCACGCAGCGCGGGCCCTCCTGCACTGTTTGACAGGGTTAAACATTGTGAAAGATGGCTGGAGCACGCCGTGACATCTGCGGCAAGTATTAACCAGAAACCGTAATTAAGTGGAATCAGCTATTTTTAATTCTATATGCTGGGTAATAACAGCACAGTAATGAATAATTTAAGCAAAGGAGCTGCCTCTGTGCTCCGTTTAAGAGTTTAAATTTAGACAGTGTCGTTGTCCAGCCTTTTGATGAATTGGTTATCTGTCCTGACTATACATCTCAGTGAAATATCTTTTTCTATCTTTCTTTTAAGCAGCACATTGAGATTGGTCATATTTCTAAATGGACACTTTTGAGATATAAAAAAAGCCCATTTCAAAAATAGTAAGATCTACATGATGTATTGTATGCCTTATATACTGAGATGTAAGTCTGGTACAGTTAGCATGAATAATTGTTCTTGAAAAATGATGAAAATGAGAGGTGCTTCTTTAATGAGGTTATGTGAGTGATAGTTTGCTGCTTGATGTTGCTATTTGCCTGCTGTTCACACTGCAAAACAACCTGTCTTAACCAGCATTTTTAGTCTTGTAATTCGACTTAAGTAGAAAATATTAGCTTGTTTTAAGATATTGTTTGCTTGACAAGTGAAGTTCTCACTGAAGTAAGTCAAACTTTCTCACCCCTTTCTTGTTTCATTTAGCCAAAAAAGTAATAGAAATAATACTTTAAGTCTAAATATAAGCCTTTTTATTGCAGTTTTTTTTTGCAGTGCACTTGTAATGTTACATTTTGAAAAGACATTTTGAGATGTTGAGGGTTTGGAAAGGGCAGAGTTATTTTTGGTCGGAGGCCTGAGTGCCACAGAGAGGTCTATATTGACGAGTGACCAGCGAGCCAGAGATCGGCTGCCCTGTCAAATAAAGATTAGGCTTTAATTTCTCCATCTAATCCCTGTAAATCTCTGATGGAAGAGGCTAGGAAACACGGAGCTTTAAAGCAGAGCTCCGCTCCCCTGCCTGCGCCACCCCTTATCTCTGCGTGTACACCCCACAGAACAAAACAACCTGTTGTTTCCTATTCCCTCGGTAGAGCCGGCCACACAGGCTCACTTTGCTGATTTGAAAGAGCAGTTTAAATCGGGATGTTGTCACAGAGGTTTCCATGGTAATCGGGTACATTTTTATTTATTTATTTTTTAAGGAAAAGGTTTCTGGGAGGACTTCTGCTTCCAAGACGGCAAGTCAAGCCGGCAAGTGCGAGTCTGGCACAGTGAGTGCCGTGTGCTAAGAGCCCCATAACTGTGGACATAATTGCCACACACATTTTCTCCTCCCTTCTTGTTGCTACAGGCAGTTGGATATCTCTTTTTTTTTTTTCCTTCTTAACATATTCTAATAATTCTTATTCTTGAATTATTAATTTGCATGCATTTAATTATTGAATAAAGTTAATTTCTGATCAAATTAATATTAACACTCGATGAAATATTAATCTTCAATGTTAAAAACGATGAACTCCCCGCCCCTATTAACACAATGAAAAATAGAAACTGTTGGTGAGTTAAAGCCAATGCTCCTGTGGACCACTGTGTGAATGCGTTTCATTGGGCTTGTGTGAAGGGCTGAACCGGTGTGGGACAGATTGGCTTGGCGTGACTCTCACCACACGGTCGACCGCCCCGTGACCCTTGTGCGGTCAGAGTGACCCTGCAGTCGGTCGTGTGTCGTGGGGGAACCAGACGAGCCTGGTTCCTCACCGATTGAGGGTCGCTGTCCTCGCCCGTCACTTGTCACTCGGCACCTGTCCGCAGTGCATCGCAGGGGGCTCGCAGTGTTCAGCCGGCTAGCTTGCCTCCCATGTACAGTGGACCCGCGAAATGCTGTAACCGCCAGCTCTCCCACTCCTGTCGTGCTGCCAGTGGCCAGGTCTGCTGTATACGTCGCAATTCGGGACGGCCCGTTTGTGCTGTAAACGATTGCATCACGCCCCTGGATGAAGGGCCCGTTTGTAATTCAGACCGGACTCATTGGGACGGCGCATTCAATAAAAGACATAAGCTCTTGTCACCGCAATATTGTAAAATACCTTTCAGTGTCCTGAAAGCCGCACCATTTGCTTAAATTAGCTGGGAATACAGCGGGGTGAAAGATCCCTTTCATTTTGTGTCGGTTTTCCACTCTTGAGCGAAAACATCATTTGCATGTGGATAGATTCAGCAGTGCTCTGCCCGGCCTTATTTCCCTCTCCTTATCACACCAACTTGAGCGCATTATTCCGTTTTGTTCATGCATGTACCCAGCGAACAGCACAGCAGGTAGGCATATTTGCACATTGATAAATGCACATATTTGCTCTTTTTTCCTTTATGCTAAAATATCCGGTGAGGCTTGTACCAAATAATCTCAATAATGTGCCATATCCAGTCTGGTTTGGTTTCAGTAGTGAAACAAAGGTGCAAACATAACAGGTATCCAATTTCACTTCAGCGCTACTTGAACTGCATAATTTGAAATGGAGTTATACATTCAAATCAGTTAAGTATATCCATATTAAATACGGGATATGCTGATATGGATATTTTCTATGTTCTTTTTTTGTAAGTGTGCCTCTGCAGAACAGACTGTTTCTATGAAAAAAAAAAAAAATGAAAATAAGTTATATAGTAAGTCCATTAAAATTACAGTATGCCCATTAAAATGTGATCGTTGAAGAGAAGCAAATTGCTTGAATGAATCCCAAATTGTCAGTCGTGAGTCACGGTTCTCACGGAGACTCGTTTCGTAGCGGTGGGTTTGGTGTTCTTGTCGTGGCACGTTAATGGGCAGAGCCGACTGCGGGTTGCCGTGGCGCCGACTCCAGGTCCAGAACACGCGTGTAAAGACCCGGTTCCCACAGCATGCACCACCTGCTCTGTGAGGAAGTGCGCTCACATAGCTGTCCTCGTTTAAATGACAACAGTCTAATTAACTCGACCCCTGTGTCAGTGCAAGAAACCACTGCCGCTTTTCAACTTTCGCTTAAATCCTTTGTCTTCTCTCAGTCCGCAAAAAAAAAAGAAAAGGAAAGAAAAGACGTTTTGCAGCAAACGCTCTGGCCCCTTCAATGAGACCGCTAATGGCAATTATTTTTATAAGCTAATTAAATCCAGTTTCTATTTTTTGTGCCCAACTCCTTAAGGGATTTATATTTTAAGGGGTAGTATTACAAGCACCTTCAAGCACTGTTAGTCATATGAAATATTATATACAATTATAAAACGGTCTGTTTGCGTTCGGCGCGGTTTTGCTCTAAACACGGTTAATTGCGTTCGTCCTCCAGTGAACGGGGTGGTCGGCCCTTCACATCGCTGGAGCTTCAGACCCATGCGGAGGTGTGCAAGTGCGGGGACAGGAAAGAACACTATTTTATTATTTAGTTAAGAATCAGCCCAGATAACATCAGCACATTTTCAGGCCGTATAAAAGACAGTTTCAGGTTCTGTCTCTCCGCTTGCGTGAGGCCGGCTTCCATTATTTGATCACTCACTCTCACTCACTTCCGAGAGAAAGGCAAAAACAAAAACCTTTTTAATGACTGAAGTGGAAACTACTTTCTCCTCCATTCTGCTCTGCGTGGTGATTACGGTCTACGGGGGGATAATTATTCTTCAGTCCAGAGTTAATGAAACAAAAAAAAAAAATGTTCTCTTCCGAAAAGAAAAAGGGCAGTTTTTCTGTAACGCTATCCGCAGACATCTGCCCTCCCCCCCTCGACAGATGCGTGGAGTTGCGCTTTTTCGGTTAAGGACACCGTCCCGTCATCATCGTTTGTCAGGTCCCGGGCCTCTCTCAGCGCTGTCTGGGTTTCTGCGGTTTCTCACGAGTGCCCATGTGCGGGGAGAACGGCTGGGCCCTCCGTGCAGGTGCACTACAGAAAAGACCCAAAATTAATGACACGCAAGCCTTTTTAGAGCAAGCACGGTGCGGGGCTCTCTGAAATTGGAAACCAGAAATTGGAGTCCACTGTGGTCGGTGACTGCTTCTGAGATTTTTCAAAATAAAAGCTTGAAATGTGGTCGTTTCTTTTCATATTTTTTTTATTTTTATGCCATTCGGAGTCGGCCATTTTGAAACGCCGTCTCCTGCACGCAGTCTGCATTTCTGCACACCTTGCATATTAACGCAATCAGCATTACCCCACTTGACTGGAGTTTAGGATTGATACTAACACAGTCAACCCGACACCAGGTTGACGGCGGTTTATTGACCGTTTAGAAAGTTCTGGCATGAGCTGCCATTGCGGCTCTTTTTAAACCGCCGTTACAGTCTCTCCTTTGATCGTCTCCACTTCAGCTCCTTGCTATGGAAAACGCGGGCACTTTTTTGGGGGCGCAGCCCCCTAAAACACCCCCCCTGTCCCCCTCCCTTGTGGCCACTGAAGGACACCCACTTGAGTCTTAAGTACTGTGCGTAATCATTTCAGATCAAACGGAGGGTGCTTTCACACGGTAATGTTGTGCGCTAACCGTGAAGCCGTTCCATTTTTTTCATAAGTATGCGCAAAGTGCGCTTGTTTTAACGCGCGCGTCGGAAAGGCCGAAAGAGACGTCGGCCGTTAATTCAACGCGAGCGTTGGTCCGGAGCCATTCGGTGTTTGTGAGGTGCGCAGCAGAAGTGGCGGTTGGGGAGCACATATTTAACTGTCCTTGTGGAAGTTCACATCTGGTGTGTGGAGCGGCGTGGCCTCTCGCATTTCATCATCTGCTCTGCAGCGCCAGGCCACTCCGACACAGGCCGGCCGCTCTGGATCCATCTGCTGTTATTATTTTCCACTGATAATTGGCCCGAACAATGGAATGCCTGTGTCCCCCAGCCTTTGAAACTTTACACCCTGTTTATTTTCCAGAGGTCTCGTTTCTGCTCTCCCCTCTCTCCCTCCCGCTCTCTCTCTCTCTCTCTCTCTCTCTCTCTCTCCCTCTCTCCTCTCTCACACACCGTCACACTCTCCCTCCCCCGCTTCCCAACAAGTGGAGCCTGCATGAAAATGACATCTTTGACTGTGCGCATCAGTATGTGTCACTCAGCATCTAAAGCTGGGCTCCAGATACTCTGCACGGCTCGGCTCCCGTTCTCCCGGGTTCACTTGGAGTAGCCGTGAAACCTGGCAGAGAGAGAGGGAGGGAGGGAGGGAGAGAGAGAGGGAGAGAGCGGGGGAGAGTGAGTGAGGGAGAGAGAGTGAGAGAGAGTAAGGAGAGCATGCGAGTGGGGGAGAGAGAGGTGGGGAGAGAAAAAGAGACTGAGAGGGAGGTAGTGTGAGAGAGGGGGATAGATAGAAGGAAAGAGGGAGAGGGACTGAGTGAAAGGGAGAGAGAGGTTTAATAATTTTTTCAGCTGTAGTTTTGCTTCAGTTTTATGTTCCACTTTCTCCAGTAGGAGGCGTTTTCGTGAGTGTGTGAAGCTGAAATTCAGTCTGATGATGGAAAGGAAAATTGATTTTTTGTATGAAACTGAATTGAATTTTAGGATTATTGTATGTTTCTACAGTACACAGTGACAGACAGCAAATGCAACCATTACTGTTGCCTAATATGCTTCATTGGTCATACTAATACTAATAAATAATTAATGTCATTAATAATAATAGTAATTAAACTCTTAAAGTGTACATTTGTACATTCTGTTTGGTAAGGTTTATTCATTTTAGAGTTTTTTTAACTTTGGAATTTGTATTATTCTCAATGTAAACTGAAATTCAATTATTTTATATTGACTGCATTACAGACAAAAGGTAGCTGAATTGCACCAGTCTTATTTTCAGTGGCTAAGTGGGAATAAATTAGATTCAATGAAATTAATTTAATATAAGTTTGAGGTGAGTGTTTGAATTGTGAGTGGTCTTATTTAGACATCCCCCTATGGCTTTTTAAAAGGAATTTTAACAGACTGCTGTGAAATGTAGAAAACAAAACAAAAACAGAAAAAAACAAGGTCATGCAGTGTCAACAGATGAGCCTTGTCTCTCCTCTGTAAGCATTTCCTCTCAGTGTGCCGCTACGCACACACAGGTGGTGTCTTTGCCCCTGAAACACCGTGTGTGTAGGGTGTTTTTTTTCTGTTTGTTTGTATTTTATAACTGTAGACCACGGTTTGTTTTGTGGACGACAGTGTTCGCTCCGGGTGCTCTGTCTAATTAAAAGAGCCCCGCACAGGTAGGACGTGTGGCCGGCCCCTGCTTTGTGCCAGTGCTTCATTTGCTGAGTGTTTGTGTTTATGCAAAAGGGCCTCTTCCTGCATATTTAATCTAGAGCAAGGCACTGGCTTTTGTTGTGTTTAGACCACATACCTCCAGTCCCTCTGAAGACTGCAGTCAGGGCTACAGCTCAGTGAGCAACTTCTGCTAGCGAGCCTACTTCTGTTTCTGCTCACAGCTTTTCTCTACTTGTGGTGAAGGGGGGGGAAACTACTTTTTACCAAACAAGTGGGATTTACAAAATGGTTCACAACTTTCACCGTTCACGGGTAAGTCAGCCAAGATTTTGTGACTTTTTTTTCCTCAGCCTCTCATTCTCCTCCCCTTCTCTTGTCTTGACTTGTCCTCCTTTTATGAGCGTATGCCAGCCGTGGTCGGTGGTGTGTGAGCGTGTATTCCGCTGGGGAGATGCAGGTTGTCGAAGAGCGGGGGAATATCTCGGGCGGATCGCGGGGAAGAGCGTGTAGTCATATGTAGTCCTTGGCAATTCACATCTGTAACTGTCCACAAAGAGGGTATTAGCATGATGTGTGCTATACTGAACTCAGAGCTTTCTCAGAGCTGAAGGGGTCCAGGTTAAGAGTGAATCTACAGTAATTGCCCCCCCCCCCTTCCTCTGTCTCTCTCTTTCTCTCTCACACTCTTTCTCACACCGTCTCTCTCTCTCACTCTCCTGCTCTCGCACTCTTTCTCTCTCTCACTCTCCCCCTCTTTCTCACTCTCTCTCTCTCCCTCTCTCTCTGTCTCTGTCCAGGGAAATGGAATCTGCGGGTTATTGATATAAATAGCACAGGGGATCCGCGGTGAGCGAGGAGCTGGGGAGAGGGGACTGGGAGAAGGGGAATGCGATATCGCAGGAGAGAATTGACAGTGTGGAAAGGTATTAGCCATAAAAATAGCATTGCATAATTGCGCCGTAGGTTAGCCCTGGGTCCTGGGCACACTTCCCTGTAAGTCTGTCCCACGCTGCCTGCGTACCACCACGGCTTCAGACGTGAGCTCCCAGTGAGGCGGACATTCGCTCTTTCCCAGGCGCACATACCAAACTAAACCGGCCAGTAAACAATAGCCGCAGCTGTATTTGTTTTTTTTTGTTAGTTTTTTTGTTGTTTTTTTGAGAGACTTATTTTTAATTTCGTGAAAGCCAAATGTATTGGATTTGGGTGTCGGGGAGGGAGAGGTGCATTCTTTTCAAAGTTTGCTGTTGCCTGTTAACATTTAAACAGTGTGAAGAAATGCACAGCCTTGTTTGTTTTGGGTTCGAGGGGAGAAATTCCTCTTCCTTGGTATTAAGGCGGCAAAGCTCTGTCTGTGTACTCTCTGTACTTTGTTCTTAGCTCAGCAAAACGTGAAAGCAGGACCAGAAAAAAAAAGAGAGAGAGGGAGAGAAATCTGTGGGATCAGACGGCTGACATTCTGTAGGCTGCCGGGTTGCTTTTTCAGCTTTTAAACATCCAGGGGTTTTTGAGGAGTTGGGTGTAATTGCTGCGTTTGCGTCTGTTTGTGTCTCAGAAAGTGCTATTGTTTACTGTGCGTGTGGATTTTACACATTAATGCAAGAGGCCTGCCAATCAGGTCAGAAAACATCCAATTTCAGGGGCTCATTTTTACGAGACATTTATGTTTTCATTGAACCGGTCTGTGTTAATAAAGTAAGAAGGGAGAGGGAATAAAAACAGTGCAGTCAGCCCTTTTTGTGAAATACTTGTAAACAGCTGCATTCGTTTCAAAATGACTCATGCATTAGATTTTCCTGTATTTCAGAACAGACAGTGACATGGAAAGTCTTATGCACACACCCTAAAAACAAACACAAACGGACTGAATATAGATATCAGTTACTCTGCTGCTTGTCCTTTCTCTGCCCTCCAAGGTTTTTTTTTTTTTTTTTTTGCTATTTGCAGCACATCTAAAATCACTATAAAAAAAAGTGCATTATAACCGCAATGGCTATCTTGCTGTGTATATCATCCGTTTTATTTAGAATCTATGATATAGTAAATGGACACGCATTACCGTGCTTTTACATATCCAATAATGTCCGTAAGTGCCACAGAGCTCTGGATAGGTCCTCAGTGTGAGGAGGCGACACGGCACCAGGCTATTGGCAGCTGTCGAGTTGAGCGCTAATTAATATGCTAATGAGGTGTGAAAGTTCATTAAGGACCGCCGCAGAAGTAGCCACAGATATCATATTAAGCCTGCTCAGATTAATTAATGGAATAACTTTACTTTGTGCTACATATTCATGGGCTCTTTAGTCTCGACAGCATGAAGTGAGTAAAAGCCTATCCATTAGGAACAGCTGAAGAGCAGGCCCAAGTGCATCCATCCTGTTGTTGGGGATGGGCATATTTTTATTTGAGGGGCATTAACTCATATTTTATACATAGGATCCCGCTACAAAAACGCGAGGTCGCAGATAACCTATCTACGGTGCGGACGCGACCGCTGGATTCCTGCCCCTCTTAACGGAAGGGGAACCCTCTCTACAGTTTGGACAGCACAGACAAGATACATTGTTAATATTTGTTCATGTTTATTGTCGAACAATACCCCCCTCCCCATATTAAAATTAACATTTCTGCCACATTTTTCAAATTACGGTGTGGATTGAAGTGGCCATCTATCTGGGTTTTGGAATTATGAGTATAACCCAGCCAACAGCCACCTGGCAGCATTCTTCAGAGAATGTAAAAAAAACAAAAAAAACTTCAGATTCATGAAGTTGTTAATAATTACAGGAAACCCCAGCCCTGTCTGTACACAATGCTGTCTAGTGCTGAACTTTATGGTAAGCCTGTTGATTCATTTGGGGCTGGAAAAGAAATTTTCCAATCTGATGCAATTCGTGTAGATGTTTGTCTGTGGGAGAAAGTTGTTCCACGGTTTAGCATCATCAGCGATATTATCTTTTCTCATGTCTTCTGTCATAAACACAAGGATTTCTGGAGTGGTTCTCAAAGTCATGCAGTCATACAATACACTACATACCTATACAGGATTACAAAATGTAATAGTACGCTACATTAAACATGACTTTATACTGTACGTATATGGCAGGCATTTCATACGTATATACACTGTATACATGTACACACACACACATTTTGTAAGGATAATTATGTACTGAAATTAAACAAAGGTGTCAAAACTCTTCACCGTCTGACAGTGGGAAGAATATATACTGTACATATACAGTGGAAGCGCACACACACACACACACACACACACACACAGGTGTGTCTTTCCCACTAATCACGGCAGGCAGAAGCCTGTTTTGTGGCTCTGAGGCACCGAGTGTGGCGATGTGAGATGGGCTCCCATGCCCAGCTGGGAGAAACCTGCGTGTGCTTATTTATCTGCACCCCGCGAGCTTCCCTCTCCCACTGCTTTAAATGGCGGCATTACCGTCATGCCGACTTTTTAAATCCACACAATTATCTGTTTAGGTATTACAATATGCGCCTGACGTCCCGGAGAGAACAACACGCCGCTGCGAGCGTGGCCCTGCCTTTTCCTTTTAAACCCAATCGCATGAAGGCAACAGAATATTTATGAGAACGAAGGTGTTAAACCTGCACACCCGCTGAACTCATCCTGTTCCTGGCTTTCTCAGATGAGGCTTGTTGTGTCGCAAGTCGAATATGGCAAATTTATTTTCGTGACATACCTTACCAATGATAATAGGTTTGATTGATAATGAAAGACTATTGTTTGAAAACCTGGATTTACACAGGGGTTCAGACATTGAACATGTTTACCCTCTTTAGTAATCCTCGTGTGGTTCAAATGCAGTTTGATGTTTACTTGCATTTTCGACAGGGACGTTTAACAGATAATTCATTTTGAGAGGGAGTGTTCGTAAACTTTTGCTTTTTTTTATCTGTCTGCAGCCAGCTCAAGATAAACACTTAAACCTGCTGAAAGACCCAGCAACGGATTTGACTGCCAAATATGAACGACACAAAAGAACACTGTGAAAGAATGTGCATTTTTCATATTTGGATATGCATTAATGCTTGTATTCAAATGTCCTTGAGATATTGCCTCGGTTGCTTTTTAGTTTTCCATAAAAAAAGGTTGGCCTTTGAAGTTAGATGCTTAGTCTGCTGTGTATGGCCTTGACTGGCTACAGTACCCAGACCCACCAGAACTACTGCAAGAATTTCTCAGTGGTCATATGCATTTATCCACCAGGTGGGGCAGTCTTTGAAACACATTAGATACACGTCTACCAATATTTATTTGATTCTCAGTGTCTGATGACTAGGAAACCTTTTTACAGAGAAGTCATAGTTTTCATCAGGCTACAATGAGTGGAGTCAACCACCTTGAGCATGCAATGGGAGGAGAGAGGTTGAGAGTGTGATTCGTTGTGATCTATGTGCAGCAGTGTGTATGGGGCGATCTCGGTTGGACAGTGTGTCTTTTACAACCTCAAACGTGAGCAGTCCATGACTCCATGAGCTTGCATTCGTCCTGTCTAAAAGTGGAGCTTGCTGTTCTAATGGCTGCACACGATTGTGCTTTGCTCACATATAACTGTAGATTAGGCCTATGCTGGCAAAAGCAAGAAAAGCCACAGTTTCCTGCCGGCCTGCAGGTCTCGTCCAATCAGCTCTTGGCGGGGCTGGAAGGAGAGGAAGCGTCGAGTGAAACCCGGTCTTCAGCACTTTGTGTGAACTGTCGTTCTTTGTCATCGTTTGCTCTGTCCGGCCCAGCGGTCACCGTGCAGGACTGCACGCTTACATGGTTTCATAACCCGAGCCACGACCTGTTTATTGATGGGTTCCTGTCTAAATCTAGATAAGGAGACCAGCGAGGAAAGTGTTTGCTTTCGGAGCCTACCTTTACAACCCTAGAGAAAGTGAAGACTTTGCAGCTTGAGCACGGTCGCTTGATACACAAGACATGCGAAGAACCACCAAGGTGTGTTACGTACAATACAGACCACTGAGGTGTTACGTACAGTACAGGTCAACAAGGTGTGTTACTTACAGTACAGATCACTGAGTTGTGTTACGTACAGTACAGATCACTGGGTTGTGTTACGTACAGTACAGATCACTGAGTTGTTACGTACAGTACAGATCACTGAGTTGTGTTACATACAGTACAGATCACTGAGTTGTGTTACGTGCAGTACCGATCACTGAGTTGTGTTACGTACAGTACAGATCACCGAGTTGTTACGTACAGTACAGATCACTGAGTTGTATTACGTACAGTACAGACCACTGAGGCGTTACGTACAGTACAGACCACTGAGGCGTTACGTACAGTACAGATCACTGAGATCTGTTACGTACAGTAACTCTTTGTTCATCTCGGTGTAAAGCCAAACGGATATAGTCATACAGGGATTCCTGATCCGGCTGCCAAAACACTGCTTCATCCAGTTGACACAGGGAGCATGGAGGTTTGTTCTGCCAAGTTGTAAGGAACGTGAGAGGAGGAGCAAGGTTAGGAGGTTAGCCGGCTCGGTGAATGGATGCTGTATTTCAGTAAGAGATGCCATCCGCAACAAAGAAATAAAAGTAGGCTACAGATTTATATTCATGTCCCCAAGGCCTGCCATTTGTGTCAAAGGTTGGGTTTGAAAGAAGCCCTGTGTGATCAATAATGCATGCCTCACCTGCATATGTCCTTTTAAGATCTGTTTTAATATGTTGACTGCATGCGACTTGTTTTCCTCTAGCTGGGTCTGTGTGTGTCGACCGCTAATAGGAACTTCTAGCAGTTAGCGACCCTAATTATTCAATTACAACCTGTTATTTCTTCTGTCTGCAGGGCAAAAGGCTGAACTCTGAAAGCTGGAACTGAAGATTGCTTTAAACAAGCAAGTCCTTGAAGAAGGTAAACACAAGATTATATATTAGATTCCTATCTTGGCATGGGGTGGAAGGTGTATTAAACCAGCTTAATGAATAACTTGATGTGGGGCCGCAACCTTGTTTGTACATATTGTTCTTATTGACGTTCCCCCCCCCCCCCCTCCCCTTTCCGTCATAAAGACTAACTACCAAACAAGCATTAGAGGAACTATACTGTTTACGGTCTCGTTTCCTGTGGGGTGTTCTTGTCTTCATGTTGATATTTAGGCTGAAAAATCTTTTTAGCCAATTAATACAAATGATTCTGTGCTCTTAACAGTCAAATGCATTGAAATCCTCAAAATGACAGGACACACAAAATAAAACTGCACATTAAGACGCTGAATACTGCCAGTGGTGAAGAAAAACTCAAATAAACATGACACGCACTTATTCCACTGCGATAGAGCTGGTGGAGCTCTCTGTACTCATCGGGACCAGCTGTGCCCTCACAGAGCGCCCCCTGTCGCAGCCCCCGAGTATTACACCCGCTGTCCCTGTGCGTGACTCTCTCCCTGCCCTGTCATCTCCTGGCCTGCTTTCATTTCTGGTTCACGGCTTGCGTATTTCTACCCTGCTGAGCCAGAAACCCGCGCAAACTCACACCGCTCACGGCCGTCGACGGTGCCTCCTCACCGAGGAACCGTGGCAGGCGAGCTTCGGGTTTGGGAAGCGTGTTGGGGGATCCCTTACGCTGGCGCTCTGTGGCGTGTGCGGCATTAACACCGCGAGCGCGCGAGACGTGCGGGATCTCTCCCCGAGGAGCGTTCGACCCCGATGCGCAGCGCAGTTTGCAGGCACAGGAGGGACCTCCGTAAGAAGAATGTTAATACGGTTTCTCCCGCTCCCCAGACGGACTGTTAACACTGCTCTCGCTAGCAATTAACCTGTGCCTGCTGAGAATTGGTATTTCTGTCTTATTTGAACTTTAAGAAGAAGAGGGAAAAAAGAGAAGCCACGTTTAGTGGGTTTGAATCCGCCGTGCTCGCGCAGGTCCGACTGATAATGCAGCCAGGCGAGAAACTCCGGGCGCTAGCCCCTCGTTGCGCTTGCCCGTGACTGTTGCGTAGCGCTACATTATTTATGCTCCTGGCAGATGCCCCCTGTCCGGGGAGGCCTGTGTACATGTGCTCCATTTATGCTGCCGCACGTTTCGCCGCTGTCCGGGTTAAGCAAACCGCTCAAGGGCGCAGTGTGGGAATCCAACATCTGACCGGGGAATCGAACCTACAACCGCCCGGTCACGTTCGCGTTGCTGGTTTACACCCCTTTACCTCATTTCTGCCATTGTCAGAAGCTCTGGTCTGACTGTGTGGTGGTGATAGGTGGCCAGTGTGGTCAGGAAGCGTCTCCCCCCCCCCCCCCCCCCCCTCCCATATCTTGGAGGTGAGAGGCCCTGGGCGGTTAACGGTCCTGGAAGGGGCATTCCAGCGGGGTGGCGCGGGGGTGTTTACATGTCAGTAGCTCCGGGCTTCAGAGCAGCGACACGTCTGGGTTCTGTCTCCTGCAGCATGGTGGACAGTGATGGGCCTACGGGTCTGGCGCATGATCTCACAGTTAAAACACAGAGCTCAAACACAGCCCCCCTTCTCTCTAACATCAAGCCAGCCCCTGACAGTGGGAAGGAAACCCCCCACCCCAGACGCAGCTGCTTGTGAGAGCTTCTTCCTTCTGAACGATAGCTTAACACAGGATTTATTTTCCTCTCCCCCCCCTGACTCCAGGTCCCTAGTCTAAAACGAATTTTCACCCTGCATTAAAATGCCAATGAGCTTCTCTTATCATAATCCTTACATGTGAGAGTTAGGAAAGCCACACTGAAGCACTTTTTGTGTTTGTGGAAAAAAAAACATTATAAACATGCGGACAATTGAGTTGTTTGAAAGGGCATTAGGTTCAGTGGCAGTCGGAAATGTTCTTTTGTTAAGTTCAGAATGAGCATCATAAATCATAACCCTTTCATTTGTGCGGGCTAAAGTATTTAAATAAGGTTTCATGTTTCTCGCTATCTGAGGAAGAAGCCAGTATCCTGTCTAGTTTAATTACAGCTGTATGCCGAAAGGCCCTTTATATTTTCCACTTTAGTTCGAGCAATCACTTGTGTTAGGACACATAAAGTTGCACTTGCGGTGGAAATAAAAGCTTGTGTTGATGTAGAATGCCTCGTCAGCATGGCCTTAAAACAGGTTCTCCTGAGTTCCACATCTGGCTCCTCCAGATGTAAGATCAGTTTGGAATCTTCCAAATTATTGTGTAATTAATGTTAATGAGCTGAAATCAGCCTAATCATTGACACAACTTTCCAATGCGATTTTGATTGCATCTCTAATGCTGAAATCCCTGTGGCAGCTAAGGGGATTAGCGTCTTTCAGTATTTAAAGCCATTTAGCTGTGCGCTTTGCTTTAATATGAAAGAGCGGCTTTTATAGTTCTGGAATGAGAGTCAATATGTCTGCATGAGTGCGTGCTCTATACCGTGTGCATCTATTCAGCTTCTTCCTCTGTTTGTTTATGGACAAAACTTAAATCAGTCTGTAACATGGTGTGATTTAAATGTATGGCTTATGTCCAGCTATGTTCAGATATCATCACAATGACAAACTCATTCTGAAACCAGCACTTGTCTTAGCACGGTCGTTTGGATATCTGGGTTCTCTGTCTGGTGATCTGGGAAGGTTCATTTTGACAGCAGAAGGCTCTCACCCGGAAGCCAAAAATTCTTACTCTGATTATTAACTTCCACTTCTTCTAAATAGCTTTCTCATGCATTTGTAGCCACTCAAAGTTCATTTAAATTCTGAAAAAGAACGCACAAAAATTCAAAACAGGAGATTGCTCGACTTTCATTTCATGCTGCAAATTTGAATTCCTGTGAAACGAGATCTGATGAGACGGTTTTTTCATAGTTAATCTGTTGTTAGTGGAATTATGGAAGAATAAATACATTCGTAAATCAGGACTAAAGAAAGGTCACATATAGATGTCCATTACGGGGACCAGAAGAAAGTGTAATTGTAGACAGTGTTCCGAGTGCATTTATTGCTTACTTCAGAAAAAAAAAAAAAAGTAATTTCTTTATATCAGCATCAAGCTGGAAATTGCCATGTATTAGTATTAGGGCTGGTAAGCCTCTAATTCCGTGGCATTTACAGCTGGCTGTGTTTCCATGCATTTATAACACTTTGATTCTTAAGAGTTCGTTTAATCGCTTTTGCCGAGCTCGGAACATAATAAACAACTCGCTGTTGCTAAAGTGCCACATGGGGGAGATTGCTAACAAGAAAGTTAAATGTTTCTGCCACTAGCAGTTCTGTCACCGTGTTTTTCATGAGCTGTAACTACCGTAATGTACTTGCAGAGCTCGGATGCAGTAGTTAAATATAGTGACAGGCATAACAGCCCGGAGGCCCCTCTAGCTGTTTGAGAGAGAAAAAAGAAAAAAGAAAAAAGGCATCCCCGTTTATAGCAGCATTAAAAAAACAACAACAAAAAAATACACAAACACAACATCGCTATATCTCTCCTCTTTATCTCGATCCTGGGATAGGGGCATGTTATACTGTAGTGCTTTAAATACTCCCACATGACCAGTCTTCTGACAAGAACATTGCTGTCTTTGCATAGCAGCAGTTACTGGAGTGGGCTTGGCATGTTACCATGCATGTCTGAAGCTCTTTATTGCCTCGCTAAACAGGTTGCGCAGGTAAACGCACGCTGAGTGCAGTCGGAGGGGTAAAATATGAAGCTGAACGGGACTGCATTCTGTTTTCCCTAAGTGATGGTGCTTTTATGTGAGTCGCCTTGACATCAGAAGTGTGAAGGGATCGTTTGCGTTATTACCAGCATGCCGTTTTGAAGCTCCTTTGGAAGGATTCGGCCCGTTCTTCCGTTGACACCCCGCGTTAAACTTAGTAAGTTTTGAAGCTGTTGACCAGTCTGAAATTCAGTTCTGTCTCTTAGCTGCAACTCCTTTGATACTGTTGGCCTGCCAAATTCTCTTTTCAGATGTATTTCAAAGAGAGGGTAAAAAATCTGTTTAGAGTGTGGGTTGTAAAAAAAAAAAACAGCTTTTTTACCTTTTCGAAAAGTTCAAACGTTCAGCACGGTCTCTTTTTTTTTATTGTGACATTGCGTATAACGGATCCATATGTGCTCACGGGCTCGGATGCCTACGCTGTTGGTCCAGTGCAAGGCTGTGCCAAGACGTGTCTGTTTAGCTCCACCCCCGAGTGGAATGCTCTAGGGCACTGCGAGCTGACAGGCCATGATGATGGCCGGATGATGTGGCTGATTAAGGACAGCGGTAGTGGTCAGCTGATCTGAAGATAAACATCGCATTTCAGTCCGCACGCTACCTTAACGTGTCCACATCCTGGCATTATTGTGTGGCTGTGTGAGGGCAGGTGTTGTCATGGCATGGTAGCGGGTGTTTGGCTGTGTTTTGCCTGGGTGAGGATCAGCAGGAAAGAGATGCCAGGTCATGGGAAGCTAAGCTCAGTCATAGACTACTTTAGATCCAGTCAAGTGTTTCTGTTCTCTCTCTGGAAATATCTTTTGAGAAAAGCGTTTTGGTCCATATTTATATTTAGTTTTCCGGTTTCACTTCGCAATTGGTATTGCTTTGGCCGTCCTTCACCAAGTTATTTATTTGAGAGAAGAAATCCCTTTAAAGGATAAAGCACCTGGTGTGGCTTACTTAATGAAATGGTCGAGACATGCTGTAAATAAACAGGCTTGCAATTTATTGTCTGACAGCGTTATGAAACAGACTGAGCCACAAAGTCTGAGCCAGAGTGTGCGCAAGAGAGAGAGAGACAGAGACGGACAGAGTGATAGAGAGAGAGAGGGAGTGAGAGAGAAGGAGGAAAAGTGAGAGTGAGAGACGGACAGAGAGTATAAGACAGAGACAGAGACGCCGAAAGAGACACGACACGACACGACACAACACAACACAACCACACACACACACACTTGAAGCTGAGTTTCTGGTCGGGTTCCCTGTGCTAGGTGAGAGACTGAGTTGTGTTCCGTCTCCTGCGAGAGCAATGGCCTATTCTGACTGGCCAGCTTAGCTAGCAAAGTTTCAGTTGCCTGGGACTAGGTTAAAGCTGCCTTTACAATATCATTTAAATGCATTTTCTATCCGTTTATGCGTTCTTCTTCTGAGCCTAGATTCCACAATATTTGTCATAGCGTAGAGATGTCCACACACTGAGCATTTTGTACTGGTCCTTACAGGCTGTGTCCTGACCACTGCACAGAATTTGACTATTTCATGAGAAATGGTTTCCATCTCAGCTGATGATGACTTCAGCTTCACTCCATAAGAAG
Source organism: Conger conger (assembly GCF_963514075.1). NCBI lineage: Eukaryota > Metazoa > Chordata > Actinopteri > Anguilliformes > Congridae > Conger > Conger conger. Next base: position 11,875,871 of record NC_083773.1, read on the forward strand.
TACTGTACGACTGTATTCTTGTGTACTCTATAAGAAGTACTACACAGCCATAGCCTTGTGTATTCTATAAAAAGTACTATACAGCCATAGCCTTGTGTACTCTATAATAAGTACTGTTAGACTGTACCTTTGTGTACTCTATAAGAAGGACTGTAAGGCTGTATCCTTGTGTAGTCTACAAGATGTACTGTAAGACTGTACCCTTGTGTACTCTATAAGAAGTACTGTATGCTTGCATAGCAGCACTGAAGAAGTTATCAGAGCCTCTGTCCTCGTTTTCACTTTGCTGGGATAGAGTCATCCCTCTGATGGGAGAAGGCAGAGGAGCTCTGCTAACCGCACAGAGAAACGAGTGTTACATTGCATTCAAATTGCTCTACACGTTGTTTGAATTAAGGATAAATTGAACCTTCAGACCCAGACGCATCTGAAAATATCCCGCTTTATTTTATTATATTTCTTTTTTTCTTCAGGTTGGCTTCAAAAGTCAGTAAACCGCTATGTATCATATCCACAAAAACACTGAATGCGTCATCGCCAATCAGTATCCCCATTTGCCCAATCCTCCTTAATTTGGTCATCAAACGAAGTACGCAAAATCTTAATATGCTGCATTGGTATCTGACAGTTTAAAGTTGCGAGCGAAGCGGAACACTTTGCGATGAAGTGGAAAGCTCTTACGTTCGAAACTCAAGTTTATTTGATGTGCGAAACAAAAAAAGAAATGGCTCAGGATTCTTTTTTTGCAGACGTATTTATTTACTGTGTTTTTGCACCGGTTTAAATCTTGGCTCGGAGGTTATTTTCCTAAACAGACTCTCCCTAGGTTAGGGAGAAAGCCAGAGCTCGCTCAGGGGTCTGAAAACAGGAATGACAAACACCATTAACTGAAAAATTTCCATTTCATTGCAACTATGTTATTGTTTACTTTACCATACACATCCTAATATGGTTACCTCCCTGTTAAAGCAGCGCAGCTCGGAGACCAGGGGCCTCTCGGGGGGAAGGGCTTTTAACCACCACTTAGACAATAAGAAACAAATGTCACAACTCCGCACTGGCCCGGCTTTTCAAAGTGTTACAATACCCAACCTTCCCTGGCACTTGGCTCAGATCTCTGTGAAATTTATCCTCTCTCCCCTCCTGTCATCATGCCCTCTCTCTGCACCTTCCTCTCCCCCTCTCCTCCTCTCTTTTCAGTCTCACTGTCTTACAAAAAAGAATGTCTGTCTTTCTCTCTCATTCTCTTTCTCTCACTCTCTTTCTCCCTCTCACTCTCTCACACTCTCACTCTCTCTTTCAGTATTTCTCTCCCTCTCTCTCGGTCTCTCTCCCTCTCACTCCTTCACTCCCCATGCCCACAATCTTTCTCTCTGTCACTCCCTCTCTCTCCCTCTCCCTGCCCCCTTTCTCTCTCTTTCTCCCTCTCTCTCTTTCTCTTTCTTTCTCTCTCCCCTGCCCCCCCTCTTACTCTGTCTCTCTCCCCCTCCCTCTCACTCAATCCCCCCCCATCTCTCCCTCTCCCTCCCTCCCCTCGTGCTGGAGCAGTGTTGAGCCTGTGTGTGCCGTGTTTAGTTATTTATCAGGGCGATGAGACCGACGTGTTGGGGGTTCACCTGTGGGTCACGCCCCAGCCGTCTCCAATGGTGCCCCTTTCACAGACAGACTCTGTCTTTGCGCGGCTTTAACATCAAGGCCTGGTGCCAACCCTGCATTGCTTTTACTTGTTTCAGTGTTGGGCTGAGAACTGCGTCTCTGTTAGCCCTAGGCTGGTAGTGTAGGTCAGTCAAACAAGGGGTTACCTGCTACGTTTCTCCCAAACACGGTACAGTTTGTCCTCTGCGATCTGGACTTCAAGATGCATGTGTCTGTGCTTGATTTTCCGTCGTCCCAGTGCATTCAAAGACTCCGTTAAAATGCTTTCTTAGGGATTTTTTTTTTTCCTCTTTGAAGTCAGTCACTTCGTTCCTGGCTGAAGTCTTCACCTCAATTAGAAAATCCTCATGGTTCTGATATTTTTCCAACGTTACCTGTGTCCATAGAAAAGGTGGGACATAAGGACATGAGGAATGTCGAAAGCCAATTGCCATAATCTGCTTAGGACATAACAGACATACTCCTGGGAACAGACTCGGTATTGTTTAGACTAGGGGAAAATACTTTCTTCACCAAACATTTTTTTTTCTCATCAAATCGTGAAACCGCTCTAAATTCATCTACAGCATTCTCATTACGTTATGCAATAGGATGGTGAAACCTGTTTTGGGAAACGTTTGGCGTAGAATATCAAATCCCGTCTGGACAGGATATCCTATCATTCTTTTTTCTTTTAATTGAAAAAAGCAAATATGAGAGCACATAACCCACGGACACCTGTATTTACACAAGTTAGCAGGCTTTGATTATTAGTGTCCTCCTGCAATCACATCGTCTCAAGTGAGGAACATCATCTACAGTTATTTTCCAGCCCCTGGAACCTGTCAGTATATGCATATTTTATGTACATGTGTCATATTAATATTCAGTAAATGTGATTGGTATACTGAGAGATGTATAGTAGCATGAAAGCCTTGTTTTTCATCATGGTGGTAATGCGCAGTAAATGGAAAAGGTCACACAGGGGGCTTGGGTAGTTGGGCTGAGATGAAGAGTTGTGTGCATCTCTTTCATGCTAAGTACACATCCATAGGCATGCTGTATTTATCATGCCAACACAGTACTGTGAATTACATATGTGCAGATTTGAACATTGGGACCTGGAAACCAGTTAAAGCATAACGCGTGCGTATAGGTGTGTATTTGGATGAGTGTCGTAATTAATTAAAAGTAGTTTTAAATAGGCTGTTGCCAGTATCCTTCCTGAAAAATGGTAGCATTTCAGCAATTGTAGTACTTGAATAAACATGATTGGGGAAAAAAGAAATACTCTGAAACCCTTTCATACTTTTTTGTGTGTGTGTCTGTGTGTGTGTGTGTGTGTTTTGTGGCCGGTAGGGTGGGGGTGGGGGTGGGGGGGGGGGCGGGTAGGTAGGGAAGATTTGTTTGCATGTGTACAGAGTACATTCTGTATATGTCACAACAGCTTTATGGTGGCATATTATGTTTTGAAAGTAGCGTCCTATTGGCTTAAAGTCAGAAGAAAAAAATAGTTTCCTATCTCCTGCTAATGAACTTTGTGTTTGCTGACTTGAAGGTCATTTTCTCAGAATTGCAGTGCATATGCTTGCAAACCATATTTACAGCTATAGATGTAAAACATTGTAAATGTATACACGTGGAAAGGTGACACGGGTTTGTTTGTTTCAGTCTTTGTTTTGACCTTTTTCCTTTCCTCTCACATGGAACCATTCTGGTTGTTTGTGTGTTGTCCGTTTTATTTTTATTTTTTTGCTGTAGAACAAAATGTTTTCTTTCTTTTCACAATTCATAATCACATTCCTGCTCAGGAAACAGGACAACCTGAGAAAATGAAAGGGAGAATAACGCAGGGGGGGGGGGGTATTAAATATGAATTTATGGAACATTCTGGAGGCCCCATCTTTGGGTGTAGTGTAGTGTTGAAAATAAAATTTATGTTGCCAGCTACTGTCCGTGAAGGTGCATTTGGACTTAGTATCCTTTAATTAGAAGTGAGATATTAGCATTTCATAGGGATTTACGCGGGGAGAGCGAATGGCGGACAGCGTGCTTTCATTACCCGTCCTCTCTGCATGTAATGAGCAGCGTCATTAGCTGATGGAGTGGATTTGCCCTAGCGCTACCTTGAAAGGCACATCATTTACATACTTCTTACGAATAAGGCCTTTAATGGATTCCTCAATGAATAAAATAAAAAGCCACTTCTTTAAATTTTTGAAGAGTCTGTTTCTGATAATGTACATTACCGCCGGTTTGGAGAAGAGGGGGGAAAAAAAATATTTAAAAAATTAAAATAAAATAAAAGAAAAAGCGGCAAAGAGAAAAAAACACGCTCGCGTTTAAAAGTTAAAGCCGGCGGATTCACTTTGCACCAGTCGCGACGGCGCGTCGTAAATTTAGAATTAAATCAATAACGCGGGGGACGCGGAAGTGTAGAAAGCCGTGGATCAAATAGGGCGAAATATGACATGCAGATTGACTTCTGCCTGCAGACATGGGCACATAAATAAGGTGCGTGTGATTTGTATGTCGGACTTACAGAAGTGCGGAGCGATGTTCTGTAGGGAGCGAGCAGGCGAGCAAGCGAGCAGGATTTGAATATGTACCGTGCTCTTCAAAAGAGTGTGTGTGTGTGTGTCTGTGTGTGTGTGTGTGGTGGGGGACTAACACTTAAACATCACCATGTCTCAACTAATGCAGAAAAGACTGCACGTGTTTTCACAACAGAACTCCTAAGCCCTGAGCCGTCACTCTGCCGGTGCCGTGCGTGAAGTGATTAGTATTTTATTGACGACTTCCCAAAGTGGCAAGTCTGGGAAATTGCATCTTTGATCACGCAGAGTTTGTAAAATGTAACCTGAGTGCCGAGGCCTCGCAGGTAACCCCCGACAGGCAGCTCCGTCGCCCCGGGAAACGGATCTTCCTCTCATTTTTTTTTTTCATTTTTTTTTTTTTTATACACATTTCTTTTTTTTTTATTCCAAAACACATATTTGTTTTGGATGTTTTCATTGGAGTGTACACGGCGATTACAGCTGTTCATTAACAAAATTGGGTATTTGTTTTAAACTTTAACCAATCACTTTGATATGCTAATTACGGTGTAATTTAATTTGAGCCCCGTAATGATGATGCTGTTATTATGGACATAAATGATGCAGTTAAGCTGAGAGTAATCTCATTTGCATACTGTACATGCCAGTAAATTAAGCCCTTTTCCTGGACTGCCGGGGCTTTAATTTTCCACTTCTTTTCACACACCATCTCTCAGCCCCAGCTCCTAATGGCAGGCCCGCGTGTTTGATGTGGAGAGCTGCCTCCCCACACTAAATCTAGTCACAATATGTAAAGCGTAAAGGCCCTCATTATTGGACTAAGTGTTTCCTTAAGAAGTTGGGATTAATAAGGAGAGGTGTTTTTCACTCTTTCAGGCGAGGCATTCATAATGTATTTATGTTTTATTTTTTTCTGTTTCGTACGCAGAGAGAGTTAGACCGGTGCGATAAAGACGGTCGGCATCGTTTGTGCTTTGCTGCAAACAAACAATGGGAGGTAAGGCGGGGAAGTCATTAGAGAGCTTTTAATTACGAGAATCCCGCGGTCTCCGGCACGTTTTCAAAGCCGGAGCGACGCTCTGGTCTCGTCTGGGAAGGAGTGATCGGACTTAATGGGGCAGCTTGAAAGTTTAGTTTTTAGTGTTTGTGTGGATGTGTGTGTGCAGATGTGTTTGTGCGCGCGTGTGTGTGTGTGTGTGTGTGTGTGTGTGTGTGTGTGTGTGTGTGTGTGTGTGTGTACTTTTGTATAATTCCAGGGTTGGGTATCTTCTTTAGAAGATTACAACAGTTTTTATTCATTTTGTTTTTGATAGGCTGCGTACGGAATCATGGAAAGAAAACGAAAAAAGAAAGAAAATACATACAGTACATGGATTGGGTGTTTATATTTTACATACATTTGCATAACGCATGCATTTAAAACAAAATCATAACAAGAACAAGAATGGCTTGTTTCCGTCGTTGGCAGCTATTTTGTGTGAACCGGTAAACACCCGAGACACAGAGCGGCTGGTCTGTACAGTTTAGAGGTTATTCTGTACACACGGCACTCCGACTCGGCCAGGTTTTATAGAGACCGCAGTGCACAACCTTCTCCTTTATGAACTTTCTCTTTTGTCTTTTTTTAAAAAGCGCGTTCAGCTCAAACGCCGCTCGGATCCCTTTGTGTTTTAAAAGAAGGGAAATATTTTATGGACTTAGCGCTGACAATACAATTGCCCTTCAGCGAGAATGCTTTTCCATTTTGTACCATAAAGAATATTATTTTTCTGCCAGCCAATTTTCTCTGTTAGCCTCTAATTGGCTGCATAAATCTCGGCGGTTGAGGGTGAGGAATGTTTCGGTGTCATAGAGTGTAATCTTCACCCTTATTTACCAATTCATTAAGATTCATTGATGCAGGATCAGTGAAGGGAAATGACAACATAAATCAGACCTCCAACATAATGACCCTAATCAGTTGGGAATTGCAGAAAATGTCATGATGAACTATGTCCTTGTATTAGTGCCACTGTACATTGTCATTGCTCTGGTTTATGAGTGGGACGCATCCTCCTGACACAGGCTGTATTTAACGAAAAAGAGTTGTTAAAACCTGATTCCATTAAAGCGCTGAGATTCATACAAGGTCTTTCGCTATTTAGCCCTGTGCCCTTTACCTTCAATTTAACTGCTTAATGGAAGGAGCGCACTTCCTGTGTTTTAACCCACCGTGTCCTCTCCTTTCTGCCGTGATAACCTGCTTCTTAAACGCAGGATGCTACACAAAGTGTACTGTATAAGGACAGTGTGTGTGTGTGTGTGTGTGTGTTTATGTGTGTGTATGTATGTATGTGTGTGTGTGTGTGTGTGTGTGTGTGTTTTGGAGGGGTAGGGGGGAATAGGGATATAAGGTTCCTTAACATTTGTCCTTTGTCCAGAGTATACATACACAGACAAACACACAAATGTGTGTGCGTGTGCGTGTGCGTGTGCGCGTGTGTGTGTGTGTGTGTTTTGGAGGGGTAGGGGGGAATAGGGATATAAGGTTCCTTAACATTTGTCCTTTGTCCAGAGTATACATACACAGACAAACACACAAATGTGTGTGCGTGTGCGTGTGTGTGTGTATGTGTATGTGTGTGTGTGTGTGTGTGTGCATGTGCGTGTGAGTGGAGATAGAGATCACACGTATTTATCAATGCATTTATTCATAAATGCTAGCTGGTTCCAATCAGTGTATATTTGCATATTGCATTGGCTAGTCTTTATTTCAGTGGATTAACGAGGCGTTCTGAACCCATTAAGATAATTATTGAGTATGATCATTCAGGACATGCCACTGCATGGGCGTGTGGTTTTCCCCGTGTGTTGTGATGGAGCCTAGACACTGGAATGGTAACAGCTCTCTTTTAGCTGCCGCTATATACATTTCTTATTAATCTATATATTAATTCCCCCATGGTTTTCATTCTGTTTTTGCCCATTGGGTTTATTTTCCTTCTCCTCTGTAAGGGGATGCGGGGGTTATTTGGAACCACAAAAGATACGTGTCCATTTCACCTGGGCATGCTGAGAGGAGCTTGTGTTTTTCCAGGAATGCCCATTTTAGAGCCCTCTTTACATAGACGCTGCCCTGGAAAATACTTCTATATACTATACATAGAGAGGAGCAGGAAATTTTATTGTATATTATATTTATATTTTTATTGAAAATAATATGAAATTAATTGATTTTGACCACCATTATTGTCTGGCTGGTCAACTGCTGTTCTGTTTATCTCAGATGCTGAGTGTGATGATGAGAATTTGTTCAGTACTAACAGGGCCTAACTGCTTAGTGCAAAACAAACGTCAAAATAAACGGCCTCCGCGTTGCTTCCGTATCGTTATACGGTGATGCATGCAAATGATTTAATCGGAGGAATCATTTATGTGCGGCGAGATTAGATTAGTTAGCGATAATTTGACTAACTTCGGAAGAAATAAATAACAGTGTGGAATGAAAGGCGACCTCAGCCTGGGCAGACAGCTCTGTGAAAGCTGTCCAACCCTCACTGTTATAGTGTTTGTGTTTAGGGCGATGGCAGTGGGTATATAACAGCACATTCTGTCTCCTCATCACAACATGGCTTCTGTGTGATTAAGTGTTCTTGGCTTGGCTGTAGTGAGAAGCGCGGATTCCTCTTTTATTGACATGAATACGTCTAAAGTGCTTCCAGCGGTATGTCATCTCTGCTTTTTTCCCCCGCGTGCGGCTAGTCCCGATTCGTTAAGAGCGGCGCCAGCGAAACGCATTAAATTTCTCGTAGAGCGGTGCCAGGGAGAGATACCGTCGGAGAACGACACGGCAATTTACACCAGCAGTGTGCAACCGGGCGGGTTTACCCCCCAAGACGGTATTTCTAATAATACTGCCAGGTCCTCACGTGGTTTAAGCGGGGAATATTAATTAGACAAGTCTGAGGAGTCAGACCTTCTTTTCGCTGGTAAATATGTTCAACATATTTCCTCTCCTAAAAGTACACATACCCAGTCCCAGGGGCAAAGCCCTAGCATGAATTCTAGTAAAAATGATTAAAAGTATATGACACACTTTAAATAATGTTAAAACAATAAGACCGGCTGGGGATCCCATAGGAAAGAAGGGAGATTAGAGTGTGTTTTTTTCCTTTATTTCTTTATATCTTCCCCTCCCTCCCCCCTCCCCATTATACTTCTTTTTTGACAGGTCTAATTGGTAAGATGAGCTTCGGGGTGAGTTGTATTTCCCACAACTTTGATGCTGTTTAAAAAGAGGCAGGTCCGCCGATGATGTTCTCATGGCGGCGTTAATCTGCGTAAGCCGCATGTGAGAGAGATTATCAAAGTGAAGCGGAAGGGACCTGCTCCAGAATGTGCGGTAAACTGACAGTTTATCGGTAATAAGAAATACCGTTCTGTTCATGTACGGCTGACCTTAAAGTCATTAGTTGCATTTACTCACCAAAGTCGCCTTTGTTCTGTGTTCTTTTGGTGTATGTGTGTGTGTGTGTGTGAGTGTGTACAGCAGGGCGGTGTGTCGAGTGCATTAAATGTAAGTGGTTTTTGGAGGTAAACTGTGCTTTCAGCCTTTGAGTTTTTAATAAACTTTATATATCTATTTGGCTTCACCACAGGAAAGCGGGCCTTTTTCGCTAGCATCCATGTCGTTCATTTGTTTGAGCTTGTAGCATGGCAATGGGTTAATATTTATATGAAACGGCTTCCGAGGTATTACCGAGTGCTGGGGCATTTTCTTCCTGTGGTTGGTGTAGTAATACATTTTGAATCTAGATTTCACGCTTGAAGATCCTATTACATTCCTCTGTATGTGTCATAAATATGTGTTTGGTCTCTTAGATCATTCTTTTTACCCCCCTCTCTCAATATGGGACTAAATGGATTTGGAGGGGCTAAATGAAATGAGTGTGAAAGCATGATCAGGAGGGGTACGGGGATCAGTCAGGAAACAGAATTAAGAGGGAAGAGCCACTCCGCAGACCAGATTTAATACAGCAGTTTGGCGGCGGCCATTTGCAAAGCGGCCCAGCGCTATCGGCTAAGTCACAGCGGTTTATCTTATTTTCCCGTTGTTTGTCATTACGCGGCGGTTTTAGTTACTGCTTTTTTTGTGTTACTCCCTGGCACTTTTCATTTATCCTCAAGCAGAATGAAAGGGCACAGGAGTCAGGGGCGATGGTGACATTTTTCTCTGTGTTCGGTTAGCCTCGCGTCGTGCTTCTGTCCGTTGGCATCGTCCCCGCCGTGTCTTCAGTTTATGTCCGGGTGTCCGTTTCATTCCTCCAGTCATCCGTTCTGTCCTCTAAACCTGACTGAATGTCAGTGTCAGTGAATGGCAGTCCAGACCAGACGGCCTGTGTAGCCTAGTGGATAAGGTTAATGACTGGGACCTGGAAGGTTGGTGGTTCAAGCTCCCAGGGTAGCCACAATAAGATCCGCCCAGCTGTTTCGCCCTTGAGCAAGGCCCTTAACCCCACATTGTTCCAGGGGGGGATTGTCCCCTGATTAGTCTAATCAATGGTAAGTCGCTTTGGATAAAAGCATCAGCTAAATAACAAATTATTATTATTATTATTATTGGATATCGATTTTATTATCATATGAAAATGAGAGAGCACCATCATGATCATTTTTTTTGCTCAGAAAATGTGTTTTCTTCTGCATAAATGTTTACATGTAAAAAAAATTGACTATCAGCACTTAGTTCTTAGATCTATAAATGTGCTCATTTCCCACATGGTGTATATGGTAATACAAATTTTCTACAATAATATTTTTCTTGAACAATCGCCCTTCTGAGAAGCCTTAACCACAGCCTGTGCTCTTGATAACAGCCCTAGTGAAAAGCCGGAAAGAAAAGGCTGGGGGACCCTCTTGGTCGTGTTTTGTTGATTCCCCGGCGTCGTTACTGAATAATCAGAAGAAGTAAATGTTTAACACGGTTTACAAGTTCCTCAGTGCGGGGCGCTGCAGAGACACCCTTGTCTGGGCGGTGACCGGCCGCACTCCGGGCCTGCGTGTGACGCGGGTCTGGCCAATGGGAGCCGAGGAGGCCTCCCCGGCCCGCCCCTCGCCTGATCTCGTTCACATGCGCAGCGTCCGCCGGCAGCTGTAACACACAACCCTAATGCTTCTTCAAATGTCAAGAGAATGACTGTTTGTTTGTCTTGAGTTTTCCCCTGCTGTTTACTCTAGCCGCGCTGCATTTGCATCGACCTTGATTCCCTAAGCCTGGCCCCTCTCTCCTCCCCGCCGTGTTTACATTACCGCTGCCCCCAGCGTCACCTACCCAATCTGTTGATCATTCCACCTGGTTAATGTTAAATTGCTCTTGCAAGAAGATGTGTTTGTTCATAAACACAAACCCCCAGGGCCCCCCCACCCTGTTTACTGTATCCATGGCAGCAATCAGTTATTAAACAAATATCTGCTTTGTTTGCGAGTGTGAGTGGCCGTTTATCCCCGCAAGGTCTGGAGGAAACTTAAAAGCCCCTGTGTCTCCCAGAGAAGGGTGCCAGATAAAGAAGAAAAGAGAACTTGTCCCTGGAATGTCGCTGCAGTATTCTGGGATTTGCTTTGCTTATCTCCGACTTTTGGTGAAGTGGTTTGCGAGATTAGAGGATTGTTTGGTCTCACTGAGAAGTCTCCTTCGGCAGAATGTCATCTCCCGCGTCCTTTTTCTCTTCTGAGACGGGAGAGGAATTCACGACGCTCGAATGCAGCGTGAACTCTTGATCGCTCCTCGGCCTTTGAAAAGTAACGCGCTGGCGGATTTAAAAAGCAGGCCCAGGGAGCAGGTACATTTATCCCAGTCTTTGAGCCGCGGCCCGTGGCACGCCTCGAGAATTTCGTTGACCTATTGTCCGGATTTGTTCGTCGGAAAGTGTGTGCTAGCGTCCTTTGCGGGGGGAAATGCCCTACGAATATAAGAAGGCTGATTACACATCTTGAAAGACATTTTGTGCTGTTTGTAAGCAGAATCTAATCTGAGGAAGGCACGAGTTGACTAAACTGGGAAAAGTTATTTTCGTCTGTAGAGCCGTCCTCAGACCAGGAAGCCAAAACATTTTGTCACACACACCCTACAGACCTTGAGACCAAAAAATTCACTGCTCAAGTTTTGTCACACCTTCGTACAGCCTGTTGCATTGTCTAGTCTGCAAGCCGAGCTTAACCTAAACAAGGGCTTTTGAAAGCTCCCCTGCCACCCTGTTGTCCTATGTGTTTCTTTATCTCGTCCGGAAGAATGTTGTGCTTTTGTTGTCAGTTTGTGTAAACACGGCGATGTGAGAACTGTGCGAGTTGGAGCAGGTGTCTGCTGAAGGCTTGTTCTTGTAAACTTTAAACACTGAAACCAGACAAGTCATCGCCTCTCTGCCGCTAGACCTCGCCCAGGCCTGGCCCCTACCGCTTCCCTACTTGGGATTGCAGCTTCCAGGAGACGTGGAAAGGGTACGGACGTCAGGTTCGCATGGGCGGGCCGTGTGAGAGATCGGTCTGGTGGAAGGGCCCTGCCTTGCTTTCCCCTGGCCGTTTCCAGTCAGGTGGCAGATTCATGTGACCGTGTTTGTACTGTACTCCCCATATTCCTTAAGAAAACACAACAAAAAAACAAACAGAAACTCTGACCCTTCTTTATCTCGCACTTGTTGTGTTTTGCAACCAAGACAATCCCCTCGGAATAGCAGACATCTGATAATCAACAACAAGTGGAGCGAGGCCTGTAGGCCTGCTGGTGCCTTCAGGAATGACCATTATTTCCACATATTTTTGTTTGTTTTATCGCATTGACGTGTTCTAGACATGGGCTCTCTAAACAAGCAATGTCTGTTTCTCATGAGCTCTGAGCAGAGAGAGCTATCTGGGTTTCTGGGGTTCCTGGGGCCGTGGGAGTTGTCGGGCAATGCGACATGACTCGTCTTTTCTCCTCCTAACCCGTATTAATATCGCCATTGTCAAAGATGTCTTTAATAAGGTTCTTTTTAGGGCTATCTGCTTGATTCATTTCATGATGGATAATGTACTTTTTTTGGTTGCGATATTGCGGTTTTGAATTATTCCGTGGTAAAAATTAATGAGAAAGTAGATTTATGGGTTTCATTTGTTTGTCAATTCGAAAATTAATTGGGTGTTAATTTTAGCCGTCCCTCATCAGTGCCATTTTTTAGCACGTGCGCATTACTTTGCATTCATTGTAGCCTTCCTCTCCTTTATCGTGGGTCACTAGTTCTGCATACATTAAAATAGCCCTCCGGCTCATTCTCTTGATTACTTTTGGAGATGCCATGCATTAGAAAATTTACGCCTTTCCGTTATAATTATGAAAATTTAGCATAGAATGACAGTGCATGCATAATAGCCATTACTTTCTCATTTTATGTAGCATTGGGGGGAAAAACAAGCTCATTGCCTGAGTATTGTGCGTGTGTGTGTCTGTGTGCCTGTGTGTGTGTCTGTGTGTGGATGTGTTTTAGGATTTTGATCAGAAAAATATGGGCGAAAAAGCAGGGTGAAAATGTCAATGCGTGATTTATTAGATTTCTTCCCTTCTTTTCTCTGAAAGTGTATGTTTCTAATTGGCATCTCTGAAGGGGAGAGAGACAGGGGCCATTGTAGTGGTATTTTTGGCTGGCTGACGCCCATCCCACAGTGTTCCTCTTTGCTCACTCCTTGTTTGGAAAATCCCATTATGAAGAGCAGCTCTGCCAGACTGGAGGGGTGAGTCAGGTCAACATCTGTCTGGAAGGCTGAGGCCACTCCAGAGCCCGGGCTGCTGCTTGCGTCTCCCCTCCGTACAGGAAGTGCATGAGACCCGCTGTACGCCAGGGCGCTAGCTGAGTCACGGGCTGCGCTCTAAACCGCATACTAGTGTACTACGTACAAAATTTCAGCCTGATTCTCATTGAATGTAGTACGAGTAGTATGCGAAGCAAGCCGTTTTGAACAAGGATTAGACATAGCCTTATTATTCTTGTTGTTATTATTACCATTTATATTAACAATACTATATTTGTTCAAATTATCAGTATAAAATTATGTTATAATTATTTGCAACACATGCTGAATGGCGAAGCAGTAGTGATAACGATTATACAGTTCCAGTTCTCATTACAGCAGTGGAAATAATGAGAACTCATAATTAGTAATCATTGTATTTGTTTTTGAGACGGTTTGGAAGTGAACAGGGCAACATGGCGTCTCCTCTGTAATGCGGAAGAGGCTGTGTCTTTGGCCTTTTGTTGTCCTGAGCTGACAGTGGAAAGGAGGCTGGCTGTGCCCAGACCACATTAAGACTTATCTGCCCTCCTATTACCATACCTCCTAAGTCCATGAAATGCAATGTTATAAATCTGCATTTAGTTTAATTTTCACCTCCCTTCATGATTAGGTCCAGTGTTTTAAGGGCATTTATTCTGCTTCATATAAATAATTAATCAGCCAAGTTAATTTACTTCTGCCTGACTTGGTCAGCTTCATTAACTGGCCTGGAACAGAGACGAGGCGTCACACCAGCGAGACTCCTGATGAACACAATAGATGTAAATCTCCACTCTGACTCCAGGAGCAGAGCCTCAGACTGCTCTCCCTGTCACTCATACATCCCTGGAGGAATTCTGGAGGGGCGGTCTTACACACACACACACACGCACAGACACATGCACGCACGCACGCGCACACACACACACACTCACATACACACACATACACACGCATACTCACACACACCCACACATACACACACACAGATACATGCTTACACACTCACACGCACACACACACACACACACATACACACACACACACACATACACACACACAGATACATGCTTACACACTCACACGCACACACACACACACACATACACACACACAGATACATGCTTACACACTCACACGCACACACACCACACACACACACACACACACACACACACATACAATCACACATGCACACACACAAGTGCATTTAAATGTGCACGCAAAGGCACACATGCACTCACACACATTCACAAATAAGCAGAACAATAAAAGATTTAGGGGAAATGTGAGACGCTATATATTTAGACTTTTCGGTTTCCATTTTCCACTATAGTAGCACAAACACGTGCCTTTTATAACAGCAATTGCTGTGCTGAGTACCTCAGTGTGGTTTCTGTACGGGTTTTAGGTTAATCATTGAGGCTAGATTAGTGAGTTTGATAGGGAGTCCATGCTTCTAGAGAGAAAGGTTTTGTGCTAGCTTTGAAACAAACGTTTCTGATGTAGATGCACACGTCCCACTCATTGGCCCTGTTCTTCATTATAATCCCATTCCTCCGCGGTTCTGCTGGGATCGCACTGGTAAATATATCCGTCTCAGTCCGCCGTGTGTTGTTTGTGCTGGAAAGGGTTCTGTTCTTCCCAGCGCTCTTCGGCCTGGCCCGACCGAGGCCCGGTCTCCTCAGTCGCAGTTTGGGCCCTGCAGAACACCCCACCTGCTGAGCTGCTCCTACCTGCACGATATCTGGCGATGGAATAAAAATAAAAACCGAAAACAGGTTACGAGGTGGAAAACGATACCATGGGCGTGTTTGTGCTTCACCGAAAATCGGCGGAACAAACAAACTCAAAGTGGGTGCGAACGGTTAGGAAAACCCGCAATCTCAGGCAAATTACGTGGAAGGAAATGACACGTGTTTACCGGGCCGGACTCGCTGGGTTTAAAGCGGTCGCATCAACTCGTCTCCGCCTCTCGTTTCAGGCGTTCTCGAGTCATGATGCAAGAGTCGGGGGCGGAGGCCACGAGTAACGGCTCCGTCTGTCAGAACGGAGCGAGTGCGGAGGTCAGCGCGAGGGACCCCAGGCCCAAGAGCGAGACCCCTTCTGTGGACATCACGGCGGCTGACCTCGCCCATTTCCAGCAACACCAGGTAACCCCCCGTCCTCCTCTTCCTCCTCTAAAGGCACCGCTCGGTGTCACACGGCCCTGTCCGCCGTCTTACAGGCCCCCGCCGAATGCCCCAGTAAATATTTAATTGTGCCCAGGGTTTGGCGGTCATAAACACATTAGCGCTATTTATGGACGCTGAGGGGGATTTAATGATTAAAGAGCGGGTAAGAGGCTGTCCCGTGATTACGTATTTGGTTGCGGGTGTGTTTACTGTAGCATGCATGGCGTGATTGTTAAATATTCATCCGAGTTGCTCCAGCGCATTTCAAATGTCTAGGTGATGCGCGATTCTCAGACAGTCGGGGTGGCGTGTCGTCCAATGAGACGCCCCCGCGCCTCTCCCCCGAAACACGCCTAGCACTCCGGCTAATGCCCGCTGCCTCCCGTGTCCGGGCAATGAAGCGCGGCGAATTACGGCAACCTTGTTATTAGTGAAGCCCAAAACATTTCCGCCGTCGGAGGCTGGAGGAACCACAGACAGCCTCTTTCTGTGGGTGTCAGTGCAATGCGTACCGAATGACAGCGTGTTTGAAGACACGGTCCCGAAAAGATCACGGCGTCGTGATATCTCAGCCCCTCCCGTATGACGGCGCTTGTTGCCAGGAGTGTTTCGGTCACTATTTCACACACGCTTATTTACCATCTGCAGTCTCTGCGTTCCTGCAGGCACCGGGCACCAATCCTCTCCAATGGCCCCAAATTTTGGTGAAATTGATGAAATTCAAGCGACACGTTTTGCCAGAACTGCTGCACTGTTAATGTCAGTTCAGTGAAGGTCCCATGAAATGGTGCTTATACTCATTCGAATAGCTCACGGGAGTACTGTTCTGACTGTAGAGCCCAACGTTGTCATTGTTTTCCCTTCGAGAATCAGACTAACAGATAAAACGAAATGTAACAAATACTTCTGGTATGCGCTCGCTTTGTTCCGATTCCACACTCAGTGTTTTTAAACGGTTTTTTTTTGTTTGGTCTCTAATTGCCGTATAACGACATTCGAAAGGATGTTTACATTTCATTATGCGTGCTTGTGTACAGGGTATATGTATTCAAAAAAAGAAAAAGAAAAGAAACACAACCTTGCACTGGAAAAATCATATTTCCACCGGTAACGTGATCGGCTGAACCTCCCAGCTTACAAAAAACAAGAAGAAGAAAAAAAAGCTGAAGCGTTTGGAATTTCCGCCAACAAACAGTAACAGTAGCATTAAAACAAACACGGTGTGCTTCTCCAGCTGTCGGCGGGCACTGGGGTTTGAGCCTCGGCTCCGCTCCTCTGCGCCCCCCCCCTCCCCCGGCAGGTAGCCCCGCCCGACGGGTCCGGAGAAGGGGCACGGCCACGCCCGCCCGCCCGCCCAGAGAAACCCACCCCACGCCAGCGGCCCTCGTCCGTCGGGTCCTCGGCCAAAAAGGAGCGCGTCGTCGGCGGGGAGAAACAGGCAGCCATACTGAATTCATTACTGCGGTAGTCACACAAAACCGTGGATAAAATTTCAATAACTGCGGGCCACAGTTGAGTAAACAGTTGCACTGAAACTTAATTCCTGTTGACTTTTCCTTCATTCTTTGCCAGGGGCACATTCTGATTCGCTGTGCAAAGACAACAGGGGTTAGCGCTTTGATGAATGTGAGGCAGAGGAGAGCGCTCCCTCCGACAGACGTGCCGCAGATGCACACTCGACACCGCGGGATTTCTCCCCGCCTGGAATGGAGCCGCCTGTTTAAAAAAAAAAAATAGAAAGAAAGAAAGAAAAAGAAAAGGGTGAGGGGGGGGAAAAAAAGGAATGAAAAAGAAATCGTCCTTCCGAGATGTCAGTGTCTCTTGTATATTCAGTCACTCCTCAATCAAAGAATGTGTGTTTTCTTTGTCCTGAGAGAGTGTTAATGACAAATGATTGAAAAAGGGCTTTTGTAATGAATCCCCTGTTTATGAATGTTGGTTTCCCTTGGCAATTTCAGACTTGTTTTATTATTATTTAAAATTTGCATAAAATTAATTTGTTGGGCATAACCTTGATCGAAGGAAAAAGAGGATCAAAGTGTGTGTGTGTGTGTGTGTGTGTGTGTGTGTGTGTGTGTTTATTTACACGTAAATAGGGCAGTGCTGCTTGGTCAGGATAGTAAAAATATGTTTCTGTTATATATTCTTGCCATATTCCTTGCTAGAGAGCTTAGCTGAAGAGGCGCGTTTCCTTGAAATGCTTTTGTTCTTATATTCTTAAGTGAATAATTTCCTTGAGGCTAACTCTGGATTTTCTATCATGCATCATAAACCATGTTAATTGTCCCATGGGGTTTAAGGTTTTTGCTCATTAATTTGATAACTTTTACTTTGCTCCTTATTTAGTGAAACAGCGTTAATACAGTCTCACAATGAAAGACCATCACCCATTATGGAGCACTGACAATCCCCAGTGCAACACTCAGACCCACAATATGAGTGACTGTATTAGGGGAGCAGGAATGTGTGTGCGTATGTGTGCTTGTGCTTGTGCGTGTGCGTGTGTGTGTGCATGTGCGTGCGTGTGTGTGCGTGTGCATGTGTGTGCGTGCATGCACGTGCGTGAGTGCGTGT
The DNA here is from genome assembly GCF_963514075.1 of Conger conger. Taxonomy (NCBI): domain Eukaryota; kingdom Metazoa; phylum Chordata; class Actinopteri; order Anguilliformes; family Congridae; genus Conger; species Conger conger. Next base: position 11,893,590 of record NC_083773.1, read on the forward strand.
GTGTGTTAGTGCATGCTCGTATGTGTGTATGTGTGAATGTATGTGTGTGTGTGTGTGTGTGTGTGTGTGTGTGTGTGTGTACAGGGGGTAAATCAGCTGTGTGACACCGCATCCAGTTGCACAGACTGATCTTAATATAACGGGCAGGGCTCCCTGGGAGTCTTCACTCAGCTCATTAACTTGCGTGTTCCTGCAGGATGCTGCTGCTGTTTGGTGTCCTTTGTGTCTCCGAGAGTGAAACATCCACAAAAGATTTCAAATTCATATAATGAAAAATGGCTAAATTATCACCCCGCTCCTAGTCCACACATTACTTAGTATTTGATCCGACTTAAATCACAAATATATGAAAGTCCCCAGAGTCTGTAAAAACAACAAACCTACTGGTGGCACATCATCTGTTCTTATTAGAGAAAGTAACAGTGAGAGACAGCACCCATTAATAAAGATGGGGATAAAATAATTGTAATCTGTTTGATCATCTTGATTCTGACAGGGGAATTCATCTTCCAGAGTGGTAAGATTTGGGGGAAGTAGACCATAAGCTCAATTTAAACATCTCTATTAGTAAATCAAATACTGGGTTCTAATACATTTGCTAAGTATTGCTCTGGCGCTGGTTCCTGTAGCAGTGTATTGAGCAGGTTTCTGCGCTTTGAGAATTGCGCTGGATGCACATATACCACTGCAAGAAATGTCTGTCTTAACATCTTTTTAAAGTAGGAAATATTAGCATATTTTAAGTTGCTGTTTGCTTTAGTGAAATGTTCTTACCTCATTGGCAAATCTTAAAATATCTCACCTCATTAGCAATATTTTGTCTTATTTTGCAAAAAAAAGTCATGGAAATAAGACTTTGGGCAGGTTTCTCATGCACCAGGACTAGGCTTAATTTGTTTCTTGGAAACCGGTCCTTTAAGTCTCAATAGAACTACTAAAACTACTTGTTCGGATTGACTTATATTTTTAAAGAAAGCATGGATATGAGCATATGCCAAACGGCTAATTGTAAATGTAAAAACACCCAACACCTGTTCATGTTGCAGGTTCTTTAATGATATTTGGGACTGAAGACCGGCGCATGTAACCCGTATTAATGCAGGAGGAGCCGTGATGTGCTCATTCTGTAGAAGTTTACGACTTTCTAGGCATTGGGAGAGAATTTGTCTCGGGCCAGACTCGTGCGTGGGACGCTGGTTCGTGACCCCCGCAGGCTGGGCTGTGACTCCTCCGCGAGCGTCCGCCCCTCTCCTCGGCCCCGTGCGCACGCTGCGTCGGCGTTGGCGCGTAGAAGCGCGTTTGATGTGTGCGGCGCTCGCTGGTTGGAATTCCCCCCCCCCTCATCGCTCTCACGTCTCAAACGAAAAAAGAAAAAGCGCTAGCATGGCACGGCGCCCTGTCCTCACCACAGCCCGGAGTCGAAACGAGACGGCGGCGGACAGCGGCGGGGGCCCCCGCGTTTGGTCTCCGCGTGACGGCCGGGGAGGACTTCCGACGGCGGCTCGCCCGCCCGCGCGTCGCGCTGGTGCGTCACCCAGCCGCCGCGGCGGAACCCGTTTGATGGCGGGAGCCCGTTCGCAGAGCTCGGCATCTTCTGCCAGCACAAGACGTGCCTTTAAGGAACGCGGCGTCTCCGTCTCCGCTCGCTGGCTCCGCGCTTTGAACGAGAAGCTGCGGTCGGGAGCGGGTAGTTTTAATGAGGAACCGAAGATAGCGGCTGTGATAAGGAGAGAGAAAAAAGAAAGGTGCATTTCTGCAATAGCTGGAGTTCTGTGGTTTCTCGTCTGTTGTGTTTTCTTACTGATTTTGTAAGAGGCCAACAAATCAGTGGCAAGATAAAATGTTAATAATTCTCTTAGCTATTTATTATGGCATTCATAAAGAACTTTTATTTCTGAGAATGGCTCAAACACACTTTATTCACTTTAGGTACTGTATAATTTTTAAAGATTTATGGACTATTAAGTCAGTGTCTTTTTAATCTCTTGCAAGTTTAAGCAAGCGATCATTGGCTCGCTGTTAAGAACCAATTCCTTTGCAAGGAATTGAGCTCCGATTACATTATTGCCCAGTATTAAATATTAACGCTCTTCAATAAGTGTTCTTTTAATCAAATTTAAATGCTCCTTTAAAAAGGCGTTATTTTTTTCATGAAGACATGCCAAAAACATTGCAAATGCAACAAGACAACAACAGCAGTCGTGCGTAATTGGTTTTATTTGACGTATGACAGTGAGCTCTTGGGATAAACGTTGTTCCCAGCTTCTTTGTCAGAGCAAGGTTTTAACACTTTGTTACAAATCACGAGATAAGACAAACCAATTATGAGGCTGTTCTTTCTCCTCTAGAATGGAGAGCGCCATCGGGATTGTTAGACGTCAGCAAATGAGAAAGCTGACTGATTCTGCCGCAGAAATGTGCGGACAAAAATACCATTCATTCGCTTTGTCCTTACCCCGAGTAACTTAGAGTGTGCATTGTACATGTAGTATAATCGATTTATGCAGCATAATATTTATTAGCCTATATTAATTGCAATTAAACAAAGTGGCTTGCTCAAGGGTAAATTGACAATGCCCTACTTATCACCTTCTGGGTAGTGTAGTCTTTTGTAGACAACAACAGCACTACACACCCTGGTGTCTCACAGAGCACGCACTACAGAGAGCAGCAGAACGCTCTGTCACCATCGTGCGCTCCTGTCATTAGTTAACCAGGATCATCGGAGCACTAATGTGCTGTTAACAGGCTCTTTGCAGTGTGGCGATGGGCAGCCCTGCACATTAACAGCAGTGCCTGAGCCTCACCTCCCCTCAGTGCCCCTGCCTGTTCCCTGCACCCAGCACACGGGTCAGAGGTCACAAAATACAAAATGTCCCCTCATAAAATGGGACTCGCTGCATTGATCAGCAACTGCACTGGGAGAGTCGGTGCTGACGTTTTCTTATGAAGATGTAACTGGCGTAAAAAGACTCATCTCAATTATTTAGTGGTAGGTTTTTATTTATTTATTTATGGATGTGTGAATGGGTTTTATTTATTTATACATTTATTTTAATTTTTTAATTAATAAAATGTATCCTTACCAGATGCCTTCATGCTGGGTGACACAACTAATGTGTTCTTATTTGTTATTAATGTATGCATCATTTACAGTACGCGTACTTACGAATGTAAAGTTCAGGTAAAGTGCCTTTCTCATGGGTATTAATGCAATTCTCCAACGAGGAATCGAGCCTGATATTGTGAAGTTGCCAGCTCAGCTCCTGACTAGCACCCCAAACATGTCTGCACTCCTGTACAGAACGCACTAATACAGAAGCTTCCTCTGAGGAGGTCCGTGTGCAGAAGCAGTGGAGCATCGCCTCTCGATGGGCTTCCTTCCTGTGACTACACGGTGATACACATGACCTCCCCCCTGACGCGTTTAAAGGGGACATCGCCCAGTGTCGTCTGGTTCCCCAGCCCCGTGCCGTTTCTCTGGGGGAGATTGCCTCTCCTCCATCTCCGGCATGTGCAGGTATCTGCTTGTAAGGCGCTAATATTGTCAGATGGGAGCGAAGACGGCTGGAGCCTAGCTTATTGAAAATGTGGGGGAAAGATAAGATCAGTGTTATGACGCCGCATATTGCCCTAAATTGCTTTATTGGTAAAATGATAGTGCTCTTCCAATTTAAATAATTTTATGGAATCCCTCACAGAACAGATTAATTATGTTATCACACAACTTGCAACATCTGTCTTTATACTAGAACAGATGACAGTTTTATTACAGGGCGAATATCTGTGGTGGTTCTGGCAATTGATGTGTGGTCTGATTAATAATCATGCAGATGGATATGAAAATTGAACAGTGATGTGCTTGTATGTAAAAAGGGAAAGAAATAATTAAAAAACCACCTCCTGCCAATTTCCACAGTGCTACACAAAACTATCCTGGATTAGTTTTTTTTTTTTGTCTCTTCAGGTGAAGTCTCCATATTGCTTTAGGCTCGTGTGGCATGTTGTTGTCACTCTTCATTTAAACAAGAAGTAATTACTTCTGTCATTTTTTTCTGTTGTTGTTGTTAATTATGCCGTTGTGGCATTCCTACATTGTAGTTTGCATTTGAAGGCACTTTACTGACCCGGTACACATCAGTCTGTGATAGCGTAGCAGATATGAGAAAAGGCTCTGCTTTTTGAGTCTACCGTTCGGTATACTCCCTCACCAGGTTGTGTGGCACGCGGAAGAGAGCCCCTGGTTATTTGGGAGTGCCCACAGAGTTTAAAATAGCCCTCCGCTCGGCAGGGTAGTTTCCTGTTCAGCGGCCCCTCCTTCCCCCTGCTCGTGTGGGTAAAGGATCGGAGGAGTAGTTTGACAATGAGGTAAGCAGAGCTTCTCCCCACTCTCCTCCATGTGTGTGCAGGACCCAAGGGCTCGCTGGGAGATAAGACATTCAGCGCTGTATCTTAACACCGCCGCACGAACAGCATGCGCTAATGGGTTTGCGGGTCAAAATGGTCGCCTCCCAAGAATGGGTCTGGGGGAAACCTATGGAGGCTCATATTGTTTGCATCCCATTACATTACATTAATGGCATTTGGCAGACGCTCTTATTCAGAGCGACATACAGTTGATTTGACTAAGCAGGAGACAATCTTCCCCTGGAGCAATGCAGGCTTAAGGGCCTTGCTCAAGGGCCCAACGGCTGTGCAGATCTTATTGTGGCTACACCGGGGATCAAACCACCGACCTTGCGGGTCCCAGTCATTTACCTTAACCACTACGCTACAGGCCGCCCCTGCACAGGCCCATCCCGTATGCGCCGGGATGATGTCAGAGAGCGTTTGGGATACAGGGCTCTGGGAACACTGTACAGAGAGCATTTGGGATAGAGGAACACTGTACAGGGAGCGTTTGGGATAGAGGAACACTGTAGAGAGAGCATTTGGGATAGAGGAACACTGTACAGAGAGCATTTGGGATAGAGGAACACTGTACAGAGAGCATTTTGGACATAGGGCTAGGGGAACACTGTACAGAGAGCATTTGGGATATGGGGCTAGGGGAATACTGTACAGAGAGCATTTTGGACATAGGGCTAGGGGAACACTGTACAGACAGTATTTGGGATATGGGGCTAGGGGAATACTGTACAGAGAGCGTTTGGGATATGGGGCTAGGGGAACACTGTGCAGAGCGTTTGGGATATGGGGCTAGGGGAACACTGTAGAGAGAGCTTTTGGGATATGGTGCTAGGGGAACACTGCAGCCCCTATATGTAAATGACTGGCTGAGATGCTGGTATCATCAGGCACAGTGAAGTGTCTTGGTATTGTTTCTGGCCCTGTTGGCCTTTGATGGGCATCTCCGAGCGTGGGGGCTTTACGAGGGGAACTCTGAACTCTGAGCAGGTGTGCGCAGCAGCTGGCACTGAGAGGCAGGCTAGGGAACGCGTCTGTGTTGTTTCAGTTTTATATGGCTTTCAGAGAGGCCGCGCAGTCAGGCCTATTCTGCCTAATGCATCCCTGATGTTTTACTTAAAGGGGTACCTACACACACACACACACACACACACACACGCATACATGCGCACACACACACACACACACGCACACACACACACGCATACACGCACACACACACACGCATACACACACACACACACACACACACACGCATACATGCGCACACACACACACACACACACACACACACACATGCATACATGCGCACACACACACACACACACACACACACACACACACATGCACATAAATGGACTCATCCACACACAAGTACGCACATACACACACACACACATACACACACACACACACACACACACACGCACACGCACATATACCCTCAAGCACACACAACAATACACATATGCAAATTCACAGACATGCACTCATACCCACAGACACACCCACCCACCCACTCACACACACACACACACACACACAGACTGCTAGTTGTAAGGTTGTAAATAAGTAACCATTCACATGTTGACATGATCAGGGTTGTAAATATGTTTGAACTCCCATACTATCCATTGTCCAAATGTAGTTTAAATGAAGTTCCTTATTCTTGCTTGTGGAGGGGAATGTTTGTACTGTGGATAGTTAAGTAATAATGCTGCTTTAAGAGACACTGCTCTTTTAAGATTGGCCAATTTGACCTAATTTATTAAGGATAAAGTTAAAGATGCACAGTTCCTCTTGGGAAAATGCGGAGGCACAGTGCTTATACATTTTTAATGAGAGCTCTACTTTAAAAACTTTATAGAATTAATATGTATCAGGAAAGTATTTTCTACACAGAAAACTTCTGGGTAATTAATATTCATAGGCTGTGCTTGTTAACACCCCCAATGCAAGTGCAATGCAGATCCAATTAACATAGAATTGGCCCCAAGGAATTTGGCAGATAAGGGTTAAACGAGCTATTGAAATTGAAACTGGGACTTTCTCCCATTAAAACACTTATTTGTTTCAATAAAGCCCTAATCCTTGTAGCTGCATGTGTCTCAGATTAAGGCATCCAGCAGGGTCTCCAGAGGCTGGGGGTTCGAAGGTAACGATGCAGCGATAGCAGCCAAGAAGAATGGAGCGGTTAGCGACTGCGCTAATGCAAAAGTAGTGTAGTGAAACGGCCTTTTATTTCTTATTTATAATCTCCGCGTAGACACGGCGCTCACTCGGGCTTCACAGCCCGCGCCGGCCCCGGATGACAGAGCGGGGGAGCGGCGGACCCGTAGGTAGCGCCGGCGCCGTACGGCGGAGCGGCTGTTTACCGCGCGCGTTTGTTAGCGCTCCGTCGTCTGACACAGGTCCCCCGGGAGGGTGCGCGGAGGGCTCCTCTCCGCGCCGCGCGTTCAGGCTTTAAAGCGGCACTAAACGAGCCAGCCGCGCGGCCACATCACGCACTGACGGGGGCCGCTGGATAGGAGCCGTGGATTCCTCTCTTCTCCCCCCTGACCTGTAATTGTTTCACACAGGAAAGATGACAGAGGAGATGTGACGTTTGAACATCACGGCCACGAGGCTGCTAACTGTTTCCAGTGCTGTTGAGTGTCCCCATGACACTGCTGGTGCTGTCAGTGTATGCAGGTTCATAAACCTCTTCTGCCACTGGAACTGCAGTCACTGTTTTATAAAATGGCCCTCCCCGTTGGAAATTGAAGTAGTAGCATTTTTTAATACTTTACCTTCAAATCCTCAGTCATCGGGTCACTTCGTCTGACTTGCTATACGCTAAATTTTAAGATGTTATCAATACGTTTTTATATTACACCTGTAAACACTGTTTTTATATCATATGTAATACATTTAAGACTCTATTTTTCTATTTTGCCAAGTTCCATGCCTGCTGCCATCGATTGGCACTGAATTATCTCCATAAAGATTTCAGGCTTTTTAAAATGATTGCAAATTTGTTTGGTATGTATGTTGATGGTGTGAAACGTTTTTCTTTTTTTGGTGTTAAAAAGTGTGCTGTATTGCTGTTTTTGTCTAACTGCCCCAATGTAGAGACGGAGGGATGAAAACATGCAAATGTTTTGAGGCAAATCTTAATTTGACTAACTGTGTGTTTTTGTGTGTGCATGTGTGTGTGTATGTGGGTGGGTGTACATGTGTGTGTGTGTGCATGTGTGTCTGTGTGTGTGTGTAGGTCGTGGGTGTGCATGCGTGTGTGTGTGTGTGTGTGTGTGTGTGGATGTGTGTGTCTGCATGTGGGTGTGCATGTCTGTGTCTGTGTGTGTGTAGGTCGGTGTGAGTGTCTGTGTGTGTGGGTGGCTGTGTGTGTGCATGCGTGTGTGTGTGTGTGTGTGTGTGTAGGTGGGTGTACATATGTGGCATGTACGTGTGTGTACATATATATATATTTTTTGTACGCGTTTGTAATTCTTCAACTTCAGCTGGTTGCCACCTTGTTTTGCGCAGACCACGGCGGGTCATTTTAAGTGTCGTTTCCATTCGATGAATGGCATCGATGATTGATAATGACTTCATTATTTCCCTGCGTGATATGTGGCCTCCATTTCAGAGAGGGATGGCAAAAAGAGCGGTCGGAACACCTGAGTGGTTGTATACCATTCTGCGAGTGATAGGCCTTGCTTATGATGTGATGTGTTTCATCATAAATAAACCTGATGGCGTCTCAGCTCCGCGTGAGTGACAGGGCCCATAAATACGGACCGGGAGCGTCGGTGAGGGACCCGCGCGTGGGGCGTGCGGCGTGCGGCCTGTGTTTTCTTTCCCCCTCTCAAAATATATATTATTTAAATGGACAAGAAAGGAATGTGTTTCACACTGTTTAAAAAGGTAAGGAAGCGCCTCTCGCTTGCCCTCCATCAGTTGGAAGGCGTTCGGCGTCCTCGCTGTGCGACTCGCCGCGTGTTGTTATTTGGCTGTTTACAGTCACTGACATGATGTAATGGGATGGCTGTGAAAGCACTAGACAGCAAATGGCACAGAAAATAAGACAGACCTTTATGCCTCCCCCCCCACCCCCCGCTCCCAAACTGGGAATACGTTCCGCGCTTTACCAAAGGAACATGAGCCTTGAATATAAGTAACTGGTTTTTGCATTAGGTGCTCCCCGGAGGTAGGGGGGAAAATATCATGTCCCCGCACGAAATGCGAATGTGAAATCTAGCAGAAAGAAATATTTATGGCCATTTTCTGCTTGATTAGAGTTGGATGACACGCGTTAGGAGACAGAGACCGGACAAAGAGCGCGACGCTCCTGGGCAAAAACGTTAAAAGAGTTGTTTAGACGACGGCCGGGGGAGGGCGGAGCGGGAGGAGCGCGGGAGGGGAGGTCAGGGAGGGAGCGCGGTGTCGGAGGTGTGTAACGGCACCATCCCCGCGGTGTAACACCGTTCCAGCCCGACCGGGCAGCGCCTCCGACACCCTGCCAGGTAATCTGGGCCCTCAGCACTTCCCTCCACAGAGCAGCACAGAGGTTGTTCAACATTTGCATTAGCATAAGTACCTGTGTAAAACGTGACATTTGATTTTTTATTCTTTTTTTTTTTTTAACTGGGTAATTACAGCACACTGCAGTTTAGTCTTTCTTTGTGTGTGTGGGTTTGTAGGGAAGCAGCGCTTGTGAATTGGAACCGGCTGAATGAAGAGTAGGGTCAGAGAGTGTGCATTAGTCACTGGAGGGAAATGTGTGTGCCGCAGCTAGGGAGATGGACATTTACATATAGACAGGTGTGCATGTGTGTGCATGTGCATGTGAGTGTGTGCCGTGCAAATGCGTCCATCCTCCCCAAATACGCACACGCACATGCACACGCGCACACACACACACACACACACACACACACACAACCACACACACATACTATACACACACACACGCACGCACGTGCACACACACACATTCTCTCTCTCACACACACACACACACACACACACACACACACACACCCTTTTTTTAATATGTGAGAGCTGTTCTTATTACACGCACTCAGAGATCATTGCAGCCTGTCTTCATCACAGGTGTGCTTTGTGAATACCATATTTGCAATTATGTATACACATCATTTTTATTTTAAGACTCCTAGACAAATCATTGCAGCAGGCCGTCGTAAATCACGCCACACGTAAATATTTTTCTGATCTCACTTTTTCCTTGGTGCGTGTGTCTGTCTATCCTTCAGTGCAGAGTTATACACTATCAAATTACCTTAGTCCAGCACAGGCATCAGGCCAAGGAACAAGCTACAGCTTTTACACTACCACAGACTGGGCAATTTCCTATTTTCTACAGAAGTGCAAAATTGAGAGTATGATTAATTTTTCAATTTCTCTCTGCGGATATCTAATAATTGTGCCCATAGATAGCCAAGGGCCCTTATTAAACATTAAAATGCAAAAAGAAAGTTAGAATCAGAAAGATGGTATTTTGGATTGAATTATGTAAAATATCTGTAGGGCAACAGAAAAAGAAGCAAACTATTCAAGGTTTATTCTTCAAATGTTTTTTACCCCACCAAGGGTGCGCTTAATTAAGCAGGTCTTATCTCCATAGTTGACAATGTATTTATTTTTCACCGTCACTAAAATGCAGATCCCGTTTTCAAACCTGTGAAATTTGTAGATGTTTAAAACCGATTGTGCAAACTGTATTATTTTGCTAATTGGTATGGAATCTTGGCAGACGGAAATCATTTAATTGTGTGTTTCTAGTGTTGGGAATTAACTTGTCTATGTGTCTGCTTGTGTATTCATACATAGAGTTTATGCATGTATGTATGTCTGACGATGTGTATCTGTATTAAAAAAACGTTTGTGTGCATCTACACACGCATTGTATTGAGCTGTGTGTGTGTGTGTGTGTGTGTGTGTGTGTGTGTGTGTGTATAACCCGCTTTATGAGGACGCTGTAGTGGGGACAGGCAGGCTGGTCCGCTCTGTGACAGAGACGGCCCCGCGCGCCTCTAAGAAACGGATTGGGTGAGGAGGTTCCTCCCGGAGCGATCCCCCTCTGCTCTGTTTTTATCTCTTCGCTCTCTCCCACATAATATCATCTTCATCTGAGATTGGCACGGCGCAGGGGAACCGCGTTTGTTGATCAAATTTGGCGGGATAACGCGGCGATCTCCCGGCCCCCAGAGTGAGGAGATGTGCCCGGAATGCTAGTGCCTGGGCCGCGCGCGGTGATTGATTGATTCTGCCTGTCACAGGACAAGATAACTGCATCAGTAAATACTCTGTACTCGTCAGCCCGTCGCCGCGCCATCGGAGGCCGGGGCACGGCGGGGCTGCGCCGCCCCGCTGCATGCTGGGAATTATCAGAGAGGGGGCACCGCCGTGTCTGGGGGGGCTTTGTTTTGCCGCTGTCGTGTCAGCTCCTGCCGGGGTCGGGACACGAGCTTGCGACGGCTGCGCTCACGCTTTTTAGCTTTCTATCTTTCCCGTCAGGTCCGCTTAATACTCATATACTAATATCATTTCATATTATTGATCATTTCTTAGTTTGCTGACGCTTTTATCCAAAGTGACTTACAATTGATTAGACTAAGCAGGGACAATCCCCCCTGGAGCAATGGCCTGGCTCAACGGCCCAACAGCTGTGCGAATCTTATTATCTTATCTTATTGCGGATCTTATTGTGGCTACACAGGGGCTTGAACCACCAACCTTCTGGGTACTTGTCATGTACCTAAAGCACTTTTTGGACCTTATGTCCCTTATTGGGCAGCCTAGAGCCTCGTGGTTAAGGAGCTTGACTGGGACCTGGACAGTTGGTGATTCAAGCCCCAGTGTAGCCACAATAAGATCTGTGCAGCTGTTGGGCCCATAACCCCCACCCCCTGCTTAGTCTAATGAACTGTTTCGCTTTGGATAAAAGCGTCTGCTAACTAACTATAATGTAATGTAATGTACTGTACTACAAACCCCATAACCCCACAGTTACCTGCCGTTTGGCCACACCTGTGCTTCAGCGTGTGTTCTGACAGGCCGGGGAGCTGAATCTGAATGCCGATTAGGGCAGTTAGGCTGGTGGACTGAGGGATTAGCTCATCCTCTCTTCCTCTTGGTTGGGGGCCAGAGTTGCACAAGGCCAAAGGAAGCCATAAATGACTTCTTTATCTCCTTGCAGAACTCGCTGTAGATACCAACCCCCCGTGCTTATTTAGGGTTGATCTGGGGGAGAGAGAAAGGAGAGAGACAGGGATCCCATCTCACAGGAAACGGGGGAGAGGAAACGGGGAGAGCTTTTAATCATGAGAGCGGCGGTGTTTTTAATGTAGAAGTGTCAGGCTCGCGGGGGTCCGGACCAGCCGGCGGTCTGCGGAGGGCTGTGTTAAATTGAAAAAGGTGCCAGTGGGAATTGGGCAGGGAACCTGGTCTCCGACAGGCAGGAGGGGAGATTATCCCGCTCCCCTCTCTCCTCTCTTCTTCTCTCCTCCCCTCTTTCCCCGCGCCGATCAATCTCCGGGTCGTTCCCCCGCCTCTCCCCTCCGCGGCGCGTGTTTCCCGCTCGCGGCCGTGTAGAGATGGCGCCGCGACCCACCGAGGCAGAAACCCATCTAATAACCCACCCCGCGCCACTGAACCCGTGATGTCATCGAAACGCAGCCCTAATGCAGTCACGCCGCACTTCTCAGATGGGAGAAAGGCGAGGTGTGCGTTGGACTGTTTTCTAAACTTATTTCTCTATAACAACGGCGTTGTGCTCCTCTGTCTGAGCCTCCTGGCCATGGTGTTAGCATGGGATCAGACCGGGCTGGCGGGCCTGAACGCGTACTGGCCCTTTAAGAGAAACAGGAACTGGCTCCAGCCAGGTGTTGGGTGGGTAGCCCAACTTGAGCCACACTGCTGACTCCCTCAAGACACAAACTTTTTTTTGGCTTGCTTCATGGGGGTTTAGGCCAGGTTATGCCACGAAGCGTATTGCAATAAAGCCTTTGTAAAATGCGCTGTATAAATAATTTTGATTTGATTTGATTTGATTTTGGCTTCACTGGGAAGAAGAAGCGTGGTTGGGTTTATACACAGCAGCCTGTTTTGTTGTCTGTTTTAACCACCTGAGCCACAGCCAGAACCAGGGCTTTGCTCCATATTTCAAACAGATGTTGCAGAGGAAAGAGGGAAGGAAAGCCCTTAAAAAAAGGGCTCAAATCGAAATAATTATCTTTACGGCCGTATGTTTATAACGTGTTTATGTGATATTTCTCATTCCGACTTACTCAACTAGCTTTATGTGTCAAATGCGGTGCAACCGCAACATCTATTAATATGTAAACAGCGAAGAAGCCAGTTTTAGTACTTAGCATTTTCTGAGGTATTTAGAAACACTCTCCAACATTACAAATAGATAGCGAGTGTTTATTTTAATTTAGAAAGACCGGGAAGGGGAGAGTGACTTTTGCCTTCAAACGTGTGAAACGGCACCATGCGAACAGTTGCCTGTGCTTTGGTTTTCTGTAGTCTTGAGCCGGAGTTTCCATAGTCTTGGGCTGGACCTGGCATTTTGAACCCCGCTTTGGTTTGTGTTGGAGGTGATCCGCCCACTCACAGGTGGCGACACGCCTCACCCCCGGCCCGCACGTGTACCAGCGAACGAGGCGGTGAGGTCCGCCATGAATCACGAAGGGCGGGGCGTGTCCCTGATAGGAGGAGGGTTATAAGTTATTGAAGAGAAGTGTAGCCACAGGGCAGCGCTGTCTGGACTTGCTCTCGCTCCAGAGCCGGTGCCGGCGTGAGTTGTGTTTTGTTTTTGTTACTGGAACTGACAGGAGATGCTTTGAAACGGCGGGGAAACGATGTGATCAAACGGTGGGAGATTTACTCTTTGCGACTACAGGCATATTGATGCGCTTTATAGATTAAAAGAATTTGGGGCTAATCTAAAGCTGGAAGCTTTGGAAGGGCTTTTAAAATCTTAGAGTTAATATCATGGGATGCTATTTGGCTTAAATTTTGAGCCATTTGGTCCTGACTTGCATTTAGTTGTATTTTCTTGTTTTAATGATGAAGCTAGTGGAAAAATACACTTGCCTGTTTATTTTTCAATGTGATGCATCTTGTGCATTGTGTACAAACAAGCATAAATAAATTACAAAATATCTAAATATTTGAGAGGCTGAGTGGTCCAGAAATTCAGGTTTTATTCAAGTGGTAGTGAGTTCAAATCCCATGTAGAATACAGTTATTTTATCCTTGAATAACCATGTACTGACATATTTATGCACACATGCACACACACATGCGCTCGCACACACACACACACACACACACACACACACACACAAATTAGTATGAAGTGGTGTACAACAATGATATGCATGGAAGAATTGTCAGAAGGAAAAGCTTTCTTGCAATCTGATCACAATAGTCAACCTCAGAAATATGCACCACGACACTTAAATAAGTCAGAGACTGTTTGTAAGTGCTGTGGACTGATGAAACAAAAATTGAACATTTTGGCCACAACCACCAAAGATACATCTGGATAAAAGCAGGGGAGGCATTCGAGGAAGATAGCACTCTGCCCATCATTAAGCATGGGGGTTAGGCTTTGGGGCAGTGAGGCAGTCAGTGGCTCAGGAGATAGTGTGCATGTGGAAGGAAGAATGGATTCAACCATTAAATACTTAAATGAACATAAGCTTAAGGTTGTGTGAGCATGTGCACATACGTGTGTGTGCCCGTATGTCTACTGTGTGTGTGTGTGTGTGTGTGTGTGTGTGAGAGAGTGTGTGTGTGTGAGAGAGAGTGTAAGCTGTGTACTGTATGTGCGCATGCATGTGCGTGTGTCTGTGTGTGTGTGTGCCCATATGTCTACTGTATGTGTGTGTGAGTGTAAGCTGTGTACTGCATGTGTGTGTATGTGTCTGTGCGTGTGCGTGCGTGCATGCGTGCGTGTGTGTGTGCGTGTGTGTGCGTGTGTGCGTGTGTGCGTGTGCGTGCGTGTGTGTGTGTGTGTGTGTGTGTGTGTGTGTGTGTGTGTGTATGTAAGTCATCCTGGTTACGACCGCCTGCTCTGAAAATGAATAATAATAATAAAGATAATTAATTTACGTAATGGAATGTGTAAAAGTTGCCCACTTTAGCGAGTCTCTTGGATGGTTGGGACAGCTGGGTCCCAAATGGATCTGGAGGAAAAAGAGGGAAACAGGTAATTATGCTAATCCTGTACGCTGTTGAACTCAGCACCTCTAATTATAATTGATTTCATGATGGCAAACCATATATCTACCAATTCTTTCTTTTGTGTTTTTTATTTTTATGTAATGAATTGCTTTTCATTCAAAAGGATGTCTTTCAGACATTTTAATAGAGTATTAATTAAATGGAAAGCTTACAGATTTCCGGCTCTGTACTGGTGAGAGTAAAGATAGTCGTGTCAGTTGCTTGTATGACCTGCGCCATTACATGTATTTTTCTGAACAAATCTATGTGAACATGAAACAGATCTGCTTTATTTCCATGGCGTGGTAGAGGCTAAACCACTTTCTGGTGAAAAGTCTTCTTAAATAATTAAAACAAGGACATGAATGCTTTATTTATTTATTTGTTTACTTGTAATTAGCAATTTTCAGAATTCAGAAAGTTAGGCGTGTCCCCATGCGGTACTGAAACCCAACCAGCCTGTGAAGAGATGGGCACAGCCCTGCTGACTGAAACCCACTCAGCCTGTGAAGAGATGGGCACAGCCCTGCTGACTGAAACCTACTCAGCCTGTGAAGAGATGGGCACAGCCCTGCTGACTGACACCCACTCTGTGCGTTGCTGGTCACAGTCAGCACTGGTATATCAGTGAACCTGTGAACTGCTACTCTGCCGAGGCTGATCGTTCTCATCATAATATTCTTTGATGTAATATTCTTTTATTTTGTACATTTTTGTTTTGCATTTGCATACAGTAGTAGTGCTCTAGTGTTTTTCTACATAAGGAAATATGTTAGAGCCCTTGTTGTGATGATTGAAAGCCTGTGTTGTGTTGGTTTGTGTTGTGTATGTCCATACTCTCTCAGAAAGAAAGTGACAATGTACATACATTTTTGCTCTTCAAGGATCAAATTTGTACCCTGAAAGTCATGTTCTCTTTGGGTACAAATTAGTATGTTTTCCAAGCAAAAAAGGTACAAATGAATTATTGTACAATTCTGTAGTACAACAAAAGGTACAAATTAACCATTTCATGTACCGACATGCATTTGTACCTTTATTTCTGAGAGCGTACCTCTCATGCCAGCAGTCAGTCAGGCAGTCTGTCCTATCCAGAGTGTGTGTTGGGGGGTCCTCACAGGCTGTGGAGTGACCCCAGGTTGGTGGAGAGAATTGTAACTCCACATAGACACGTGCCCGGACGAGAGCCTCACGTACAGCGGCGTGTTAACCGCGCTCTCTCTCGCAGTCAACTGGGCGCGCTCAGTGCTCGCCTCCCGCGCGAAAAAACGTCCTTCCTGTTTCTCATTTTTACACCTAATCAGCAAAAAGACAAAAATGTGTACGCCGCCTCCTATTAAAGAGGTGATTATTGGTAATAAATACTTTTTTTATATATACTTATTACAGAGGCAGTATTCTCGCGCGGTTAATGAGAGTAATTTGACTTGCTTGAGAGATTACAGTTCCCAAGAATTAATGCGGCAATCCCATTCGGAGATTTAAAGAGATCTAAGATTGTTCACAGGTCGTGTGCTGCTAGATGCACCCCTCTCACATAGCAGCTAATGGAGTTGAACAGCAGTCTGTCATGTTCTGTCCCCCCTCTCTATAGCCTGCATGCCCTTGATTCCTGCAGAGCTTGTTGTTTAGGGCACTTTCATCTGCATTGGGCTTTCGGCACTGCCCCTACGGCAGCGGGGAAAACGCCTCCGAAAACAGTCACAACCTCTATTTTGCGTCGACGTTTTTATGTTTGAATGAACTGTGAAGAGGGAGTTGTACGGATTTGTGTGCGTTTATTTTTAAATGTCAAAATGTAACGTGTTAGTTAACCCACTGCGGTGTTTCTTTTTATTTCCTATGGACCTTAGCCAGGTATGAGAAGCTGCCTCGCCCCACCGAACTTCACTGTGCCTTTATTGTATCGACAGCACCGGGTTACAGATTTTAGAAATCCCTCACCGTTACTTGCATGTGCATTAGACAAACATTTATTTTTCCAATTTAGAAATAGAACTGAGTAAGCTTGACGAGCTGAAGTCAAGTTGTCTGTTTTAATTCAAATGTAATGTCATTTCTCCTTTAAAACATAAACAAAAAGGCCACAAAATGAGATTTTCAAGCTTCCTCCGCTGCTAGACGTTTATTGAAGCTTGCAGCCCAGAAGGTGTTGGTGCAAAACGCTGAAGGTGGTTCTCGCAGACTAAAGATGTCCGATGTTGTTGGCACGCTCTGCTCAGAATGCTAATTAATGTTGACTGTTTGTCTGAAGCTGCTTTCACGTAAGGCTTTTTTCTCCCCCCGTAACTTGTTAGTATTGTGACTTGTCTTTCCCTGTGAGGCAATGAGAGACGCGCGAACGTGGTTGAGATGTACAATCATCGCCCGCAATCCATTTTGTCATCTCACAGAATTCTGGCCAACCTGTACTCATTCTCTTCTGTGTCTCATTACTGCCAAATATCCATACACTGAAGCGTTTCAGTCCCACCTGACTGCAGATACTTTGAGGGCACCTCGGTTTATGACAAAAACAACCAGGGTTCAAACAATCGGGTTCGTTTGTTTTGTTTTTTGTCGTTTATTTTTTATTTTTTTTAAGTTCCCCCCAGTGCCGAGGGATCGCATTACTGCACTCGGAATAACTTTCAACACAGGAACTGCGGGTTCCCTGAGAGACAGCCTTACGCTGCAACTTAATCCGGAGGCATTGCGAATTAGGCTTTCTGTGATTTGTCCAAATATCCTCTCTCTCCCCCTCTCTCTCTCTCTCTCTCCAAACGCCTGCTAATGGAAGCCGGATTCCTCCACAGGCACCTCATACTCCATGTCTGCTCTTTCAAAGCCAAGACCAAAAAAAATCTAAAGCCTTTGATTAGCAGACGGTCAGATCCGCAGTGCTGCGGTGTGTGTCGTTATGATGAAGCAACAATATTTGCATTCGAGTTTAATTTGTTTTGGTCTGAACGAGCACAGGCCGAGCTCTGATGTAACACCAGCTGGATCCAACCCATCTCCATCAGGCCAGTGTGCGTAAAATGAACTTTGTGTGCAAGAGCGGGGTAAACCGCATCTGGCGTGTATGCAGTGATGTCATTGAATAAGGCCCTGCTAACAGTCAGAGTTCTACCCCCTGAACTTAAAGCAGTGTTGGAACTGTATCCCAACAGTCACACTGCTGAAGTCTTTTGCAGTGACATTAGATTCCAAGTTCTTTAAGTTGAATATATGAGCTTGTTTGAACTTGCTCTTAGCTTGACAAGTAAAGTTGTCATACCCCATTGGCAAATTGTGAAATGAGTGCAAGTCTCTCACCTCATTGGCAATCTTTTTATCTTACTTAGCCAGAAAGTAATACAAATTATATTTTAAGTCCAAACAAAAGACCAAAATACTTGTTAGGATTTATTTTATTATGACTTTTTTGCATTATACAAAGTAATTCCCAACCCAGTCACCCAAGCCCCACTCTGGTGCATGGTTCATCTGAACTCAGTGGATGCCATCATGAAGGTAGATCGCAGCGTAAACACAGATTCAGTTCAAAGTTGAGCAGTTGGACAGAAATGCAATGTGTTCAGAGGCTCTTACTGGGCCGCACATCGCTACGGTAACAGTCACCGTTCATGACCGGAGCGTTCCATTTGCGTTAACGTCGTCACATAACGGCTTACAAACAAAAACGACAGCGGCGGAATAGCACGTAAACTCGGCCGTGTTGGAAACGGCCCCGTTGGGTTGGGCTGGCTGGGTTCACGCCGGTTTTAAAAGCCTGCGGATTCTAGCACTTCCTGCGCCACTATACCTGATGCAACTTCTCTGGCAGAAGTGCAATAACACAGAACAGATTTTCCGAGGGCCGTAAAAAAAGCCACTGTTAGCTGGCACGGCCGCCCCATCTCCTGCGTTTTATCGACTCTATGAAAATTACAGAGGAATGCAATGGTGGGCATCCCCGGGCCAGTGTTGGGGCGGAGGGGAGGGCTGGCTTGCATTGTTCCTGCCCATTTCTTTTCCTCCATTTTGTGTTTTTTTTTTTGTGTGTGTGTGTGTGTGTGTGTGTGTGTGTGTGGTAAATGATAGCAAAGCCTTCACTTCAGCCCAGCCGGTTTCCCTCTGCGTGACCCCGCGTTAGCGCCGGCGTTCACGGGCAGTGCCCAGGCAGAATGGCGGTACGGGGACAGAGTGGCGCGCGCGCTTGTTGATAGACTCCTCACTGAAGTGGATTAAATCAGCGTCAGGCGACTGGAGCTGATTACAAGAATATGAAAATGCAGTATCTTAATGGTACATATTTTCACCAGGCAGCCCGGTTGCCTTTCATTCTGCGGCTAATATGTCTATTCTTATGAGTCATTTACTTCTTTAATTACCTTTAGCAGCAGATGCACAATGGTGTATTAATGTGAATGATTTTTACTGCCACTCTATCATACAATGGCTCTGAAGTTGAAAGGCGTAATTGACGTGGAAGAGCGACTCACGAGGGAAACAATATTTAGTTGACAGCTTCCCTTGTACTGTGGGATGGTGTTTATGAGTTTACACCGCACTAAAGCCGTAATAAACACAATTTTCATTCAATAACGCGGGAATGGCGGGGTCGAAAAATCCCTTTGTGGTGGAGAGATTTGTTCGTTTATCGAATCATGATATGGAGTTGCTTTCTATGATCATTCTGTGTGTGTGTGTGTGTGTGTGTGTGACAGATAAGGTACGATGGAAAAAGAGAGAGAGAAAGAGAGAGATGAATGGTGCAAGAGAGTAGCTAGTACTACATATAGCCTTAGTTCAACCCCAAGGTAATTATTGCATGTGGATTTATTTGTGCTAGTGTGTTTTTGTGCCTCAGTTAAACCTTTGTGTATGTGTATATCTACTGTGTGTGTGTGTGTGTGTGTGTGTGTGTGTGTGTGTGTGTGTGTGTGTCTGTGTGTCTGTGTGTATCTACTGTGTGTGTGTGTGTGTCTGTGTGTATCTACTGTGTGTGTGTGTCTGTGTGTGTGTATCTACTGTGTGTGTGTCTGTGTGTATCTACTGTGTGTGTGTCTTTGTGTATCTGCTTTGTGTGTGTGTATGTGTGTGTGTGAGTGAGAAAGAGAGAGAGAGAGAGAGAGAATGTGCTCATGAGTGAAAGAGATAAATGAGCGGGCACAGTTAAACCTTCAGTGTGTGTGGGTGTGTGTGCGTGTGCATGCATGTGTGTGTGTGTATGTACTGTGTGTGTGTGTGTGTGTTTGCAGAGCAGCCCCTTTCTTGGAACCGTGGCTTTTTTGCCATCTGTTGTTAAGCCGGCGGTAAGCAGGGCCGGAGAATCCAAACAAGCGGGGTCTGCCCGTTGCAAACGGAAGCTGTCAGGGCCCCCACATAGCTGCGCTGACCCCCAGGGCCCAGGGTCAGACGGCGGTACCAGGCTCCGCGGGGCCCCGCCTGGTGGGGCTCTGTTTACTCTCCCCCCCCCCTCACCTCCTCTCCCAAACTCCCCCCTGCTCCTCCATCATCAGTCTCGCTCCAGCGACTCCACTTCCATCCCCACTCATCTTTAATAACTTCTCTTTGCTCCGCTTTTCTCCCTCTCCCTCTTTTTTATAAAAACATTTGTCAAGGCGCAATATTACCTGTTATTGGGGGGAACAAACAAAATGAGATTTTTATTGAAGTCAGCTTGCATCTTATATAATTGCATGCTGAGTTTTATATTGTTTAAACATGGCAATTTGAAATGTTTAGTGTTGTCATAAATATTAATAGATTTGCTGAAAAGTGCTGCTAAGGAAAGGGATATAATGGTTTGAAGTGGGTATAAAACACTGATTTATTTATGTATTCTACATGAATTAGTTTGGAAATCTAAACATCAGTTAGAGAGTGTTTTTCAGAGCGACTGTAATGTGCAGGGTTTGATCATGGGTGCCTATTTTCCATGTGGAGAGCCTTTTTGGAAATGGCATTAATTATATACTTAATACTGGAAATTTACCTTCCTGTTTTGCATTGCAGATAAATGGGCATAATACAAAGGAGAAAAAAATGCAATTAATATAAATAGACCTGATCCTCTCTGCTTATCCGCTCACGCACATTGAAGAATTTTCCAAAAAATTATATGCATTTCAATTAAAATGGCTCTCATTGTAAGTGAATTCCATTACTATATATTCCGTCTCTGACCATCCCCCACCTCTCCCCCAGTCTCCCACCTCTCCTATACCGAACAATAGGGGGGATTGGGGCTCCCGGCTCTGGTTTGACACAATCGGGGCCCAGTCAAAGCACCTTGCAGGGTCTTACAATAGAAAGGCATGAATTGGAAGCCCTGGCTAAGTGAGACAGATCCGTTCAAAGCACACATGAAATAAAAATAGAAATCAGATATAAAAAAAAAGAAGAAAAAAATTAGACGGACGAACCTGTTTACCGGACGAACGAGGCAAGGCCACCATCTTGTTTAAAGACGGCGAGTCCGTGAGGTGGAACGGGCGGTGTAAATGTCAGGTGTGTTAAGATGTGCGCTCACTCACGCAGTCCACCGGATAACCTTGACATTTAGGACACTGCCGTCCAGCCCTTCGATGGGCGGGGGGGGGGGGGGGGGGGGGGTAAAACCTCCATCTCTACAGCCTGGGACTACATTAAGAGCTAACCTATTAGCGCTGTTTTCGCTGGCTGTCTGAGAGCTGGGGTCTCCTGTCTATTAAACTGCAGCCCCAGTGTAAACATGCCCGTGTTGGTCCTGATCCGCTCGACGGCCAGAGAGATCCGGTTACACCTGCGCGCACATCTTCAAGCAATTAGAGCAATTTGTTTGAAACCATTTCACATTCAAGGTCTTCTCTGGCACTGCAGAGGAGGACACCGGCAGGCTGGGGGGAGGGGAGGGTGGGTTTGGGGGGGATAAAGAGGCTCGTATATGAGGGACTTGGACAAACAAGCATCCCCTCTCCTCTCCTGGTCATATTCCCTGTGGGAAAAATGAGAATGGAGCCCGCTCATTTCTCACAAACATGGCTGCCATTTTATTTTTTTGGCCTGTTTTTTTTTTTTTTTCTGTCATTTGCACTGAAATGGTGGACGAGATGGTTTTCGCCCCATCCAATCTTGCCTTAATATTCAGAAAGACTTTTTAGTAGCTCATTCTAAACATTTTAGTTCCACTAAATGGGAGAAAATAGTGTGTTGTTTTGTGAAACACTGGTAAAACCCCTTGTAAAACCCACTCTCTGAACACATGCACAGTGCTTACTAGTGTTAAATGTGTGGGATGATAGTTAAAAACAAATAGAAGGGACTTAGAGTGCGGTGATTCTAAAATGAACCTTGGTGCTTGTTGTCTCAGGAGATTGTTTCGGGAGCATAACAATCTGCGAAACAAACGCAAGCGTTGAGTGTGAAGACGTTCCGTAGACCGCCGTTCCCCTGTGACTTCCGCAAAGAGCTTTTCTTTATTTCCCTCCAAAGATTCTTATTCGCTAATATGGTGCAGACCTATACGATAAGGGGATGGTTTCTCGCTTGATTCAAGCCCATTAATGCAGGAGAAGTGTGAACTTTGACCGTATTAAAAAAAGAAAATAAAGAGAGAGCATTGTATTTGACAAGAATACCAAATGGCAAGTCTTTGTAGCTGATAAGACAGGCCTTGTCAGGTCCTAGAGGGTGTTTTGAATCAGAAATACCTGAAGGCTTCATTACGTCTGTGTGTGGAGAATCTCCTCCTCGCCCAACTCTTATTAATTAAAGGCTGTAACACAAACAGTCTGAGCGTGGAATCCTAATGACGAATTTTCACACAGAAAACGTCTTACTTCTGCTTCGTTTACAAATCCACAAATCAGTTTTTTTTGGTCTGTATATACAATGAAGGCCAAGTGGTGTTTGTGTCTAGCAGCAACGCACAGCAAAAAAAACGCTTTCATGATATTAAAAAACGATGTGTGTTTTCTTTCAGGATAATTCCATCAATATGTATTTATACAGATTGGCATCGGTCTTGCCTGTAGCAAGGCGTGCTTCTGTTCCTTTGTAACCCAGTCATCTGTTACTATTATCTGTCTTTGAGCTGTTTTTGTATCTGATCGGTTCCACCTAATATGTCTCTTGATTTGCGCTATTGTAGTGCTCAGACGACATGCTGTTCTCCTCGTTTGGCGCGGCTTTAGATGCTAGGGCTTGTCATCCGCTGGCAGTTTAGCGCCGGCGTCTGGCTCTGCTTTTTAGACTCGCGTTGTCTATCAAGCCCGGGTACCTTTGAATGCCAGATCAAAAGAGGATGAATTCCAGGGAAGAGACGGGGAGAGAAAGGGGGCCCCGCGCGGAGGGAAGAGTGTGAGCTGAGTAAACATCACAGTGACAGCTCACAATGGGTTATTTTAGCGCAGCATTAGCGCTCTGTACGACAGGCAGCCGCAGACGCCTTGTTAAACAACAAATCATTCTGCCGCCTCTAGCTACCCTCACCTCGGAAACAGTTGCCAGCCTGGCGCTGCTTTAACTTTGGTTTTAAAAAAAATCCTTTTAATGCGCCGTGTGACGATAAAGGGGTGGAATCGGGAGGGCGTGAAGTTATAACGCACTCGTTTTGACTCCGTTTCCAGGGGGTTTGTTTTGAAAATGCAGTTTAAAGATGTTTGTGTAACATACTGTATGTACAGTAAGACACCTAAACTAACATTGTCTCCTTTATAGACTGGCAAACATAAATGTAGCAAATATTGTAGCTCTGTACTATTCTGTAGTATTTAGTACTGCTCTGTATGCTCTATATACCCTGTACATTACATTACATTATTGGCATTTGCCTGTAGTATGCTGTTGGTTTGGACCTCTTGTATAAGACCGGCTCTCTCATTGTGCTGCTGGTGTTTCGGGTCACACGGAGAGACCACTATGCTGTAGAGGACGCCTCACTGCAGTTGCTTACAAAAAAGGGCAAAGTTCCAATTCCTGTGTTATCTCATTCCTGAGCGAGCCCCGAGACACATGCCACTTCCTGTTGACTCAGATCGGCCACCTCTGCCTTATTACGCTGAGCAGACCACACTCCGCACACGCCCGCGTCAGACGCTGCTGACGGCGGAAAAGTCATACTCCCCGGAATGTGTTTGTTGTTGTTCTTTTATTTCATCTAATCATTTCCAAGTGTTTCAAGTGCCCCTCGACTAGGCTGGTCCTCGACTCACCTCACCGGCGGAGGTGAACAGGCTCCGTGTGCGCTTTTATTTTTGTGCTGATTCGAAGATGTGTCTTCTGAAGCTGGAATACACCAACACTACCCGGCTCTTTAATTATCATCCAAAAACGAGCTAATTAATCCATTATCCTTCATCATCCTGTCATCAAAAAGAAAAGAACAGTTTCTAGCACCCTGGAAAGGCTCGCCAGCCCAACGTTATTAATTGACGTTCATGAAAATGTCTTTTTCTGCACGAAAATTTTTGTGAATGGCCTGTGACCCGACGTGCACGGCGGCTTACGTAGGCGCGAGCGCGGAATCGGGAGAGTCATGCACGTCGCAACTTCGGAGAACTGCAGGCACACGGCCGCGTTTTTGTTATGCGCAATATCACACGGCGCTATCGGGTTTTGGATCGCACATGAAAATCATATCAGGGTTTGCGATGAGTGTCCCATAAGTCAGCAGCGGGAAGGTAAGCCCGTCCCACTCATTGACGGTGGGGCAGTTCCTCCAGATTACCGTAAGTGTGAAATGTCAGCGGTGCGACGCAGTTGTGTGCTAAAAATAGTCTGTGTTTTTAGTTATGTGAGCGCCGTGGCCACGTTCGATGGCTCATTCGAGGGGGAGTGGAGCTCGTACGGTCCCGTAGCTAGGAGACGCTTTATACCACTCAGGGCTGGGGTGTTTTTGGGGCTCCCCCCTCTTTGTACCCGTCAGAAATGCACACCACTGGAGATGAGTAAGCTCTCGTTTCCTAATCATATTTTGCACAAATGAGACTTTCGTTCTTCACATTACACATCAATGTACTTTCAATATTAATTTGATTGCATTTAAGGTCAAATTTTTTTTTTTTTTTTTGCAATTGTTGCAATTTAAGCATAAATAATGAAGAGTAGCATTGTTTTATTTTTTTTGGTCTTGCCAGAAGCGGAAAGCTTACGTGCATGTGTACAGCAGACACATGCACACACAAAGTCAGCGCTAGCTCTTTATCCTGCTAATTAAAAGCTAGTTTTCAGGGCTGAATGAGTTTTATCAGTCAGTGTCGATGTGAATAAATGAGATTGAACATGTGGTGAGAGTGAGGGTGAGTTTTCTCCCCAGTGGGATCTTCAGACGATGAGCTTCCCCTAACTGCACTTGTGTGTGTGTGTGTGTGTGTGTGTGTGTGTGTGAGTGTGACTGTGAGTGTATGTGTGTGTGTGTGTGTGTGTGAGAGAGTATCTGTGTGTGTGTGTGTGTGTGTGTGTCAGTGGAGAACACCAGAGTAGAGTGGCCCCTCTGTAGCCTGTCATATTCCTGCCCCATGATGTCATCCCACATCCCTATTACTTGAGAAGGCCTGCGCGCACACACACACACGCACACACACACGCACACAAACACACACACACATTCACTGACATGCAGGCACACATATATGCACACGTGCACACACAGACACATGCATACTCTCTCTCTCTCTCTCTCTCTCTCTCTCTCTCACACACACACTCTCTGTCACTCACATACTGACAGATACATACACGCACGGCCAGACAAATTCACAGACACACATGTTCATATGCATGCGCACACACACACACACACACACGCACACACACGCACACGCAAGTCCCAAGCACAGCTGTGTATTCCAGCCACAATGCCTGCCACTACGAGAGTCTTTTCATAAAGCTTTTTACAGGCCTAGATCTCGCTCTCCCTCTCTCCGTCTCTCTCCCTCTCCGTCTACCCTGTCCTTCCTCGTTTGTTCTTACCATCATTTCTTCTTTCCCTCTCTTCCTTACCTCGGTCTTTTTTGCACGACATTTTCTCCTGCTTTCGTTCGCCTTAAACCATCCCTCTCTCTGTCTCTCCCCTGATTTTTCGAAGGCATTCCCTGCACACCCGTCAGTATCCGTCTCTGCTCCTCCGCTGGAGTAACGCGAGAGGAACAGAGAGGCAGTGACGGGGGCGAGAGGGTTCGAGAGCGGCCCAGACTGTTTGTTTAATGGTGGGAGTAATCGGCTGAGGGACATGGAAAGAATGAGTGGAGTTATTTACTCAGATGTTGTGCTGCTGTAGGTGTGAGGCTGGCGGTCCGCTGTGGGAACGGTCGCTTGCTTTTCTTGGTATCAGTGTCGTTTTCACGAGCGCTGTTTTTTCCCCCGCTCCAGCGGGCCTGTTTGTTCTGGATGGCATGTTTGATTATTTATCGTAAGGGAAGAGGGAGTAGCCGGAGCAATAAACATGTGACTACACTCTGTTTTGTTTTCCACGGAGAAGGCCATGTCCTTTAACAGATATTTGGAGGAGCAATAAACCTTTTATTTGCTTTCTGGGGGTGGCGGGGGGGGGGGGGGTGGTTGTGTCAGGAGGAAATGAAGATCAAAAAGGGGCTAATAGCGACTCCGCAGCGTTGCTGTTTGCTTTGAGTGCAACTTATTAACAGAAAATATTTTTGAAAGTCAGCTGCTATTGATTTTACACCCCCCTTCCACCCTGTTTGTTTTGTCAACTCGTTATTTTGGTGAACTGCGCGTTTCGAGAGGAAACTATGTAAATTTGTTTGAAGGAAGCAAAGATGGAAAAATTGTCTGTTATGCACAGTTTGCTTTGTTATCTATCAACAGCCAAGAACACATTGTCGTTTGAGTTCCATCTGCGGTGTTAAAAAGCAGTAAGAGCACTCCCCAGGGAGGGCTTTCGCCCAAAGCACAAAGGTTCTGTTTTTCCCCCCTTCTTGTTCCTTTTATATTGCTGTTGTTTTGGTTTTTGAATTTTTTTCCCTTATTTTTGTGTTTCTTCCAGGCTTTACAAGTTGCACGACAGATACTACTTCAGCAGCAGCAGCAGCAGCAGCAACAACAACAACAGCAACTGCAGAGTAGCTCTCTCAAGTCTCCCAAGACCAATGAGAAGCCAGCAGGCCTACAGGTAAAGAACAAGCCCTCTTCACCCTGTGTCTGTGCAAACACCCTCTGCATCGTGTCTAACCGCCGTTCTAGGGTTGACTGGACTGAGTGCCAGTCTGCCACCATCGAGTGGAAATTGGAAACGGCGGTATTTTAGTAGCGACAAGGCAACGCTACGGCTGGGCGGAAAATGTTTTTGTTTTTGTTCTGTTTTTCTGTTTGTTCGCCCTTCATGTGCTATTATAAGACAAAGTGTACCAGGGAAATGGCATAAACAGGAAATTAAGAAAGCCAGTGTACCGTTTGGGTATTCCAGATCTCAGAATTACAACACAACTGAAACCTCTGTCCGCCAATGCAAAGCTCAGCAGTGTTCAGACACACTGATCTGTGGCTATCCGCAATAACAAATTGTCATACATACTCTATTTACAGAATATGTAATGCATTTCACAGACCATGACCAGGCCCAATCTGGGAATAAATAATATATTTTAAAAATTATAGTTTAGTACTACATAGAGGCAGCAAATTAGGCTCTAAAATTGTCTGTGCTTACTTTCTCTGTACTTGTCTCTGTTTTGTGGTGTGTTGTGTTTCTGCTGGAATTGGCAGCTGGAATTGGAGCATGCTATGCATAATTTGTATTCTGCTGTCAGTCTGTGCGACCTGTTGTTGTGTGTTGTATTTTGGGTGTTGGCAGTGATCATTGGAACACATTTTTCATATCTAATGGGCAGGGTTTATTTAATTTCTGCTGCAGTATTGGTCCGTTTCGCAGCGTGTTGTGTTTTTCTCAGCCGTTGGCAGCAGGTATTTGAGCGTTTCTGTATAACTCACGTTGGGCTGTCAGTCATTGTGGTTCTTTGTGGTTTTCTGTGTTGGCAGCGTATGTTGAATTGTGTTTTTGCAACACTCGCCTGATAGTCAGTCAGGGCTTTTGTTTGTATGCAGTCTGTTGTGAGCCGGTGGTGGTATTTTGCTGCCGATGGCAGCGTAATTCACTGTTTGACTTCTCTGTTGCCAGTATGCATGTAGTGTTCTGCCGCTGTTGACCGCATATCACACGTACATACATTTTGTGTGATTCGTATGGATTGTCTGTGCTCTTGTCAGTCTGTGTATGGTGTTCTGGCATTGGCAGTACACACTGAAACATGTTTAGTGTAAGTCATACGGTTTGTCTGTACTCTTGTCAGTCTGTGTATGGTGTTCTGGCATTGGCAGTACACACTGAAGCATGTTCAGTGTAAGTCATGCTGTTTCTTTTTACTCTTGTCGGTAGATGTGGTCTTCAGGCATTGGCAGTACACATTGAAACATGTTTGTTTGTACTCTTGTCAGTCGGTGCATGGTGTTCTGCAGACAGCACACGCAGCGAAGCACGTTCTGCGTGACTTGTAAGGTTCGCCTTTTCTCGACTCCTTCAGTCAGTGAGAGGCGGTCGGCTGGCGTCGGCAGTGCACGTCGTAAACAGAAGTGCGTTTTGTGCGTTGTCGGTCGGCGAGGTGTTCTGTTGCCGTTGGCAGCGGGTAGTGCAGCCCGTGTTTTCGCCGGCGTTGCAGGAGTGACGGGGTCCGGGCATTTTCTCTGTTGTTGGACGGGATGAAAGGGGGACCTGGAAGAAAGGAAATGAAGGTGCTCCACTCCTCCTGCGGAGATCTGAGCTGCGGTGGGCCTGTGGAGCGCAGCTGTGTCCCTTTCATCAGTGCCACACCGAAGGTGCGAGGGAAGGAGCTCAAAAACCTTCACCGCCAACAGCAGGGGGCGCTGAGGAGCAGGGTAAACGGGCATTTATACGGGCGACCTTTGTGATGCAAAACAAATTTTTCACCAAAAAACCCCAACCCTTTTCATCTGGTTTCTGTTGTTAATAAGAAGCGCTTTCCCTGTCTGATGTAATATTTACGGTAATTTACGATCGATTTGAATTTGGGCGCCCGTTCGAGCCGCTGTATCTCTGTTTGAGCAGGAGGGTTGTTTGTTACAGTGTGAAATTACAAAGGACTGGAGGGCACGTTTGGTAATTAATACTGTGGCCTGTTATGTATGTGCGTGTGTGTATATATAATATTTAATACTCCCTCTCCCATAGGGGGTCTGTTTTAATGAGCTATTGTTGCGGCTGGGTCTAATGTCAGGTAGTGAAAGAAGGTCTTTGTTGTGCGGATGTCTAAGGAATAGCTCCGGAGGATGAAATATGACTGTGCTGACCTTTCAGTTGTGTGCGTATTTGTCAGGATTCAAATAAGTTGAAAGGATCAAACTAAACGGTTTCCCGAGTCAGGCTGGGAATTGTGTAGCAGAGGTCAACAGAGGAGGCCACTCGGCTGATTCCTCCGCCGAGCTGGTTGTTGGTACACAGCGAAGTACGAGAGCGTCTCCCGCAGACAAAGACAAAATTAAAATTCTAATTTATTAATGTATACAGCGAGCTTGCCCAACCTGTCACTCAGCTATTGAAAAGAGCCTGCCCACCCCCCCCCCCACTCCCCTCCCCTACCCGCGCTTATGAACCTCACAAGTTCAGGATGGCATCTAAATAAGTGGCAAATTGCCTCTGCTTTAATGTTACACGTAATGTTTTTTCCCTTGGATGATACTGACATTTTAAGTCACAAGAATTGTATAATCCTTTTTTTTCTTCCCCGCATGATAAATATTAATTTTACCGATACGTGTACTTGTCCCTAAACGTGAATCTGCATGTGTCTGAGCATGCGTGTGCAGTTCCCCCCACGTGTACCTGTGCGCATGTGTGTGTGTGCGCGCGTGTGACTGAGTGTGTCCGTGTGCCCATATCAGTGTACAATATATTTCTTGTTCACTTCTGGTCTCCTGGTGGTGGATAGGCCATCTCATTGAGACACTCAGGAGTAGCAATTTCTGAAACACTAGAATATAATGATGTAAAGGAGTGCTATTGCTCTCTTTACAAAGACAGGGCACCTGCATTAAGTCGGGCCTAAAAGACACTTAATGCGCAGCATTCGCTTTGTTGACGCCAGTCAGCGCTCTCCGCTTATGACTCGGAGTTGGCAGGAACAGGCAATCAAAAGAAACGAAATACAACAATTATGACGCACTTTGAGAGCGACGCCCTCGGAACCACAGAAGAAGGGCGTTGTGATGGAGAAGGCGGACGGTTATGGGTGGAGGGGCCCTCGTCTCAGCCGCCATCTTAGTGGTGGAAGGAGCTGAACGCGAGAGCGGCCTTTGCTTGCGCTTCGCCGAGAGGTGACCCGCTCAAAGCACATTTATATTTTCAAAAGAAGGAAGAAATCTTTAATGAAGCGGAATAACGATCCCAGGAAAAGAAATAATAAGCCTGGAAAAAAAATCATCAGTCCAAGGACCCGCACCGGCAATCGGTTTTAAACAGCTTTTTGGCTTTGTTTTTTTTCAACCTGTGGGGGGAGGGTGGTATCAGTGGTCAGATTTATGGGGGGGGGGGGGGGGGGGAAGCTTTGTTTAAAAGCTGCGTACCCTTTCTCTCAGGGTGTTCAATTTACCGAAATGTACAAACAGCTGCTGCTCGGGCCAAGAGGAGCTAAACACGGGGCCTAGCTGAAGCTAAACGTACTTGACTGGTCAAAAGCAAGTAAATTACTGACAGAATGACATGTGTAATTAAAAGAGTGCATGCCACTTTACCTCGTGGTTTACACCTACAGAGGAGCAAAAAAAGAGAGAGCGACTCCCACCTCGCTAATTACCGTTATCACTGAAATGGTAGGGTTTGAGTCATTAGTTCCATGTGCATTTAATTAGAGGCAGGCTGAAATTGGATTTAACTTATTACTTTTTCATGGATCACTTTCTTGTCATCACTTCAAATTGGATTGCAGCCCCAGGTAACTAATTAGGACGGCAGCCGGATCAGGAGAGGAGGAATAGGTAATTAGGCTCGACGCTGTCGGACCCTTGCTGATAGTCCACTCTCGCCGCGGAGGGGGGAAAAACCGAGCCTCGTTTGTAGCGCTGCCGAGAAGCCCACGCGGTTAACTACGCCGCGCCGCAAGGCATCGTGGGAAGGCTTGCGCCTCCTATAGGGGATTAGGCGACACGAAGCTGGGCCGGAGATGTTTTGTCGACGTGGTTCCACCATCATCAGTGTAATGGCAAGATTAGGCTTGTTAAAAATCGTGACTGTTGCCTTGATTGGGCTTTATTATTTATGTCGCTTGCTTTGAAAGCCTGTAAATGTTTACCTCGCGAGCTACTATGGCACATGAAGGCTTGCACTGATGTCTACGGTCTACAGTCTGCTGAACCAACTGGGAGAAAAAATATGGTTTTGGAGTTTAATTTAATTCGGCTGGTACATTTGCTGCCTTTCAAATGTAAATTCCCAGTACTGTAGATCACCTTGTTGTCAGTGTGTTTCTGTTGAGTGTAAGTGTAAGCCTTGTTAACTTGTCTCAATGAACGAAATACGAGAAGAAATCATGGCAACTAAATATTTGTACCTCTTCATAAGTTTTTAAATGAGGAAATCTCTTTCTTTTCCTCTCACTAACTCTATCGTATTAGTCTCACAGAGGGCATTCATGGGTCAAACGGAAATGGCTTTACGCTCAATGGAAGGCCACAGAATACCTTCAGTTCCCTCCGCATGCGTTGTCTCCCGCTTACGGGAGGAGAAACCCCGGTGTTCACCGTATTCACCGTAGAGGGGTGACACATGTCTGCCGCAGCGCGCCAATCTGTAACTCATTAGAGTGGAGTGTGGGAGCCAGCCCCGCCGTGGTTCTGCCGGCCCGATCGCTTCTGGAGCCGGGCCAGCCCCGCCGAGGTTCTGCCCGGACCGAGCGGTTCTGGAGCGGGCCCATTCCGCCGTCCGGCGCCTGGCCGCCAGCCCCGACGGCGAAGCCAGCTGAAACGGCGCGACAATGGGGCCCGGCCACTATCTCTCCGGGACCCGCGCCCAAGGTGTGGACCTCACCAAAATGAGCCTCGCTGTGAAGAAAAAGCCTTTCACCCGCTCCACGCTGTGTCCGTTTCTCACACACACTCCACGCTGTGTCTGTTTCACACACACACTCCACGCTGTGTCCGTTTCACACACACTCCACGCTGTGTCTGTTTCACACACACACTCCACGCTGTGTCTGTTTCTCACACACACTCCACGCTGTGTCTGTTTCACACACACTCCACGCTGTGTCCGTTTCACACACACTCCACGCTGTGTCTGTTTCACACACACTCCACACTGTGTGTCCGTTTCACACACACTCCACACTGTGTCCTTTTCACACACACTCCACACTGTGTCTGTTTCACACACACACTCCACGCTGTGTCCGTTTCACACACACTCCACGCTGTGTCCGTTTCACACACACTCCACGCTGTGTCTGTTTCACACACACTCCACGCTGTGTCTGTTTCACACACACTCCACACTGTGTGTCCGTTTCACACACACACTCCACACTGTGTGTCCGTTTCACACACACTCCACGCTGTGTCTGATTCACACACACTCCACGCTGTGTCTGTTTCACACACACTCCACACTGTGTGTCCGTTTCACACACACACTCCACGCTGTGTCCGTTTCTCACACACACTCCACGCTGTGTCCGTTTCACACACACTCCACGCTGTGTCTGATTCACACACACTCCACGCTGTGTCTGATTCACACACACTCCACGCTGTGTCTGATTCACACACACTCCACGCTGTGTCTGATTCACACACACTCTACACTGTGTGTCCATTTCACACACACTCCACACTGTGTGTCCGTTTCACACACACTCCACGCTGTGTGTCCGTTTCACACACACTGCTGAAAACACAATGAGCAGGTACGAATGAGCTGCTGGGGGAAAATAGTATGTTGTGAAATATTTGAATAATGCCAATACAAGGTTTATTAAATTGCATTAAAGGTGACGAGCATCCATGTGTAGATGTTTGAGCAGTAACTACAGTGTGTGTGTGTGTGTGTGTGTGTGTGTGTGTGTGTGTTAATGTCTCAAACACAGACCAAAGAGAAGGGCTGGCGGTAGTGGCGGTAGGTCTGGAGGTAGTGAGGAGGGAATTCCTGTTCATAAGTCGCTGTTGCTTTGCAATGACATCACACGCCAGGAATGATCAACATATCACAGATACCGCACGTCCCAGCGACCGAGGGGCAGACTCGTTCGTTCCATCGTTTGTTTTTCTTGTCATATTGTAAAAATGTATTATGTGTACTGTGTATATTAGAAACAGGTTTCGATAATTCTGTCCGAATGAAGTCATCCCATCTATTTCCAGACAGTCTGCCTCGGCCCGTGAGCAAGTCTCAGACATCAGATGCCTGTCGTTCCGACTCCCGTCACAGAGCTAAAAGCGCCCCACCGCCATTTTCAGGGCCCCCAGGTTCCCTCCCAGCACTCCCTTCCCATCATCTTTCTTTACATCATGTGTTTCTCCCTCACTGTCCTGATGCCAGACATGTGCTGTTGGAGGGTGATTCATCCCCCCTCCCACCCCTTTGGGTAGAGAGAGGATGTATATACTGTAAGCTATTGATAACACGTATACAAAATGCCTGTTTATCAACAGCAATGATTTCTACCGCAAATGTGTCTGCCGTACCAAACACGGGCCCTATTGTTTATCGCCGTCGATTTATTGTGGTTGGCATCGAGGGGTCCAAGCGTGTCGTTGCGCTGTTCTTTGTTTGCAACTATGGCACGTTCCAGCTCGGGGACTTTCCAAATTCTGTGCGACAAAGGACGGCAGAGATAAGAACGGGTTTGCGGGTGGGACCTGCGCCTTCTTTTTAACTCGCTTCTTTTCCTTTTCTTTTATTCTTTTTAAATAAAAAATGCGACCCCTGACCTTAGTCTGATAGCTCATACTGATAAAAGAAATAAAAAAACAGGTACGGAATGTATTAGTCGACGCCGCAATCCGAAAACGATAGCCGCTTGCGCTGTTGCACGCTTTCGTTTTTTCCGACTTGCGGATGGGTTCGGATGCGAAATGTGCGGAGAGGGAAAGGGGGGGAAGGCATGGGGTGAGAAGTTGACGTGTTGGCGAAATGTAAACACGCTGAGGTGGACTAACAGGACAGCGTAAGGCAAGTGAGGGTCACAGATACAGTCCCTGGCCAACACAACATGGAATATGAATGTTTTAATGTTGAATCTGACAACGGATTAGGCCCCATAATGATAACACTGCATTTCACACATTGTGGTGATGGCAATTTGCGGTAAAGGGGAACAACATAGTTTAGATTACAATGAATTAAACATTGTAACCAATTTAAAAAATGATTTGATTGCAGCTTGAATTGCATTGTAGGATACTTAATCCTTCTAAACAAAAACCCCTCTCACAATATTATTCCTTTCTCAGTGGCTGCATTGTGCATCTTGACAGCAGTATTCATGTTTATTTTCCCACACAGTTGAACTGTTTCTTATATGACGTATTTCTAAATATAGTCCTTGACAACTCATGTAGAATACATGAAAAATAAAATTTCCCCTCCCACTTATATTAGGTTCATAAAAAACATGAAAGATGTGCCACTGGATTTAGTGATTAAATATGAAAATGGTATCCTGTTTTGACTAACTGAAATCCACAGTAGACGTAACATAAAGCAAGCACAACAAAATCGGAGGCATGGTGGCATATTAACACAGGAAACTGTAGGCAAATTAAGTGGCGATAACTCGAGGGATCCTTTTTTTTCACACGGAAATTAAAGTGATGAAATTGTGAATAAGAACTTTTATTGCTTTTTTTTTTGTAATCCAACCCTAATCACTCAACACTGGTTGAGTTGAACGCTTGTGGCGTGTTTGGGAGTGTTTTTGAATTAGCATGTTTAGGGGAGAAAGTGGGGTTGAGTAGGGGCTTTTTTGTGCACCTGAGATTAAAGTGTAATGGAATAAGTGACACACAATATCTTAAATGTCTTTGGATAGTTTACATTTCTGTGTGTGTGTGTGTGTGTGTGTGTGTGTGTGTGTGTGTGTGTGTGTGTGTGTGTGTGTGTGTGTGTGTGTGTGTGTGTGTGTGTGTGTGTGTGTGTGTGTGTGTGTGTGTGTGTGTGTGTGTATTATTCACACACACACATGTCATTGTTTCTGTAAGAAATGGTCTTCTGTAGAGGGTGGGAGTTCTTTGTTTAATTTAATTTTAATGAAAGTGATCTGGTGAACTTCTTAATTACTATAACTCTTGGCCATAAAATGGGAATCTGTGGATAATTCAGAAAGTCTGGTTTACCACTATGTTATTTAATAGTAAAGTGAGATTATTATTACCATATCCAAGTGTGTTTGTATAAGGGTATCACAAGAATATATAAATATTTCTACACATTGGTGCATTTTCTTAATTAATTAATTTGTTTGTTTGTTTGTAGTTATTTATTTACTGATTTGCTTATTTATTTGCCGGGAACGGCTACCGTGTGTGTGTGTGTGTGTGTGTGTGTGTGTGTGTGTGTGTGTGTGTGTGTGTGTGTGTGTGTGTGTGTGTGTGTGTGTGTGTGTGTGTGTGTGTGTGTGTGTGTGTGTGTGTGTGTGTGTGTGTGTGTGTGTGTAATGTGGAGTGTGGGTGTGTAATGTGGAGTGTGTGTGTGTGTGTGTAATGTGGAGTGTGTGCGCGTGTGTGTGTGTAATGTGGAGTGTGTTTGTGTGTAATGTGGAGTGTGTGTGTGTGTGTGTGTGTGTGTGTGTGTAATGTGGAGTGTGTGTGTGTGTAATGTGGAGTGTTTGTGCGTGTGCGTGTGTGTGTGTGTGTAATGTGGAGTGTGGGTGTGTAATGTGGTGTGTGTGTGTGTGTGTGTGTGTGTGTAATGTGGAGTGTGTGTGTGTGTAATGTGGAGTGTGTGTGTGTGTGTGTGTGTGTAATGTGGAGTGTGTGTGTAATGTGGAGTGTGGGTGTGTAATGTGGTGTGTGTGTGTGTGTGTGTGTGTGTGTGTGTGTGTGTGTGTGTAATGTGGAGTGTGTCCTTGTCATTGCCCATTTAAGCCGCAGCCTCACACAGCACCCTAGGCTGTGACACGCTCGCTCATATTTCCACTTAAACACAATGAGCCAGGAAATGAGCTTCATATTTCGGTGCTGTCGACGGAACGTCATGTGAACACATTTTTCAGCGCTTGTTCTGGTTATTCCAGGAAAGAATTCTCCAGGATCAAGCTAAGGCTTGGGATGATATGTGGTTGAAGTTAATAAAAGTAAATAAATAATTTTAAAAAACGAAACAATAAAATCTATACAAGCCATAATGCATCAATACCTATGTGTAATTATTGCATGCTGGTATAGGCACAGGATTTAAGAGAGAGGAGGAGAGAGATAGAGAGAGAGAGAGGGAGAGAGAGAGAGGAGGCTTGAACTGTGTGTCTGCTAAATTTATCATGAAGCCTTTGGGAGCACTGAAATGAGAACAGTGGCCTATTACTGCTAAAAAGGTGTTTTATTGAGAATATTCTGACGCGCTACCCCAGGGAGCAGGGGAGGGAGTGCAGTATGGTCAGAGGAGAGACCACTGCTGCACTGTGTGTGTGTGTGTGTGTGTGTGTGTGTGTGTGTGTGTGTGTGTGTGTGTGTGCGCAGGCGCGGGCGCGTGTGTGAGTATGTGTGTGTGTGTGTGTGTGTGTGTGTGTGTGTGTGTGCGCGCGTGTGCATGTGCGCGCGTGTGAATGTATATGTTTGTGTGCTTGAGTGTGCGTGTATGTGTGTGTGCATGTGTGTGCATGTTTGTGAGTGAGTGCGAACATGTGTGTGCGCGGGCATGTGAGCGTGTGTGTGCACTTTGGTATCGCAGTATATATTTGTGTGTGTGTGTGTGTGTGCGTGTGCATGTGCAGGAATTGTCACTTTTGACACTTGTGGACTTCCAGTGTTTTATACAAGCAGTGGTTTGTTATGGATGCTTGTGGTATTTCGTTTTTCCCATAGTTTATTTTTGAATGTGAATATTTTCTTACAGCTTAGATGACATTTGCAGATATCTATTTAGCGAAAGGTTATGAACTTTTCCTTTGTTTAAGTGTGCCTATATGATGTTTATCTGTTGTTATTGCCTCCACAGTGAAGTGGTAGGATTATAATGTTTATTAAAAAATGAAAACCTGCTTATGTCGAAAATACTTTACAGATTATATGAGGTTACTTATAATATGACTTTTCCCCTAATATTCAAAATATATGCTCTATGGAGAACTACATGAATGCTAATATATTTGTTTAAAGGGGCATTTCTTTAGTTTTTCTGTTAGTATCATGCTTTATAAAGACAACCAGCAGGGGGCAGGCTATTGTTTTCCTATGTCAATGTTGTGTACTGTCTTTCAACTCATAACAAAATATATTTAAACAGTTTTGTCTTTAGAACTAATCATATTGATGCTGTTGTGCTTTACTAATGAAAGTGTTTATGTCTAATTATTATATCAAATATTAGACTTTTATTTCCATTTTATTCCTATCCTTTTAACAGTTAAGATTGGGCAATTGCATTTCTTATAGTGTTTTAGGAAAAGTGCTCTAGGAAAAAAAAATAATAATTTATATATATATATATATATATATAGAGCCTTAACTGAAGCACACTTAAAGGGTTTTTTTCTTCTGCATTATTCGTTTGCAATTTAGCTATTTAAAATATATTAGCTTTTTTCTTCTGTTTCATTTTAAATGGAGTTCCCCGTAAACATTCTCAGTGCACAAAAACAATAAACAGCCGATGGCCAGTAATTCTCTCCTCCCCCCCCCCCCCTCTCCAGCCCAGCTAGCCCTGTTTACTTATCTGTTGTTTAATTAAAGGCGTTCTTTTCTCCCGCCTCCCCATTGTTTCAATAGCAGGGCCGCAGCCTCTGCAGGGGTCAAAGGGTTAACAGCCGTCAACTGCGCTCTCTTTAAAGGGGCCCCCACACAAAGGCGTTTCTTCACCTGCAGTCACGGCCCACGGCCCCCCGCCGTGCGGCCCATTTGAATTGATTATGTTTAGGGGGCCGGTTGTGATTGGTGGAGAAGGGCGTGGTTGATTGGATAGTTTTGTATCTTGTCAGCCGGGGAGCAACCTTGCGCGTGCAATCTGTCTGTATCCCGAGGAAAAGCCAGAGACGCCACAGCACAGCGTTAGCCTGCCTCTCTCTCTCTCTCTCTCTCCGTCTCTCTCTCGCTCCTCTCCTCTCTCCTCTTCGCATGGCCCAGCTCTGTGTTTACCCTGCCAGCTAAATGGAGTTTGTCAGGTTTGTCAATATGATTGATTCTGCAATTTCTGCTAGCTTTTCTTGTGTAAAACTTGACAATTTAATTTGTCCAGGGAAAAAAGGGGGGGAAAAGAGGCTTTGTGTTTCCCTCTTTGTGGCGTTTTATCATTGCGAGCGTTAATTTCATCAGGCAAGTTTGCTTAAGGAGCACGGGAGGCGCGTCGGTGTTCTGAGAAAGGCGGTAGGGTCTGCTCTTAGCCTGTGTTCTCTGACCTGTGGCTGAAGCTAAGATAAGTGTCATGAGGTGTGTGTGTGTGTATGTGTGTGTGTGAGAGAGAGAGAGTGTGTGTGTGTGTGTGTGTGTGTGTGTGTGTGTGTGTGTGTGTGTGTGTGTGTGTGTGTGTGTGTGTCTGTGTGTGTCTGTGTGTGTTTGGTGTTTAGTATGACCAAAACCTGTGTTTTGTTTTGATGTTTATTTGTGTCCAAACTGCTATGACTGCATGAAGTTTTTGTTTTTTTGTTTTTCTTCATTTGATTCTTTGGTTTTGGTTATATCAGTAGTATTAGTGGTCATTTATTTCTTGTTTGTGTAATATTTGTTTTGATTGCTGTTGTGTTTAGATTGCTTTGTATTATTAGCATGTTTGAGTAAACTAGTCAAGGTAGCAGCTTGTTTGATTTGCTTATTTGTTCATTTAAAAGTTTAGGGCAATGACAGAGTATGTGTGCATATATAGTTTATTATTTATCTACATGCTGATGTTCAGTTTGTAATTTAACATTTTCTGCATGCATTTCATTTTTCATGTATTGTTTAATGTGACGTAAGAAAGGTTTACTAAATAGATAGTTCACTTGTGTGTGTGTGTGTAATTGTTGATTTGTGTGCGCCTTTTTGTTGAAGAACTGTGTGGGTCCAACGTAAAGGCATTGTGGAGTTGGAGGGAAACGATGGGGGTTTATTCTCTCATCGCTCTGTCATGTAAAATTAAGAGAGTGGGAAGCGGAGCTCCGTATTTGACACCGTCTCAGTGTTACCGTTTAATCTAAGTGTAGTCACCAAAAATGTCAACAGCAGAATCTTCCTGAGTCCCGTTTTGAGGAGGGGGGTAGAGCTCTCAGGAAATGGGTGGTAGGGTTGGAGCACTCTGAATCAACTTCCATCGCTGCCAGGTCAATTTAACCCTGCCCAAAAAAAACCCCAAGGTACTAGACAAAAGGCAGCTCTCCACTTTGCGGTAGTTTAAGTTTTAATGATGCCAAAGCTGCAGGAGTATTCCAAATTAAATCGCTTTAATCAAGTGATACAGTAACACACGTCTTGAAAGATGTACACAGTTCTAATGTTTGGGGTCAGTTTTTTTTTTTATGTTTCCCCCTCGTCGGTATAGTTTCATTAGTAACTCTTAATTGACTTAGTTCTTTTTCAGTGCGCATTGTTGTTCCAGTTTTGGGCCGGAATTGAAGTGACACGTATGGTTTGTGCTCGTTTTTGTGTGTGTGTGTGTGTGTGTGTGTGTGTGTGTGTGTGTGTGTGTGTGTGTGTGTGTGTGTGTGAGAGTGTGTGCGCAGGAAGAGGCGCATAGGTAATTACTGGAACGGGGGAAAAGTTGGAGCCGTGCGGCGTGTGTACTGTAAAGCCAGCAGCTGTGAGGGGACTGCTGTGTGTGAGTGCTGGAGTGAGACCTGATTGGGTTGACAGTTTGTAATCAAAGTTGATTTATTGTTCATTAGTAGTGCATTAGTCCTCTCAGGCAAGGCCGTTATTTGTGCAGTGGCCTGTCAAGGCGAGGGGCTGCCAGCACCTGTCATTTCTAAACCATGACATAGGCAACCAGATATTACTCTAAACTCGGAGAGTGGTGCATCTGGGCAGCAAGTTTGTGCTCGGGGTATCTTTTACAAGTCTCTCTCTCCCCCCGCTTTGTAGTGCGGAGACGGGGGAATACTTTAGCGGTGATACTGAAACGTCCCAGCTGTTTTCTTTTCTTTCGACGTCCCTCTCCTGGTTTTGAAGACTAAAAATGTTTTTTTGGAACGGAGAACTTGTGTTCCTTATTGTGCTCGGTTGTGTTGGGTTGCTGTGAATTTCTGTAATTCATAAATGTTATGTTTTTTTCTGTACAGTGCTCCAACTTTGGTAACTTCCCCCAAAATAATTGTTTTATGAGGATTTTTTTATTTTCTTTTGGAATAATGTAAACCCACATTCAGGGTAAACATGAACCAGATGCCCAACGTGCTTTTATTTTGTAATGCTAAGTTTTGACACTCCTCAAAATCCTTTTCAAAATCTGAAACCGCATAAAATTGAAACATTATTCTTCACAGAAAATTGTGTTCTGGGGCAAATAGAAACTATCTGGACAGGCTGAAGTTTCTCTCCTTCTGTATTCCATATTCAGATGTTTACACAGGGGCACACAGTTTTTGTTCCAGACATATTTTGGGCCCATTCGCACCCACCAGACAGCTGCTGACATTTTTTTTTTTTTTTTCAATAATTGAGCGCATGGCTTTCTGACACACAAAAGACAACAACATGGGCCCGAAGAAAAGCAACACAATTTGCCGGGCTCATGTCTGCCGTCATGGAAACAAGGATTAGTTTTTGTGTTGTTGGTGTGCACAGAATGGAAACAATCTGCATGAGGATGTGTTGGGCATTGTCTTTGGCAAATTTTCATTTGAAGGGGATTTTAGAGGCTGTGATCTTAATTAAATCTCAACTGACTCAAATAAGGCGTCTGAAGGCACGCACTGTTGCGTAACCATAAATCATTGGGGTTTGTGCCCACGGGAAGAGGGGGAGTGATGTTGTTGAGGTGCAGGAGTTTTTGGAGAGGGCGAATGGCGGAGCCTGTCTTGTCATTACTCATTTTTGTAGCATATCTGAAACCTGTGTGGAAAGTGGCCAATCTGCATAACGGGGCGTGGTCTGAGAGGACCACAAGTGAGTCAACCGTCCTGAGGGTCGGTGTTTCTCGAGTTACGCTAGTCACGTCGCCTCTCAGCTTGAGATATAGATTTGTTTTAAAATGACACTGACTGCTCGTTTACAATGTGCCTTCTTTTAAGTTGAGGTAAATATGGTTACATTTCATTTTTATTCTCTTTTTTTTTGTCATTGCTTTTAAGGGTGGGGGGGGGGTGCGCATGTCAGTATCTTTGAAAATAAATATACAAACTGCATAAACAGCAATGATAGTTTTTAAAGCAACTTTATTCAGTGTTGTTACGTAAAGGTACGGGGGCACACGTGTAGTGTTGATGAAGCAGAAGTGAAGCTAAGATTGTTTTGCATTTCCTTTACCGAGAAGCACACGTTTTTAGTGTAAGTGTTAAGGGTGGGGGGCACACTCAGCGGTGGGCACCTGCAGTCTCGCTCCCTGACTGTGGGAACGGTCCGACACCACGCTGCTCAGCTGTTATTGTTAGGTGAAACACTCGCTCACTTCGCCTAGTAGTTTGTTTATTTTGTGGAAAACGGGCCCGGCTTCGCTGAAAACTTGTTTGTTTGTGGTTTAAAAGTTAATTAAAATGCAATCTCCAGTTTTGTTTTTACAGTTGCTGCGTACCGGCCTTACCCCCCCCCCCCCCCCCCCCCCCTGAATATATATAGTAAATAGGGGAGAATGTGACTTTGATTATCCTGTTTATCTGCACTGTAAACGTTTGTAAAGATGGAATTTGAAAGATGGAAGGGGGAACTACAGGAGGCTTAGCAAGGCAGGGAGAGTTTAATCTCTCTGTCTTTTTTACCTTTTGCTTATGCTGCCCTGGTGCTGGTGTTCTGTCTGTTTTCTCAAACAATGCCATTATTAATACCCATGTTGGAAATGGGGATAGCATATATTATTCATTTGCCACAAATACTGAATTATTATTATGAGTATTATTATTATTATTATTATTATTATTATTATTTATTAATTTCCCATAATACATTAATAGTGTAAACCGTAGTATAAGCTTTAACGTAGTCTGCAGTGCTCTGGGCTATATGTGTGGTTTTTTCATGTATTTTCTGGGTAAGAATTTGCTGGGAAAAAATGCTCTCAACATGAAGCATTTCAATAAAACCCCCGGATCAGAAATGTGATCTTGTTGAAGACTAATTATGTTCACGCATAGCTTGAACACAGCGCACGGCGTGAAATTCTCATTTCACCCGTGTTTCATGCCCTATCACACGCCATCTCGGATGGAGTGCCACTGCAGCCCCACTACCCCAGACAAGGTAAACCAATAGCATCAAAAAAGATTGGCCTCTGATTTCTCAAGGGCTTGTTATTTTGTACTTTTCAATTCTATTTGATGTCTTGACAAAACAAGACGACACTAGGGAGCGGACATTAAAATTAGATTTTTTTTTTTTCTTTCCTCTTCCCCTCTTCATCCAACCTGTTCGTACATGGCCAGCTTAATTTCTGCCATGGTCTCATTGAAGTCTGCATTTTTTCCTCACAATTACTCTTAATTGCCCCGCTACCAGGAGGGAGGCTAGCCTAGCGTTGGGCCTGCTCGCCCGCACTCCTTCAGCGCGTTTCGACCTTTGGCTTTCCGAAAGCACGTTGGCTAGAAGGAGTCTTCATTAAGTCAGAATCAGTGAATCTGAAGATCGTCAGAAGCGAGGGCGATGCGGGCTCATTAGAATACCGTCTCCACCGCCGCACCCGCTCAAAACGCACCGGAGAAGTTGGCTTCTCGTCTCTCGCAGCCCGCCTTAACCAGATGTTACATGTTGTGTTCACACGGAGCGCCTCTGTGTCTAAAAGCATGTACTTAATGCAAATATCGCTCCTCTGATTTACCGCCTCGTCATTTCTGATGATTTCCCTGGAACTGGAATTAGCGGTATTTTAAGACGAGATGTTCTTCAAAAATTACAGCCAAACCAGCAGAGGGTGGGGGCGGGGGGGGGGGTTTGGGGTCGTTTGGGGGGGGGGGGGGTGGGTTATTTAGATGTAAAGCAAATTATTTCTTTAAAAAATGATTTATTTGTACCCTTTACATGCAAAAAGATTTTATTTGCATGATATATTTGTAAATTAAATTAGCAAAAGCGTGTTTTGCGTAGCTCACACATTTACCTAGGAAAACCATGAGAAGTAAGAACGGTGCATTATAATTGCATAGTAAGTATTGTCAAGACCTTATGCTATTAAGACATGCACTGGCTTTTATAATGATGCCCAGATCAGAACTAGCATACAGGCAGCTAGCATGGCCTGAGATACAGGGGAGTGCTTGTGTCAGGTGTGCAGTTTTTGAGGTTTCTCTGAATGAAGTCAGTGCTGGTGTCGAAGTGCGCTTCAGAGAAACACGTTTCAGCTCTGTATCAGACGTGTCACAGCTAAACCATCCACTGAAAGTGGCAGGGAAAAATTATGGGGGAATAGAAACACTTTCAGTTCTCATATAATAAAATTCTAATATTCTTGACAGAGTCATTTTGGATTTATCTGAAATTGCAAGAATTTACTACAAATCTATCACAGATTTAGTTTTACATATTTAGTAAATACTAGTCTATGTATTTTTGCACATATTTTGCACATATTGTAGAAATATACCTGGCAATTTGTATCATTTTGCCCAAGATGGACAATTTTCCTCAGTGAAAATTTTATTTAATGAATTTTCATTTAATTTTACAATACTTAATGATATAAATGATAATAATTCAGTTGAATGGTTTTATTATTAACCATATGACGTGTTTCTTTTTCTCATTTTGGGTGCTTAGTTTTTGTCCTTGCTGAAATATAAGGCAATCTTTATGTTATTGCGTGTTTGTGTCTGTCTGTGTGTTAGTGTATACATGTACAATATGTCTTTGTTTGTGTGTAAACATACAGTGTGTTTGTGTGTGTGCATGTTCGGTGTGTATGTGTGTAATGTGTGTAGATGTGTATGTGTGTATACAGTGTGACTGTGTATTTGTGTGTATGTGTAAGTATTTGTGCGTGTGCAATTTGTTTGTGTTTGTATATTTGTGTGTGTGTATATTTGTGTGTATTTGTGTGTGTGTGTGTATTTGTGTGTGTTTGTGTGTGTGTGTAAGTATTTGTGTGTGTTTGTGTATTTGTGTGTGTGTGTGTCTGTGTGTGTGTGTAATTTGTGTGTATGTATATGTGTGTGTGTATATTTGTGTGTTTGTGTGTGTGTGTATATTTGTGTGTTTGTGTGTGTGTGTGTGTGTATATTTGTGTGTTTGTGTGTGTGTGTGTGTGTGTGTGTGTGTGTGTATATATGTGTATGTGTGTTTGTGTGTGTGTGTGTGTGTGTGTGTGTGTGTTTGTGTGTGTATATTTTTGTGTGTTTGTGTGTGTGTGTGTGTGTGTGTGTGTATGTGTGTGTGTGT
Organism: Conger conger; assembly: GCF_963514075.1. NCBI lineage: Eukaryota > Metazoa > Chordata > Actinopteri > Anguilliformes > Congridae > Conger > Conger conger. Next base: position 11,937,846 of record NC_083773.1, read on the forward strand.
ATATTTGTGTGTTTGTGTGTGTGTGTGTGTGTGTGTATATTTGTGTGTGTGTGTGTGTGTGTGTGTGTGTGTGTGTGCACTCTGTGGGTTTGGTCTCAGGGTAGCAGGCCTGTGCTGGTATATTGCCTACAGTCACATCCCAGCTGTGTGGGAATGTTCCAGGTTTTGAATGTTTATGTACAAGAGGCACCTGGAGCGCGCCACACCTTACTGAAATTCATAAACGTCAGCTATTTCTGGCACGCTCAAGCCCTGCTCCTTTTTCTCACATGCAGATAGCTGTAGAGGATATTCTGTGTATAATGTGTCACGTTTACTTTGTTCCTCTCCAATCAGGCCTGAATTTGGGTGAAATCCACACTTACATTTACCTTCAAATAATTCATATATATTTTTGTTTTTGTTTAGTTTTTTTCCTATTGGCATTGCTTGTAGTCTAACAGGATGATCCTGGCTGTAACCGGGAGATAGGGGAAGCTTCTAAATGGGATTTCTCTAAATGAATACCAGCGAACTGTGTTTTCTTTAAATGAGCATGACACACCAGCCGGAGCAATATTTTTTACTTAAAGTGCTCCCTCCCGCCCTTCTCCTCAATAGCCCCCTGTCTTTAGCAGATTTTCAGTCATTCAACACAGGATTAAATGGTAGTAGTTACAATGATCAATAGGTTAAGAACCGTACAATCCCTCTTGCTGCTAATGACCTCGGTAGTAATGGGTAATAAAATGTGGGCAGTAATAGCCTGCTGCCGAGGCGGTGAGCTCCGAGGACGTCTCGTGTTACTTACAGCGCGCGAGGAGCCGGCCAGATCGAGACGCGGGCACGCTTTGCATGCGTTCTGTACCGCGGGCGCTGGAACGGCTGTTCAAAGAGAGGCTATTCTGATTCAGACCGCGTTACCGACTGTTAGATAATAAGGTTTGGAAATGTTCGCGACGGTGTGTTCATTCACTGCGCTTCTCTCCTCCTGTGTTGTGCCGTATTGGCGGTGTTGCGTATCAGAGCGCTAGAAAAGGGTGATGTAGTGTGCGTAATTTAATAAGAGCCGAAATGGCGGAATAACGATTGAGAGAACCATTTAAGATAATCCGGCATGAATTAAAATATCCAATTGCATATAAAACGTATCTAATAATTTCTTGAATGACAGTCTGGCGGTGGGTTAGTAATGCGGGGCACAAAGCGAAAGTCACGTAAGCCAACGCCAGTCCTTCCTGGAGATGGACTGCCTGGTTGACCTTCAGAAAACATTTTTAGTTCATCAAAATTAGTGATGCTGAGAAATAAGGACATCAGTGCATAATGACTGTGAAATTAAGGATGGGCCACGGCTATGCAAATGACAGGACAAGCCATGTGAAAAAGTCAAGATGGACTGCATATTAAGACATAATACAGGGAGAATTAATATTGCATTTTCATTCTCCCTCTGTCTCACCATGGAAATGAGAATTGTTAAGTGCCCCCAATCCCGTATAGAACACAACCTTCTTCCCCCGCCAGGAAAGGGAGGAGGGAGAGGGCCTTTAATCACACGGGTGAAAATGGCGAGGGATGAAGTTTACAGTGTGTGTCCACGTCACAGCCTTGTGTCTGACATTGCTACCTTTACATCATCCTGGAGGAACAAGTTATTCAATATAAGCACCCCGCCCCCCCCTCCTCACCCCCGTTTTCTTTCTGTTTAACGTTATATTCCGACAAAACGAATGATGTGCCACTCTCGCCGCCCGTTAGAAAGTACACATCACTCGCTAAATAGATTCTAAACAGCTAAATTGCATTCAAAAGTGCATGAAAAATTCAAAGGGGTGTCGTTAGGTATGAGCCGGGATACAATTTGGGTAACCTTGGAGGAGACAGACTGTCATCCTAATGTCCGCGTCGCTATCAGACGAAGACATCAGCCATCGAGCCGCGCGGCGCGGCTTCCCCCGCCACGGCGCGCCGACATGTTAACAGTTGCAAATGTGAAACGTTATCAAGTTCATCTCTGTAGCTGTTTGTCACTAAAATGTCACAGAAAGGAGCTTTTAATGGTATCGCGCATCATAGGAGAGACTGGCAGAATCCAGACGAGCCCAGAATTCAGAGTGCCTTCCGAGCAATTAAGGAAGCCAGACAAGCACGGGGTCCCGCTCAATGTCATAACACACGGCCTGAGGAGTCGCGCACTCGCACCTTTTTTGTTTGAGTTAGTTAGGGCTTCGACTAATTATTTCTCTATACTCCTCATAGCATTTGGGCCAAGTCATGTGTCCAGTAAACTTACTTTGTTCTTTAATTATAAAACTGTGTGTTGCACCCTGTCCCACAACATTCCAGGGCTGTTTGTTTGAGTTAGCCAACGCTTCGTCTAATTTTATCTGTGTACCTCTTAGCATTTGGGTGGAGTCATGTGTCTGGTAAACTTACTTTGTTCTTTATTCATTATAAATCTGTATGTTTAATACATGTTTAATGTACCTCAGCTTTCTGGGCTTCACGTTGACCTGACTCGTATGACAGAAGTACAGCAGGGGGCTCGAATGTTGTGAGCCGGGGAAGGCTTCAGAAAGCACGCCATTTCACCCTGGGCCACTCTCGGTGATAATGGGCTGTGTCCTTGTCAGCGGAGGGCTCTTTGCCGGAAAGGCGAGTTACAGTAGAAGCTCCTGGAGCTGCTCAAACGCTGCGGGGCTATTTCAAGTCTGAAGGTCTCGTGACGCTGCCGCTTCAGGTGCTAGTATCGGTTGCGGTGATGATACTTCACACAGTTTCTCCTGTTGTCGGTGGGCTAGGCGACGTTATTCTGACAGCGTCAAACTGGGGGCTTCGGCTAGTTTTCCTTCCGTCTCCTTGCAGGTTTGGGTGTCTCTGCTTGCAGTGACTTCAGTAGAACGGCTGTATGATGTCATTGGCTTTTCTGTTTCTGTGTAGCTGTGTAGGCCCTGCAGCAGGTTTCTCAAGCTCTATTATTCCAGTGTCAGTGGCTGTCAGCATCTCCGCTGATATCAAAATTCTCTTTCTGTGGCAGTAAGTTCTATACAGTCAGTGGATGGCAGTTGCAGGCTTGATAACAATATCTCTCCCTCCCTCCCTCTCTGTGTCTCCCTCTCTCCCTCTCCCTCTCCCTCTCCCTCTCTCTCTGTCTGTATGCAGGTCCCAGTTTCAGTGGCTATGATGACACCACAGGTGATAACTCCACAGCAGATGCAGCAGATTCTCCAGCAGCAGGTCCTGAGCCCTCAGCAGCTCCAGGTTCTTCTTCAGCAGCAACAGGCCCTCATGTTACAGCAGGTGAGATACACATTGCGCCCCCTATGGCCACCATCAGTACTGCACATAGAATGACCTCTGGCTCCATCTACTCACTCCCAGAGTGAACTGTGTGGAATGCATGTGGCGTGTGTTTGTATTGGGACCCAGTCTATCAATACGGAAGTTCAAACAATATTTCCCTTTTGTTTAGCCACGTTTAGCAAATGAACCCAGTTAATATCTAAGCTTATTATTATGGAAAATCTTTAATGTGGTTTTGTTCCTCTGTGAATGTGAGTGGAGGAAGCTAATCGCGTGATTTCCTTCTGTCGTGTCTCCTTGAACTCTCCTGGCTTCTACAGCAGCAACTTCAAGAGTTTTACAAAAAACAACAGGAACAGCTACACCTTCAACTCCTCCAGCAGCAGCATGCAGGGAAACAGAGTAAAGAGGTATGCAAATATCCATCCTGTAAATGAAAGAGAACACCACTGTACACTCTGCCAGTAACAGGCTTTCACACACACACACTCATACACACCGTGCAATGAAAGCCATGTTTATGCTTTTTACAGAAGTAAACAGATACCCCTATAAATCCCAAAATGCCAAAGGGTTTCCGGAAAAAAGAGAGAGAGAGATGGAGAGACAGAGAGAGACGGGAGGAAATGTCTAGCATATAAAGAAAGGAAGAAATGTCTAGCATATAAATCTGAGAGACTGCCTTTGTAATTAACATGGAAATGGCACGGGGAGAGAAGGCATGTAATTGTGAGATATCAGCGCACTGAGCGCTCCCAGCTTTGTTGCTCTCTCGCTCTCTCTCTCCCTCTCTCTCTCTCTCTCTCTCTCTCTCTCTCTCTCGCTCTCTCTCGCTCTCTCTCACTCTCTCTCTCGCTCTCTCTCTCTCTCTCTCCCTCTCTCTTTGCAGTAGGACTGGCTCATCAGAAGTGGCTCAGTGCGTGTTAATGACTCGCGGATACAGGCCTCACTCTGGACAAAGAAATGATTATTGTGCGGTCAAAAGAAGTTCAAAGACAATCAGGGATTTTTGAGTTTTCCCCCTCTGAGAGCTGTGTGAGGGGGTGGGGGGGGGGAAGCACATAAATTAAGCCCAATGTAAAAAAAAAAAAAAAGAAAAAAAAATTGCATTCTCCAAGCATCGACTTCAAAGTCCCGGCTCGCTAATTAATGAACCGCGAGCCTCAGTTTGGACAAGTTGTGGTGCGATGCTTCCATAAATCAACGTGACAGCGCCGTTCCTCCACCTCAGATAGGGGCTGTCATCGAGTCGCATCTGATGTAAACACGACAAGCCGGGGCGAGGGGGCGGGGTGGGGGGGGATGAAGAAAGTCAGAAGGAGGAGGAGGAGGTGCGGTTGATCAGCTGAACGGGGTTAAAAAAACACAACTTTTGAAGCGCATTATGCATGATCACAGGAAGTGGATGTGGCCCCCGGAGGGTCCCCTCTCCTCCTGCCACGCTTTTTTTTTTTTTTGTATCGCCCAATCGGATTTCTAACAGCCATCAAAAGACGGAGTAAGAATTACTGAGCTTCTCCCCTGCGGCGGACAGACAATAACCCCCTGTTGTTGCTTTGTGCCTCTTTTATTTTAAAGACATCAAAATTTAGTTTTTCAAAGATCTTTAACTTTTATATTTGAAGCCCCGACAATAAAGGGCTGCCAGTGCCACTCTCTATCATTTGTCAGAGGCTGTGTTTGGTTCTCCCTCCTGTGCCACTTCTTGTTAACCTCTTATTTGGTCTGCTGGGCCGGGGTTTCGAGTGCGTCTGTGCGCCGGGGGAAACTCCGGGCCCCTCGTCAGCTGACAGGAGCACAAGAGAGAAATATGAAGGGGAAAGTTAAACTCATTTGCAATTTTCGGTTTTAAAAGCCACCCCGTATTTATCCGGGGCACTGATAAAAGCCATTGTTCTTTGGGCTACCCCCCCACTCTTTCCCCCCTCCCCCTCCCCCATTTACCATCTTTGTTTTGTGCTGTTGGCCTGCAGGAACCGCAGCAGTGTGCCCTTCAAGACATCAGTTACTTCTACGCATCAGAGAGGCGAAAAATTAATCATTTCGTTTTTTAATTAAACTTCTCTCAAAATAGCCCCCAAAACCTGCGTTTCAGCCAATAAGGTGAAGCAACATAATGTATAAGAAAAATAAATAAAATAAAAACTGTTAATTAGCATCTTATTACGGAGATGCAGTCGGTGTATACGGTTTAATTTTCTAGTTAAAACGTGTCGGATATTAGCACGTGACACGTAAACGGGATGAACCAGAAGCCCTGGTAGCCGGGCTAGCGCAGCGGCTGCTTTATTTTTAGCGCCGCGCTGAGCTCTGGCAGGGGCGTGTGCGGAGGGGAAATGCGCGGCGGACCTTTGACAGGCGCGTTAGGGAGGGTTGGGGAGAGAATGCGTTATCTGGATATTTCAGCGTCTCTGGAACAGTCGTGGGTGACCTGACAGCAGTGTAGCGGCGAGACCTTTTTTGTGTGCATTCAATTGTGAGAAGTAAACAAAGTGGTGTATCCTGTGTTTGGTAACAGGGCGCGGCGCTCGGCTTGGCAGCTCGGATTGCTTTTAATGCCCCCTCCCTCCCTTTTATTCTTTATTTTTACTGCAAATGGCCTTGTTTTGCGCTTAACGCCCGATATCCTGCTTCATCATATTTTTCTTTAAGGATAAATAAATACATTAAAAGCCATTTGCTTTATTCAACAAAATGACTTGCATAGTCATAAATTAGTCGCTAAACTTATTTTGTTCACCGCGTTTTTGTGTCATTATTTCCATATTGCTTGGTTCAGTTATTTACATTTTAGTTCATGCAAACGATACGGTTTCTTTGATGTTTGAATGAAACAACACGGCTTTCTGTGCACCAGGTTGTGTAACAGTTAAACGATCCTCTCCATTCCTCCCTTAACTTGATAACATCTCTATTGTTTTGATCCTGTGGTGATTTTGAGATATTACATAATTTCCTCCTATTTATTGCTCTGAACACACAGCGTTATCTGTCTCACAGTCCATGGAGGGAGTGACTGAGCTCACATGTCTTTCAGCTTTCCGATAGAATTCCTGACTTTTCTCACTCTCAGAACCCAACTCCCAGTGCGCTCCCAGGGATAGGTACCACAAGAGCAAACTTGGGTCAGATATGTAATTGTTTTGGATTCAAATACTACTACTACTATTATACACTTTACTGAGCTTGTCTGGTGTATTGGAACCAATGAAATGCTCTCAAACAGTTGAAACCCCACCTTCTAGTCATCTTGGTTGGCTCAGTTGCACCAGGCAAGATCAATCGAACACAGAAAAGTATTTGAATCCAAAACGCATGATGTATATTTGACCCAGGTCTGTAGGAAAGTGATGTTCCTATGGAGAAACACTGCTCAGCATCGCGTAGCAGACGATAGTCCATGCTCCCGGTGTTGGGTCTAACAGCTCTGCAAGAACGGAGTGGATGTTAAACACTTTGATTCAGTCACATGTTGTTTGCTGAATTATGAATGGGTGTAATTAAAATCCCGTGGCCCTGACTATGAATGATTTACTATGTTGTTTCATTGTTTGTCATTTGCCTCATGACTCCTCATTTATTAAGATATTAAGGAGGAGTGTTCTCTCTCAGTGCACAGAGACAGTTGTACACAGTGGACTTACTCGGTGCTGTGCCTCTACGGACTGCTAGAGTGATAGCTGTGTGTGCGTGTCTGTGTCTGTGTGTGTGTGTGTGTGTGTGTGTGTGTGTGTGTGTGTGTGTGTGTGTGTGAGTGAGTGAGAGAGGGAGTGAGAGTGCACATCTATGCTTACACTGCACTTTGTTCTCATTCTGTTCATGCCTGTATGCCTGTATGCATGTAGGGTCTGATCTCTGCATGTGTGCACATGCAAAACTGTGTGTGGTGTGTCCACGTGTGCACGTGTGTTAGAATCATCCTCAGCCTTGCTCTCTTTCTCTCTCTCTCAAATATGGATACGTATTGCCTGCAGGAAGCAAGCGAGAAGAAAGAAAAAAAAACATTTTTGTAGGCTATCATCAAATCTAGGCCTCGAATCCAAATCCTGGTTTTCTTTTCTCCGAGGTAATAAGCTGAACAATTAGTACTGAATGACCAGACTTCACACCCCGACTCCCAGGTAAAGGGAGGGTGGAAAAGCAGCAGTTATCTGACCTCGAGGACTGTGATTTGATGATCTCTGAGATTGACCATGACCATAGAATAAACAGAATAAAAAGCAAACAATGTGCAACAATGACAATGTGTAACAGCAAACAATCAAGGAAAGAATGTTCAAAAAGGAACTGTGGTAGATCAGAACATCTAGATTGACTGTCTCTCAGGCTATGGCAGCTTGACACATATTTCAGCAATTGCTGCTGCATGTCCCTCTCTCAGTACAATTGTAAGTTTATGGAGGGTGGGTAATTTGGTAATTGGCGTAATTGTTTGTAATTGTGGGCGTAATTGCTCCCGCAGCCTCAGGTCTCCCAGCAGTTGGTCTTCCAGCAGCAGCTCCTGCAGGTCCAGCAGCTCCAGCAGCAGCACCTGCTCAACCTGCAGAGACAGGGCCTGCTGTCCATCCAGCCTGGGCAGAGCGCCTTGCCCCTGCACTCTCTCACTCAGGGTGAGTCCTACCCGCTCTCTACACTCTCTCTCTCTCTCTCACTCTCTCTCTCTCCCACTCAGGGTGAGTCCTACCCGCTCTCTACACTCTCTCACTCTCTCTCTCTCACTCAGGGTGAGTCCTACCCGCTCTCTACACTCTCTCACTCTCACTCTCTCACTCAGGGTGAGTCCTACCCGCTCTCTTCACTCTCTCACTCTCTCACTCATGGTGAGTCCTACCTGCTCTCTACACTCTCTCTCTCTCTCACACTCTCTCACTCAGGGTGAGTCCTACCCACTCTCTACACTCTCTCTCTCTCTCACTCTCTCACTCTCACTCAGGGTGAGTCCTACCCGCTCTCTACACTCTCTCTCTCACACTCAGGGTGAGTCCTACCCGCTCTCTACACTCTCTCTCTCTCACACTCTCTCACTCAGGGTGAGTCCTACCCACTCTCTACACTCTCTCTCTCTCTCTCTCACTCTCTCACTCTCTCACTCATGGTGAGTCCTACCCGCTCTCTACACTCTCTCTCTCTCTCTCTCTCTCACTCAGGGTGAGTCCTACCCACTCTCTACACTCTCTCTCTCTCTCACTCTCTCACTCTCTCACTCATGGTGAGTCCTACCCGCTCTCTACACTCTCTCTCTCTCTCTCACTCAGGGTGAGTCCTACCCGCTCTCTACACTCTCTCTCTCACACTCTCTCACTCAGGGTGAGTCCTACCCACGCTCTACACTCTCTCTCTCTCTCACTCTCTCACTCATGGTGAGTCCTACCCACTCTCTACACTCTCTCTCTCTCTCTCACTCTCTCACTCATGGTGAGTCCTACCCGCTCTCTACACTCTCTCTCTCTCACTCTCTCACTCAGGGTGAGTCCTACCCACTCTCTACACTCTCTCTCTCTCTCTCTCACTCTCTCACTCTCACTCAGGGAGAGTCCTACCCGCTCTCTACACTCTCTCTCTCACACTCAGGGTGAGTTCTACCCGCTCTCTCTACACTCTCTCTCTCTCTCTCTCTCTCTCTCTCTCTCTCTCACTCAGGGTGAGTCCTACTCATACACTCTGTCACTTAAGAACTTCACTCTTACAATCTGTGTGTGTTCCTAAACTCTAACTGAAACTACTCCCACCCCCCACAATTTGTCCCCTCTACCTCTGATCTGAGGGTGGGGGTGAGGAATGTGTGTGGCCAATGCCTCGCTCTGTCTTCCTTTGCCTTGAGACCCCGTCCCTGACACGTTTGACGAAATACACCTTCTAGACTTTTCCCGGGTTGCTAAACCTCCAACCGAGCCCGTTGTTGTGAAACACGGTGTGAGTCAGCTCTTGTTGTTTAGCCAGGAAGTTTATTTCTTTATTTGTTTTTAATATTTCTTCAGGGAGGAGGCCAATGACAAAAGACTCCTTCATGCGCTTTTGGAACACTGACATGGACTATTCATTCCAAGTTAAAGCAAACAGTTCAAAATAACAAGATAAGACGAGAAAGAGGGAGGGGGGGACACTTAGGTAACCGGCAAACAAAAACAGGGTTTGTACAGTCATGTTATTGTTTGCCCTGTGCTTTGAATTATGGATCCTCCTGCACACAGATGATTCCCAGACTCACAGCCTGAAATCCAGCTTTGCCAGTAGAGCTGAAGAGCAGGTCTTCAAACACAGTGCAACCCCGTGTTACAATTCTCTCTTAAATATGCCCCTTTCAACTGTTGCGTTTTATAAGGTTGTGTATTTACTTCACTGAAGTTAGGTTATTCTATGAGTATTGACGAAACCACATTCCTCATAACATTTCCTGCGCGTGAAAGTTATTGCTGCCAGTGTACTTTATTTGTTTAATGAAAACACAGGGACAAACAGCTGAAGAAAAAAATGATTCTGGCAAAACTGACTAGTTCTCACAAGGTTTCGTGCTTTCTTTTTGTTATTTATGGAGTCAGGCTCAGTAATGCACTTTAGTTGAAAATATTCCCCTGTAATCACACCACAGATTTGAGGCGGTCATGTCGGAATTGAAGTCCGTCCGCTGTACGTCTTTGTCACCGATTATTCAATTGGCATTTAAATGAAAGCTATTGTGTTATTTATCAGTGGGCTAATGCGGTCTGGGCCCAGCCTGGTGTTGAATGGGCCAACTCTGGGTGATTGTTGCCTGCAGTAGCCTACCGCTAGAAGACTGCGGAAGACAGCTGTTAAAACACTTATCATCAGGCCCGGTTTCTTTGCGTATTCTACAGATTTTCTGCTTGACTGTTTGAAGTTATTGATGACCTTTCTGTTTTCCACATCACTAAACCCTTTCATGCATCAGCAGCCGGGACCTACAGAGCTGCGATATAATCTCGAAAATTCAGCAAGTAGTCAGGGGGCAGTGCAACAAGAATGGTGTGCGTGAGTGTGTCTGTATGTGTGTCTGTGTGTGTATGTGTGTGTGTGTGTGTGTGTGTGTGTGTGTGTGTGTGTACACGTTTGCGTGCACACACACACAAACACACACACACACACGCACACACACACACACACACACACACACACACGCATATATTCATTAATAAAAATATATATAAACATTTTTTCTTTTTTTTACAGAAATTCCATTACGAGTGTGAATTTCAACAGTAGCTTTCGTGAATTTGGAGTAAAAGCACACGTATGTCCTTTTGCCGTAGGTTCTGTAACATTTAAAAAATGTTATTCTAGGTCTTAGAAACGGTCATAGACTGCATCTGTTATAAATGACAACAAGGCGTTGACAAACTATTACTGCTGTGAATCTAAATTTCATCTCACACCAAAAAAAAAAAAAAAAAAGCCTGCTTTTAAAATATTCTTGAGCACCACCAACCCCCCCCTCCCCTCCCCCCACCAAACTGCTCGGAGCGTGTGAGACCGGAGCCTTCCGTCAGGTCTCCCTGGTGCAGCCGGCAGGTGTAGGCAGCTGTTCCCCTCTCCGCGCGCCAGGTGATTGGCTAGCTTGTCGTTACTCGCTCCGTGGCCTCCCTGGCCGGGGTTTTATATAGTTGAGTGTTCGTCGCTGGAGAACATCAGTTAAGTTGTCCAGAAGAGGGCAATGGGACAGTGACAAGACAAATTTGTTAGTAATATGAAAGCAAAGAATGTGGCCATGCATGAAGTGTTATCCGTAGCGCGGCGCATCGGGGACGCTGGCGGCCAAGGCGCCGGGCGGTGGCAGTGATTGATTTGGCCAGCAGCGTGCTACGGCGTAATGGCTCCAGCGGCATTAGGAAGGAACATATTTTAGGCCTAAGGGGCGCATATCAGTAGGGCAGTGATTACAGGAACATAAACAGAGGTGCTCCTAAGGTCTCTGTCTGATGGAACAATAAACTAATAGCGGTGTCGCCGGCCCCCCGTGGAAACCGGGGGGCTTCTGCGAGGAGTAACCGGAGAGTTTAAAGAGGCGGGAGCGGGGGGCTATTTTTTATTCCGAGGATGATGGGCCGCAACTGATGTCATTACGAACCTTAAATCAACTTTCTGCTTGCTTGAACATGGTCACCTGGGTACCAAGGTACAAGGACAGGAAAAGGTTGAAGAGCCTGGCCTGTCTTTGAGCCAGCCGCTCCCCGCAGCGCTGAAATTGAGTTGAGCGGCCGGTGATCAATCAAGTGTCCCCAACAACATACATTTTTTAAAGCCGCGTCGGTATCTCCAACCTTTAATGAGCGGGTAGAGTTGTTGTGAAAAATGGAAAAAGGAGAGATAAACCAATACCGTGTTTTTAAAAAATGGACTGACCGAGGTGGAGAAGAAAGAAAACGCGGAGTGACATTCGTCTGGCTTCGCTGTCTTGTCGACCAAAATAATTAAACGCTTCTTTGTGCTTTGCCTCAATCAAATTCAAAAGTGTTTTGCACTTTAAATCGCGGCACGGTTTGATGACTGTTTTCTGATTGCGGTAATATGTAAATATGTCCATTTTCAAACCTCTTAACAAGGCGACCGTTAACTGTTGGAGATGACAGGTGCCATTTTGGCAAAGACACGGGTGGGAAAGAGAAACTGAGGAAGGGATAGAAACCCGAAGAGAGAGAGAGACATAGTGAGAGAGAGAGAGAGAGAGAGAGAGATAGCGAGCACAGAGAGGGAAACGACTTTGTCGCACTCTGTTACCCCCCTCATCAGACGGGTCCATCCAGCGGTTTCGTCTCAGTAAATAGTGGTGTCGGGGTCACAGGGACTGCTGGGTAATTGAGAGAGAGCGGGCCGCCCTGTCAAGCACACTGTCTAAAAATACATCGCACACTGTCAGTGGGCAGCGAGCAGGGAAAATGATTGTTCTAACACTGTAGCACAGGACACTCAGTCCAACGGTGACCTTCTCCAAACCCGGACAAAACTAGCACCAAGACCGCCCTGTCCGAGGGCCGAAAACCCCGCGCCGCGCACCCCACCCAGGAACGACCGTGCCCCGCGTCCGCTTAAAAAAAATTAATGGCTGCCCGTTAATTACGCCGCATATGGAAAACCGGGCCAAAACACAAAGGGAGAAAAAGGCAGAGCGTGTTTTATATTGAAATAAGGGAAGATGCTCCTTGGAACGTGGAAAGGTTATTGATTTGTCCTGCAATAATTTCCTTCTCTTTGATATGCAAACGATCCAGTGTGAATTTACAGCAATCCAATCAGACTCATTTCACACTTCTTAGCCACTGCAACTCTCCCGAGTCCCCCGCCTCATTAGACCAATGTTCTCTATTACCAGCATAATTAAAATCTTTAGTAGCTTATCAAATTAAAAATATTTTTGCTGATCGTATTGAGATCTTCACCTCTCAGTTATTTGCCACAACAGGAATAAATTAAGACTAAGCATTTTGCACAATGCGTGAGGATCTGCTGCTTGAAAGGGCCACTTCTGGTATCTATAGAGGGCGATTAAAAAGAGAAATCCAGAGAATATAAACCGAGAGATAAGCGTGTGCAAATCATCTTTCATTTGCCACTGCTCATTTTGAAAATGGATTTAATTAATTGTAATGTTAAATGAGTGGTCTTGCCTACACTGCCCTGTCTCTGGCTTAATTCAGTACACATGCACAAAAGCACCTATCTATATTAATAATTATATTATATATTATAAATATATGAAATGTTTTTTTTCCGTTTTTTTTTTTTTTTTTTTTTTCATTTTGAAGAATTCTTTAAAATTGACTATATTTCAATAATATTTCCATAATTCTTTAATAATAAATATCCAGCAAATTTAGTCATGTTCTGAATACCAGTATGAACTGCGGGTATTTCGTTTTGATAATCTTGTTTTTCCCACACATGATGTATATGTAGTATTTTTCCCCCACAGTTTCTCAGTAGCTGAATAGCATGCATGTATAGTATGTGGCAACATGCACATATACATTGTGTGTAAACAATGGCTCAGTTCTCTCAGACTGGGAAGCTGGCAGTGTACAAACACAGCATTATCCCTCCTGATCCTCAATCTAGCCCAGGGTGTTGGTATCACTGTCAGTCAGACGCAGGGAGACTACGCATCATGCATGTGCAAGAACCGAGGAGATGCTCCTCTTTTCAAGCGTTTTTTTTTTTTTTTTTTTTCAAAGGGATGTGAGAACGGCAATGTGCTTGACTTGTTAAATGAGGTTTAGGTCTTGTGTGTCAATTGGAGGCGGCGCACAGCTTTAAGTATTTTGCACATTAATGTGCTTTTCAGAGACTTCCCCCAGGGTCCTGTTTTTTGTGATGTTTTCGCGACGGCGCTATTGTAAACTTTCTTTCTTCCCTGCTCCCTTTTCTTCTTGTTAAAGGAATAATAGTGATTTATTCAGATTTCATGCCTTGTCTGCATGTTAATTATTTACCATGGGCATGAAATGTATGTGAATGCCAGGGATTTGTGTATACAAACAAGCCTCGCATCGCAGTGGGGGGAGGGAGAGGGGGAAAAAAAGCAAGTGTTCCCGGCACATTACCCCTTAGTAGAAAATGTTCTAATTAATACTTGGCTTTGTTTACAGACTCGTTGATTTAATTACGTTACGAGGAGAGCAGGATTAGCTGTTAATTGATTTAATTATCCAATTTGTTTGTTTCAGGCATGATTCCAGCGGAACTTCAGCAGCTGTGGAAGGAGGTGACGAACGCTCCCGTAAAGGAGGAGAACAGCGGCAACAGCCACGGCAGCCTGGACCTGTCTTCGCCCTCCGCCCCGAAAAACCCGCACCTCAACCACCACGCGTCCACCAACGGCCAGTACATGGGCCCGTCGCTGAAGAGAGAGATGTGAGTCCCGCTAGGAGCAAGGCGCCGGGCGCCATTTTGAAATGGCCGCAGTCTTCTGACGCACAAGTAGGCTTGCAGGAGGAGCACCTGAAAAATTCTAAAAGTGTGACTTGCTTGAGACTTCACGCACACTTGCGCAAAGAAGAATGTTAACGAATATTAAAAAGGCGTTCTTTATTGCAAAGGCATATCTACTGATGTAATGTTAAAAAACCGACCGGTTTTGACGCGGCCGTCAAGTTAATCAAACTGTAGTACCTTGCGTTACCGTAGCTACTTGGAGTTTACCCAGAACCTTCTTGAGCACTCTACCTTTCCTCTTATTGGGTCACACAGGTAGGCTTGGTTGGCTTGTGTGTGGAAATACCATAATATGCTCACAGCTTTATTGTGTGTTATCGTCCTGGAGACGTGTTGAGGTGAGGTTGTACTCATACCGTATAATACTGGAAGCTCAGAGATCAGGAGATGGCAGTCATGCTGAGGCCCAGTGCCAAAATACGCCTTTCTTTCCACCGTTTAAGCAGTCTGACAAGCGCGTTCGTCCACTAGGAAGACGCATTTCACGCATGTCATTACAGCAATCTCTGACCTATTTTACACGAGAAGCACAACGCCTTTGAGGAAAATCTAGTGGAACACATTAGGTGTGACATTCTCCTCACTGTCATCTTTGACTAAAGAGAACAAGAGGCCTTCATATTCCTATTAAAAATGGCAATTTCTCAAAGGTATCGCGCTGATGGACACTTACCCATAGGGCTTTGCCCCACTGATGAATATTAATTCATAGTTTGTAAGTACCTTACTATTTTCATTAAGACATAGGGGTTTTCTTTGTCGCTGTATTCCGCGGAGAGTTTAAACAAAACACCTGGGAACGAGGGAATAATTTTAGAGAAGGTTGCAGTAATGGAAATCAGATCCCCACACTATTAATTAGGGGGTCGGAGTGTTATTATTTCAGTTGTGGTTATGAAACTGCGGCTGTGACTTTGGCACCAGTTTGTTAAATAAAATTCAAATTACCTAAAGTCTATTGAAGAACACAAAAATGCACATACCATAAAATTTGCCTTCTAAATAACATTGGTTTTGAATATTATGCAGAAATGTCACGGTTTAAGACATGAAAATGAAGAAAATGCCAGTTTAGGTTTGTACTGTCCATAGGTCTGTATTCAGAGCAGACCTTTTAAATTTATTTTATTATAGTCTTCTGGCTTATAGGGATATCGCTTATATCATGATTCCATAATTTTGGTAGTTGATGCCAATACCAGTGAAATTCCACGATTCTTTATACCTTCAATACCCTGGTTAAAAACATAATAACATAATCCCCATGCACTTCAGCATGAACTTCTTTCTGCAAATGCTATGTATAAACATTTTACAACAACAACAACAACAACAACAAAAGACTAGAACGGTGTTCTTGGCTGTTAAGCCTCCTATTGATAGGCATATCAGGCTAGTAGCCTATGATGTAGCTAGCCAATCACAATCGCATAAAATTGATTTTAATGTTACTTTCGCTCAATCGAAACTTAAACGGGAATGTTTTGGATTTTGTTCAGCAGCTCTGACAGCAATATATCACACTCTCAATAAACAGCTATGAAGTGTTGACAAATGTGCTCTCTTGAAAAATTGTTCAGGAACTTGTTCTTTTAAGGAGGAAGTGAATTTAACATATAACAGTTTTGTTTTTGTTCTTCCTTTTTTACATCAAAGCGTGATCTCAGAACTGCAGATAAGAATCCCGGAGGCAAAATTAAGTCACTTCATAGCTAGCATCTGACTAGTGTTTCCAGTGATCAAAACCTGTGTGCAATTATTAAGGCAATGTGAATGGAAACACATTTAGCCCTCTGAAGCGTCAGGCGGTGGAGGTAAAGACAGGCTCACAGCCCATGCGCTTGTCATCTTCGAGACGTAGCATTCATGGGAGAACCTGAGCTGACTCTGTGCTGACAAACAGGCTAACAAGACGCTTAAAGACCCGCTCCTTCTTAATATGTCTGCCGGTGCTTCATGGGCTTATGTGAACGGAGAAGGCAGCCATGACACATGAAGGCAGGTGAAAAGCACACTGTAAGAGCCTAACGGTTTGCCCTGACACACCACAGTCTTGCGGAACGCGTCTCTCTCCCCCCTGCTGTCCGCTCGTACGCAGCTGTGAACTCTGGGAAGCCCGCGGGCCCTGCGTCTACACCCTTGTTCGTTTGGCCAGAGGATGCTAGCGACGGCTCCCTCCCAGATCCTGTTGCCTTTTCCTGTTTACCTTGAGGTTCTGTTTCAGCTTGCCGCATACACAGCTCTGCAGGGCACCAGGCCCTTGGTTTGCCCATCCATGCTCTGTGATAAAAACACAGCTTTCTACTGTATGGTGGTGGGTCACAAAGTGCATTAGTTAATCTAAACTGCACTTATACAATGTGAGGTTCCTCAAAACATAAACACACATTCCCATAAACATTAAATTCCATGTAACAAGCAGTGCAAACAACATGTTTTGACATGGCTTCTTTGAGCCATGAGCTTTAAGAGGCTGTTATTGGCATCCCCAGCCCATCGTATATCTACATACAGTATGTGAAAGAATGAATTACATTACATTTTATTGATTATTAGTTCATCCAAAGTGATGTACAGAGAAGTGCGCATCATGGTCAATAGAAAAAACTACAGAACAGGTTGGATGAGCTATCATTTGCAAAGAACCAGTTGTACAGCCAGGAACATTATTTCCAGTACACATGGCAAACAGGCCAAGTCAGTAAGCCATGCAAATACAATATAGACACAAATACAACTGCAGCAGTCCTAGATCAGACTACAAAGTACAAAAAGGGGCTAAAATAAGAAGGTGAAACAAGCAGCAATAGATCAGAGTACTCCCACAGAGGAGTCTAGGTACAGTGTGAAGAGATGAGTCTTGAGACTGCGGTGGAAAATGTGCCAATGGAAAGATAGATCCACAGAGCCCTTGTGAAGGCAGTCAGCAGGGGCCCTCTCTCCCTCTCTCCCTGGCTCTCTCCAGTGGTGTAGTGGGGATTAAAGGGGACATCAGCGGCAGTTTAACACATGCTCACACGAAGAAAGCAATCCTCGACTGAGCATTCGCTAAGAATCGCAGATTTGTCAGAACACAAGCAGGTGATTATTTTCAGTTTACCGCGTGGAGTAAAATCATGACAGATATTATAAAGTGAGCAAAAAGAAGTGCTCAGAGGTAGAATTAGGATTATATTAAATAAAGAAGTTACCAATTTTACATTCCGGGATGCTAATTCAGATTCATATTACCAATAATCCTCGCCCCTGTGTATTTTCATGCAGCTCAATTACATAAATATCATAAGAAAAATTTGACTCTTTTGATGATGCTCACTCAATTCTCGAGCCAAATCCCTTATATTATTATTATTAAATTGTACAAAATGTGATTATTTCACGCGAAAGGACGAGAAACGTCTTTGTTAAAATCCTGGGATTTGAATAATTAGGTTTTCGATAATGGCGTCTGCAGTGTATAAATAGAAAACATCTCTTGGTTTTCCAGCGCTGAGCGTAATGAACTTTTAATTGATGCGGTTTGGAAGTCCTTTTGTCATGCCACAGAAACAACCCAGGCTCTGCTGACGGGCCTGTTCTCCCCCGGTCGCAGATTCATTTACATCCAGGCTAAGTACCGTGTAGTTAGTTTCATGTGTCATATAAAATCTGCCCGGCCACTACGACGCCTGCAACTAAAACCTTAAGTGCATCTACAGGCATCGTTCAGAGTTCCACTTCCGTCTTAAGGAAGGAGGAGAAATTCAATCACGCCAGACACTCGGAGACAACGGGCAGGCCCGCTTTTAACAGGTTCAAAGATCCTCCGCTTCCCGTTTCCCTCTAAAGACCCCAAATACGACAGAAAGCCCTCCCCGTCAATCTGTCGGCCAAAACGCGAACGCAGACAGAGAGTGTGGGTGGGTGGGATGAAGAAGCCAGCTACAAATGAACCTGCTCACTGGTTTCAGCGTTTTTGTTTGTTTAAATTAAATACCACAGATCTTTATCTGACATCAATTCCCATCTCTGCGCTACTTATATGGTAAGCGAGGGAATCCTCACAAGCATCTGTCCCAGTTCCTTTCTCCGGCATCCGTCAGCAACCACACAGCTCTGGGCTTTGAGCTCGGCAATCTGCTCCACGGATAAATAATCAGATCTGGCACCGCGCTCCTTCTTTCCCCTTTAATTTGTCTTACACTTGGAAAATGATAATTAAATCATTGAAGTAAACCTTGGAGGAGCGGGGGGAAGAGAAAGGCCCTTTTCAGATGCGGGCCCGCGGAGGGAAGGGAGATATCCGTAACCCAAACGAGGAAAACGTGGGAGCCATCACTCCAGGCCGCGGTCTGATTAAAGCTTGGCTCACGTCCCATCGCTGTGGTGCTGTTCAGCATCCAGTAGGAGGGCGGTTCACTGCGCACTGCAACCTGTCCCTGTTGTGACCACAAGCCCATACTGGAAGCAAACGGCGTGGGTTTTCTTTGGGTGGCTTGCTTATATTTAATGACTTAAAAAAACGGAAATAATTATTTGAGGATTCTTTTAATCTAAACTGCACAATGTAAGGTTTGTGAACACATAAACGTGAAATGATATACACCTTTTTGCGACTTGGGCTTCTCTGTGCCGTGTCCTCCAAACATAAACTAAGAGGGCGTCAGTTATTGGCACCCCCAGCCTATCACATATCTACATACAGTACTGCACGTGAAAGAACGAGTGTGCTAACGGAATGCCCTTATGAAGGCAGTCTGCAGAGGGCAATTCACTGTACAATTCACCACTTTAGCTGCCAACCTGTCCATGCTATCGGGGAATTCAGTAACCGCAAGCCCATACCTGAAGCTAATGGGGTGGTTTTAAGCTTTTCCATCAGTTGGCTTGCTTATATTTATCAACTTAAAAAATGTGGGATTTCATCGTTTAAGGAGAGCTGCAGTACATACAGAAAACACGTCACAGTTTTTTTTTTATTATTATGTTTTTTTAAATGGCTGTTTTTTTTTGTTTGTTTCTTTTTGGTCCAAATTCCGCCTAGGTGGGCCGGGTTCTGTAAGTGCCGCAGACGACGCAGTTTCCCACGTTGCTGTAACAGGATCGTTAGAGCTCTCTCCCCCGGGCTGCCTGACAATAATAGCATCTTGACAGACCTGTCGAGATACAAATTTAACTCTGAAAAACCTTCTTTTTTTTTTTTTTTTTTTTCAGCGACTGAATGAGAATGAGGTCAGGACGAGTAGAGAGCAGAAATCCAGTGCAGCTCTCCTCTTACACTAATGTAGATCATCGGCTGTAAATTCTGTCACTTACCGCTGTTTTAGAAGGGCTGCTTCCTCCTGCGGTCCTGCCGAGACTCGCGCTCCGAGATTCCCAACGCACCCGGCAATCCAATATCTTATTAATACACAATTAACCAACAAGCCTCCTCGGAAGGAATTAAAAGGGATCTCTTTAAATTAAAAAGCAGCACACTCTTCACCAGTTGGGACGTTTGCTTGTTAAAAACTCGTTATAATAGATCTTCCCCATCTATTTATTAGCTGTATCAAAACAGAGGTCTTAATGTGTATGCATAATTCATAATTGAATTTAAAAAAAATATATTTCTGTCTTTAGAAAAAAACTGTGTTAACCACATTCATGAATGCTTCACTGCCTCCTAATTGCAATGCAATTATCACTTGTTATGAACAATGCGAACTCTTAAGCAAGTAATTATAATACAAGAGAACCTATGACGACCCTTAAATTGTAACACTCGAGGTACAGCTTTGCTTACATCTCGGAAATGAGATTTTAATCGGAACACAGCTCGTATTTAATCCCGGTGAATAGGCACATCAAAATAAATGTGATTTATTTTTTATTTTTTTCCTTTTTTTAATTTGAGGCGTTTTCACACGTGCGATGTTTATGCATCACATCTGTCACATCTGGCTACTTAAATTACTGGTTCCTAAATGGCGTGCGGGATCTCGTTTTAACAATCAGCTTTAGACGAAATGTATAAATGAATGTACAAATGAGGAGACCTTGGTCCAAATTCATCTCTAATGGCAGTGGCTGGGGATTTTCTTATAATGAAAAATTTGTGCTCCCATCCTCCTCCTCTCTCTGTCTATCTCTCGCTCTCACACACACTCACACTCTCTCTCTGTCTCTGTCTCTCTCTCCCTCTCTCCATCTCTCCTTCTCTCCCCTCACCCTCCCTCCCTCCCCCTCTCTCTCTCTCTCTCACCCTCTCTCACCCTCCCTCTCTGTCTCTCTCTCCCTCCCTCCCTCTCTCTCTCTCTCTCTCCCTCCCTCCCTCTCTCTCTCTCTCCCCCTCTCTCCCTCCCTCTCTCTCTCCCTCTCTCTCTCTCCCTCTCTCTCACCCTCTCTCACCCTCCCTCTCTCTCACTCTCTCTCTCCCCCTCCCTCCCTCTCCCTCTCTCTCTCCCCCTCCCTCCCTCCCTCTCCCTCTCTCTCTCTCCCTCCCTCCCTCCCTCTCCCTCTCTCTCTCTCTCTCTCTCTCTCTCTCTCTCTCTCTCCCCCCTCTCGTGCGTGGCGGTGGTGGTGAGGTTGAGAGCGATCAGAAGCACAGGTGGTGGTGATATAGGACAGTCCCCCAGGCTCTTGTAGCTGAGAGTAATGCAGCTTGTTCAGTGTCTGTGTCCATATGGCGGGCTGTAGGCCTCGCACACACCGGGCCTCACGTGTGGCGAAGCGGTGTGAATCCTGCGCTTAGCTCCACCAATCAGGGCTGGCTATAGCGTGGGGCAGCCTGTAGCCTAGTGGTACCCAGAAGGATAAAGGTGGTTCAAGCAACTGTAAGTCGCTTTGAATAAAAGCGTCAGCTAAATAACAAATTATTTTATTATTATTATTTATTATTATTTAAGCTGAATTGGGGCAAGGAATGCCAAGGAAAACACAATTATTTATTTATTTTAAATGTTTGTGGGTGAATCTCAACAGATAAAACATGTTTGGTAACCGATGCAGTTTTTGCATCACTATGCAGAAGCGAGATTAGTGAGTGAATGAATTGTTAATTGACGGAAATGTTGTCAGCGTTAGGTGGGGGTCTGTCAGATGGATTAAAGAGCTTTCTGTTGAGGAGGGAACAGCTCTACCCTGAAGGTGCATTGTGGGACACGGCTATGAAGGCCTAAGCCCTTACGCAGTGGTGCTGTTCACAGCTGGACTTACCCGCTCATCTCCCGTTCAAAAGGTAGCCAGTAACAAGTGTGGTTTCACTGCCAAGGTTCCCAATGAGGTCTTAATCCCCCCACGTGCTTTGCAAGTGCTGTGATTTGAGGAGTGCTGCTGTCACTGGAGTAGGGAACTACTGTCTATAAGCCCAGCTGACACACCGATTTGGATTGGTATGTAGGGAGGGAGTTATGTGTTGGTTTGTATTGGTATGGAGTAATGTGCTGGTTTGTATTGGTATGTTGGGAGGGAGTAATGTGCTGGTTTGTATTGGTATGTTGGGAGGGAGTAATGTGCTGGTTTGTATTGGTATGTATGGAGGGAGTAATGTGTTGGTTTGTGTTTGCCCCCTCAGCTCCACGCTGGATGACCACCCCCACCCCCACCCTCACCCGCACCCGCACCCCCACTCCCACCCCCACCACAGTCACCCGCTCTACGGACATGGGGTGTGCAAGTGGCCCGGGTGCGAGGCTGTGTTTGACGACTTTCAATCATTCCTCAAGTAAGTAGCCATTCTCCTTCTGCTGCGGTGTATGCTAACAGTATGGGGAATGTGTGTGCTCTATGGCAGCCAGCTACACCCAGTACCCTCTCAAATACCCTGCTGAAACTCACTACAAATCTGTGAGAGAAAGCTACTGTATTAATTCTTGCCCCCCCTGTTCCTGGTGTGGGTGATAAAGGTTCGCAGTTTGTGGTCATTTGGGTACGAACATGTTGATGTAAATACATTTGGTGAAAGGAACAGGTCTCTCAGCCCATTTGGGTTCATGGTGTTACCTGCTGTGTAAAGAGGACAAATAATAATGCATTTGTGTCAAGGTTCAGGTGTACTGTAGCTCTGTTTTCACTGTTGTGGGTGTGGGTAGATATTTTTGCAATCAGTTTTATCTGTTAAATGGTGAACACAATATGTGGAATTATCTCGCTCCTTTCCACACCTAGCATGCTTGAATGGAGTTTGGTTGGCTCATGTAGTCCAGGGTCATGTATGCTGCCAGACATTCAGCATAAACACAACAGACACACAGCCGTTTGCTAACACGGTACACTGTACCCATACCTGAAGGTGGCCAATAACATTCCTTGTTTTGCCACTGCAATTTATGATGATGCGTGCAGGTGTACAGTTTTCCTGTTATTGCCTCTGTGTTGCTATATAGATTGATATCAGCTTTCTGTTGGTACACAATTCGTTATTATCTTCCCCCTCTCTGTCTGTTGATATACAGGTTGTTGTTACCGCTCTGTTTATATGAATGCACTATCTGCTGTTATCGGTCCTGTGTGCATACGCATCTGGTTGTTATGTCCCTCTCTTTGCACATACACATTTGGCCACTATCTCCGCATCTCTGTGCACACACACACGTTATTATTATTCCTCTCTCGGTGATGGTCCACTGTTTGTTATCCCCCTCACAGTTTATCTCGGTGCTTATACAGTTTGTTATCATCTCTCTGTATCTGTACACAGGGTGTTATCTGTGTTTATACACGGTTAGATGTTGTTGCCCTCTCTCTATGTTCCTACATGGCCTGTTGGTGTTACCCTCCCACTTTGTGAGTTCGTAGTTTGTTGTTAGCCCTCTGTGTTGGTACAGGTAGACAGTTTGCAGTTATATCACTCTTTGTTCTCAGTACACAGTTCATTGTTATCTCTCCTCCTCTGTGTTGGTATGTTATCTCACTTTCTCAGTTGCTAATTAGTTGGCATCCCCCTCTCTCTGTTTCTGTATACAGTTTGCTATTGGCCCATTCTCTCTGTGTTGGTACAATTTGTTGTTACCTTCGCGCACTGACTTAGTGCATAGTTTGTTTTATCCTTTCTGTCTTGCTAGTTATCTTCTCTGTGTTGATAGTTTGTTTTTGTCCCCTCAGTTTGGTGTTATCCTCTCTCTCTCTGTTGGTACTCAGTTTGTTGTTACCCCCTCTCACTGTGTGGCTACACAGTGTATTCTTATCCACTCTATTTTTCTACACATTATGTTGTTATCCCCCTATGTTGCTACACGGTGTGGTGTTATCCCCCTATGTGGCCACACGGTGTGTTGTTATCCCCCTATGTTGCTACACGGTGTGTTGTTACCCCCCTATGTTGCTACACGGTGTGTTGTTACCCCCCTATGCGGCTACACGGTGTGTTGTTACCCCCCTGTGTTGCTACACAGTGTGTTGTTACCCCCCTATGCGGCTACACGGTGTGTTGTTATCCCCCTATGCGGCTACACGGTGTGTTGTTACCCCCCTATGCGGCTACACGGTGTGTTGTTACCCCTTATGTCGCTACACGGTGTGTTGTTACCCCCCAGTGTTACTACACAGTATGTTGTTACCACCCTATGTTGCTACACGGTGTGTTGTTACCCCCCTATGTTGCTACACGGTGTGTTGTTACCCCCCTATGTTGTTACACGGTGTGTTGTTACCCCCCTATGCGGCTACACGGTGTGTTGTTACCCCCCTGTGTTGCTACACGGTGTGTTGTTACCCCCCTATGCGGCTACACGGTGTGTTGTTATCCCCCTATGCGGCTACACGGTGTGTTGTTACCCCCCTATGCGGCTACACGGTGTGTTGTTACCCCCCTATGTTGCTACACGGTGTGTTGTTACCCCCCTATGCGGCTACACGGTGTGTTGTTATCCTGTCTCAGGGTGCTGTGGTGCAGTTGCCACCCAGCACCGCAGGGCCCTCTAATTCCTGCGATAAGCCCTGTACCCATGGTAACTGGGGCTGTCTTTCCCAAACAAACAGCCGGCGGATGTTTATCTGTGCCAGCAGACACTCTGGGCGCTCTGTGTGTTTGTCCTTGTCTCTGGGCGGGGAGAGGTGCACCTCTGTGCTCACCCCAGGCCGTCGCTTTTTCCCCATCACTCCCTATTCCTCACTGTCTCGCTTTCTCATTCTCTCGCTTGGCCACTCTGGTTACTGCTGCTCAGAGGTCATTGGTCTGACCAGGTTTCCACTCGCCAGAACACTGACACATATCCCGCCTTTCCAGCCAGGTGCTCAGTTTCTCCAGTCGAACCAAGCGTGTTTATTTGTTCATAAGCTAGAACATTTTTTTACTTGTTTCTGAATCAGGTAATTGTTTACCTGTTTAAACAAGCCATTTTTACTTGTTTCTTTTGTCAGAAACAAGTCCTTGTTTCTTTGTTTCTCTGTGAAACCCAGCTCCTTGTTTACTTGTTTCGAAGCCAAAACTAGGTCCTCTCCTTATTTGTTTCCTGGTTGGAACCAGGTGCTTGTTTACTGCTTTCATTTTCTCATTACTTGTCTCTGTGATGAATGCAGGTGTCCCGTGTATTCAGTGTGACCCAGCACAGAGCACCCTCATTGCAGCAGATGAGGAAAACATCTGAGATGTGGCAGCAGATCAATGCTTCTCCCTCACCGCGGATTAGCTGCACTTTAAACAATATATGACATTATTACATTATTCAAGGATGAAACTAAAACAAGCAGTCAAAGTTCACAAGCTGCTTACAAAACACAAACTACAGCTGCGCTCTGGACACTTTAAAGTTTTCCTGCTTTTACTCTACAAAATATGTTTTTAACTTATCTGATCCTGCAACCAATTGTACATTTTTTGCCTTTTCGTAAAATGTTAGAAGCGTTATAAACACGAGAGAGTACTTTTGAGATAATAATGTAAGCTATCCTTGACTCAAGTTTACCTGAAACAATACACAAAATTAGTGGCTTGTGTAAGGTAAAAGCCAACGATCCGTTCAAGGTTGCTTTGTCACCCTCTGATTTAAACAAAACTTTTCACTAAACCAAGACTTTTCTTTCTTTTGTGTTACTTTTCATCAGCACAACTGCCAGACCGTGCTCTGCTGCCATTTATTAAGTTTATATTGCTTTAACATTTGTTTATGAAACTGAAAGGAATTAAAATTTGAGCGCGCTGTAAAGTTCTCTTTAAAAATGAGTTACTAAGTGCACTCTGCCTTGTTTTTACAAGTGTTTTTATCATGGCAACATCTTGTTTACTTAAGTTGCCTGCCTAAACTGCTTGGAACATGTTAAGAAAACATTTGGACAGAGACTGCACAAAGCTGCCTTTGTTTTCGGCCGAGTGGGAGAGTGAGCAGCACACCAAGGTGTTAACTCTCAAACCCTTAAGCACTTCCACATGAAATTCCACATGAAATGACCCATATCTGCGGTTTCAAGAAAAACACAAATAACAATATCAAATCAGCAAAAAATTGAGAAATATGCTCATCTTCCCTTGAATGCCAATAAAATACATGGAATTGCTACAGCGGATTAATATGTTTATGAAAAGTAGGAGGCAACAGACAGTTTGTTTAGTCAGCGGTAGGCTGTTATACCATACAGAGAAAGGTGAGGAGGATTCTAACGTCAACCAGATTTTGGTTCTGAATGCCAACAGTAACAACTAACACAGGACTGAAATGTTGTTTTAAACTGTGCATATTTATTTTATTTTTTAAAGAAAACATTACATACCTAGTTGCACTATCTTGATAAACAAAAGAGCCAAATCCTATTCCTGTTTTTGATTCGGCCCTGAGAGGGTGGGGTCCAGTACAGAGAACAGCTTGCTCTTTTTTTACGAGGTTCAAGACCCCTTCCTTCGTGACCTTTGAAAGGTCAAACCCCGCCTAAATACTGCACTGCCCCCTAGTGCTGTGTGCACTGTCTGCAGTGTTTCCCACATGTCAGACATAACTAAATAGCCACTTGTTTGAAATGAAAATAAGCTTACAGTGAAAGACGTACAGTACTGTGTGGGGGTTTGTGTATGAGTGTGTGTGCCTGTGTGCTAAATTCCCATTGCTATTGAAAGTGTATTAATTGTGGCTTGTCTCTTGAAAGAGCTGTCAGTAATAGAAGTCATCTCATTAGAAATGGTTGATAATGGGATTGGGTTGTGTGGGGAGAGTGAGTAAGATTTAAGTATCCTCAAAACAAAAGGGAAATATCCTGGTGATAAAAGTGGCAGGGTGCTGGAAGATTCAAAGATGGAGAACTGTTAGATGGAAACCAGTGCTTGTGTTTTATGGTCACTGTATAATGCAAGCTTTCAATGTAAAAGATCAGTTTCATTTTACAGTTGCGTTCTAGTGAGAGCTAATTTATACAGACTACCACATTGTCTGTGTGTGTTAATAAGGAAAATCAGTTGCACGAGTTGTATTAAATGTATAAAGAAATGGCTAAGGAGCAGTTATGCAAGTATGGCCGAAATATTGGTAGCATTTGTAGTGTAATATCGGAATGTGCATATGTTTATTTATGTGTGGTCACACACACACAGACACACATCCATACAATGGAGACATCTCAGAAAAGGAGTACATTTTGAGCTGACGAGATGTATAAAACGGCGGATGATTGATGTCATTTTGTGTAGCTGACATATTTGTTCACGAACACAACCTCGCTTTGCTGAGAACAGTAAATACTGAAGCCCATCTGAAGTTTGCACAGCAAATCAACTGCACAGACAAATATATTACAGGGTCAGTGTCTGCCAGCGTGTCCTGTGTGTGTCTTTAAATGCATAAAGGGAAGGGTTGCTAAATGATATGTAAAAAGCTGACTGTTTAAGAAATGTCTATTTAACTTGTTTTATTGTGGCAATTTAAATTAGTGACTGTCATTGTGCCAGAAAGCTTTTAAAATCTGCTTCATCCCAAGTCCAAAAAGTGACACATGCCAACATTCATAGTCTCTCCGGATGTCAATTCCGCGTATTCCCGAGCCCCTCTTGTCCAGACACTCTTTCGCAGGGGCTGCATTAGAGGCCATTTGAATATTTCATTTCCTATTAATTATGCACTGTGACTCTCCGTGTCATTATGGAAAAAAGTCTAATGCAACAAAGGATGAAAAGGAGCGGTGCTCATCGCTCCCAGCCGGAGGAATTCCAACGCTCCTCACGTAGGGCTCTCCTCATTGGGAATGCAGCCCGTGCCAGTTTAATGGAAGTTGAGACATCTTTACCTTTTCCGTTTTTTTTTTTTTTTCTTCTATTTTTATTAATACGA
Source organism: Conger conger (assembly GCF_963514075.1). Classification (NCBI taxonomy): domain Eukaryota; kingdom Metazoa; phylum Chordata; class Actinopteri; order Anguilliformes; family Congridae; genus Conger; species Conger conger. Next base: position 11,965,286 of record NC_083773.1, read on the forward strand.
TATTTCGTGAGGGGTGCTGAGATGTTTACTAGATTTTATTTTTTAATTTTTTAATTTTTATTTTTTGCCCTTCGGTAATTAGACTGTGTATTCATTCCTAAGCAGGTAAATTCCATGTCCGGAATATTCTCCATAGATTAAAAGGTTTTTAGTTTTTTTTGCCCCACTCGATGGACTTTCATTAATGTAGCGGTAGCTGTATTTATTCGCATTATTTTTTCTAAATATGATTTATTTAAAAGGAGTGCTGTTTTATGCATTATTTGTTTATTAAAGGAAGACATTGCTGTTGCCATTTGAATAAAATAATTGGCATGTGGATTTCCATCTTTCACAAGCCCCTTTTATGTAAACAGAAACCTTCATGTTAAAAATGAATATCATCAAGACGGATTCCCCCTCCCGACGCACACAGGTCCATTTGGACCAGGCGTGTTTTTTAATGCACAGACGTGTTGTCTGCGTGTTGTCTGCGTGTTAGGCAGTCACAGCGCGGCGGTCGTTAGATTTATTGGCCCATCATATCTCCGTCTTCGCCACCCGGTCTGCCCCGGTCAGGTCCGGCTACCTTTGATTTGCAGTAAATGATAGAAAAAGTGCATTTGCGAAAGAGCACGTCGCACCCTATTCTTCCTCCTTTTCTCTTCCCCCAGTGCCACCACTGCGTGCAGAGCCAAGCCTACTGACAGTGACCTACATGGTCACCGAAGATGTGATATAATTTATGATATATATAATATATTGGATCCATTAGCGAGCATAATGAAGTAGTGAAATGAAAGGGTATTTGTGAAATCAGTTCAAACATCCCTCTCGGATTATGATTAAATGATTAATGAAATGCTCCTGCATAAGCATTTTCAAACAGTAATTCATGCGGAGGCTGATAAAAATCCTCCAATCATATTTCCTTCACTCGTGAACCTTATCTCCACCATTTTATATAAATCATGAAAAAACCCTGTCTGCTGCCGGCAAGCTACTTATTTAGATTAGTTATAAACGTGCAGAAAAAGAGAACATCTTCGTGGTATAAAATAATCATGCATAATTATATTCATAATTCAAGTTTGTGACAGATTCCATCTCTCTTCTTCTTGTTGTCCTTTCGCCTTCCTTCTGGATTCATTTGAGCCCTCTTAATCTTGATGACATAATTAACGCAAAAAAGCTACAAAAATAAGGGGAATCTGCAGACCAAAAAAAAAGATGAGTCCTTTCAGAAGACAGGGGTGATGGGGAAAGCTCCTCATTCACAATGCTCCCTCAATCTGGAATTCCTAAGTCTTTTTTCTTATCTCTGGAAGTTGCTTAAGTTTCAGCAGATCTGGCTACCTCATGAAATATGCATTTCATTCAAAATTATTCAAGATTTTTTTTTTACCATAAAAATATTTCTTTTTACAGAATATGCTAAATCCAGTTATATAAATCCCATTTAACCCTATGGATTAAGCGCACTTTTAGTGCACTACAAGACTTTCTGTATTTACTGTGATGAATACTTAAGTATTTATCAATATGTTTAGACTTAAGCTATGTGTACTGGCAGCCATGACCAAGTATGATCATTAGTACTATAACCATATTTAATTATGTTTGTATGACTGTGTATGTGTATGTATTTTATATATATTTCTTATCTTTTTTCAGGCATCTTAATAACGAGCATGCGTTGGACGACAGGAGTACGGCGCAGTGTCGAGTACAGATGCAGGTCGTTCAGCAGCTAGAACTGCAGGTATCGCCTCCCCCATTTTGTTTTTCAAAAATGTTTGTCGCTCCATTCACTTCACACTTCCTTTGTCTATGGCCCCTCCCCTTCTTGCAGATCTGAACCGGGGTCAGAGATGGAAGGGGGGTGTGGGTGGGTGGCGGTTGAGGAATAAAATTATTTTGTACATTTGTGAGTAACCAGTCATTAAAAATGTGTTATGTATGCATGACAGCTAGGCAAAGATATATGAAGGGCCCGAGGCTAAGTAGAGAAGATAATTACATTTTGAATTTTACTAGGTTTTAAAGTCATTTATGACTTTTAACTGTTTGGCACTAATAATAAAACACTTTTTGAAATAGAGTACTAAGGCAGTAACAGCAGTGGGTGTTCTTAAAAGAAATCAGATGCATGTCTAATGGCTGCATCAGACTTTCTAGGTTCAGCACAATCGCAGACCATGCAATCATCAAGTGTGCTTTTATACACATGAAAATATTGAGCAGCAGAAAAAACTTTTAACTCTGTAGAGATGAGAGAATGTGTGTAGGCTTACTGAGGGGACATGCTTTGTGGAGAGGACCACAGTTTAGGCTTGGTTATTGTTCCTGGAGCATGTATTAATCAAGGGTCAGTGGAGCTGTCAGTTTAACAGATCATTCATGCGCCGTGACTAATCACAATAAAACCGTCGCATCAGTGTTGTGGTCAGGTGAGACTGCTACAGGGGTTTCTAAATTCCTTGTGAAAGCAGAGAACAAACCAATTAAAGCACATCATTTTTCTTTGGGAAAGAAAGCAGGAAAGCTCAAAGCTCTACTTCATCTGTCTATAATTTGAGCTTGCTGTGTTTCTTGTAGAAGTAAAATGGGAAAATAAAGAAAGTCTGGTAATGTGCCACTAAACTTGCTGCCTCCTTAACCCAATAATGAGGTGCATTTTGGGATAGACCAGCAGGAAGCGACAAGTCAGGCCTAAATCCAACGCAGAACCAGCCATAGAAAAATAATGACATTTTGATGAAGTTAAATAGACAGGGGCTTTGGAAAACATGTTGTTGCGTTTTGTTTGCATATGGGAGAAACTGTGTTCTGTTATGTCCTGTGTGTAAGAACGTCTCACAAACAGCGAAGGCAAACACATATTGACACAGGATGTGAATTGGGAGTTTTGCTCATTATTAATGCAAAGCTTCTGTTTATCCCCTATGCAGCTAGCAAAAGACAAAGAACGTCTGCAAGCTATGATGACTCATCTACATGTCAAATCCACTGAGCCCAAACCAGCCCCACAGCCAGTGAGTAGCAGTGCTGTTGTTTCTCTTCGTTTTGTTTGTTCGTTTATGTGTTCATCCATTTATCAAGCTGCGCACGCCACAATACAAATCAGGGCATCTTTCCTGGGGAATAAACTGCACTCTGTGGAGTGGAAGAGAGAAAACACTAACATTGGTTGTTCAGAGGGACATTTCTTTTCATAGTGTAATTATATTTCTGTTTTGCTGTTGGAAAGGCCATTCTTGATTTTTGAGGTAGTGGTCCCTGCTCGCTTGTTTGGGGAAAATCTGAGATCCAGTTGTTGTTTTTTTTAGTTTGTTTGTTGTGTTTTTTTAAACTCTAGACACAAGTACTCTGTACTTTCAAAAATCAACCAATTGATTTGGAACAAAAAATCAGTATTGTGCGCCCAGCAATTCACACTCTCCATCCAGTTCTCTAAGGTACAGCAATGTTTACTGCTCAGCGTCGATATGTTCAAATGAACTGTACAAAACTACATTTGTGCGTCTGGTCGATACAGTCCAGCACAACTTAATAAGAGAACGTGTGAAAATCACTTGTTCCTTTAAAAGTTGTGTATTTACAGGATTTGGATATTAATTTTTCAATTCAATATTTGCAAGTTTAATAATTGCCATGCCATAAAATCAACCAATTTTCATGGCGGGTTTCATGTTGTGTGTGGATGTTTACGCGTTGATATGTGTTGTTAAATTTATGTGTGTGGGTGCGCGCATGTCTGTGTGCGCGTAAGAACGACAAGTCGCCTCCGCTAACAGGTTCCTCCGCTGCCCCACACACCTCTAATCGTCTATTTACAGCCTGACTGAGCTATCGGCAGGCAGTGCCGGGGGACGAGTCAACACAAAGCACCGGGGATATGTAAAGCCACAATGGGGCTCCCTGTCGGAGGCTTGCCTCTGTCACACACCGTGATTGTGTGGATTAGCCGCACGCAGAAGGCCTGACGCGGGAGGCCTAGCGCATTTGTGTATGAAAAGTGGCTTGAGCGGCAGATAGAATCTCCGGCTCTTGGCCTCTCCCGCTCTCGGCAGACCCTGGGATTGGACGCGTCGGTTAGAAGTGACGCTACGCGGGATTGGACGCGCCGGTTAGCTGTGACGCTCGCCCGGGGTCGACGCCGGTTTGGCTGGGATAAATAAGGCGGCGTTCTTTGGCCGAGTAACGGTGTTTGGCGACCGCAGTGCGGGCTGATCAGCTCATCGCTCACACTGAGAGGTTCTGCTGCTTTATTGGACGGAGCATGCTGATACAATCTGGGGAAGTCCGGGCCTGTTCACCAGACACACATCTTCTGTGTTTACACTTGGAGTAGGGTGATGGAGAGAGGCCTAGTTAGTCACTGTGAGCAGTTCTGCGTCTCCAGTGGATCAGTGTACAGTACATAGCATAAATGTTATTTTATTATCACTAATTATAAATGATGTGTAGAAGCACACATTCCCCACATACATACCATATGTATAGTATATGCAGGCTTTCTTAATTGGACATTCAATGAAAATAAAAAACATTTAATTGCTAATGTTAATATTTTAGAGGCGTAAAGCTTTCTAATTGAATGTATTGAAGTGTGAATTGGTAAGATAGGGATTGTACGTGCGGTTAAAGTCTTTGTTGGCTCTTGTTTGTGCGGTCGTTTATGTGCTCTTGTGTGTCAGCGTGGGGGGTGTATGTAGTCTGTGTCACTAAACATTCTCGTCAGAAATCTGACCTTTTGCTTTTCATAATTAAGGGCTGACTTTTGTTTATTTTTCTTTAGCAGCCCGGCGAGTCAAAGTCAGTATAATTAGATCACCAATTACCATTTAATTAATTTCTGTCTGAAGTCTCATTTTGTCTCTTGTGTTGGAGTGAACCCAAACAGTGATGAAAACAAAGAACAGCCTATTACCGGCCTGTCTGCTCCATTGTTGAGGGAGCTCGGTGTTTGTGTCCCACAACTGCAGATGAAACGGCAAACGAAAGAAGCCAGTGCGCAGAAAAATACATTAGCAATGATTCGTTTAGAGGTGTTTATATCTTCAACAAAAATAATGTTCCTGTATTAGGCATTTCATTCATCACTCAAGTCACACTCATTGTGAATACATGTTTTGTCTCTAGAAATAATAACTGTAGATGCTAAATTATACATAAGATAATAATTTAGAATTATACATAATACCTATTGCTTCAAATTATATTATTGTGATTGTGTAAAAGTGAAAAAGTACGTTTTTGTTCATTGTATTTACATATTACACACATACAAACAATCCGTGGTGAAACACAATGCATTGAATTCAAAATGGCGGCCAACCTTTACAGGTAACGCCAGGTCAGGGAGGAATATGCAGGTGGCACTACCTCACCATGTCTTTACTGCACCTGTCTGTCAAGCTGAATATCTTGGCGGTAATGGCCGCTAATAGGGTTGTGGTAATTGGGTGGCCGTGATGGATCTCTGCTGTGTGGGTGCGATGTTAAACACTGTCTGTTCACTTTCACCTGTGTCCCCTCCATCTCCAGCGTCGAGCACGCCATCATCAAAAAAATTAGACATCTGATACCTCCGCAGCAATTGACAGCCTTGACATTTCATTAATTTGTTAGCTCAATCCACAAATGATTGTCAAAGATGAGACGCCTCCTGCCCACTCGCCCTGTTTCGCTCTCCCTTTCCTCGCCGACTGAAGTCATGTTTAATTTGGAAACTGGCCTCCTTCGGCAAATTAGCAATTAGAACAATTTTGCGGGAATATGTATATGTGTCATTAGCTTTCCCGCAAATTAATAGCGGGAGCACGGGTCAGGCTGGAATTTTCCACTTGACTGCGGCTCCTCTTCAGAGAGTTGGCGCTGTTTGGAGCGGCCACAGCTGCTGGAAGCCACGGTATACCTTTGGAGCGCTCTGCTTAATTAGTTTACCTTGTAGCCATTATTACTAATATCCCCCCCCCCCCCCCTCGAAACAAAAAAATTACTCTTTCTGAAAAATATTCCGGAGACATCTTGCGCCGGCCTAGCCTGATGATGGGGTCGTACAGATACAGCGTTTAATCATTAGATCACCTCTATAAGCATCTCCTAATTAGAGTCCTTACAATACAATTTCGTCTTGTAATTAGCCCAGATTGGCCCGCTTCCTCTGTAGCTTATTAGCGGCTGCTCAGCGGTAGGTGTGGATCACGCTGTCGTTTGTCAAGCCTGTTAAAGCGTCAGCGGCCCCTCCACCGTCCCCGGCTGCACAGATTGCATCGAGGGGCTGTCCGAGCGCGGAGGGACGCCAGCGGATCAGACAAAGGAGAATAAATCACCCGGCCGTGATCTGAATCGATAACTTCGGAGCGGCAGCGGCGGGGAAAGGCCAGAGCCGGGGTGTTTATAAACGCCATTGTTTGTAAATGAGGGTCGCGCATACTCCCAGGTGCCGGGGCCGGGGCTAAAAACCAGCAGACCACTGTTACGGAGTCTGTGCCAGGAATTAATCACCACAGCCGCGCTTGTAGGTGCCCCTACTGTAGGTGATAAAAGGCGAAACGTTCTGTTTTCGTGTTGTTTCCCCTCTGCAGCTGAACCTGGTGTCGAACGTGACCCTCTCCAAAACGGCCCCCGAGGCCTCCCCTCAGAGTTTACCTCACACTCCCACCACACCCACCACGCCCCTCACCCCCCTGTCCCAGGGCCCCTCGGTCATTACCCCCAACAACCTGCACAGTGTGGGACCAATCCGCAGACGCTACTCAGAGAAGTACAACATCCCCATCTCCCCAGGTAAGCACAGCATCCCCATCTCCCCAGGACCAATGTTTACTGCTCATTTTTCACCGGTGCTGCTTAACATTACCACCCGTTTCCAGTATTTACCGTTAGGCGCATGAATCACAGGAAACCTCTGCCTTCAAGTATTTTTATAAAATGTTAGTGCATGTGAGTCTCTGTGTGTATATATGTGTATTTTTTTTGCTTTTTGGTTTTACCGTTAGGCACAAGAATCATGGGAAACCTGTCTCATTTTTGTTCTTTAATATTAATGCATGTTCATGTGTGTGTGTATATATGTATATTTCTTTGCCATTTTGGTTCTCACTACAGTATGTTATTTAAAAAAATGAAGTATTTCTGTTCATGTCCACAGACATTGTTCAGAACAAAGAGTTTTACATGAACGCTGAAGTAAGACCCCCCTTTACGTATGCCTCACTAATAAGGCAGGTAAGGATCCCCCATCTCATTCATCCCCAGCTGAAAACGTGTAATGTTTTTAATCTTTCATGCACAGAATAGCATTCTAATCTGCTTGACTGAGTCCATCAGCTGAAATTGGATGTACAGTATATAAATATTGAGCACAGGCACAAACTGCTTATTTTCACATTTTCCTCCCCCTTGTTAAATTTCAAGTACAATTTAGACAAACACTGGAAGATGAACAGTCTGCAAATGAGCGGGGGGTTGTTAGCGGGCCTTTTAAAATGGCCGTATATAACAATTGCTTTTGATTAAGCATTACAATGAATGTGATTATTATGAAATTCATTTCACACAACAGTAGGAATGAACCTGTTCAAAGATGGCCAGTCAATTATCAACAGCCTCCGTAATCTGTGATCTCCTGAATTAATCTGGGCTGGGATAATTACTGGCCTGTAATCTGTGAAATGTTTTTCCTTTTTCCTCATGGAAGGAGGAGGAAAAAAAATGTAAGACGTATTTAAATCTGCATATTTATACAAGGAACCGAGAGAGGTTCGTAAACAAAGTGGGGTGAAATGCGCTGTGGACAAAGGATTCGTGGCTTTATTGTTGAGTTTACAGAAGCGTTGATGTGGAATCTTTTTTTTTTTTCTTTTTTTTTTTTCATTAACATTTTTGAAGGGTAGATAATATCTTCCATCCTTTTTTTTTTCCCAGGCCATTCTTGAATCGCCAGAAAAGCAGCTAACACTAAATGAAATCTACAACTGGTTCACGCGAATGTTCGCATATTTCAGGCGCAATGCTGCAACATGGAAGGTAATATTGCCAATTCTGTGATATTGTATTTCTGTTGTACTTTTTCTGTTGTACTTCAAATAAGAATTGAAAGGGTTTTGTTGTACTATTTACTGTACACTTTACTGTACATATACACAACACCTGACCTCAGATATGGCATTTGAATGAGAGAAATAGACACTTTAAATCTATAGTCCTCCCGGTGACTCCAGACCCAGGAAAGGGTGCCCTGAGGGTTTGAGCCACTGATTGCACCTTTTCACAGGGCCACACAGAAACACAAACATGCCAGGGAGAGAGGCAGATAGAGAGAGAGAAAGAGAGGGAGATAGAGAGAGAGGAAGAGAGGGAGATAGAGAGAGAGAAAGAAAGGGAGATGGAGAGAGAGGGAGATGGAGAGAGAGGAAGAGAGGGAGATAGAGAGGGAGATAGAGAGAGAGAAAGAGAGGGAGATGGATAGAGAGAGAGAGAGAGAGAGAGAGAGAGAGAGAGAGAGAGAGAGAGAGAGAGAGAGAGAGAGAGGGAGGGAGACGAGGCAGAGCCGTGGGGGTATCTGCTGCAGCTGTGCCTGTGACAACCCCGCTCTCACTGTCCCCCCCGCGCTCTTTAGCTTCCTGCTCCAGTGGATGCTGACAGGCCTTCCATAGGGGCGCATTGTAGTCATAAACACCAACTCCCCCACTGCGACACTGCCCTGTGCCGAGTGTCTCTCTCTCTCTCTCTCCCCCATACACTTACAGGACTGAGCCCAAATATCAAGCAAGCCTGAACGCACCTGCACTCACTCACACAGTCACACACTCAGACACACACACACACACACACACACACACTCACTCTCACACTCACTCTCACACACACACATACACACACACACACACACACACACACACACTTACACTCACTCACTCACCCACACACACACACACACACACACACACACATACACAATCGCGCGCACACACTCACATTTACACACTCACTCACACACACACACACGCACACACATACGCACACATACACTCACACACACACACACACACACACTCCATACCCACAGTTTTAAAATCATGTGTCAGTGTTTGGCATGCGTAGAAAAGGCAGCCAGCACACACGGGTTATGAAAAGGAAATTCATGAGCCAAGTGCTCTGGCATTTTTTTTTCTTTTCCCTCTATTGTTCACTTGTGTGTAAAGTCATAACTTGAAGTGATGAGCCAAAAAGCACTGTCTGTTTATTTTACCCAAAGCTTTGTTCGGGTCGGGTTTCTGTCAGGTAGTCAAAGGTGGTTCCTCTCGCTCTCAAACAGCCTCTCATTGTGTTTGGTGTGCCCTGTGTCTACACACAGATAAAGTGTATTGATATATTTAATTTATTTGTTATTCAAAAAAGCATTGCTTAAGACGCAATTATACCTGTGTAAAATTACTTTACAAAATGTATTGTAAGTAGCTAGTTAAATATCTAGTTGACATAAAATGTGAAAGAATTTGAAATTGTGGTTGGGAAACATCTCCGCTCATGCAACATTTTGTTGCTAGCTGGGATGTCTCCGGATTTGGTTTGAATAATCACAAAGATATGACTTACGCAGGCTCCTTTGCAATTGACGCACTGTGATGTGTTTTATGTCTGTGCTAGTGACTGGAACGTTGCAGTTTTCTGATAGAAACTCTCTTTCCCTTTTTTGAACCTGCCGCAGAACGCAGTCCGGCATAATCTTAGTCTTCACAAGTGTTTTGTGCGAGTAGAAAACGTAAAAGGGGCAGTGTGGACTGTGGACGAACTAGAGTTCCAAAAGAGAAGGCCGCAAAAGATCAGTGGGTACGTCCGCCACGCCCGGCCTCGGCGTCGGAAAGGAGGGGGGGTGCCGCTTGATGGCAAGCGGCTCCATTTCATTGTCTGTGTGCCACAGCGCCCCACAAGACCCCCGCTTGCTTCTGTGCGCATCCCATGCTTTTAGCCCCCCTGTGATGCACTATAACACACATTGGCTTACGCTTATTTGCATTTTTGCTCTCACCCCTCCTTCTCCCCTTCCCCTCCCCCCCTCTGTGACCGTCTCCCCTCATGTCCGTCCGTCCTGGTGTCCGTCTTTCCGTCCTCCCTCCCTCCCTCCCTCCCCGGCTTTCTGTCACGTCACTGCATCTGCGCCCGACCTCCTCGCTTCGCCCCGCGTGTCCCAGGGTGCCGTTCGCACCAACCTTTCGCTGCATAAGTGCTTTGTGAGAGTAGAGGATGAGTTTGGGTCCTACTGGACCGTTGATGACGAGGAGTTTAAGCACGGCCGCCACGTACAGAGGGGCCGGCCGCGGAAACAAGGCATGGAGGAGAACTCTGACGAGCTCCTCGTACAGTAAGCTCCCCCCCCCCTCCTCTCTCCGCCTGCTTCCGCTCTGTCCCTCCCTCCCTCGCTCTCTCGCTCCCCTCCTCCACCTGCTTCTGTCACGCCATCTCACGCTCACTGTGTTCTGCCATTCATACCTCACACCCACCCCCACCCTTTACCAGAATGTTCTCTCACCTGGGGGGTCTCCCCTATTGCTGAGACAATGACTCTGTGTACTTTTAAACCTGAATGACATGTCTGCAGTATTCATGCTTGTGTAGTGTAGCAGTGTAAAAAGCCATGTGTCAGATATTCGCTGAAAATATTATAAAAACAGATATGTAATTTCATTACTGCGTATTGATTTTACTGGAGTGTTTTATAGGAAATTGGAATAGCGTCTGCTCGTAAGACTTGAGCGTCCATCAATCTCTGCGCCATTATCGCCTGAGATTTCAAACGGGCCGGCGCTATTTAGACTCACTTTGAAACCTGCTCCTAGCCACCTTACGTGAAACTGTTCTTCAATACGTCAAAGGCACACATCAGTCTTAAAATCATCCTTATTCAATCTGCCTGATGTAATTGTCTATAAATAATGTCTTTGCCAGTATGTGTGTATAAAATAATAGCGTGTGATTCACAGTTGAGGGCCTGTGCTGTAGATGGCGCAGAATGAATCGCCACTTTGGAGAAGTAACGTTGTGTTTGATCGCATCTGCAGAAGCCCTGCCCTGGTGAAGAACATACAGACCAGTCTGGGCTATGGTCCAAGTCTCTCTGCTGCCTTCCAGGTACGACAGCCCGCGGGGGGGAGCACAGCTGGGCTCCTTTACTTTGGGGGTGACACGTAACGTGGCCAAATTAAACACCACACTCTCACGGTCGCTCCCTCGGCGACGGCCGAGCTGCCTGGGCTTTTTCCGAGGCTGCTGAAGGTGAAACGTCCGAGAGGGTTTTCCTGGTCTCACGTACATTCTCTCCACACGTGTTTCCACCGCAGGCTTCGATGGCGGAAAATAACATACCTCTATACACTACTGCTTCCATGGGAAGTCCCACTCTCAACTCCCTGGCGAGCGTCTTTCGAGAGGAGATGAACGGGGCGATGGACCATGGGAACAGTAACGGCAGCGACAGCAGTCCCGGGCGATCCCCTTTGCCAGCTATGTGAGTGTTTGGGGCCCTCCGACTCCTGCGCAAACGGGTACAGGGGACTTGTTTAAATAAAGTTTGGTTACCAAGGACTCTGCCTGGCTATTCGCTTCTCCTTCAAGAGGAGTTGAATGGGCTTGTAAAAAGAAGAAGGGTGGGGGGGGGGGGGGGGGAGGCATTGAAAGCAGGGTCATGAAAATGTTGGTGCACGGGTCAGGACCGTGTAGAAGTGCGGTTGTGCTGTCTGTTAAAGGAAACTCCACCTTCTGGAAGGTTCCTGAGCCTGGCAGTTCGGGGCAGAGTTCTGGAATGGCTCCTGCTCGAGCAGCGAGTTTATAAAACAGATTTTTATGACGGTTCAAAATGGCTTCTGGGCTGTGTTGGATTCTATCATAATTGTTGTAGTTTGTTTAAATATTTTTAACGCCTGGCTGCATAGTGGCCGTGCTGCTGTTTTCCACACACCGAACAAATTATTCGCTAGACATTTCAAATCCACACAGCGCTTTGGATAAAAAATAACAAAGAAAGAAAAAGCACAATTAGCCTCTGAAATTGTCCCGGCTTTCCCTGCACTGTAGGAAAGCTGTGGTTCGGACTGTAAACCACATTTCGCCGTGCACTTGTTGTATACGAGTGTCAGCTAAGTTGTTTGAAGCCTAAAATAATACACTTGCAGACGGCATCGTTTCCAGATGTTAGAGACTGCTGATGTGTGGAGGCTGTAAGATTTATGGACGACTCTGTAAGAGATCGGAACGGGAGGGATAGGGAGCTCGGAAAGGTGAAATAACGAGCTTGCAGAGGAATGTGCCATCCGCGCTGGTTGAGAACATGGCTCTGGGCACCGCAGTGGAACAGGAAGAGGAGAGACAGGATGGGTGTGTTGGCCTAAGGCAGCCTGTCTCTCTCTCCACTGATTTACTAACTCACAAAGGAGGCCCCTGCTCTCATCTCATCTCCAAAATAAAACACAACAAGGTGTGTTTGATTTCGGATTTTCCAAATGTTGTTTATGTAGGTCTAACAGATGCACATTCACAATTGGTACATTCAAAAACCGAAAAAATAATATTTGCTTCTTTGCTAAATAAGACAAAAATGTTGCCAATGGGGTGGGAATTTTGACCCATTACAAGATTTGCCAATGGGGTAAGAAAATTGAACTTGTCAAGCAAGTTAAAACAAGCTACTTACTGGAAGGGGATGGGGGTGTGGGATGTTCAGTTTCATTATGAGAATGAAACACTTATTAAGACAGACTTTGCGGCAGTGTAAAAATAAACTGTAAAATCATACAGGGTGGGTGTTAAATGGATATTGTTTTTGCAGGTGTTTAAAGGTAAAGTCAGCCACCATTGTTTTAAGTTTACAGTACATTTGTAACTAATAGGATCAAGACCCAAAGACGTGAAGGAACACTAGTGGTGCCATACCCTCACATAATACTTTTAGAAATGTTCATTTAAAACAATTAAAATATTGTCAAACGGTGTCATGCTAATAGCTACAGTAGGAAGAGACCACACTTGTGCTTTGAAACAATGTGCCGTCTAGAGAAATTTGATAATTGCTGCTTAAGGACGTGGCACTTTGGTCGTGGCCCCCGTTAGCGGTAGCCACAAAGCACTTCACACTGTGCGGAAGCACTGAAGCACATCGGCTTCAAACGAAGCTCACCTTGATTAAAACCTGCTTTCTTCTCTGACCAGTCAAATGGAGAGAGAGGAAAGCTTCAGTAGAGATGTTCCAGGCTAACAGAGTCCTTCAGCAGCAAACACAAACTCAGTGTTTTCAGTCAAACGACCAAGAAAACTGTGGCATTTCAGGTACCCACAGCTAATCGCAAGCAGTATGCATGCAAAAGCAGCATGCAAGTTCAATAGCATAATAATAACAATTTCATGTCTGCCCTCCAGCGAGGGATTTGGACCTGAGGCGATGCGACTTGTGGAATTGCTTTGATCTAAAACCAATAGAAGGGCCATCTCTTTTTTTCCCCAAACTTTAAAACGTGTCATCTAATTATCACCGTGTCTCTCTGCAGAAAAAGAGGTTATCCTCAATCATCGTATTTCCCCCGTACTGTGCTCAACATTCCTAAGTAAACAATTATTTTGGAGGGGAAAAAAATAATTAAAACCGCTCATTGACCATGTCACTGTTTTTTTTATTTTTTTATTTTTTTTGACCCTTTAAAAAATATATAAATATAATAATAATAATAATTATAATTCCATTATAAACCATTACTAATAAAACCATGCCCACGACTGATACGTCGGTACCTCTGATTAACGGTATAAATTCACCCGCAGCCGTTAAAAAAAACATATAAAATAAATAAATAAAGTGTGGGTTTTTTTCGCATTTCTCTCCCACAGTCATGCCTCTCTCCCCTGTGCCTTATTCCTGTGGTGTTTCTATAATGAGAAATTTGGCAGATCTCATCTCTTTAGAGGCTCCTTTGCCCAGGCTGCAGGCTGGAGGTTCATGTTTTGCCTTGTTTACAACTGACAGCGTTATTATTCTCATAAGGGCCCTGCTTCTTATCGCGGTGTTGTGTTTGAGCGGAGGGGCCCTTCCTCCGCCGCGTGCGCGCTTCCCCTGCCAGCGCCTTTTCTTCTCTTATTGACACTTTGTGAAAATATGCATTAATTTGGAGTTTAAAGCGCGTATGGCGGTGTCTGCCCGGCCTGTGTCGGGCTGAAGTTGATTAATGATAGGAGCCGGCTCGGGGTCGTCCTCCGGAGGCCTGCGCTCGCAGGTTCTGCATGTTAACGAGCGGGAGGGAGAACACACAGCGCGGCGCGGTCGCGCCGTCGCCGGGGCTGACAGGCAGTGCGGTCCGCTCCCCCGGTCCCGTTCGTCTCTCGCCGTTAATCTGACTCATTTATCAATTTTAAGTGAATACCCCCGCCGTCTGCCGCCGCCAAAATAAAGCCCGCAGGTTGGGGGCGGCCGGAAACGGCGCGGAGTTACCGTCGACTGACTCCGCCGCGTAAAATGGCACTTATTTGTTTTCGCGTCCTTTTAAGCTTTTTTTTTCCTTTCTGTCTTCGATCAGAGGAAAGTTTTAGCTGTTTAGCTAGAGAGTGGAATAAATATTGGCTTAATGCTGACCCGACATTCCCCCCCCCCCCTTTATTTCCATCCTGTGTTTGCAGGCATCATATCAACGTTAAAGAGGAACCACTGGACCCTGAGGACCACGAAGGTCCGCTTTCCCTCGTGACGACAGCCAACCACAGCCCAGACTTCGACCACAACCGAGATTACGAGGACGACCAGGGGAACGATGACATACAATAGGCTTGTCCAAGGTCCCCAACCCCCCCGTCCCCCCTCCCCAAGCACCACCACCCCCCGTCCCCCCCCGTCCCCCAGAGACAGAACTAACTCGGATCATCTGTGTCTTTCCACAGATAAAATTGATTATTAAATAAATAAAGGCTGGGATCTCAGTCTTCTTGTTGACAGCTATAAAATGTTTCAATTGACTTTTAGTGCCATTAAATACAAAACATGAGGAAAAAAAAGAAAACGATATCCCATTTGGGAGTATTTTTGAGTTGTTTCTACTTTTTGTTTAAGAGAAAAAAAAACAGAAAAAAAGAATAATTTTTACTCGACGCGTGTTGGATGGACCTGTTTGGTACTTGGGACTGGTTGAGGTGGTGGGCGTGTCCCTGGAGGCGGGCAGGCGCGCAGGACGCAGCGCGATTGGACTGCGGGCGTGTCACTCTCCCACTGAGCCACGCCCACTGGGCGCGGACCGCAGGGCACAGACACACCCTCTCGGAGTCGGACGGGTCATGTGACTTACGCGGCGTGTGGAATCGCTTCATCATCACTGCCTTCAGCCTGCACCGGTTTGCTTCCATTTTGGGAAAGGGCGCTTCGTGTTCGCAGAAGGGTCGGGGCTTGGGGGGTGGTCAATATTAAGTATGTGTCTTTGTTGCTGTTCGCATTCATTTTGTTTTTGTTTTTTTCTTAAAACTAAAGAGAAACTTCAGCTGACCAAGAACGATATGTGGCCAGCGCCTGATGAATGTTTGATTTACTTTTTTTTGTTGTTGTTGTTGTCGTTGTTGTACATGAAGCAGAATGTCAAACACCAAGTATTATTTTTCTGTCATTTATTCCGTGCGCTTCACGACGCCATTTCACCCGCCCCCGTCTCCCTTCCCCGTCGCCAAACATGTAGCCTACCCACCAAACTCATGAAGTCCAGCAGTAATGCACTACTCACAATGAAGGCTCCATGCTACTCACCCATGAAGTTTTATTTAAAATGGGAATGAATGACAGAGAAATCATGCAGGGAATATAAAACTATTTCAGAAATGTTAAAAACATTCACTCTTCACAGCAGTGCATGTTAGCTGCAACCAAATCACTGAACCATTACTTTTACATTTCACAACCACCGTTAAATGTCAGGTGCACAGTTAACATAACTTTAGACCAATATTAATCGTGATCTTTGGGTAGGACTGTCCTTGTAGGTCAAATATGCCTCATTTCCTCCCCACACAGTCATTTTAATGATTGAGGGGAAAAAAGATTTTAAGCTTGACGTCGAAAAAGGCTATCGCAGAAGACTCCATCAGTTGACATCATCACCGTTTTATTGTGGCATTGTTTAATCATAGAACATATGTCAACGTCCTCAGTGAAGAACACAAATGACACATTACGTGAAGATATTCAGATGCTACCATTAAAAATGGAGGAGCCAACATCTAAATCTAGTCTGAAGGCCTGACTAGTCAGCATTCCACTGTTGAGAAACTCATAGCAGCCACACACCTGTCCCACACCGTTCTGGAGACAGATCTGTGTACGTCCAAGAGCCAGCGTCAGCAGAACGGAGAAACATTCGAGTGTTAGCGCAGTCCTGCTCCTTCCTCCAGACGCAGATTGTAACTTATAGCACGATAGCGGAGAGGTCGGCACATAAAGGGTTCCAGACCAGTTCGGACATCAATAACGGGTGCGAGAACTCGCCGCTGAAAAGATCACGCAGGACTCATCGATTTTATGACTGCAACCAACCACTCTTTTTATTTATTGACCTTTTTTGTTTGTTTTGTTTTCCTTTATTTTTGCTGTTGAGGTCTCCGATGTTTCTGTTGTCAGTGTGTCAGATATATCTTGTTCCGTGACTACCAAAGATAAACTACAAAAGTAAACAATGTTCTCTGTTCCATGCTTTAGCAGACAAGGCCAAAAATATCATCCTCTCTCCCAATTGATGTGAACAGAATTTTAAGGTGGAGAACTCTGAACTATGTCTAGCTTATAGAAACAGATTCATTAGAAATTAAAGCTCCTCAAAAAGTTACTGTCGTCGACATTTAAGCCAAAGGTGTCACATTTAGAGTATCTGCATGTCTTTGCAGTGACCAAAACTCGAGGGGGTAAGGGTGTGGGATCGGGAAAAATATATGACCAAATTAGGGAACGGTGACTTTGGGCCAATGAGAAAATGGAGCATTCCGTCGTGAAATAAACTGTATAGCAAAAGTTATGGATATAAATTGCTGATGATAGTTATCATCACAATTATTATTTGCTAGTTTGACAAGTTTTACAGAGAACAATGTGAGCAATTCTATACTTCAACTGGACCACATGATGATTAAATGTTTTATGCTTCTTGTTTTGAATTTGTAACCTAAAGATTGTATGCCACTTTTTTTTTTTTTTTTTTTTTTTTTAAGTCTCCAGCAGGATTCATTTGTTCTTCGTTAACCTTGGCAACACTTTATCATTGTGTTTAGTTTCTGTCAACTTATTACTTTTTTATATTAAAAAACACTCCTGTCAACTAATAAGCTGGGTACAAGGTACTTTATGGCAGTTTCTTTTTTTTAATTTACCATGCATTTATTATTAATAAAAAGGGCAATCTGTGGTTTAGGAAAAAATGTATTTAATATCCAGGCAGCTGTGGGATGGAGCAGTGGTAGTCGTGCTGGGATCGTGAGAATGACTCCTGGTCATCCAAAGCCAGCCTTTTCGCTGGTTAGCTTGGTATTTAAAAGGGGAAAAAGCTGGTAGATTAGAACATTCTCAGCATGTGTAGCTTGACATTACTAAAGATAACAGCATGAGAAAACTGTTAGTACGCATACCTCAGTTCAAACCTATAGGGAATGATTATAAAATAAAAAATAAAAAAAAATAAAAAAACATTTCACTCAGTTGCACTTAGTCGTATGTCTTGCATGTTTAGTCTAAAAATTGTAGCAAAAAATATTTTAAAAAAAATAATGAAAAATACAAAAAATTGAAAATTAGAGCTTGTTTATCTGGAGGGTGTCATCCTTTTTAGCGAAACCAATCCAAACCTCAGGCCTTTTTCATGAAGCGATCACCCAGCTCTGTTCAGTCATTTTTCTACTGTCTGTCCATCTGTTTCCACACATCCACTGGCTTCTTCCGGGTGGGTTTTTGGGTAGTACATACATGTCGCTATAACCTTGTGGCTTATCTATGTCGGATTCCTTTCTGTTCCTTTCGATGATAAAAAAAGTACATCTGTGTTATTACGTTTGCTTTATTGCGACTGCTTTGTATTTACTATTAAAATAGCTATGGAAAAACTGCTGTATGTATTGGAATAGCAAACTGTGCTGCAAATGTATTTTACTTAGTAATCCTTGCTTTAAAAGTCATACATGCAGACGGCTGTGCGATGGGAGGGCGGGGCAGGGCGGGGGGAGGGGGAGGGACCGTCCCTGATTTTGGATTTTAACTGTAAAATAGAAGACAGACTTTTCTCTGTTATCATTGACCTAAACATTTTGTACAGATTTTTTTTTCTCCCTCTTTTGTGTTAAGCTGTTTTGATACTTCCCTCCTTTTGATGGTCCAACCACTGCCTTCTGTGGCTGTATGTGAAAGATTCTGACTTTGGGAGGAGCGGACAGGGGTATTTCCTGTCTGCGAAGGAAATCTCTTGCATGACTAATTCCAGGGTCGCGGACGGGAATAGCAGAGTCGAGTTGTCAGTAATAATATCGGGGTGTATCAGTCTAATGATATTTTATATAAAACAAATAGAAAAAAAAAAAGAAAAAAATATATGCAGTGCCAAGATGTAAAGAAGTATTTGTTTTTGAAAGGAAAGCATATCATCGGAGATGTTTCACATTATCAGTCAGTATCACTGTTAGGACAGGGCATCACAGCTTTTAAGTTGAGAAGAAATATTTTTTTAAAGGCCAGGCCTTTTGAGTTCTTCCTTTTCTAACGGTAGATAAAAAACCAAGCACAGCAGGTAGAGATCTTAAGTTGAGCACACAGGTCAAAGGTCATGTGAATAAAAGACACAATTTCTTTTTTCCTGATACACCATTATTATATAAATGAAACCGAGTAAAAATAATCTTTTCTTACGCTTTTGTGTGATCACACTAGGTGGTATCGGATTCCCAAAAAGACACTTGGACATTGTTCATTTGCAACGGACACATTATCCATCACAGCCTTCTTCACTCAAACAGTATAATACTGTATAAATATTCCTTAATCACCGTCTGAATTACATCTTGCGGCAAAGGTACAGAGGTGTCGCGGTGCTTCAGTGTTTCTTCGACCAGGTGTTTTTATTTTTTTGTTTTGTTTTTTTTCTTGTTGAGGCATAAAAATAAAATATATACTCATCACTTTCATTATTTTGTAATGCCATCATCATTCCATGTCTGTTTTCCGCAGACAATTATGTTGTACAGTCGGTCTTGATAACTGACTTAAGCATTCTAAAATGCAATAAAATGCTGGTTGTTCACATGGTTTCCCGAAGCTGTCATTTTGCCCTGTGTTCTGTTGAAGGGACTGATGCTGTAGGCAGCCGACTCACTGGACAACCCCAGTGCAATAAGACTGCATCACATTCATGAATATTGTATACATAAAACCAGACAAACTTTCAAAGGTTTTTAGGTTACATCACCTCACTCTAATTCACTAAACATAAATTTCTTTATTCTAAATTACAACATGGCCTCCCCCCCCCCCCCCCCCACTGTTTTCTCCTCAGGGAAACATCCCAGATATTTGTCATCAGAAGTAAAATTCCAAGGTCTGTGCGAAATGACCAGCACTACTGCTAGTGCTTCCAACATTAAATGATCTCGTAATTAAAAATAGACAGTTAAACTGTCTTTTCCTAACAGCAATTTAGGTAACTGCATTTGATCAGCTATAAATTGTAACTGCATTAAAATTCCAGAAATATTAGCGATATGGATTTCTTGATGGAAATTAATGCTGATGACCAAGACTTCCTTTTTTACGACGGAGGCACAGGTCACGCTGGCCACAAAACAGGAGACCGAGATCAAGTCTGAGCACTTTTAATCTTGTGAAACAAGCAATTACAAATAGTTGCATCGATTCGTTAAAAAGCTTTAGGTGACATAAATTGTTTCCCGCTTAGCTTATTGCTGTGATACATAAATGTCAGAGGGTATATTATTAATTAAAGCCATGAAGAGAGAAGATTTAATGGAAACAATATAAAATTGGTACACTTTTTTTTTTGCAGGCAATATTTTAGCTAGCATCTGGGGTCCTGAATTGGTACCACATTATCACATCGTTCTAGTATTACCTACTCAAAATGGAAGCAGGGCTGAGACAGTGGGGGGAGGGGTACATCTCTGACCTTGTTTATCCTGTTTTTGTGACATTACACTGATTAGTACACATACTCCTCCTGTACAGTGCAGTGTCTCACAGGAACTGTACAAAGGACGTAAACACTTTCTGTCTAAATGTATTGATAAATTATATTTAATGCAAAGACAAACTCTGGATGTAATAACTAAGTTTATGTTTATGTTTTTAAGAGGACACATAGGAACAGTTGAGGGATGTGGTTATTGAGAAAACATAGTGAATGTAATCAATCATCATTAAAATTGAAATTACACTACTTTTTATCATCTAATGTTCTGACCTTGAGTTATCTTCATACTACAGGATATAGCTCATAACCTGAGCTGGTTAATCTTGATTTAACCAGCTATTGATCCAACAGTTTAGAATGAACCCTTTTTCTAAATTCTAGGAAATTGTTTTGGTTCCAATAAGACATGCACTTGTTCACATGTTGCACCTAGATTTATACAGTGCTCTCACATCAAGACTAATGTGGTCACTGACAAATTCCTAAATGACTGGTAGTTGTTGATGTACAATATGACTGTGTACAGGCAAAGTGCATGCATGTAAATCAGTGGTGGATAAAATGAACATTAAACGCCATCCAATGCAGCCATGATGCTAACAGTAATATTCATCATGAATTATAACCTGGCACATTATTTTACAAAATGGCCACAACATACAAGTACTACAGGCATGTTAATGTAGTGAAAATAAATGATATCTTGCATGGCTGTGCATTGTAAACCTCCTGACAGAGTACCCTCTCTCTCGCCCTCACATGAAGGAGAACATGACCTCTGACCTTGCTTCTCCAGCAGGAATCCCAGCTCAGTGGCCAAGGGATCATGTGATCTGAAAACAGGATGTTACCAGTGACATTAGACAAAGTACTAAAGTACATATGCATACAAGCTTGGATTTAAGGCTTAAACTCCCCCACCCCTCCGTCAACAGACAAAAACCCTTATTGATGGATTGTCCCATTTAACTATGTATTGTTATGTGTTTATGAGTTTATTTTAATGTCGAGAGTGTCAGGTTCAGCTGGACATGTAATTAGTAGGTTCCCCAAATACAACACAGAAAAGTAGATGCCATGATGAACGCAGGTGTAAATCATATCCAAAGAAATATACAGATTAATTTTAAGTTTTAAGTTTTCAAAAAAAGTATTTTCTAAATCCCCGGGCTCCTTTTCTCAGTCTCCGCACGACGCATTAGTCTATTTGAGTTTCAAACTGATAACTTGCTACAATTATCAAAGCCACCTATCGCAGAGGGTGTGAGAAATGAAATAAAAGGATTAAGCAGTTATCCTATTTACATATATTGAATTGCAGTAACGCAACTCGATTTCTGCTCCTCATTTCATTCTAATTAAAGCGTGGCGGAGCAACAGCAATCCACACAAGAGCTTTACTTTAATAGTCAAAGCTGGCAAACTCCCAATATTGCAGTGTGGCAATTAGCAGCCCTGCAGTATTTGCTATTCATGGTTTGATGTAAAAACTTGTTTATTAAGATGGGCTGGAGGCGTTGGTGTGCAATAGACCTGGCTGTAATTAGATTCCAATTATTTGTCTGTTTCTGATATTGTAAACTGGCACTTAGCACATCAGTTAAATTGACACACTGCGCTGCTTGGTTTACCCAGTAATTAAAACATGTTCTGTTAATTAGATGATGACCACTTTATTCCAGGGCTCTTGTGTTTGGGTTTTGTAGTGTGCTCTGTTTGGATCATGCGTTGCCAGATGCTTGGCTAATCAGCCCTTGTTTTGTTTCAATTACCACCTGCTGTTCAAAGGCGAACCTGCACCCCCCAACCGCCCCCCACCCCCACACCCGCCCCGCTCTCGAAACAAGGCGCCGCTGTTTATGTTTTCGGCAAGAACTGAAACGTTAGAACAATTAACGCATACCTTTTCAGGAGGCACCATCTACGTTTCAAAGAGAGCGCCGGCAATTAAGAGGAAAGTTATGAAGCGCGGTTTTGATTAAAGAATAAGAATACTTATCACATTAGTTAGCATTCCTCTGTGTGTACCCAAGCATCACTTGTGTAAAAACCAAACTGTTATACATCTCATTTTAATCTTCCTGACAAAGGTCAGTTATGGAGAATTGCCGTGCCTTGTTACCCAGACAGAAAATGCAGCTGTAGGCAACTGCAGATGTACTGTATACTGTGTGTATGTGTGTGTGTGTGTGTGTTGGTACGCATATGCAAGTGTGTGTGCCTATGTGTGTGAGAATGAGTGCGCTTGTGTGCTTGATTGTGTGTGCATGTATGAGTGAGTGTGTGCACATGTGAGAGTGAGTGTGAGTGTGTGTGTGTGCACATGTATGAAAGTCAGTGTAATGTGTGTATGTGTTCGTGTATGTGTGCATGTGTATGTGTGTGCGAGTGTGTGTGTGCACGTGTGAGAGTGAGTGTGCGTTTGTGTGTGCACGTGTGAGTGTGTGCACGTGAGAGTGTGCGTGCACGTGTTTGTGTGTGCACGTGTGTGAGAGTGCTTGTGTGTGAGTGCGTGCGTGTGCGTTTGAGTGTGTGTGTGCACGTGTGTGAGAGTGAGTGTGTGTGTGTGCACGTGTGAGAGTGTGTGCGTGTGCGTGTGAGAGTTAGTGTGTGTGTGCGCGTGTGTACGGATAAGTAGCACCATGCCGTTTGTAGTGTGGCATTGTGTAGATTGAGCTCACTCACTGTGCAGTCTCCGTTGTGCTGCACTCACTGAATGAACTCATTGAGGAAGCTCACCTACCCCATGATTACCGTTTCCTGCAGTCAGTCAGAGAGCCTCTGTGAAGCAACAACAAAACGCAGCCCTGTCTTATTTACATAATATTTCATGAAATAATGATATCCTGTACACATCCGCTGCAGGAGCAGTTGCCACAGGTTACCGCTGCCACTGGCAGTGTGGGTAGATCTTAAGATGGAGGTAATCAGGGACCTCACAGGACTGGAAACTTTAATACTTTTCAATCACTCTAATCCTGAAGACAAGGCTTTACTTCTGCTCATATGCAAGGAGGGTGCCAGAAAAATCTAACTACCTTTTCCTTTTTCTTTCTCGTATATTTTTACATCGTTCTTTTAATCAAAGAATGGTCCGACATTATAATTATCTTTTTATTTATTTTGCAATCACTGTAAATGAATACATGAAAGTTAAAGTGGCATTTCAATTAATTGAAGCAATATCTGCCATTACAACCAACTTGCTTTTTTTTGTTCCAAAAAGGAGATAATGATACCAGACAATATGTAAATAAACAAATGTTGAAAAAACTAAAGTTACGCTTCTATGAACATACAATTTATTACATATATATGTTTTCATTTTTGATGTTTTTCTCTTTCTCACACTGTTTCTGTTTTTCTCAATGTAATATTTTTCCTGCCAAAAAGCTATCATTTGAACATGTCATAGACATTGTTTACCTGCACTGAACCTTGATTGAGGTGGTCTGTGGCTTTACACCGATGCTTTCCTAATCTGCAGGACTGGCATGTTCATTTCCCTGATGCTGCCATTCAAAACACAAACATGAAATGTTGGTTTTACAACTGGGAGACCTGGAAGAGTGAATTTCAAGTACTTAGTCAAATATTTCATTAAAATGTAAATTTTACAATGGTGTACGTCTAGCTGTGCACAAGGCATGACTTAAGAAGTTATGAAGTTATAACAGCACTGCCTTCTGATGCCAATTAACTGAGACTATAATGTCTTTACCTTGTTTTATCTCCAATAACAGCATGCCAACAAATGCATCAAATGCAACTGCTTGCTGGAACTGTATTGACTATTAAGATATGTGGGTGGCAAAAATAGAACCAATTAAACATGAAGTCTCCCACAGACTGGTAGCTAATCAATTCTCTTATCTCCACAAAGTGCAAATTCACTGATTAAAATTGAAGCTATGCAAAACTGCACTGCAACGGAATTGTAAATGAGAGAAATGCCTCAGTGTACCGACACGCAATCTAAGGCATTCGCCAGCATTTGAAACAATCTCTCGAAAGCCCGCCGAAAGATCCGACTGTCAATCAAACGGCGTCAATGTCATTACTAATGTGCACGCATACACCGTGTGTCCATGTGGAGATAGAAATGTAACCAGCTAATGTATCGTTAAATTACATATGACATAAATACATGTCATGTAGTATATATTTTTTCCCATATGTCCATGTGTTTACGTTGTGAACGTTATCATCTTCATGTTGAGTCATTTTGATGCACAGATGATTGCTTGAGTGATGTCTATCTATAATAGATACACACACATTAAAGTATTTTGATGGCAAACTGACTCAATTTTAACTGTTCAATCAAGTCCTTTTGCCGGGCATTATTCAACCAAGAACATGTCGTAAAAACATTGAGATGGGCTGGAGAGCTTGAGAAACTGTGAGATGCTATCCCCTGTTTTTGACTAGATCTCAATGTGGGAAACAACACCCACCTTTTATTCCTTTACTTTTTTCATTTTTAACATTCAGGGGAAGACAAAATGGTTGCAGGTGGTGATGAAAATAAAAGCCATCCATCATTATTTATTAGGCTTGAAAAAGATACACAATAATGTAATTTAATCTCTCAGCAGACAATTATTTCCACATATTGATAATGCAATGCGAAAAGTGCCATGAATCCTAATATGATGTTTGCTTTTATTGGTGTATAATACAACCAGAACAAATAATGTAATAGTATCAGGGAGAAAATGTAATTATTTGCACATGCTAACATTATAATGCCAATCTGGCCGAGACAATGGTATCATATTATTTTGGTGTGCTTAACTAGTTATAATTTGCATTAAGTTATTACGACTGTGTAGCAACAAAGCCTTTCCCCAATCATCTGCCGTGCTTCTACGCTGTTTCCATCATTATTCTCATCCCCCCATAATTCTGAATCTCTCTAATCCTGCAGAATTGATCTGATCAACCTTTTTCCCCACTGGTGAAACTATTCATCACTCCGCCTTCTATTGTGATTGGATAGGAAATAGTTGCACTCTTTTTAGTGACAGTGTTACATTAAGGAAGAAAATAGGATATAACTTTTCCATGGAGTCGGGTTTTGTACAGATAATATGTCTACCGGGCTTGTCAATTCGAATATCAAAAATAAAATAATACAATTACGATTCTATTACAAGCTTGACACATGAACACTTGGCTGATATGTGTGTACTGCTGTATATTCAAGCAGTCTGCATACAGCATAAACACTGTTATTTTCATCCTGATGGTGCAAGCAACTGCCAATTAAACATTATGAACAGAAAATGTATAAAGCATTAGACAGAAACACACTCAAACATTATTGATCTTGCAATCTTCTCTCAGGAAAAAAAAAAAAAACATTCTTGATAAGCATGATTTTCTCAAGGGTTTTCGTGTTTTAAATTGAATTCAAATGTTTTAATGTATTGAGTAGCCTCCAAACAAACAAAAAAAATAGCATGTTGACACATTTATAAATCTATCGGGGTGACCCAAGTACTGCTCTTTCTTATTTTATTATTTTTTTTACAGCCATATGTCCATGCTATATTGAACTGATGGCCAAGTAAGTCAATGTAAAATTTGATCAAGATGATACAATGGTGTCTCTCTCTGGCTTTATGAAAATGTTTTATTGATGACTCATTACAGACCGTCCGGCAGTAAGGTGAGTTCGATCTGCCCGGATAGAAGAACTCAACGTGTAATAATAATGCCTGCTAAATAATTAATATCAAAACCTAATTCGTCTTCCCACGATGCAGGATATGTACATATTTTACAGAGCCATTTGCATATTCAGAATGAAAGCGCAAAGCCATTAAGACTACTAGAAGGCCGTCGCCACCTTTGGATGCAGTCAACCGTTTTGATCTTCTGTGTTTGAGACTCGACTGCGTCCTTCCGGGCCATGTCGGTCAGATTTGAGAATGCAAATGAGCACTGAGCGATGTAGCGTCCTGGGTGTTTGGGCATACGGCCATCTTCTTTATGGCGAGGATGTTGTGCAACACTGAGTCTCCTGCCGCATCAGGAACACATACTGCGCACAGCCATTGTCTTCCACCGGAGGCTACAACAGTGTTTGCAACTCATTAGTGATTTGTAAATGATATTTGCTCCCTTGTGACATATCATTTCAAATGGTTTTCTAATAATAACACCCACTGATATTAAAGTAAGAGATGCTTGTGTTGTGATCGTGCGTTTCGCAAATTCCGTCTCGAAAATTACATTCTGGCAGACCGATATCCATTGTAGTCATATTTTTTAACGAATATAAAAAAATTCCCCAAGGTTCCTCGTGAATATTACGGCGTCGTACCTTATTGTTAGCCGTGTAATTATCTCGTTGAAATGGATCCTTAGTGGCAGGGTGCATGGGATTGATGTTTTAACTTGTCTCACAGCTGGGTTTGACAGTGTTGCCAACCCAGATGAGCAGTTGCCCCATTTTACAACGTTCATGTTTTGACCCAAAGAGGCAACATTCCATAGGTATTCCGGGCACCCATTTCACTCAGAACATACCAATGGCAAACACCTTCAGCACAGCTGCCAATTTAATCATTACCACCCTTCTCAGTCAGCTTGTGACTGTGAATAATATTCACTACGGCTACTTTCCCTGCGCTGAATACGCCTCAAAGTCTGCCTGTTTCAACTGTCCCCCACCCCGCTCATTCTGTTAATGACTCCTCATTGTGTGGACTGGCTGCGGTTGGCTTCCTGCATTCCCCTATAAAGTAAGTGAACTTGGCAGGGCTCAGCGCTGGGCTCGGCTGTAGCGATATTCGCCGCGTAGTCTACAAATGAACCGCCGGCTCGGCGATGAATGGAGCCCCCGCGAGGAGCAGGAACATCGCGGGGAAGGCGTTATCGAGGCCTCGCTGCCAATCCGCGGCAAGCGGAGCCTGCCCCCTTCCTGGATACACCACTGGTCTTTGAAATTAAAGTCGCGTCTGTAATCCACAGAAACGGCCCTTCCACCGCCGCTTAGAACCGGTTTAGTCTCACCTCAGCTGACGATAAAAGCGTGACAGACACACGAGGCGCTATCTTCTCGCGAGGTTGATAGCTTCTGCCAGCTTATCTAGGGCAGGCAGCTAACCTCCTTGTACCTGGCCCGTGGACAGAACTGAGGAGTCAATTTACAAAAGATGCTGCCTCCGGGGGGTTGTACACAAAGCCAGATTTGCTTTGCTAACACGGAGGAGCGCACACCCGCGCGCACACACAAACATTCACGCCGGGCCCGCGCTGAAAAACTTCCGGAAGATTCCGCGACCTTTCCCGCAAAGCGTAACAGTGTGTAATATGGCGGGCTCAGAGCGAGTGATAGAAGGTATTGGTGTAAATCCACATGAGCGCAGAGGCAGGAAATTGACAGGGATCTGCTGGAGCGGTCTGCCTGTAAAGGCTGGGATTTACATGCTTAATTGGGGCTTAAACTCCCTCCCCTGAGTTTACCTGTTATACTGCGTGCTCTGATCACGGCGCTGCGCGGGACAGGTTATGCTGCTGATTTTAATGCCTTGCTGTTCTCATTCATAGCTGTCACTCATACAAATGAACTTACAGTACGCACGGGGCCTAGGCAGCGCCGTCAACAAACAGCGTTAGGATTCACAGTAGGGAGTTAACATTTTATAGATAATATTTTTAAAGTCATTAAAGACATGGTACGCGGTTAAAAAAAACAGTGTCTTTATCCATATACTGCGAACATTAACCCTCTTTGCCTACGTGTTGTTGGTAATTAACAGTTCAGTTCTGTTTTTCTCTACATCAGCAAACTGCGAGCCCCCCTCCTCGTTGGACAGGATGTGTCTTCAGGCGGAAGGGCTTTT
Organism: Conger conger; assembly: GCF_963514075.1. NCBI lineage: Eukaryota > Metazoa > Chordata > Actinopteri > Anguilliformes > Congridae > Conger > Conger conger. The sequence continues at coordinate 11,993,325 of NC_083773.1, forward strand.
GGGTGTAGCTGCAGGGCTCTCCCCAGATGAATATCGAGCCTGGCAGGCACGGAGGCTGTGGAGGCTACAGCTCGTAGATTTACAAAGTATAAAAAAATGCTGTTTTGCGCAGCTAAAGAGGAGCCTATTTCAGCATAAAAAATAAATAAATAACAAAGTTACAAATTATCAAAAACTGGGATCAACAAAAATGTCCGTAAACAAAATGTACTATCGCAAGCACATACAGACTGAACCGTGTTTGAAACAAAATGGCCAAAAGCACATTTTAGTTTCCTTTGAAATGAGATTCCTAAGATTAAACAATATGTCAAAGCGGGCTTTCTTAATGTGGCTATATCTCACAGGAACCAACTGCCAATGTTAAATGTTCTCTTTTTGTTTTGTTTGGTGTTTTGTATTTTTCCTCTAAACAATGATGGCATTTTTCTAGGTTGGAGTTGCCGCCAATAAAATTAATGGGAGAGTTGTTAAGTACATACAGGAAGTGAGCTTTTTAAATAAACACATTGTTTCCAAACTAATCCACACCCCTATTGTTTACAATTGGAGGGCTCAGCAGGGTGTGTTTGGGAGAGGGCCTGTCACAAGTCAGCCCCAATTAATCCTCCCTGTCAAAGCCAGTCCTTTGTGGAAGAAACACAGTGGTGAAGTGTAAATAGAAACAATTTTCCTCCTAGTGGGCAAGAAAAAGATGTATGATACTCACTTCTGTGAGTATTGTAGGATTTGTTCAACTGCTCCATCAGTTATAATGGATGGATTTATTTTTCCTCTAAAACCTGGCTTCATGAAATAATTCTCAGTATGCTTGGGGTAAATACAAGAAATTAAAATTTTGGGTGGCTCGTCCGGGATTTAAATTATTAGTGTAAAGGGAAGGTGCACTTTACCAACCCCCCCCCCCCCCCCCAATAAGCTAGCTAGGCATATTTTGGAATTGTACTCGATTGGATTTGTTTTCCCTGGGTCCAATGGTTAAAAAAGCATGAGATTTTGGGGTGCTTTGTAAAGGCTGCGTGTGCAGAGCTAGAGCACGGTCACCTTCTGTAAACCGCCATCTCATCTCCCATATCTCCTTATCACATCGATTTTGTTTAAAATACTACTTCTCGCTTACAGGCCCATTTACATAATGTCCCATGAAATTCTTTCCAATGTGATTGTAATTCATCTATCCACTCAGGCACTTGGCCTGATACTTCAGGAAGCTGCACTGCATTTGAATCCCAATACTGATTATGGAGAAGCCTTTTCCTCTACACTGCAGGCAGTCAGCACGCGATGCAGGAAAGTACAACAGCAACACATCGCACTGTTTTGAATATACAAGCTTTACGTAAATTCTGTGCCTGGGATCTACCGGCTCAGTGTTTCTATTTTCAGTTGTGCTGTTCATTGTTTATTGTTTTTTTTAAATGTATTTTGTAATTAAACTGGACCCACCTCCGCAGTAAGACCCTAGTGTAAAATCCAGCTATGACCAGCTTGAAATTACCAGCTACCAGCTGTTTCGAAATATAGCTTGAGCTGCTCAGACCATGTTGTGTCAACCAGCTACCAGCTGTTTCAAAGCCTAGCTTGAGCTGTTTTTTTCAGTAGGGGAAGACCAAAAATTTAAATTGCAATTTCAAAATGTCAGCGGCAAGTATATTTGAATGAGCCTGGCAGTCTGTGAATGACGACGAGAGTGTGAGTTGGAACCAGTACTGTAAATCAGGACGTTCGGTGAACCTGACAGCCCGAACCTTTGTTGCTGCCTCTACTTTGGTTGGGTTCTTCCTGGAAGGACTGATTTCCATAAAGTCTGGGGGATATAACACAGAATGGAAAGGAATGTTGGCAAACAAGTGGAAAATGTTTCCACTGTTGGTTACATTGTAATTGTTGATTGCGTGTCTGTTACATTAAAATGAGCATGCTTTAAATGTTTTTTGCATAGGCAGTTTTAAAGAAGTAGCCACAGTTTTACTGATGAAATGATATGTGGCCACCAACCCTCACGCTTTGGACCCACATATCAAGAGTCAACACTAAAACAGAAACAGGTTCATTTTTCCCTTTGTCTTGTCCATGGAGACTTGATTTAAGGAAACTCTGCTGCTTAGGAAGAGTTCAGGTCCATGTGCTTCAGAGTTGCCAAGTCTAAATCTGCAGTAACCCAATCTCCAAGTCTGTAAGAAAAACAGTCCGCCGGTGAGTCATAGTGAACTCAAGATGTTACTTCTCACTCACTTATAACAACCTGTGAATTATTCCCCAATTAGCATCGCGCTAGCCTCCCGCTGCAGCTGTGGGGATGGAGCTTCCAGCTCAGAAGGGGGCTTCTATTTGTTTGTTTGCGTTGGCCGAGACAGCAGGAGCCTGAACGGCCTGGGCTACAGTGCGCAGTTGACTCAGAAAGTCGGGAAGAGAAGACGCACAGAATAATGATCACACTTTGCCACAAACTGCTCTCCCCGGCCTTCTGTTTTCCAACTCTGGTTACACACGTGTTGGCCCCCGAGAATATTCAAAAGACATTTATAGGAAATAAATTAAGAGACGAATGCAAACCATATGGCATTCATGGGTTTATTTGTAAAGCTCTTGCATCAAAGCTTTTTCCAGATCGCACCATATTAGCTATGTTTTTCCAGTCCAGCAAAATCAGGAAGGTAACCACAGACTTCCTTGATGGGAAACACATGAGTTTAGATGTGAGGCGGGGGGGGGGGGGGGGGGGGGCTCGTACATGGGTGAAGCCACTGTTTGGCGCATCAGTTAAAACAATTATACACTGTACGTCTGGATGTCATATGGCCATATGAGTTCACTTTAAAGGGGTACGGCGTGCCCAGTGCAGATGGAAGGACGTTTCACCGACTCTGGTAAATATAATACTTCAAACCTACTTTGTAGTGCGGCAGCCAGCAGTGAATCCTCCAACACTCTGCCTCCTGGGTCAGGCTGTTTGAATGTCAACCTGAGCCTCCGAAGAAACTGGGAAAGGAGCCAAATAGCAATGGCTGCACTGGAGGTACATGCTACATCAACGTATGTATAACTGACCTCGTGATTTACAACCAGCATACGCACAGTACAGTATGTGAGAGTGCAGGAGGATATGTTGCAGGAGACAAGACCATGCCACAGTGAAAACGTGTACCCTTTCTTCTTCGGTTCAAACCCGTAGACTTCATTTGTTTTACATCAGACAGAGGCGGTGTGCACCAACACAACACCGTGGGTGTAATATAAACACACACCTCTGTATATTGTTGCAGACCCACTAAGCGGTTACGATCTGGACCAGTTACCAGAACGAGTCAGCTTCCGTACCTGGGTGGGCCACTGTACCGTTGAGCAAGGTGCCTGGCCAGGACTACTTCTGTAAATATCCAGCTGCGTACTATAAATGGATACAAACTTAACAAAATGGACACTGTGTATGTTGCTCAGAATAAGATTGAGCGAAGCACATGCAGACATATCTGAAAACCAATGGCCTGTGATAGCTGGGTCTGTATTTCGGTGGGTCTGCAGTTGAGGGTTGGTGAGGTTGGGGGCTTTGGTGACTCCATTTAGCAGGCACAGTTGGTCCATGACCAGGTATCCTGGAACACCCAATGAAAATCCCTTTTGAAGAAGAGAAGTGCCGTTTCTAGTGCAGGGCGTTTCCTCCGCACTGACACGCCGGTCTGTAAATGCACTTGTGTGCAGAACCGTGGGCTGGGAACCATCAACGGCCGCCGCAGGCCGGCAGCTAGTTTACCTCGGGACCTGAGAGAAAAGCACTCCCAGGAAAAGACAGCCCAGGAACTCAGCTGGGAGGAAAAGGCATCAAAGCTCCTTGCTTAAGGCTATAATTAGTTGTTCTTGTTTGAAATACGAAAAGGAGGGGGGGGGGGGGGCGTTGGAGTCTTCAGGAAAAAAATAGCATTGTTAATTTATTTGAGTTTGTCGTCTTCATATATGCGTTAAGGAACGGAATGCCTTACTGCATCTATAAAAGGGAGAAGGTGCTATCTCCAGTGCTCGTATGCAGCATTGCGGATTTCTTAAATTTAGTTCAAGGACTGGCTCATAACTTGACGGGAATCCCTGGCTGGAAGTAGGCAGGCAGTGTGTGAGGCCAGCCTTAACCAGTCATACTCAACATCAGACAGTGCCAGTCCCGCGCACAGCCAGGGCTGAAAACAGAAGGGTCAAAAGTGGGCTGCCTGTGTGCGGCTAACAAAAGCCATGAAAGTTTAAAAGGAGCGGTCAAGTGTTTCTTCTCTTTCCTCTCTGCTGAGCTGCAGACACAACCTCCCTCTCTCTCTCTCTCTCTCCCTCCCTCTCCCTCTCTCTCTCCCTCTCTCTCCCTCCCTCTCTCTCTCTCCGTCCCACCACCAGCACATCTGGAAAGTGCTTACTGCCTCACCAATCCCCAGCACTAAAGTGATTTATTGATATTTAAAATTTCCCGATGGTTTTATGTACTTTGAGTGGATTCCGAATAAAAGGCATATTCACGGCTCTGTTCAAAAATGTAAAAAAGAAATCTTATGCTTGTGAAATTGCCTTCAACACCAAGGAATCCATAAAGAAAAAGACAAAGGCTAACTCTAATAGCTGAAACACTGTGAGGCATGTCATTTTCTCAAATGGAAATAAACAGTGGAAATGCACTGGCATGTATACACACATACATGCACATGATTTCAGCTTAGCATTATAACAGTAGTCTCTCTGACCTGTACAGATGTGCGTCTTCTAATACAACTACCATCATACACCAACAACGCCAGTTCTCTGAAGCACACAGTTGCTGCCAATCTGTTGTCAAGTCTTCTAATCTAATGCACAGGATAAAATCTTATGAAATATAATGTGCCTGCAGTTGCCATCAATTGCAGATCCATCAGATGAGATACTGCCAATTTTCTTGTGTGTGTGTTTGTATAACCTTCATTTATACTGTTTCCTTAAGATCCTAAAAGATGAGGTCATTATTTTTTTCCTCCCATAATGTGGAGTAAATGCAAAAGCAATGCAACACAATTTTTCTGCATGTAGGCCTTAAAAAATATGCAAACTCTTTAGGACTCTTAATTTGAAACAGGTACACATACCCTGTCTGAAGGAAAGAAGTGTTTATACATTGTCTAGCGCAGTAATTCCTTATGACTGGATCCATAAGGAGTGTAAATTTGTTTCTGGTTTACAACTACAAAGGCAGAAGGCAGTAGCAACTGGTTCCATATAAAGGCTTGCCAAGCAAAATGATATTTTTGGGAATGGACCAAGTCTCCCTGAATATGGACAACAGATTTTTGTTGTTAAAACAGCAAATTTGCCCTTTTCAACAGTGACACCAAATAAATGTATTTTGTGCACTTAGTATTGATGACCACAAGTTTTTTTCTTAATTTAAAAACATACCAAGTCCTTAAGAAACTTTAAGATGTGAGTGTGTTTAGGTTGGCTGCAGCATCTTACTTCAAATGCACAGCAAAAATAAAATATACAGAAAATAAGTCCAGAAAATATGTTTCAGTGGAAGAATTTGTTCAAATAAAAAAAGGTAAAAGATTCCTTCATAATTCTATAAACCGGGCAAGTTCAGAATACAAAACAAGTAGTTCTTGCTAAGTCCAAGAATAAAAAAATAAATAAAAAATCTCTAAACACGGCATATGTTTGTTTAATCTTATAGTGCAGACTGAGACTTCATTATATCCAAGGCAGTCCGCAATCTGCAACCCAAAACAATATCTACCTTGTTAGTGCCATGCCTATTGCTCATTATAACACCAACAACCCTGACAGCACAGTGAAATATGCAGAAAAACAACTGTCCTTTCACTTTTCATCATCTCCCCATCCAGGGCAAACTGCACTTTAGTTGAAACAAAATATATACACAAGTCTACAGGTCTTAATTATTTTATACTGTTACCTTCTTGAACAGATATGGAAGCAAAGCTCATGCAAGCAAAGCCAGCGGTGTAAGATAATAGGACAGCTAATTTACTAATTAAGCAGTACACTGTGTAACTGGATCTGAATACAAACATTTTCCATTCCTGAAATCTCTCATCTTTGATGGAGAAATATCAATAGAAGCTAACACATACTAAATGGTAGCTAAGTGAAAAGGAACAGCAGGTTGGCATGCAGACATAGCAGTGACTGTACAATACATTAACATGGACATAAAGAATTACTGTATAGTGTTGAGAAATCACTATTCATCTCATCCTAGCTCATTTAAAGTGAATCTACGCTGGTTTCACTCTTGGTTCCAAAGAAGTTTATCTTTTCTTCATTTGCAAGGCTGACATAAGGCAAAAAAGAACATTCAACTAACATATTAAGTATGGCATATTGCTACCTAAGACATCAGTCAGCTGAACGTTGAAGAATTCATAAAACTGTCTGCACTGAAATGCATAGACAAATATAGTAGTATAGGTATATTATATGTACTAAAGTCATATTTATTATTAAATAAGTGCTGGACCATGCCATTGTTATCAGTGAAAATCCTCAGCAAGCAATATGTTTCAAAATTGTAAACAAATTCATGGGCTACACCTTTGGGAAAACACTCAGAGCACTTGCGGCACTTGGAGCACTGACTGTTGACTCTGGAGCCAAGATTGTGAAGATTTTGATTAACATTAAAGTATTCACATTCATCAACAATATGGCATGTTGCAATATGGTTTCATAGCCTAAACATGAACAACAAATTAAATAATAAATGCTGACATGTCTTCATGTGTTGAAATCTGCCTTGCCCCTGGCATTGTTTGGGTGTAAACAGAAGTTTAACCTGCAACCACACCAGTCGTGGCCTCACTATGTGTAATGTGTTCTCTTTTTAATCAAAACTACAAACAGAGATATTTAAACATAAATCAGCATTAAAACCATTGATGATATAAAAATATAAAACCAGTTTTTTCAGACAGAGCACTTGCCCTTAATCCATCTGAGCTGCGATTCTCACATACTTATCTCAGACTGCTTCAGGGTCTGACAAAAGTTGAGAGAAAGAAGAATAAATAGAATTTAAAAAATGATCCTTTGTACATACATGGCAAACAAAACACAGTTTGAGTTTCTGTTTATAATTAGCCAAAGTCCTCTGAAAATATCACAAAAGCCTATGGTTTATTTTCACTTCAGGTAAGACTGAATTCCTTCACTGTTATTACAGGAAATCATCCAATTTTTTATTCTGCCGTTGTCTTTTGAGGAATTTGATGTTTGTTCCTAGCTTAAACAAAATCTTCATTTTTCCAGATTGAAGTGACGTTTCCACAGGTGTGTTTGATAGGGGGAGGGGGTGTCGAGCTCCAACTGTTGTACGGTGACGTTCACTTGAAATGAAATATCTAAGGTTTTGTAGAGTAACATTATCCTTCAGTGAAATATCCATGGTTTTGTTGATAAAAGTCAGTTTAAAATTCTTTCATTCATCCTGTCTGAACTCATATAAAAGAGGACTTTGCATGTGTCTGCTCGGAACAAGCATAAATTCAGCTCCATTAAAAAAAAATCTTCTCTGTTAAATTTCAATAAAAGCAACACAGGTGATAAATTGCTAATTCAGAATAGAATAAAATATGACGGTGAATAATTTACCGTGTTTGTATATCAAATAGAATATTTCATACACAAAAGAAACTCTTATATGGTACATCACCCATGTGTAAACCACTGCATCAAAGATGGAGAACGGTGTGTACGCAAATGGGAATCTCCTCCCAATGAAAAAGAATGAGGAACATGAAAAATGATCGCATTTTATCCTCAATAGGAAGACTGAAAGTTATATTTTACACAGACACACAGGGAGAGCTTTGGCCTTCTGTAGCTACGAAACAACATACAATACTTTGTGGTTTTGCTTCGCATTCTTGAGATCAAAAGACGTTTTAATAAGGCCATTATAAATACATCAGAAAATCCTCTCCGATATTCAGCAAACAAGTCAATACAGGATGCGGGCCTGCTCATTGGTCTATTATTGCGGCATTGTAGCCCTTGGTCTAAAGGCATCCTGGCATAACGAAAGGAATACCGGCTGAGGTTCGCCGTTCCCCGCTGTGTTCAAAGACGTCAGTCATATCTAAAGAACTTTATAATGGAAATAAAGGTAATCTTTCTATCCCTTTGAGGCAGAAAACAGCGTTCTCCTCCAGGTGGCTGCGGCGTAACGTCCAGGCGGTTAGCGTGCGTGAAATAGCGTGATGAATGAGGCAGAAGCCTCGGCCACCGTGCGGGTCAGCCTGAGTGGCTGGGGTGCCTCTCCACACTGCTGTGATCACCTTCCTGCGTATCAGCGCTGGGGCCTTCAGTGCAGACAGGGAAAACACACACGCTGCGCTGTGTGTGACACGCACGAGGGCCCGCCTCAGTGACGGGACCAGGACGGGCCCCGTGCTCTCCGCCTCTTGGCATGCACTTATCTCCTTTACTATCGTCAAGTCGTTTTAAAAAGACGGCCGTAAACCTTAAATATTCTCATTATTTATTCATCGCTTCTACTGATCTATATGTATGTCCCCTTTGCTCCTGAGATCAAGAGTCCTTAGTATTAGTTTTTTTTTCTCTCTCTATCGCTCCCTCTCTTCCTCTTTTGAGGGCTGAAGACGTGTTCGCGCATTAGACCAACACAACCCTTCCCTCCATTGTACTTTATTTCACTGCAATATTTATGGCCAGTCGATCTCCTCAGTAGTACCTACAGTACGCCCTAAAAGCCTCCCCGTGGCATGCAGCCTGCAGGGGTGGGGAGGGTGAGTCAGTGTGCTCCCATGCAGCGGAGTGGTCAGGGCAAAGTACCCCCATCGCCTCTCTGTTCAAACAGAGGGCCCAGCCCTGGCTCACTGGGTCCTGAGTGTGTGTGTGTGTGTGTGTATGTGTGCGTGTGTGTGTGTGTATGTGAGCGTGTGTGGGTGGGTGTGTGTGTGTGTGTAGGTACATGTGTGTATGTGAATGTGTATTTACCAGGCCATTGATTATTTGGCCATTGACTATTTGTGACTCCATAAAGGCAAAAGGCATATACCACAAAAGATGCTATGTGCCAGTGTGTTTCCCAGTAGTTTATCATACTCTGCCAACAGGCAATTATTGTAATTTGCAACGTTTTACTAATTTGCATCTAATCTTTCAAATGTGAAATGAAACAACAACCTGCCTACTTGTATGGCAAATACGTATATATTTGATAGTTACATACTACGCTACATATGAAGTCTGCTACAGTCAGTGCAGTGAGTGGATCTGAGAGAGACAGACACATTTGTGAAAACCCCAGGAATACAGCTTCTTTTATTAACCCTCAAATCGAGCAGGCAACCACTGCCGACCACAAGCTCTCCTCGTTCTCTGCGTACCTTGCCGGCATATTGCAATATTGTAATAAGTCCTATTTGGAGTGTATTAACCTGCTTCACAACAATGCTAATGCATGGCCTGAAGGGGCTATTTTTTATTGACTTTATGCAATGTTTGCCCCTGTCAGTTAGTTAATTGAGCAAGTTCTGCTGGAATGTAGGTGTGTTTGGAAAGAGAAATGATGGCTAAGCTCTATAATTTGAAAATGAGTGTAATATGTTCTTTCTTTTCTTTTCCCTTTATGTGGTGGGTTGAGGTCTGCTGAAAGACTGGGATGACATACACAGAACAGCAGGGATGTAATTACAAACTCAGACAAGCGTTTTTCCAGCGCTACCATTTTAATGTTGAGCGTTATACTGTACAAAAGGCAGGGGTGTTCATCGCTGAGATAACATTTAGTAAAAACATAAAAATACATAAGGTCAAAGGAAATAAGTGAAATCAAATAATACGAAGCATTTTATTGTTTTCAATGTTGTTCTTCGGCATTAAATACAATGAAACATGAAACTGCACCTGCCTAAAGGGTATATTGCACTCATAGCGTATATCTTACAGTATATGCAAATATTTTATTTAAATGATGTTAAAAGTGCATCAATATGCTTTCTGCTGAGCAGTAATCTAAGCATGGCCAATACTGCCATATGGAGCATGGGGGCTGGGTAGCTGTAATGTGGGCAGAGAGTGACCCTTGTAGTGCTTTGACTGTATTTACATCTAAACTGCAGAACTACATGAACCCAACCACAACAGAAGAAATAACCCAGTGTTTATATAGCTATTGCTTTACAGTTTCTGATAGGTTTCTATATGATCTCTAACCCTAGCCCTATATAGTATTACTGAAGCACTAGTACAACCAGCTCCAGCCTTCAGATCTTCACTACTACAGTTTTTATAAGTACAATCCAATGGAAATGAATACCTGAAATACTTGTCTTTAATTCTTTTTCCATAACATTATTAAATATTGTTTGGTTTTTATTTTATTTTATTATCCGACAATGCTTTTGACCATAGGTCATCACAAGGTTCTCTCTGAGTTGTACCTCTTTCCTCCTAAACCCTTACTTTGATTCTAATTATTTTGTTTAAAAAAACAGGGATGACAAAAAGCAATGTTGTCATGAGGCCATGTAAACAATGGCAACCAGCACACTGCAGCCTGCCACAAAAACTTTATAAAAGTCAGTGGATTCCAGACAAACGGACCAAGAGACATGATCCCGGGCAGGTTACATCAACCGAGCTGTTTATCAAAATAAGCACAGAGACTGGAGTGGTCAGCGTATCGACTTTCCTGCCAAATGTAATCATTTTCACCATCATAAATCTCCATCTGACATCTACACAAAGCCTTATTTTACCCAAACACTGCCAAGTAAGGGTGTTTATTCACCGATTGGCTGATAGTCTCCATGACAACCCAGACCACAATTAGACAGCTGTAATCCCGCCTTCAAACATGCGCACATTTAATTATTTCAGCCGGAGCCCGAGACAAAATGCTGCGAGGGGGGAACGCGCTGCCAAGCCCGCTATCCAAGCCGCCGTCCTTCCTTGTGAATTGGAAATATGTTAAACAGCTGTGCAATTAATCTTCAATTAAGCAGAATAAGTACATTAACAATTGACAATGTCTGATAGGAGAATCTGCCAGGAATGGGGAACAGAGGGAAGTTGACTGGAACCGGCTTTGTTTGACAGCAATTCTTTTTCTCTGTCTCACACATTTCACCCAAACACACTGCTGCTTCTAGTTTTGAACAATACTGGGGAGGTCTATCCATTAGAGAAATGCTAATGTTACCCCTGGAATATTATAAATGATGCAGGTGGTGAAATAACTGGACATTCACTTACAAAAAAATTCATTTGGACTTTTTACTTGGTTGAATAAATAATAGGTGCGCTAGACTTCACTGTAAATTGTAAAATGCTGTAGTATTATGTGGCAGCAAGTCCTTCTTCCAGATATTCTGCATGAGTGCGTACTTATAGTCCCACAAAGCGTGTGTGTGTGTGTGTGTGTGTGTGCATATGCGTATGTGTGTTTGGAGGGAGGGTGGGTGGTGTTGACTTTGTGCACACTACACTTCAGCCCTGCGCCTATTCCCACTGTAACAAACCACACACCATTTTTCACTCTCGGCCACCATGTTAACAGAAAAAATTCATTTGGCATGTATTGTTAAAATTTTTATTAATAGCAATTTATGTCACTCAGACAGGGCCTCCTCCTGGAAAAAAAACAAAAAAAAACATTCAGCCCTTATACCAATCTATCACTCAAGTTGTCAGAAAAATTTGTTCTCATGCAATATAAATAGGTTGAGAGTTGGCGGATAGAGAAATGGAATCCGCTTCTGAGAGGGGAGTGACTGTGTGTTTCGAATCTTCCGGTTAAACAGGTCATGCTGTTCGCATCATGAAGCCTCAATCGCAAACAAATGTTTTATTTAAGGAACCAAAGCCTTGTTTACTTGCAGTCTGCTTAGTCTCGGTGTTCCGCACGCCCGGAGCTCTGGGACCGAACTAAGAAGTCCTTCTGACAGCGAGTTATCACTCTGCCATGTAGAGGAAGAACTAAGAGCACAGGCTGAAACAATATTTCGCAGTAAATGAGGAGCACGTTTGTTTGGTTGAGAGCCGCAGCTAAAACAACACCAGATTAGGCTCAAATTGCTTTTACACAGTGAAAATACAGATGTATCCATTGTCACACAACTGGCAACAAACAACCCTGTTTAGCAGGAGCACAACTCGCTGTGTGGATTAGGGAGTGATTCAGTGTGAAATGTGCTTTCGCTGAAGATGTCTTCTTGCTTATGTAAGGGGGAAATATTAAGAGGGGTTGAATCTATACAGGCCACACCCCTGACCTGCACATTTTTACCCGGTACCACATTTTAATACCATCATATTTAATACCATAAACTTAACGAGTGTGAGGTAATCACCACGAGCAAGCTGGATGGAGTTTTGGAATGTTCCTGCTCCCAGCACTGATGGATCCAACCATACAAATAAAAGTACAGTGCTTGACTTATATACAATATTACAGTGTATAAAGAAGGCTTTACACAGGGTTATGCAATTATACTTTACATTCTGAATTATACCATTTCTAACACAGATTACACCATTACACAATTATACCATTTCTAACACACCATAGCTTCACTGTCACAGTAACTATTTTGTTACTCAACAGCTATCTATGCAAAAAATGCATTGGATAAGTTATTCGTGGCAGCAATGACAGGCGGGTGAAAGAGAAGCACGTCTCCGCACACACAAATTAGATAATAATCAGAACGGAATTTTACAACATTTCAGGTGGTGACACAAGTGTCTGTACAGCTCAGTTATTGGCACTGGTTACTTATCGAGTTCATGTCTTTTTGAGCCGAGCCCCGCTTTTGAAATGTTTCAAAGGTGTCAGGGTGGTTTTCTCTTCATGAAAAGAAAGAGGCTATTTGACTTATATCAGATAGAATAACAGAAAACTGGAAAATGAGCATATTAAATGGCATCAGCGATTCTCTCTACAGCCTGCGAGTACTGTATGTGTGAACACAGAGACACGCAGGTGATCCAACCGCACGGCACACAGCATGCAGCTCCATAAGGACCTGGTCTGCAGTGGGAGCTGAGCACATCACGTGCAGAGAGGTCTACCCTTCAGCAAGTTCCCCACCTGTGTTCTATTCGTTTTTCAGAAGCTCCATATAGACAAACCGGATAAAGCGGCTCTGTCACTTCTTTTCAGACAAGTACACACACTCCTTCAGGCAGTTTCAGGAGAAAAAACATTGTGTCTCTTTTGAGATGATAATAATATTAACAATAATAATAATAATGATGATGATGATGACGATGATAATAATAATAATGCCATCAGTAGCAGTGCCAACAGTGGCTGTTGGTAGCAGCCGTAGCTGATGTAATTTTTTAATACCGCAACAGAGAATCTATTTCCATGCCTATCCTATTGACTACACAATTTCAGCATGGTTATAATATGCTAATACAATTTGAAACAGTAGAATACACAGCCTATGTACAATTATGTAAATTGTATTGAGTTTTTTTTTCATTCAGTTATTCACTCACATATTTTTTCCTGCATTGCTTTTCCAGGTTCCCGGCAGGCAGGGGCGTTTCTGTATGTAGAGGGGGCAGCACAGGCAGGTACACGGGCAGCTCACACCACCCAGCTAGGGCTTGAACTTGCTGGACAGGTTCTGCGCTCCACCACTTTCTAACGGGAGCTTTTGTAAACTGTCTTCTTGAAGCAACGCTTTACTGCTCTGCTGTAAACAGCTGTGTACTCCCTGGCTTGTTTTATTCTACAATACCATTGACCCTGTTAAATAATTGAAAAAAAACAACATACAATTCTACAATAAAACAAAGAGACTAGGTCCAAAGGACGAAGAACCCACTCTCAGGCACCTTCTATAGGTTGTTTTTGCAAGCTTGTGTTGATGAATTATAGAACGAGCAACAATGAAGTAGCTACACTCTTGCGGGTTTTATAAGGCTAAATTACAATAATAGACGAACACTTCAAACACAAGGCCATTTGGCCACTTGAGATTCATATCTGATCCATTTCAGCAGCTACCGGTTTGAAATAAAGACAAATAAGGTGATGAGCTTGGCCACTTGTGCTAAGGGGCACTGAAATATAATTTTCTAAATGTTGCTAATTATAAAAACAACTTCATCAACCAACATTGGTACTGTGTAAGCAGATTCAATTGCAGTCTCTGAAACTAAAAATAAAAGGCCTGAAGTAAAAGACTACACAGTAAATATAAATGACAGCTGGTAAAATGAGTACAGAAATGCATTCTTTCCTCTCACAAAACCGCATTCCAAAACGAAGATACGCCTACCTTATTGTGGACCCTGTTAAATAATCGAAAAAAAACAACATACAATCTACAAATGCAAAGCATGCAAAGCATGTACGTTATGAAAATACGTACTCAAAGTGTAGATGCAAAACGAGCTGCAGTTGTTGAGGCTGAAGAAACTAGCACACACGTGGGCTTGCAGAAGATAGAGCCATAGAGCTCAGGATCATCCTACAGCTGTAGTGCTAGTCGAGCCTGACAGTGTGATTAGTCCTCTCTGACAAACAACAGACATGAGAAACGAGCGCCGTTCCAACGCACTGCGCTGTTCCTACAGTAGCTGGCAGTATTTAACATGAAGTAAACTTTCTGCTCTGAAATCTGTATTGACTCCTGTCTCTACGGTGCTACCATTTGGCTCCAGGATGGGAAAAGATGTGTTTTATAGACACAAAGGGTATGCATAATCTGGAAGGCCCAGAATTCAAATATTGAGCTGGCTGTTGCAAATAATATAGCCGATCAAAACGAATGCAGTTGTTTTTTTTTCAGTTTTAGAATTGCAATTGGAAAAAAGAACAATAATATATGTACATGGAAACACTAAGGTAAATGAAGTTCCATTAACATTAAGGTAAATGAAGATCCAAAATGTATATTTAAAGCAGGTACAACCACACAGGTGTGGTTTCACAGTTCATGAAGCAATTGACAATCCCAGCATGCTCAGAGTCGTGTACAGAAACACTCGGCAGGCCTGGTTTTCCATAGTTATGGTGAGAATGGTGAGACAGGGAGATCTGTGATTGTAAAAGGGATGATTGATGGGACATAAACCTCAGTGATGAAGACAGCTCAACTAGGTGATGTTTCATGAGGAAGTGTCTGAGGTCATATTGGTCTGGAACAGTAGAAAGGGAAAATGTGGTCAGTAGCACATACACCTGGATCGTGAGGTCCAGGCATTAGCTTGAGGTGCAAGGCTAAACTAGAGAGCAACTTCAAATTAAGTGACTACAAAAACTGAATCTGAACAGGCAGTGCAATCAAGAATGATCGCTCAAGGACACTATGGAGAAGGACATCACCCATTAAACCTTGAATGTACACAACGATTATAGTGGTGAGCAGAGCACAGGCAATGGTTGACCAAGCAGTGGAGAAATGCTATATGGTCAGATCTCCATTTTTACCATATTCCCATTCAACAGAGGAGTACATGCATGGCCTGCAGGCCGGAGTGCTTGGTTGAAACAGCGACGGCTTTCTGGTGGTTCCGTAATGGGCTGGGGAGCATAGTTTGGGTGCACTTATCCCCTTCAGTTCAATTTCAGGCAAAGTTCAATTTCAGAAACTTCCATTGAAACCAGGTGATATGACCATAACATCAGATAACAAATTCCATTTTTGGTCATGCACTCAAAAGGGGGGGTATAACATCAGCTTATGTTGAAAAAGATGCCATACCTACAGTGAAATATTGTGGTATATTCGATGTGACGGTATCGTTTTGCATCCATTTGTCCTGGGGCACTTGTTAAGGTCAATTAAATCATGAACTCCAGCAAGTACCAAGACATTTTAGCCAAAAACCTTGCATCCAAGTCCAGAGGAAGCTGAAAATGGATTGTTTAGTAAGACTATGATCCCAGGCATTTCTCAAGTCTCCTCAGTCTCTATGCCAGTACACCATCAAAAATATGTCGTTTTCGAGGAGAAATTGTATTAAGACTACAATTCTTCATAATTAATTTCTTGAGCACTCAAAATAGCTTGACTGTGTTGTTTGTTTTATTGTATAGAGCCTTTTTTGCTCATCTTATCAATGGTGGAAATTACAAACACACGCACACAGACAGACACAGACACACAGACACACACAGACACACAGACACACACACACACACACGTCCAAACTATTTTTTCCCCCTGAGTCTTCCCCTCTGTGGGTCTAGTGTAACACACCATTAGCTTAACAGTTTGAGCAATGTTTGGCTAAAGTGCATTAGAAATTGTGGTAAATAAAGGCTACAGCAAGCAATACACAGTAAACTTCCTCCTGGACAATAACATGCTTTATTACTGACAAAACACAGTGGCCCCAATGGTGTAACCTGCTAAAATGCAAAGTGTGCTTATCAGTGATCTCTAAGTGGATGAGTATGCACTGTGCAGTGGATGGAAGGCTAGATGAAGGGGCATTCATGGTTCCAGTTTACGCAGTGTTCTTTGCCACACGATCTTTAATAACAGAAAATTATTTAACACCAGAATAGCAATAATTGATCAGCAAATTGTATGAGCATGTTTCAGTTTCGAGGAGATTCAAAAAAATCTTCCATTAAAAAAGGCAATTGAATAGTCTTGTTTCAAGCCACACTTGATTAGGCTTCAACTGGTAACTCCTGAAGTGCATTATAAACAGTTTTTCCCTTTTCCCAAAAGGCAGATGACATACATTTTATGGTTGTAAACTGTAATTTGAATAAATATTTAAATAGAAAATTGCTTCACTGACACAAGTAAATGCAGGTCAATCTGTTGTCGGAGTTCCTCAAAGTGACAACTATGACAAAATGCCCTATGAAAAATAGTGCATAAAAACTATGCTATGTTAGCCACAGGATGGACTTAACTAAATTCAAGGTCAATGCCACAGGGGATTCTAGAAGCTGCGTTTTTAACACCGTTTGGAATTCCCATCTACTTTCTCTTACAGTCTTGGTTCATTCATTCTGAGTTGCAACCCTGTGCCATGGGTGTATATGGGATCAGATAATGAGCATGTGCCTCCTTTAGGATTGACTGACTACAGTTAAAGAGCCATGCCATAACTGTCCCCAAAGCTTGTGTTTCATCAGCACATTCTCTCTTCCCATTGAGAAGAACTTCAGATGTTTCCATGCAAGAACCTGTGCAGTTTTAGACCCTGGGGCAGTCAAGTTAGGCGTACAGCATAAACATCCTGGATCCATTGCCCTCACCACAACACTGTTAACTATAAGCAGAGAGGTACCTTGTGCTACATACATGTTTGATTCCAATGAACCAGATTTGATCCAAACGGATATGATGCATGGCTGTACTCTCTGCTTTAATTCAGATAAATTGGTAGGTTTTAGAGCATGGACTGCTTGTTTCAGGCCCTATCACAGCATGTCTACTAGGTTTCAAGTCAGGACTTTGACTAGGCCTCTCCAAAATTTCAGCCATTCAGATGTGGACTTTCTTTGTGTTTTGGATGACTGTATTGGTGCATAACTCAATTTTGCCTCAGCTTCTGCACACCGGACATTCCCCTTCAACAATGGCAAGACATCAAGGTCCAGAGGCAGCAAAGCATCCCCACACCATTACACTACCATCACCATGTTTGACTGTTGGTTTACTTTATTTCAGATAAAATAGGACCCCTGTTGTCCACTTTTGATCCGTCTGTAGAAAATGTACCCCAAAAGGCTAGGGGACCGTCCAGGTGTTTCTTGCAAATGTGAGATGAGTTCTCTTGGCTAGCAGTGATTTCTGCCTTGGTATACTCCCATGGATCCCATTTTAGCCCAATCTCTTTCTCATTGTGGAGTCATGAACAGAGACTTTAGATGAGACTAGAGAGCCCTGCAGTTCTTTTGATATTCTTTTGGAACATTGACTTCTGGGACTGGTTGTCGTTGCACACCTGGGGACATTTTGGGCACTCACTTTGGTTTGGTGAAGTCCCCAGCCTCAGAAATGGCTTTGGATTGGCCTAGTCAAAGTCTTTACTTGAGCCCAATAGAGATGCTGTGTCAGGATCTGAAATGAGCAGATCACGCTGGAAAACCTACCAATCTGTCTGTGTTAAAGCAGGTCAGCAAAGAGTCAGGCTAAAATTCCTCCATGATGAGAAAAACTCATATTTGGTTGCAATTACTTCTGCCAAATGTAGTGCAACCAGTTAAGTTAAAGGGGGCAATTACATTTTCCACGGGGACAATTTCATTACTTTTTTTATGAAATAAATGCAACAGTAATTTTAAAAATGGTTTTGTGTTTACTCATATTGAATTCTGTCTAATACAAGTCTTGATGATGCACATTGAACACTCCGCTGGAAAGATGGAATAGTTATTTGTCTGTTTGGTTGAGCAAACAGCTGGAGAAACCCTTTCTGAAGCACAGCCATCCAGATGGGTGGTGGAAGCTATCCAGCCTCCACACGAGAGCACTGGTCTTCCCTTGCCATCTGGAATTCAGGCTCTTTCCATTTAGGAGGTGCCAGAATCCCCGCAATATCGCCAAGGAGTGACTGCAGTCTGCACTGCTGCCTGCTAGTCATCACTGGGTTAACCTGGTTCTCCTGCCATAATGGCTTCCACCATCGTCAACGAGAATGCATATGGTGTCTGTAAATCTCACAGCATTTGTTCAAAGACATTTTCAGAGCACCTCGCTGACAAAGGTCAGCCCAGGTGTTGTGTACAGTATACAACATTGAACTTGGGTGTAGCCTATTCAGTAAACACAGTCCATCCAGAGCAAACGAATATTAGGTACACATACTGCATATATGCACTCATTCTGTCATCATCCATGTCATCCATGTCATCCATGGGAAGTCTCCAGAGGAAGTGCTGATGGAATCGCCTATTTTTGGGATCATAAATGGTCACCCCATTCTGAACAGGAACCACTTTAACATTAATACATGGAATCACAATGCTATCCCCTCCAGTGGCATAACATTACCCATGAGAAGTGCTGACGGAAATGCAGTTCAACATGCAACTCTCAATTTGCAGTGCACATTACACCATCTCCATTTACTAATCCTGATGATTGAAATGTAAGGATTAAGTCTAAGATCTGAACTACCACCCTGACGAACGCACTGTATCAATCAGGCGCTGAAACAGTTGAAACCAACACTGCTGTTTTCATCTTTAACTTAGCTCAATCAGCTGGAATCAATAGTTCTGAGTGTGAACGCATCGCGCTCTCTCAATCGTGATCATTTCCCAGCGCGATGGAGTTACAGCATCGGCATAATCTAAACGGATGTCGCTGGAAGAAGAAAAAGGCGCGATGTTGCAAAGGAGCATGGCGTTAGTGATTGTCCAATATTGCTTTTGGTCTCATGGATTACTTAATTACCAGTCCAAGCCGGCATTCTGCTCTGTTAATGGTAGGCAATAAGGCCTTTACCTCACTTAAAGTGTAAATTGTATTACATCTCTCTCTCTCTCTCTGTCTCTCCTTCTCTCTCTCTTGTAACCAACACACTCCCACACACCAACACACCCCCTTCCCATTATTTCACCAATACTTCATCCAGATAATTTTATCTGAAACGTGATAACTACCAAGAGAAATCTCAATGAGGCAGTACCTTATTATACCCGTCTACTTAATTGTGTATTACAGCCTACATGGCCAGGGACTATCCGCTGTTTTCTGTGAATTCAAAATGTATTTTCACATGCTGCTTTTCTCATCTTAATTAGCTGCATGAGTTTACACTTTTTTCAGACTCAAAACAGTCACTTCCTACAGTGAAATATGCAGGGAGAAAAGATATAACAAGTGACAGATTACTACAAACTGATCAGGTCTATGTAACTAGGCAACTGAAACATTAACTGAAAGTAGAAGTGTGGAGCCGTGGTCTGGGTGACAGCTTGGAGCAGTGGTCAGAGCAGCAGTGTGGAGCAGTGGTCAGAGCAGCAGTGTGGAGCAGTGGTCAGAGCAGCAGTGTGGAGCAGTGGTCAGACCAGCAGTGTGGAGCAGTGGTCATAGCAACAGTGTGGAGCAGTGGTCAGAGCAGCAGTGTGGAGCAGTGGTCAGAGCAGCAGTGTAGAGCAGTGGCCAGAGGAGCAGTGGTCAGAGCAGCAGTGTGGAGCAGTGATCAGAGCAGTAGTCAGAGCAGCAGTATGGAGCAGTTATCGGGGCAGTAGTCAGAGCAGTAGTGTGGAGCAGTGTTCACAGTGGTCAATAAAACTGAGCCATGTATGTACTTTAAAAATAGGTCAAAGTTCAAGGTTGCAGGAACCTGCCAGGCTAACAGTCAAAGAAAATGCAGTTGCATTTTGCCACAGTGTGAACGTCACTCAGTGGAGAAGCAGGGCGAAGCGTCCCTCTTCAGCTCACGCATGAGCAGGTTCTGGCAGCCCCACGGTCATACCTGCAGCAGCTGCAGGGAAGAACGCACCAAACACAGCGCCGGGAAGAGCATCTAAAAGACCCCTCTCACCCCCATCTAAAAGACCCATCGTCTGAGACATGATCTTCTGGCCTACAGTCACTGAGCCAATGTGGAAAACCAGGATTTTTATTACTTCTGTAAAATCTTTAAATGTTGGCAGAGCAGAGACATCCTTCTTTACATCTTCAATCATAATAATAATAATAATAATAATAATAATAATAATAATAATAACAGTTTGTTGTTGTTAATTATAATAACAACAACAACAGCTATTATTACAATTATTATGATAGAATGTGTGTGGAGAAGATGATTACAGGGACTGTACGTCTTAAGTGGAAGGATTATTGTACTGTTAATTGCATTAGCATTTTTCTCTCTGACAACAAGGTGAATTCTTATCCATGATCTTCAAACTGTGACTGGGAACTATTGATCTGGAGCATGTTGTCATTCAAATGATAATTAGGAGCAGGTGAGAGGTCAGCCTTCCGTGCATTTGAACATCTGGAAGAGAGTTCCTCAAGGACAATGCAGCCCACAGGAAGCTCTGCGTGGCGTTTGGCCCCGCGTGCCTTCACGTGCGCGGTCTGTCCCCAACACTTTTATATAAATTATCTCATTAATTACAACACTTTGGTCACTCATTCGAGCAATTAATCCAGGGAAAATGCCCCCTTGCAGCATGTACAGCATATGAAATAATGTGCTCATTTTCTTTAACACACATATGTTTTATATTCTTGAATTCACAGAACTGTACCTCTCAGAAGAGACACCAAAAGATCTCTAGAAAAAGACAGCAAATAAAAATAATAAAAAATAAAAAATATTTTGTATGCTTTAAGGGACAATAAACCATAAGCACTTAATTCCGTCCATGTAAAGTCAAACCGGAGGACAGAATGTGTCGTTATATCCAGAAAGTTGCAAACAAGCAATGGCACATACTGCATTTTTCAATGTTATTTTTGCCTTCACCGTGTTTCAAAGGTGTAAAGGCATGCTGACACCTAATAAAGCTCTGTGGCTTAGCCTATTTTCATTCTTTATCTTAATAAGAAAACCTACAACATTAGAAATGGGCAAAATATAATCTAAAAAATTACAGTATAACAACATAAGCACTTCATATTACTCTGTAATGGCTTTGCATTGGTGCTATCACAGGTTGTTCTTATCTATAATTAAAACTGTATTTTAGGGACAAGCAAATGGAAACATTAGTAGACCCAACATATATCGCTCTCTATATAATAGCAGAGTTCAAATGAATCATTTTATAGAGCCTCAAGATTAAAAAGGACCTCAATTAATTTATTCTTTTTTTATGAGTAAATAAAGTTTAACTCCAGTACTATATTAAATTCTGTTACCCCCGCATTTATGTTATCATAATGCAATGAATAATTCCGTTTGTGCATTGAAAAAGTGCTTATGGCAGAACTTTTAACAAATCAGCAGAACAAATTGTCTAAGAAATTCCTAAATACTCTTGTTAAATGTGCATAGGGAAAGTATTTTATGAGTTCAAAGTGCTAAGTAGGTGACATGTCAGTTCAAACACTAAAAAATGTAGTGAAGTTTTGGGTAAAGAGAAATGATTAGAGGACATAAAAATGATATTGGGCATGCAAATGTAAATTGACTGATAAACATTCAAAATGCTTCTGCGAAAAGAACAGAATTACCAACGTTTGTCAATTTAAGATAATTACTCACAAACTGCATTATCAAGTATAAGTGACTACTGTGAGCATTCAGTGTTAGCCATTAAGTACAGGAAACATCTTATCTTTGTTTCTGTTAACACATTTTTTGCATGTTATGATGTAAACGAACAAACTGAACTGCTTCTGATCTGTACATGCAAATGGCAAACATAAATGTAAATTGCTGTGCAATGGAACAAGACAGACAATAATGGAAATACTGCCCCCTTGTGGTAAATTTGCAGCGCCTTAGAGCCAAGATATGTTAAGACAGCAGTGTGAGTTTAATGCAAAAAAAGACATACTTACACATTCAGCTTAAAAACACTTGAATCTCCACAGGGATCATGTATGCATGATATGTTTGCCATTTTGTAATACACTTATAAGAAACACTGGATGTGTTCATATTCATTTTTAATCAAAACAAACAACCTCTCCTTTAGGATTTCCAGATTTTAGAATTAAGCTATTTCATACACAAGACGGCAAGGCTATATGATGTCTGACCAACATAAACTGTGGACAAAGCTAAAATAATTACGTTAATGATAGAAATGTGTAAGTATACCCATAACTCTGGATCAAACCAGAATCTTATGTGTTGTCCTTAAAGAATGGAGGGGATTTGTGTCCATTAACCTAATTATTCCATTTCAATATCCCATTTAACCAAACCATGGGTGACTGGATTCTAAACACTGTTAATGTATATACACTGCATATAATGCAGAAAATAAAAAACTAATAAATTATAGTATTGAAATCTATAGTCTCATTTTACCTTTCATTTAATACGCTTTAACAGCTTTGCCTTACTAACTTTGAATATCCCTTGTTTTGTTCTTTAGCTTAACTTGTAGGTGTCTTTTAATGAGGAACGGTCTGGATTTTTTAAGTTTTTCTGTGCTTAAGCATAAACGATGAAGCCTTAAATATGCTCTACAAGAAGAATAATAGCTTTAGTATAAATACATTCATAAACATAAATTCAAATGTATGCAGGGGTGGGTTTAAGACAAAGAATCAAATACACAATTAGACACACCGTGTATTAGTTTAATTGTGCATTTTCCCTAAAATACACCTCACTCTTTTAGCGCCCACTAAATCCCAATGTCAGTATGTGTCAGGACAGTAATTTATTGGCTTCTTAATACTGACGGACAAAGGTCTCCCTCGTCGCTGTGAGACGTTCTATCAGGTTTATCTATGCAGGTCATTAACCCTGACCCGGTGTAAATGCACTCCAGTCCGCACAGCTTCCAATTGCAGACACGTTTTATGCCCCCAAGAAGTTCTCTCAGCGACAGCCACCACCCGGCCCATCGCCCAAGTGCTTTAAACTTGCCGTAATTGTCATATGGCAGCCAACGCAGGTTTCTTAATTGATCTGACCTTTCACAGCGCTTTTAATTTCCAATCCCAGTTTCATTGTTCCATCTGGCACTTTAAAACGACATCTGGTTAACTGTACTTTACCCGGTGATCTCTGTACAGTTATTTTCAAACTTAATATATGCTTCAACAGATGTTATTTTTTATAGACATAGAACCAAACTGCACTCCTATATATGCCATGTCTGCAAAACTTCCTTCAGCAATTCAAATATTGACACCAGGAATTACAAGGCAGGCTGCTCGCGAGGGCTGCTATTATGTTAGGGTTCTTATTTTGCTTCTTATTAGGTAAACATCAATTCAGCGCTGTTTTCTCTCATCGTCGCGCATAAATAAAACATAAGCCTTTAGTTTATAAAGTGATAAACATTTTGCAGTGCAGGGTTTAGTTTTATAAATACAACTGTTGTCAGCAAGAAAGAAAGCAAATTTGTTGAATAAATAATAAGCGAGCTCAGGAGAAGATGAGAATGCGTTCGCTGTAAAGTGTGATGCCAGTCAACAGGTCACGCTGAAGCAAACGGAGCCTGTCCTCTCGCCTCGGGGATTTGCTTTATGCATTTCGCACTTATTTATATGTGATTTTACCCATTCAAATTTAAAATAAAAAAAGAGATTCTTGTCAAAAAGATACAAAGTCGTACAGAAACCGATGCCTACAAAATGTGCCGTCTAATTGAGTTTCGGTTCATTACATTATGACACCTTCGCGGAGGAGGTGAATTCCATTTGGCTTTTATTAAACTTCTCCCCTTTGAATGAATCATGGGCTTGTCTTGCTAAGCAACTATTTCAAGATATCTCTATAGGCTACTGTAAGTGCACCGTATAGCCTACCCGACCGGTGTATCTGCTCGTGGTGTGGCTGCTGGAAGATGATTAACTCGGACGAATGCACCATTAGCGCCAGTGTTTGGTAAGCACAGTTGGAAGTCAGATTAATCCAACTTTACAAAACGTTACATGTCTTTTTCCATTATCGCCTTGTCCCACGGTAACTATGCGGCGCGCAAAAAGATGGGAGGAAAAGTTGGCCCGTGAATTTCATGTGCTCTATCTTACATTTTCAACCGACGTGTTGTCGATTTTTACATCCTGCATGAAAACTTAATTGTCCGCCTTGACATTTTCCAATAGATAAATTTCCTATAGCATGTACTTTCATGGAGAAGTGCTCCAAAATGATCTTACCTGGAGGGTGTTCAATTAATGGAATATAACGGGCTGATAAAACGCGTATTGATTGCTGGAACCCAAATGACGGAGACGGAGGATCTGGACACTATTTTAGCCTTGTGCTGAAAGCGCTGCTTTTTACTCTTTCCTATTTTCGCCACCGCAGCATATCGCTGGCTGCTTGTAACAAGACAGCACAATTCTCGCCTTTGATAAGGCTATCATGTGATCAGCTGCTGGGCAATCATTTGGCCAAAATAATTACCTTTGACTATTAAGATTGTCGTACTTTTTTTAATTCGCTATGAATGCATAACCAAAGGGCAGGACTAGTCAATATCTAAATGCCAAAATAGATATGTATAGAGACGTTTCCAATGATACGGCTAATGATACGGCTAATTTAATTATTATTATAAAAATTTTAAAAAAACCTCAGTGGCCTTGTTTGGTTGAGAGACAGACATTGACGTGTCAGTCCTCAAGGTCAATGTCGGCTGCTCCCCTGAAACGCTCCAGCCACTGATAGACGTGTCCTCTCTCCAGAGCCTATTCAGTGAGAACACACCGCAGAACATCTGTTCGCAAACAGCCCGGACCGAGGCGCGCTGACACGGGCCTGCCGCCCGAGCGGCCCAATTCCCTCGTCAGGTCCAGATGGCACGCCGTACATTTACCTATACGTCCTGCGCAAATCAAGACCTGGTGCTGCCCGCAGGTAGCACCCCGGGCAAGTCTGTGCCACTCACCACTGACCACCCTCTAGTGGCCTCAAACGTTCTCTTCTGTCAAAGACAAATTGTCCAACCGCCCGTTCTCTTTCTGAATTCACCCCCAGTCCATTTCTCAAAAAGAGGTTAAATAAAACCCTTGGCCTGAGCCGTCGCTTAACTTTCAGGAAAAAATTAGGCGCTGTGAAAGTTTGGAGCTCCAAAACCGAGCCAAAGCATGAAACCGAACAAGACTTTGTTTTCTTTTCAGCCTCCGAGGCGCGAGCAGGGGAATGCCTCACTGCGGTCGTAACAAACGCCTTGACTGTTGAAGTGTAGGATTTTTGTGACTCCCTTCCATTATAGTCAGTTTATGAAAGGAGGGAGAGGAATGAAATCCGATAAATACCACACATCAGTGAACAATTTTTCCCAAATTACCGGACAATTTCCAAAAGTTGTTCTAATTGCAGGAAAACTAAATTGTGCTACGTTTAACGTCCTGACAAATATTTATTTAGTGTCAGTCAAAGCATACCAACTAGGTATAAGTTTACGCAAATAATTGAATGCTCTTAATGAGAGACCAAGAGAGAGAGTTTTAACAGACCTATATTGTGACACTACAAGAACGTATCACAAGGCACAGAACACCATCAACCCCCACAAAACCCAAAGAGGCAGAGAGGAAGAGAGAGGCAGAGACAGAGGGGAAAAGAGAGAGACAGAGAAGAAGATGGAGAGAGAGAGTATGTGATATGATATGACCTGAAATATTTAAGTACTTTAGAGTCTAAAATGTCTCCCGTGATGTCTGAACCGGTCTGGAGGCTCTGTTTTCGCTCTGGTTTGCTGTGCATTGTCTGAGCCCTGTTTGTTGTGCCAGCAGTGCACTCGGGCCTGGCACCAGTCCTGGCGCAGCCACCAATCAAACACCGTTACCTTCCCAGAACCACTCCTGGACCCGAACCAAGGGACTGGCATCATTACAACTAATATTTATGCCAATTTAGAAGCGTTAAAAACTGCAGAAAAACAACACCAGCAGTACTTAACAGTGCCATTAAAAATCAAAGCTCAAACATATAATTGAAGGGAGGCCCGGTTGTTACCGTGGTATTTCACATAGTTGTGGACCCCCAGCATTAAATATGAGGAGCAGCCTAGTCTGCACTTTCAATCTGTTTACAGCAAAGCTGAATCTGACTGGACCAACAACCTTGCGCTTGACAGCATAATGCCTTCCCGGGAAAGCATCTTAAAACAAGCATTGCCGTGCAAGATCTCCACAAAATTGCGGTGCTGTTATTCATGGAAATGGCTCTAATTAAAACCCTATTTTACAACAAGGAGGGAGCAAGTGTTTCCTGGAGCACTTACATGCTTAATGGTGCAGAGCACTCCTACCTGACCGAGGCTTTCCCACCACAGGTATGTGCATGGACTGCCAATGGCCAACAGTGCGAAATAGGTCTCTCAGTGTACTGCGTTCGCTCAGAGCTTTAACCAGGCTAGGCCGCGTGCCAATAACGCCTGATATCTCCCAAAATGTCCTTTGACCTGCGTCACCACTCGGACTCTCAAATGTGACCGTTTCCTAACGGTGGCTTCTGGTAGCTGGTGTGACACGTTACTCGAGTCCAAGGTAGGATTTGAACCCTGGCCTCCTCACCCAAGTAACGCGTTACCGGTCAACTTAAAGTGAAATCAAAATGATTCTGAATTGGATGGCTATGTCATCAGGGAACGTTGTCACAGTAACCTGCTCCGAGCCTTCGCTTTTCTGCACTTTGGCCGATTTGTAAGCCCGGGTGGGGGGGGTTAGGGTTGATTTGCGATCATAAACTGGAGGGGAGAGGGGGTGTTCAGATTGCTATTACAGACTGGGGGGGGGTGGTTGTAATGGTGAAGTGAGGGACCCCCTGGCCCATGGTGGCGGGGTGCCGGTGGACTGAACTGCGCGTGATCTCTCAGCTCCTGGAGCTATATCAGGCACCCGCAGCAAGAGCGTTTAAAGCCTGCGCTGCAAATCTTCTTAATTATTCTCATTCCCCCAGCTGTTAATGAGCAGAGTATCCACCGATAATTCAGGTAATTGGGCGATGGATCTTTCTCATTCACTTCTCAAGTAGCGACTCCATTACAGCCTCCGCGTAGCTCTCTCCCCCTCCTTCAGCCAATAGCTCTTAAGGTATCTCAGAGTTCAAAGTGTCAAGACACCATGTTAACCTCTCCATGTTTGTCAAAACAGATACCCTGAGGTTAGAAAATGTTACAAATAACATGGATGAAAGCCTACTTAAATGAGTATATAAGTAAAGAATACAGATGGGCCCATGGGCGAGGAAAATGAATGGTTAACAAAAGAAATCTACTGAGTACGCAATAATGAAACACATTTCATTATTCCCCTCTTCAAGGTAATAATCACTATAATTACATCTGGATATGGTCTTGAATTTGAAAAATAAGTTGTTCAAGAAAAATGCTTCTGGTCTAAAATTAGGTCTAAAATAAAATGCTGGCAAGGCTTATGCGAATCGATAATAATTTATAAGCAATTTGAAAGGTTTTCTCTTTTCTCAGCCTTAAGTACATATACAGTGGACAAACATTCTCTATCTGCACTGGCACCACTTCCATACAGGACATATAGCGTTTGATAGCTGGCAGTAATCCAAAACCTACGGCAATTGAGGAGAGTGCTCCATTTATCTCAATGAGCCGTTTCACACTTACATTTTGCCACTTGTAACCTTGACCAATTTCCAACAATCGGCGGTGTTGATTTCCTAATCACTGTAACAAAGAAAAAATCTACAATGATAACTGGGGGTCATGCGTGGGGACCGTGTAAAAAGGGAAAAAGGGTCTGAAACATGTGTGAGTGCACTGATGTTGTTGTTGACTTGCCCCTACTGTCAGTCTCAGGCTCTGCTCAGTCTAAGCGCACTAGGCTTTGCCCTTAACTTGAAAATATATGTTTTTTCAACACAGCCTACAGTATGCAAAATTAAACGCTGGGTGAAATGTCTGTTTTGCATAAGGGCCAAGCAAAACAAACAACAACAACAAGAATATTCAGCGCTTGCTATTCAGGTGTTGCTGTTGGAGTTGAGGCCCACTTGAGAATAAATTGAGTCTGCCTGACGATCATCTCTGTTTGGACACATCTCATCCACAACAGAGCGGCATACACACAATGCTGAATGTATAGCTGCAAGTACAGCCGATATAACCTCAAGGAACAGAGGTAAAATGATGTTTTATCCATAATGCTGACCAATACTTTGTGAATCCATTGGTTCACAGGGAACCTCCCCTATATTACATTATATTATATTATAGTCATTAAGCAGACGCTCTTATCCAGAGTGACGTACAGTAAAATGCAAATCATAACCTGGGACAAGTGCGCTGAAAACCCAAGAGGGAAGTATGGTTCCAAGTGCAAGAGTGATCACATAGATAAAAACTTGAACTCTTGAATAATCAGATACCTGTCCAAGTAGCATTACCACAGTTGGCAGATAGAACATCATGAATAGTGAAATAATTAAACGCAAGTGCGATCATTACATATAGCATGTAATAATTATAATGTGTATTACACATAGCATACATGGTTAATTATTACAGTGAGGTAGGGAGGGAAAAGTGCAGGTTGAAAAGGTGAGTTTTCAGCCGGCCTTGGAGGTGGACAAAGACTGCTGTTCTGACGTCCACAGGAAGGTCATTCCACCACCGTGGGGCCAGAATGTTTGTGCTGCATTCATGACATCATGCATTACACAGACAGATAGTGTCTACACACCCTCGTCAAGCTTTAGAATAAAGGGAGGACACCAACACAAATACCAGGTACTGTGATAAAAGAAACACCATGTATGTGAATATGCTACAGTAAGCATACAGCCACATTCACTGTGTATTAATGAACTGATCTAGTAGATACTGTACATACACTACTGTAGGTCTCTTCCTGCAACCAGGAAGAAGA
Organism: Conger conger; assembly: GCF_963514075.1. NCBI lineage: Eukaryota > Metazoa > Chordata > Actinopteri > Anguilliformes > Congridae > Conger > Conger conger. The sequence goes on from NC_083773.1 coordinate 12,022,754, forward strand.
GGCTTGATATGGTGTAGGCCCACACTATAGAATTGTCACTGCCAAAGTTTTCCTTGTCCTCCTGATGATTCTGAAGTGATGTGTGTTTGATCAGAAAACCATTTATAGGAATTAGAATAGACAAAAAGTAGGTCAAAGGATAAACCTACAGAGGCAAAAGCACACATTATAAATGCGTTCTCTAAGTAAGCCTGACCTAGTCATATATGGGACAGGTTTACTCAGGCCAGCGACTTAGTTTTAAAATGTGCTTTCTGCTCAGGCAAATAAGAAAGAAAATGTTTCATACTGTGAGCTCAGCTGTAGCTGTCAGTGGTAGAGACTGAGCAGAAGGGAGAGGAGAAGCTGGCTCTTCAATCTGACACGACACCACAGGGCAATGCTGGGGAAAAGAGCGCCCAACGTTTTAACCACGCTTGATAACGGGAAATGGCTGTATTAGAAACTGCTTAATGTGCAAATAATCTAAATAAGAATAATATTATTCTGACACTGCTAAAAACGGAGCAATTTTTCCAGTGGAAATGTTGTGCCCTCCTTAATAACCCAACCCCAGAATATGCATACCCCCAGCTACTGCTATTATCATAATTGTAAGCAAATACCCCGCTTTTAATTGCCTTACCATTAATTTACTTCAGTGAATGACTGGCTGACAGAGGAATTTTCATTTTCAAATTAACAGCTTCCACTCAAATTATTTAATATAAACACTGATAAAAAGTTTAACATTTGAAAGGCAAATGGTTTGGGTCTGGAATGATTTTATTAGGGCTTTGCAGAAAGAGTCATCGTAGCATAAGCAGTGTAGGGTTTATCCATCCCCCTCGAAAATACGAACAGACAAAAGGAAAGCTCCAACACGGACGTCTCAGCGCTGTTCAGAACGTCCCTAACGTTCCCTAAGACTATGCAAGGCACTGTTGCGATACAAATGAGCCACTTACCGATTTACTATCAAAGTTAGTACTTGCTGCAGTTCTGCTACCTTCCAACCAAGGCCTTTAAAATGTTCTCACTAAAAGCCCAGCGGTTCAAAATAAAGTGTCATAACAGAGAACAGTAGTGAAATGAAACTATAAACCTTTCAATAAATCTACAATAGATGTGGTCACTTTTTAATAAAGATGAAGAAAAAACATCTCATTAATTACAGATCTTAATGTTCAGTGAAACGTATTGATTTTAACATTACAGTAGGGTAAAATAACGTATACTGTTAGAGTCACTGTCTCCCTCTCTCTAAGCTTTGCTCACACCACACTGTAATCAACAGATTGTTAGACAAGCATTTTCTGGGGCTATGACAAAGGTAGATATATGGGGTCGGAGAGAGCATTCGTAATCCATCCATTGCAGCAATTTATTATCTGATTATAATTGTATACACAAACATTGTGGTGATTTAGGTGACATAGTGGAAAGATGAAATCCGTTTATATTAAAAGGGTTGCTCACCCCTAGAACGCATTGCCAGCAACACCTTTCAATGAATGCTTTTAACAACATGGTTATTGTTTTATTGATCTGGGTTTTATTACAGATTTGACACCCATGTTATGTGTTAATCGAACTGCATATAATTTTTGGACACATATTTTACGAGATTATGACTGCAATTAATTTAATAACTATTATTTTTTCAGCGATTTCAGCCTTAACGAGGTTTGTAGTAGAGTGCCCAATCTATCTTGCGGGTGTTGTCAGTCACGTATGGCCCAGTGAGGTAGTACGGAGGATGACCCTAATAGAGACCATGAAAATGGCCAATCAGGGCTTCACTTCAAGCTCATCGCAAAGCTTCACTCTTTTGTTCATGGGAGTGATATCACTATTAAGATGACTATTCACAGACATATAATTTTTCCTTTCTACACTTAAACGTTGGGGTTTTATGGGAAAATTATACAATCCAGGGTGCCCAGAAGTATTTTGTTAATGCATCATTTTTCAGAATGTGCAGTTAACCCAAGAAAGAAATAACCTTCTGCTTAAAACAAAAGTGCTATTAATATCCTTATTTACTCAAGTCCCTCTTCATGTGCAGGACATATTATGTACAATATTGGCACATAGTATGTATTTCTTAAAGAATGTAAAATATATATATTTAACATAAGCTAAAGCAGGCAGCAACATTTTACCATGAGCCAAGCTACAAATTATTCATAAATGAAAGAGAAAGGCAAAATAGAGAGATATATTTATATAGTGTATATTCTGTTAGTCAATATCACTCACCACTTCACATCTTTTCATTTAATGAAACGTGCATTTGCTGAATCTGGCACAATTCATCTATCACATGAATTATTAATTAATTGCTCATCATATCAGCCATAATTGAAGAAAGATTTGGGACGGCATTAGCATAGATAATAAAGGGAAGGCTACCTCCGCCCACCTGAGCACAGAGACGGTTTCCTGTGCTGGGTATTTGCAGCATGTCAGCAAATGTATTCTTTAGAACCGAACAGTAGTTAACAACTCATAGGTTCCTCAAACCAATTTCATTCTTTTTAAATCTTCGCAGCAATTATCTTTTTCTCGCATAATCAGTTTCAAGACCTTGGGGGTCCGCGGGGTCTTATAACGTCTCGAAAATAATTGTTCGGCGAGTAAATTGAAGTTTCGTGGAAATTGCTTAATAATCAGATCTCAAAGTCAATATTTGTAAAGGGGAAACTTAAGTTGTGACTGGTAAAGACTCAATGCGTCTTTTGTAAGATGGCAGATAAAGCAGTTTGAAACAAGTAAATAATGCAGCTTTTCAATTTCAAGATAAATAAAGTGTAAGGGTAATCTATTTAAATGCTGGTAGTACATTACATTTAAATGTGTGTACACTGCACTGGATAATCTGATACCCCTAAGTCATATACCTTCTGAGGACAGCATGGGTTATGGCTTGCTTACTGGAGAATCCAAAATATCTGCTTCATGTGACTTACAAAGGCTTATGTGCTGTGCCAAATGTGACCTCAGTGGACTTGTTAAACCATGAACTATCATGAATAAATGACATTTAAACTAAAAATAACTCACACATAATTTCATGGTTTCTTTGGTTGCGCTTAAAATTTACACGAGGGACCAATGGCACAATAACAAATATTTTTACTCTTTACTGTAAGTCATAAGTCAAGGACATAACACTTCTAAAATATGATACACAGATAAAAACCCATTACAAAAGCCATCCTGCATAAAAATCAACAAACATCTGTATGAGTATGAAATTATCATTAATTGTTTGGCCCTCTAATAGGTATTGAGTAAGAAAAAAGACAATTTTTTTGTGATTTCATGTACAGTGGATAAACTCTCTGTATTTAGAAAATGCTTACACGTGGTTTTCTACAGTAAGACAACATATAAAACAAGCAAACTACAATAAAGGCATCATTTTTTGCAGTTGTTTGGGACTTTAACATTGCACAGGGGGGTCTTTTCTATTTTACCGTAGCACCGCAATCTACCATGAGGGATGTGCTTTTGAGAGGTATCATATATAAAGGAGATGTATTTTAGATTTGTCCCAATTAACCTTGTAATGAAATGCACTGAGCCCTTATTAATGAAAGGCATGAGAGTGATACGTTGACAGCCAGTTAAAAACAGTGCTGGTGTATAAATATAAGTTGCAGAGCACACGTCTCAGAGTGCAGGGCACAGGAGGCAAGGGCTCTGCGATCCTTAACAGCAAGGACAAATAAAAGAAAATACCACTCTGGCTTTTTTTGCTACCCTTGACTTTTAAAGTATGTATGAATCACAGCTCTTATTATGGCTTTGACATGGCCAAGAGGCCCTCTTTATGAACCATACATAAAGAGCATCGCCTAATGTGCACCGGCTCAAACCCAATCATAATCTGTCTTGTACAATAACAACAAGACAATACTTTACTGAAACGGTCTGATGTCATATCATCATTACGCTAATAACAAGGCCCTAGCTTTTCACAGAACCCAGTCCAATTAGTCATTTCTAACTGCTTTTTTAGGGTACGGAAAAATATCAGAGATATGATTCATTTAAACCACTGTGTGGTTGTTCTGTGTCAGGTCTCGCCTATTTTTCCTCTACCCCAGCAGCGCATTCCAGCACTCTCCAGCAATGTCAGGACTTTATACCACGGGTTATATCACCCAGAATCATTTGAACATGAACCCCTTTAAAAATATTTGAGTATGAGTATAGTTTGGTGTACCTATGCATTCTCGTGAAATATTCAGATTATAATTGGTTTCCAAAAATATCAGAGCAGTATTTGTTGGAACTCTACTGTATGTTGCACTTGTCCGTAAATATTAATAAAGCTATAGTATCCCTGCCTAAAAGTAAATAAACAATCAAGCAAAATGAAGCATAATTCTCCTCCCGCTGATGAAATGTGGGATACTGAAAGTTTATGAAGAACACAGGAACAAAAATAACACAGGAGATCATCTAAATATACCCAAGATGAGTTTCACAGGAAAAGAGCAAGAAAAACAACATTTCAAGTTTTGTTTTTCCAACCCTCCTTAAAATGTGTACCAAAATGAATCCTTGGAGAGTAGCTTCTTACGCAAGAAGTCTAATGGTCAAATGATCTAGCCCACATTCCCTGCCATTCTGCCTCCCGCCACATTAACACACACCCACATCATGGCCTTGACATGCTCTGAAATACAGATTCATAATCCAGAGAGAGTCAAATAAACCATATAAAACTCATATTCTACTTTGGTGACAAGAGTAACTGCCAATCATAGTTAATAGAAAAAAAATCTATTTAGCCATTTACTGGGTTGAATAACTTCTAGGATTTTTCAAGGACCCCACGGATCATCTCAGAGGTTCCCTAGCGGGACTACTGCCTTAGGAAACTATACTTCCTCAGCTATATAAAGAATCCCCAGTTGACTTCAATCATATACAGTTTGACTTGAAAGAATCTAATTTCCCTTTTTTCAATATTTCCTTGATATATTTTATTTTGTGAGGTCATTTTTCTGTAGTCTTAATTTGGAAACTTCCAGAAGATTTCTATTTCCAGTGTCAATCTGCCTGATTTTCTTTTTTTCCCCAAGGTGTCATCTGACTCACTGAGGATTACCACAGCAGGTGTTCTCATGTGCTGAAGAGGGTGAAGAAATGAAATGACACAGAAATGCTCAATTAGACTGGAATGACATTACTGAGCTCTTAATGAGTTGGGCTAGAATACTCCCAAAGCATACCAGGCAACTTCCACAGAAAAACAAACCTAACTGGATCAGGAAAAGAGCAAAAGCCCAAAGCCCAGAGTACAAAAACAGCCAAGTAACTGAGGCCGAGATGAAAGCAATCATCACTTCAAAACATTATGCTGTTGGAAACAGAACTGTCTTTACCGAAATCATAGCAGATCAGTCAAAGAAATGCACCTGCATGTCTGTCATTAAACCCCGTGGAGGTGAAGTCCAGTTCTCCCCAGTGACACATGAGAGATTAGTTCCTAATCCGGCATGAGAAGAGTTTCATGTTAGCACTGGAACATTTGCTCCTCACTGTTTTTGTGCAATATTAAATATTTCTCTCCCAGAGTCTATAATAATTAATTGATGTGCATAAACAGATGGAAAGTTCAGGGGCATACCATAAATAAATAGTAAGTTTCCAATAAATAATGTTCTGAAGCCCCTGAGTAATTTCAGGTCTGTCTGTTGGTATAGACCAGGTGGCGGTGGTGGTCATGGAGAGTTCACCAAATTATTTTTTTTCCTGTTTTGCCGTTTCCCCCCCAAAAAAAGGCTGTCATATCCTTTCACCTCCACCTACAACATATTGTTTTCTTACGTGCTTTTAGAAATTAATATGAAGCACCAGACTGAAATTTGTCTGAGTCAAGGTGCCTGAGAAACTATACACTCCAAACAGTTAAATCTCCATAGGCTTGAATAAAATACGGCCCCTTCCGCACATTCTACCAGCCAGGAAAATAAAAAAAAACACCCTGTATTTCACATCATTCAGAAAGAAAATGACCTATTTATTTTTGACATGACTTTTTTGCTTGGCAAACAGCCATATTTAGGATAACTCACACTGCCGTTATTTAAGAGGTAATCCGTTCATACATCTGGATATTTACAGAGGCAATTCCGGTTAAGTGCCTCATTCCAAGTATAAGAGCAGTGACTCCCTCAAGAGTCAAACCAGCAACCTGATCGTTACATGCCCAGATGTGGCAGACGTGCCGTCGACATTGGAGCTGACTGGTACTGTGGACGTGTCCTAAACTGCCATGCTGCCCTACAGCCACATACCTTCAGAACAAAATGGCTGCCAATGATGTTTGACACTGCGGCTGACTGCTCATCACTGTGCTCGGTCAACTGAATATCAAAGCGGCGTAGGCGAGTGTGCGACATGTCGCTTGGACATGTGGCGGTTTGTATCTCAGTGTGATCCCAGGGCCTGTCCCATCTGGCCGGGCGGACATTGACGTGATCTCTGTCACCCGCGGTGACCCTCAGACATACGCCCGGAGACCCAGGTCCAGACACGGGTCTCCATGCACACTGGCATCAGGTCCAGCTTGTCAAAAAACGAATGGCGGTCACCTGGAACTTTACACAAAGATCAGAACAAAACCAAGACCGAGAAATCACGCCGTGACCGTCATTGCAAACCAAAGAGAAGTGCACTTCTCTTGTTTTTCAGCGATGCCTTCTCTGCTTGAATTCAGGCCATGACTTCCAGCTATTCGGTAGCCAGCCAATCAGTCCAGGAGATAAAAGAGGGAGCAGAGTAGCAATGCAATCTATTTGTTTGTGCCTTGGGGCCTCCTAAACAACAAAGCATAATGCCTATGAGAAATAGTCTTTGGTCTGTTGGTCACTGACAAATCAAGTGTCAACCAAAATCCAAAGCTCATCTGTGAAACATGGTGCTGGGTGTTATGGTTGTGCATTGCTGCCACAGGTACTGGCTGACTTCATTGATGATTTAACTGTTACTAGCAGCAGCTAAATGAATTCTGCAATATAGAGAAACATCTCATCTGCTCAGGTTAAAGCATATGCCTCCAAACATATTGGACAGCACTTCATCCTGGAGAGAGACAAATTCTTGACTGACCAAGTCAATCCAATCTGAATCCAATTGAAAATGTGTTGCATATGCACACAAGTAAACATAAGGCAACTAGCCCCAGAAACAAACAGGAGCTGAAGATAGCTGCAGTACAGGCCTGGCAGAGCATCACCAGAGAAGATAGCACCTGGTGATGTCTTGAGGTCACAGACTTCAAGTAGTAATCGCATGCAAAGTATATGCAACAAAGTACTAAACATGACTACTTTAATTTACATAACATTAATATGCCCCAAACATTATGGTTCCCTGAAATGGGGGGGGGGGGGATGATACATGCTGTAATTTCTACATGGAGAAACCAAAGTGTACAACAATATATATTTATATATTGTATATAAAGAATTCATATTTGCAAAGCAGTTTCTCTGGAATGAGGCATCTGGCAGTAGCCTTGTAGACAAATACACTCACATCTTAATTTTTCAATTAACATGCCGCTTGTAGTCTAAACATATGCAAACACAGCAGGGCGTCTTTTACAATGCAATACTAATGTGAAGTCTAATGAGTGTAAATTGGCAGGCTTGTAAACTGAAAAATTTGAATACAACTTGGTACTATTGTAATTCAGAATCTACTATGCCCACCTCATGCACCTTACGTATGTGGGAAATGCAAGTGCAGCACATGATCACAGCTGCAAAAATGTATTTTTATTTAAAACAAAAAAAAGAGTTATTACTGAACTTGCTGATGCATTTGACAGTGTAGATCACACCACTGTGGGGACAAGCCTGCGTGACCTTGGTGTAAAACCAGCTTTGATCCTGTGGATTTGCAGTTTTGTAACTGACCGTTGTCATCGAGTTTGCTATGAAGGGCACAACTGGCAATACCTCACCTGTGGGGTTACACAAGGGACTAAACTAGGGCCAGTGATCTTTTTGGTACTAATTAACAGCGCCCTTTAGGACTTTCGATATCAATGGGAACACACTGAGGACTTGGGCTTGGCCCAAAATGGACATCCCACCAGCCTTGCACCATCCAGCACCTCTGAAAGAGCTGGGTTATTGGGTTGAAGACCATACAATTAGGCTCAACCCCAAAAAATGGAAGGTTCTCTGTCTGCCATGCTAAATTCCCCCAACCCTGCCCATACACAGCACTGATCAGGTCCCCCTGTAAACCTGTGGACCAATCAAAATCAAAGGGGGTACTATTCACAGCAACCTCAAATACTATATCCAGATTGATCACATGACCACCGGGGCCAACCAGAAATTGTTTTCATTGTGCAGACCCTGAGATGGCCTGAGATGGCCTCTTAAATCAACAAGGATTTTAGATTTCTTTTTTTATTTAACTTATAGTTTTACCCTTTTAATGACCAGTTTGTTACAGCAATGTAATTCAACAAAGTCATTTAAACAACATTTTGTGTTTCAGAACCTTTAATTGAAATGATCAATAAACAATACTGTAAAATGATGCATCTAAAATAACAAGATTCATTCAATTCAAATGATCCAGCATGCAATTGAGAACTTAGATATTCTTAGATATTGGAGTACCTTCAGATTCTTTCAGGGATGCTACAATTTCTTGTAAACTACACAAGTGTAATGTAATGGAATTGTACTTTATTGAGTATTGCCTTTAACTATCAGTCTGAAAATAATGATTCAGAAAAACTGTATTGCTCTGAGGTGCCAACTGCACAACAATTACTTTCCTTTTCAATACAACTGTGGTATTGAAAAGGAAAAAAAGCTTTTTTTTAAATGAAGTAGGTTTAGTTTGGAAATAAAAGTGAAGGAACTCATGTGAGAGATGTTTCATAAGCCCTTCAGGGGAAGCCCAGACACAGTGTAGCTAACATAAAACATATTTAAATACCTCTTTGAGTCGTGATTTTAGGAAAAATGTTCTTGGAACAATGCTAAATTTCTCTGTGATGCAAACACGAGTTGTGAGCTGTATGGTCTGGTAGACAATGGGTTATTTTGAAGCTTGTTATTGTTACATATTTCTCTGGCCAGTTTCTTTATTTCCGATAAAGTCATTATTTCTACTTTCTATCAATTTCTATGGAATCATATTATCAAAAATTCACATCAGAGCTATGACTTTACTCCAAACTTCTTTGGAAACTACAAATACCAAAGAAAGCTGTGACAGCAAAGTAAAACTATGGGTATTTGTATCTTCTTCTTTTGTAGCAAAATATCTGCGATAATACATGTTTGTTTTGTTAGCCATGGCTTGGACACTGGGTGATTTTTGAGAAGGCCTCTCACCACTAGCTTGTGGGAAACCTTAATAAGGTCAGCTGAGGCACCCACTCGCCTGGAATAATATTAAAGATCTTGTAAACGTTTGCGACCACATGCTGTTCCTAAGAACAGATTTGAAAATTTTGTAGCAAATAAATATCGGGGACAAATGCATTTGGCTTTGAAGCCAACCAAACACACGAGAACTTTCTATTGCGCTGAATATAATTGTCGGACTAATATTTGTCTGTTTTTTAATGAATAATCGCTTGTTTTGGACTTTTTAAAAACCGCAGCAGGAGACGTTGTGCATTCGAAATTATTTTGCTTACCTGTTAAAAATGGGTGCTACAGCTTGAATTAGAAATACGATACTGCAAACTCAAATAGATAATCTTGCTGCTGCTATTTAAAATGACACATACAATATCCAGACTATACATAGTCCGTTTTAAAAACTTGCATATAGCAATAACTTTGTGTTCCGTGGAAGTTCCCTTAACTGCCCCGGCTGAAAAATGTTTGGCGCATCTGCATAGAGGTCAGGCAGAAATGTTTGGGGCGACGTCACAAGCTGGAGAGGGTGGGTCGTCTTGCCCTGTGGAGGCGCTAATGGTATGGATTGAGGAGAGCGGTAATGCGCACGAACGGAGAATCTGATTCTTCTCTGCCTTTTTGGTATTCTGTTGGGAAGGTTTTCCTCAGGTAGAGTACGTCGCATTTCACTGTGTTTATGAAGCTAAACTTGTCCGTTTAATGTAGTATTGTATCTGTGAGAATCTGCTGTCCGGGTACTTCAGAAAGTGTCTGTCAAGTGCAAGCACAGTGCAGTAATCGGTGTAGGAGGATCCTACTGTAAGCCTGACAGAAGAGCAATGACGTAGAGTAACTTTTGTTTGTTATGTGAGATTGACCTTTGATTCTGACAAGTGCAAAGGCGCATTCCATTAAGCACCAATTGAATTGTTAGAATGGCATTTCGAGATGTGTATGAAATAATTACAGATGATGCTAGAATGGCTAATTCTATTTTATTGACACATGTCGTTATACATTCATGGTGTGCTGGATCAGATGGCAGCGCAGAATTCAAGAGCAAATGACGAAAAAGGAACAGATATAATGAAAGAGGAAGAGAAAAGCTCTTTAATAAAAGCTGGTAAGTTGATTTGAATCGGCCTTTGATTTGATATAATTGCACTACAATGCACTATAATTATTGCATCTGCACAGTAAATACAATGCATTATTATTTTAGATAACAAGGGTGTTTCTACTGTAAATTTAGGCTATTTAGTGAATATGAACTTGCATGCAAAATTATTGCTCGAACCACTAGTTGCTTAACAGTAGGCTACAAAAGACTAATCTAATTTGTAATAACTGAAAGAATGTAGGTTTAATTAATGTGTGAGACGCTGTCAGGTTTATTGTTTTTGGTCTCTGTTCCTGCCATGTTTTAAGCACAATGCTGTTTCCCTTCATGCATTTCCTTCTAAATCTATTATCCTTTCCCACAGCGGTTAGAATTTTCTACAAAACCTGCCTCAGTTCACTTTAGTCAATTTGTCTTTTGTGATTCCTTTTTGCTAAAAGCTCAAGAAACCAATTTTCATGGCCAAAGCGTCTATGGATTTTATTCAGGTAGTGCTAATGGACAGAATGAGTCAGAAATGGTGCCCACGCACTGATGTTACAAAAAACACAAATAATATTCTGTCCATTCTTCCGGATGAAGCCCAGCCCACTTTATTCCTTTGATGCTTTCTACATCTGGTTGTTTGGGTGTGTGAATGAAGCTGCAAGTATACTGTGCTCAGTCCTTTCTCCTATTTCCTGCCTGCCAGCCCCATTATACAGTTCTATATGGACTCCCAGTGGGTTTATGATTGAAGTCATTTGTAAACAGTGAATATTGGTTAACCACCAGTGTTAAAGCTAGCTGGTTAATGTTAGCTTCTATCTGGCTTGGGTTTGGCTATTGAAGTAGTGTTATTAGTTCAAAAGTAAGTAGTGACAAATCTGGTAAACTTTGGATTTTCTGCCTTTGGATAAAAGTATATTCTATGTTTCAGTTGAGTTCAGGTGTTATAGAAGAAGATGGGGTTGAAAAACCAGGCTGCCCGTGACATAAGAAAAACTGATTTAAAAATGCTATCCCTTTCTAGGCTGTTTAATATGACTTTGAATAGGAGTCGTTCTCCTGCACAGACTACAACATTTTTGTAATTGCTATGGTAAGCCTATATCCCCATAGACCCCATGGTAATTCATCGAAATGAGATTAGATGTATGGTGTTATATTAAATAAAGCATACTTTGCAAACAATGCATACTTTGTTCTAAAATTTTGCGTATTATACATAATTTGTAGATATACAACTTTACTTTGGATACCAGGACAGCAAAGCCTAAGATGGAAAACCCCATGTCACTGTTTTCAGTCACTGATTCCCTGCGCTGATATCTGGCTGAAAGGCTACTTACGTCTATTCTTACTTCTGTTCATACATCCCAAGTGCTCAGGCACCCGGCTGCTGACCATCATATTATCATTATAAAACATTCAAACATTAAATTTGATCTGCAATACAAAAGTTTCTGTTTGAGTACTTTCTAAAGATAATATTGGGTTCTGAGGTAGAACTATGCATATTTCAAGATAAATATTATTATGCTTGACAAAATGGCAGACGATGCGTATTCCTAAAGCAGAAGAATGTAACGTGCCTCTGAGGCCTACCAATGTTCAGCGTGTACACCACACAAACAGATGCCTGTCTACTTTTATTTTGGTTTTATGCTTATTTTTTTTAATTACAGAATTTGATAATCAGCCCATAAAGCCTGAAGCCTTGAAACAGTTCTTATTCCTGTTAAAATATGTTTGGAAAATATGTTCTGTGTATAAATAAATCACAAGGTATTAAATAAAAGAGAGAAAACTGAGGTAAATAATTAATTTTGCATAGGTGCTGGAAAATAAACAGGGTAGTGGAGCCAGAGCAATTTTTCATTAATAGTTAGCATTCAAATCTGTCCATGAAAATCCAATTCATTATGGTGTACAGTTTAAGACCCTGGAGGTGGAAATTCAGATCTCATAGAAGTCCCAGCAATGAAAAACTTTCTACTGAGAGATCATTTTCTTTTCCTTGGTAAAATTATTTGAGATTACATTGTCATTTTTACAGAATATATCAATATATTGCGTACTGTAAATCAATAACAGCTGTTTTTTCTTTCTTACTTTTTTCTTTGTACAGATATACTCACACACACACTCAAAGTCATGTGTATGTATCTTGTAAACACACTCACTAAGACACAGGCAAACTATGGCAATGTTGCTACTAGCAATGCTTAAAATGGGGAGATGAAAGCTAATTCCTCAGTGTTTCAGAAAGGTCCGCGTTGTTTGGAGATTTTCTGAGTTTCTTGCGGCTGGCCTATCACTCCCACTCTCTCTTTCTCATATCAGAGTTTGAAGCGAGCTTCACTTACAGCTTTTAACAGCTGTTAAAAGAAAGTAGATGTCTTTAGTGTCAGATTGAGTTTCACCCGGGAGTCAGGTTCACACAGCAGTGGGGTAGCTGCAGCTGTAGAGAGCCAGCAGACAGTGACGGTGAAAACAACGCCAGCCCTTTCTTGCAACTGTAAATGAACAATGGTCAGGTTCAAGGGAGGTAACTGAATCCAAATAATAGGATTCAATCAATACTGCCCTGCAACCCCCCTCCCTCTCCACACCCCATCACTTCCACCGCCAACACAGAAAATCTCCATGCAAACTGTCTTCCTTAAAGGTTGCCGAGCTCACGTCTTTGTTCTATAAAATATTTTTGTGGGGTCTAAATGTTAATGGACCTCAGCCCTAGTCACTTGTGACATGATGTGCAATTTTCCATCAAGTCCATTCTCAAAATGTATATATTCTGTTTAATAATTAATGGTTCTGCTGCTTTCTGATGAACAATGAGATATTTTGTATTATTAATGAAAGTACACTGCCATCTCTGAAAAATGGGCTGAAAGAAAATGAAGATATTTTAAAGCTAGTGAAGACTTCAGTTGATGAATTCTGTCTCCCGAGCATAATCCAAGCTTGTTGCAATGATTTAAAAAGATGTACATTTTACTTGTTTTAAAGTTACATTTTATCCACAGGTACGTATGTATTCCCCCAAACTAAATGTACATGCATATATTGTCATTTTGTAAGAATAATTGTAACCAAAATTGGGTAACCATGCAATACAAATTTTGTTAGTTAAAAAAGTCAAATAAAATGTTTGTGTCATTGACTAATGTTTACAATTACAATGTCCTGCAAATACAATGTTTACAATGCTATGTTTATTAAAAGATATTTTAATGATATCTTTATGATTAGGAGGTTTATTTTTGTCGACAGCGAGTGTACCGCCCCCCATGACAGACAGAGTGCTGAGTGACATGTCAGTCAGTGGAGTGAGGAAGATGAGCGTCGTCTCCGAATACGCGCCAGACAAGTCCGACTTGCACGTGGACTCCCATAATTCCCAGGGGCAGAGGAAGTGTGGGGGCTCCAGTTACAGTCTGCCCCTGCGCTCGGACAAACGCAACACCAGCTTCTCCTCGGAGGTGCTCTCTCCCTCCCATCAGTCAGACATTGGAGGTTTGTGGCTCATCACTTAGAGCATTAGAACTGGCTCATTCCAAACACCCGGGGAAACGTGAGGCCTGCCACCTAATGCTGCTCCTGCTGATATTGATCATCACAGGAACTGTGTGTGTGTGTGTGTCTGTGTGCATGTGTGTGTGTGTGTGTGAGCTTGTGCGTGTGTGTGTTTATGTGTGTGTGTCTGTTTCTGTGTGTGTGAGCATGTGCGTGTGTGTGAGTGTGCGTGTGTGTGTGTTTCTCCGTGTGTGTGTGCTTCTGTGTGTGTGTGTGTGTTTTTGAATGTGTGTGTGTGTTTCTGTGTGTGTGTGTGTGTGTTTCTGTGTGTGTGCGTGTGTGTGCGTGCGAGTGTGTGTTGCTGTGTGTGTGCATGTGTGTGTGTCTGTTTCTGTGTGTGCGTACATTTGTCTGTGTGTGTTTCTGTGTGTGTGCATACATTTGTGTGTTTATGTGTGTGTTTGTGTGTGTGTGCATGTGTATGTGCATATGCGGACATTTGTGTGTTTGTGTGTGTTTTTGTGTATGTTCGTGTGTGTGTGCATGTGCGTGTGTGTCTGTTTCTGTGTTTCTGAGTGCATACATTTGTGTGTGTTTTTCTCTGTGTGTGTATGTGTGTCTGGTTGGGTGTGTCGGTGTGTGTGTTTGAGTGTGTGTATGCCTGTGTGTGAGTGTGTGCATACATTTGTATGTGTATGTTTGTTTGTGTTTTGTGTGTGTGTGTGTGTGTGTGTGTGTGTGTGTGTGTCTGTGCAGGCCTGTGTTTGTGTATTGGGGGGGGGGGGGGGGGCTCTGTCTAATGATATAATTAATAATAAATGAATTACTGTTCAAGATTAAACCCCAGTCTAAAGAAATGTACAGTAGCCACTTTAATGAGCATACAACATTTTGATTTTATGTTACCCTCCATGAGCCAGCATTTAAGATTTTAAGTGTGGCAAATGACAGGGTTTATGTTAGTTTATGAGCATGAATTTATGGATTTACAATTAATTATTAAACCTTATGAATGATTTAGAGCCAGGACTGAGAAAAAAATACTACGACTTACTGTATAAACTGGCCACCACAGTGGAAATACTTTTTAGTAAATTAAGCAACACATTTGATTATAGTTAAATACCAGTGTATGTAAATAATTGAATACAAAGTGCATTTAAGACTGCTGTGCATAGAATGAAATGGAATGGAACTCATTGCAATAATAATATGTTTATAATGAAATAAAATGTAGCATATAGTTGGCATTGAAGAGGTTGTACACATTCCATTTCATCTAAAAGTGTCATACAGTGATTACTCTTTGGGAGTACTTGTATATACAGGTATAATAAACCTTTATGTCTTTCAAAGTAATGCATGACAGTCAGCTGCAAGAATGAAGTGGTATTGATGTGTATCATTCACCGTCTATGACAATCATTAGCTTTAATAAAACAATACATTGATTGTACTGTGCTTTTACGTCTGAGCTGTTCCTGTGTGACCTGGCTAGCAGATGTGATTGCACATAAGGCTCGGTTGTTGATCCTGGCAGTCTATCTTCGACTGAGTACCTATTGCGGTCGTCATCGGAGCCCAGCAATATCCATAGTCATTAGTGCTCCCTGGGCGTGATTTGGGGGTGGTGGGGGCGGTTGGCGGGCAGTATAGCAAGGTGCTCACCGCATTGTGTTGTGACAGCATCACAGTAAACTTGCAAACGCCCCTTCTGAGATGACTTTAAGGGCTGATGTTAATTGATGGTGTCTGCACACTCCTTCCTCGGTTGTCTCTCTTTTAGGAAGTGAAAGGTGATTTCTTAAATTATGCATGTTAAGAAATGCCTCAGGAGAGAGGGAGGCTTTTAGAACATAATCAACCATAAGTGTAGACAGAACCTAGTTTCCTGGGAAAAGGCAATTCTTCAGGAGATTTTCATCTGCTAGCATATAGCATAGCTTATTTTGGGAAACACCCTGGTTCTCCTGGCTTTGCTTTCAAAATGTGGTGGCCAATTTGGATGGTTACAGCCAAGGTAGATTTTGTTAAATGCTATTTTAGCTGTAAATCTGCCCTTATTTAATATTTTACTGTCCAATTAAGCATCAGGAAGCATCTCTTTAAAAACCCTGACCATTGCCTTTGGTCACATTGTTATCTGAGGTCTGAAAGGCCTGTATGTCTCATTAGTCATGTTTCATTTCATAATGAATGATATTGGTTATAAGATGGGTTCTACTGTTACTTGATTTAAGTTTGTTATAGTGCTTGCTTTGCTCATCCTGTCCAGTTTTATTGCCCTTTGTTTTCTCTTAACCGAATTTGCCGGATCATGTCACTTTCCCCCCCGGTTCACCGCCCGCCTTGTTTCTTTGATGTCTCTCACCCAGACGACTGCGCGGCCATTCTCCTGACGTGCCTCTACTGCAAGTTCTACGACTTCCTGCTGCTGCTGCCGGACACGTGCGAGAGGGCCGTGAGCCGCTGCTGCCCCTCGTATCAGCAGTTCTCCTCCGCGCGCGAGCAGGCGCCCGGCAACGACTGCAACTGCGACGTGGAGTTCGACTGCGGCCTGTTCGACGCCTGCCACGACTCCAGCGAGTGTCTGGAGCTGGCCATGGAGATCTCCGAGGTCTGCTACCGATGACTGGCCGGTCGCCCCACAACCCCCCCTGCCAGCCAGTACGGGTACCGTATGTGGTTTATGACAACGCGCTTGAGAGAGCACGCAGCTAGCCTGCGCCCATCTTCTGCAGAACGGTATCTCGCAGGGCTGAGGGACGGAGCGTGACCGCGGAGATGAACAATTCGAGAATATTGTTTAGAACACTCTAATGAAAGAGCGTGTCTGTGCGCCAAAGCGGACGTCAGAACCTGCGGTATTTCTATGATTGTATGATTAAAGCAGTATCATGGTGGTTGGTCACACTTTCTTGATTTTTATCAAGAATTGAATTGAAGAAACACGATGACAGTATTAAGTATGTCCTTTCTTTAGTTTTGGAGAAGTAAGCATTTAAAATGTTTTAAATGTTACATTTCCTATTTTCAACCAGTTCAGAATGTTCTCCTCTTAGTGCGTCACACGAGGATAACCACTCAACCTATCCACACAGTTTGCGCCGTTGGCCTAACGTTAGGTTCATTTAAATTAGACTGCCTTTTAAGGACTATTTGTGGTTATATTCATTTAGCTAGCTAGTTAGCTTTCATAAGGTGACATTATCGATAAGGTTGCAAGCTAGTTTGCCTTCATAAGGACATTATAGTTGTGCTAACTTGGCAAGCTAGCTAGTAAAAATTATTATTGGATAAGTCGACGTTCTTACCTTAGCTATCGATCGTAGTTGACATACTAAGTTAGCGAGCTTGTGAAAATTCAGATGACCGTGCAGCCTGGAGGTAGCTATGGTAACAAACAACAATGTGTGGAAAATGGGGTCACGGTCTGTCAATCATAGCTAATTGACAGTTCTCATTACCACACCCAGACAGTTTGTGTGAACATTTATAGTGTGAAATTTAGGCTTCAAAAAATATGTTTTGAAATACATTTAAATGACTGAATAATAAAAAGTATGCACTTTTATTTTGATTGTTTCCTAAAGACAACTGGCAAGTGTCACATTCAACCACCATGTTGCTCCTTTAAGAGTATTATAAAACTGTGCTTTGCGACTGTACACTGCTGTTCTTGCATCTGCTGTGTTACCAGTGCTGCCCATTCATCTGCTTTCTGGGATATTTCCTCTTTCATTATCTCTTTCTCTTGTAAACCTGGTGCACCGTGTCCATACACAGAGCATTATACGTGGTGTGACTGTCACACAAGCACGTCTGTGCAGGTGAATGGTATCCCTGAATGCCTTACTCAAACAACGTTCAGAACAAACACTTTACTGATGCAAGGACACTTGTTTCTCAGTGAAGAAGTCCCCCACTCTTTCTTTGACAATTTTGGCCTCTAAGAGACTTCTTTTGAGCCTTGAAAGCATGTAGCAGTGGCTGGCCTGAACTGTATACACCATTTAGTACCAGGTGGAGGTCTGCATATGTCATTCCTAATTCCCATTTTCAAATCCAAATTCCCATAAGTGAAACTAGCGACAACCATTATTACGGGGCTAGCGATATGCTAAAATGGCATATTTAAATGTAAATTTTAAATAGTAGGAAATAGACCAGCTCAGTATGCTACAAGCAGACTATGTCTACAGTGTAAACAAATGTATCTATTTTAGCATTAAAGTGAACATTTTTTTAAATGAGGCAAAAGCAAAAACAATTTGCAAATGTCAAGACAGGTTGGGCTTTGCATATGGCTTTGTACTGTATATGACTGAACTAAATAGCCATGTAAATATTTCAGGTTTTATTCTTTGAATTAAACCAAAGAGAAACCAAAGACAGTTTCAGATTTGCACTTATTATGCTTTAAGCAAGGAAAGATATTTCATATTTCAGTTTTACGGGGAAGTTACTACTTCCTGTACCAGTTTATGTGATTACTGGTGTTTGCACTGCTGCATGCCGTTCAGAAAGACATTTTTAAAGCATTCCTTGTTCAGAATGCAGAGCCTAGAGTGCACTTGTACGAACATCAAGAGTTACACACCTAGCCTAACCGCAGGACGCTGGTCTTTGTAGAACCCATTGACCTTTGACCTTGCTTGTGGGCTGTGGTGAATGTGAATTGATTTAGATGTATCCAGTCTGACGCAGGTGATTGTCTCATGAAAGGTTTTGAACTGCAGAGCACACAGTACGTCGTAGCTAGAATGATGTGCTGCTGCCATGCAGTATGGATTTTACCGGACGTTTGGCCCAAGAGAATGCTCACGGTGCACTGTACTGAGAAGGAACGTTATTGTATTGACAAATATGCATTTTCTGTTACTCTAACGGTGTCTTCATTTCATTCAAATAATAAGAATGCAGTTGTACAGATCGCTGCCATACAAAGATCCCTTGTCGTTCTGTTTAAGCACATATTTTAGACAAAGTTTTGGAATTTGTCTGGAAAATACAGACATTTCAAGTACTCAATTAGCTAAGCATTTTTCCCTAGAAGGGCACACCTCCTGAACAGAAACATATTGAAAGTATTCTCAGAGCGCTGAGACAGAGTTTCAAGCAGATTTCTGGTCCTGGTTGAGTTTGTACAGAACACCCAAGCTTACGGGCACTGTCAGCTCTGTTCTGTGTTTTGGCCACATTTAGAGGAAACGCTGCTTGCGACCAATTTGCCTATTACACGCTGGGCCACAATTACAAAGCTGACTGCTCTAACTAATACTTTGTCATAAAATCCATTGGAGGCCTCTTTGTGGTCTGTAACATAAAATGTGTCTGCATAAACAGATGCCCAGTTTAAACCAAAAACATCTGTGCAGTGCATGTCTTTAAGTTGCTGGAACACTTTCAAATTACCTGATCATTATGGGGGGAGTGGGGGCTGGAGGGCTGAGGCTTTTTTAATTTAGTCCAAATGTTGCTTTTTTTTAAGCACATCTTTGAAAGCGGGTTTGAAAGTTTCGCCGAGGTGGGGTTTTTTGCAGGGAATTTCATGTCGGTTTTTAAGTGGTACTGCATCCCAGCTGTTCGTATTGATTCTGTTTCTGATACACAGAACATATCTGAGGAAAAAGAACTGTCACAGAACCCATGTAATGTCAGGTTGAGTCAGTCACCCTGAATAAACATCTCTTTCCCAGGCAAGAATGAGATTAATTAAGAAAGAAAAAGACATCATATAAGATGAAAAAAACTTCACAAGTTAGTATTATTCTTGATAATCATTTAGCGATGCGAGACCGAAAGTGAACATTAACTAAATGATCTCATTTTGTGCTGCATGCTCTGTTTACATGCATTTCTGCTCTCTAATCGAGTGTTTTTGGTGTTTAGCTCCCAGTGGCTTCATTAACAGACGAGCTCTTCCTCCAAACCACACAGCACTAATAGTATCTCCCATCAGTGGCTCTCTCATCCAGCCCAGAGTGGCCTCCTGGGGAAAAGTGTGCCATGAAATATTAACATCCTGTGTTTCCACCATTTTTTTTAAACATCGGTTTTGTCAGCATCTTCTGTACGGCTCTCCGAGCCTCAATCCGTCTGGAAACAGTCGCGACGCTCCGCCTCGTTCCCTGACTTCGGAATAATTTAAGCGTCTCGTATTTGTAATGGACTTTCTGTGTAAACAGGCATGGCGTTTCACAGTGACTTTGCGTAAGAAACGGAGCGCCAGTCGCCGTATTCAAACGGCGAACCGGGGATTAGCGTGAGTGGCGAACGTTAGGCGTTAGGAAGAAAGGAAGGAGCGGATGTGCAGGGAAGCGTTTGCGTCACTACTGACACTTTCTCTGAAGCAGGTGTTTCTCATTCGCTCTCCCAATTCCCTCTCCGCCAGGCATTCAGGAAGTTTCCCTTTTCCACAGTGATGCTGTTATTAAAGAATGTCTGCTTGTGATTACACTCTCCTCTGCCGATCCTGCTCTTCTAAAGAAAGCACACTTCATGGAAATCAAAATAATCTTGAAAAAGGTTGTATTTTTCAGCTAATGGTACATTTTCTTTTTACGATGGTTTAAAATAAAAATAAACTCGAGATTTTAAAATGTAGAGAAGGGGACACACTTTGTTTGAAAAACAGGCTTACAATGAGAGAACTGTGGTTAATAATGTTTATGATATGTCTTGCAGCTGCATTTTATTTACATTTGGCAGTGCCTTACTTAATATTTATTCAATTATATATATGCAGGGGGCCTCAGATTTTTTGGCACCCTTCCTAAGTTGTTCATATAATAAACAACACAGATAATATGTTCAATACAGGACAACTAGTATATACTATTATTTCTATACATTTACTTATATTATATATTTTAATGTTTTTTGGTCAGTAATCTCATTATTCCTGAAAACATGTCATAGGTGTCAAAATTATTGGCATCCCTACAATTATTGTAAATAAAATCAAACAAAATGAAATTGGCAATTTTGGTTTCACAAGAGTAAAAGTGAGGTGGAAAGCATCCCTTTGTCATCCATCAGCATGGGAAACGGCAAAACGGCAAACGGCAAACCCAAGCATCCCGGTTCAAGAATTGCTGAGATTGGTGGTCACAAAGTCTCAAAAAGAACTATAAAATGGCACACCTATACCAACAAACTCTTTGGAAGGGTAGCACGAAGACCATCCAGCTGAGCACAATAATCAAAACCAAGCATCTGTAGTTTACCACTAACGTCATTAGAATTATGACTGGAAGAGAGTGCTATGGTCATGTGAGGCCAAAATTGAACATTTTGCCATACACGCACACAACATGTTTGGTGGCAAAAGAGGCACTTCATACCTACTGTCAATAATGATTGGGAAAGGTTCTCCATAGAGGAATCAAAAATCCCTCCAAATGTCATTCATTTGCCAGGGGTGTCAATAATCCTGAGATATGTTTTTGGGCATTTTTTATTTTTTATTTAAGATTTTGGTTGATTCCCTTTAATCATTACTAAAGCACACTACTTTACACATATTTGGAAATAAAGCGTATGCCAATTACTGTCTTTTTAGTTAATTTACAATATTTTTTGTGCTATGCATATTTATCAAGAGTACCAATAATTCTGTGGCCCTATAAACATGTATGTGTGTGTTTGCATGTGGGCACAGGGTCAAGTGTATGGTTCAGTCGAGTCGAGGTTCAGTCTGCACTGAGACAGTATACAGTACAGATCTTTATTAGGGTCATGAGTATGGTTCAGTCTGCACTGAGACAGTATGCAGTACAGATCTTTATTAGGGTCATGTGTATGGTTCAGTATGCACTGAGACAGTATGCAGTACAGATCTTTATCAGGGTCATGAGTATGGTTCAGTATGCACTGAGACAGTATGCAGTACAGATCTTTATTAGGGTCGTGAGTCTGGTTCAGTCTGCACTGAGACAGTATGCAGTACAGATCTTTATTAGGGTCGTGAGTCTGGTTCAGTATACCATCTCCCTCAGAAACCTCACTGAGCCCATGAGCTGAAACAAAATGGAAAATCCCCGCGGGCGAGTCCATCCCAGGTCCCGCTCAGGTTTTCCAGGTAGCCCTTGCTGATTTCCACCTGGAATTCCCGCTGATTCGACTCACCCCCCAATTAATGACCTCGTTTTAACAATTAAGAGCGGAGGAAGAGGGGGAAGCTCCACGGAGGAGGAGGGGGACGGAGAGAGGGCCCGCGACCGTTCACTCGTGAAGGGAAGCTCCACGCGGCGTGCGCTCTCCTTCGCCGCGCGGGATTGGCTCTCGTTACCCCCGGCCCCGACGCCCCGCCACCCGCCCAGGTGCTGCCGCCGGTGAAGCCCGGTTCCCCCGCGAGGGCAGGGCGAGGTGGGCCAGGTTGCGCGCATACACCCCCCTCGGCGCGGAGGAAATTAAAGAGCCGTGGAAAGCGGGAGGGAGAGGGGGAGGGAGAGAGGAGGAGGGGGGAGGTGATTCGTGGCACTGCACGGGGGAAGGGGGGATGGATGGCGTCGGAGTTAATTACTGAATAATGAGGAACAATTCATTGTGTTCTTGTTAGAGACATCAAAATGCCGGATGGAGCTCACGGCTCAGAGAGGGGGGAAGCAACGTCTCTCTTTCGCTCCTCTTTCGGCGTCCGTCTGTAATGGCGGCGTTGAAGTTGTCCGGGTTTATTGCGAAAGTCCTTGACGGTGCGTATTTAACCTCGTCCCTGACAGCGGGGAGATGTAGGCACTGGTGACTGATGGAGGGACCACGAGGCCTGCCCTGATACCAGGTGCTTTCCCTGTCTGTCCTCATGTGTGGAGAATTTATATAAGGAAACAGCGAGAGCTGCATTAGCCTCGGATCGATTGTTCCTTTCCAGCCCTGAGTCACAGGTCACACTGAAACCCCTCACACTCAGCCCTCTCACCCCGGCGCAGCCCTGTTACTTCCGCTTATGAGCATCCCCCGAGTCTGTCCTGTGATTTCTCAGCACTAAATCAGCCCATGTGCAGCGGTGACCGGGAACAAACTTAAACCTTTTTAAGAGCATTTTGTGAAGGAGCATTACTACAGTATGCTAGTGCTACTGCCTTTCTCTTGATATTAAATGATTTTTGGAGGCCCATCTTTTTGTACAGCCATCTGCATTTTTGTTTTCCTTTTATGGACTGTTGTAACAGCAGTCAGTGCGCATGTTGACTGTTCCCCGTACACAGGGTGATGAAGGGGATCCCCTGCTGCCTGAAACCCTCCCTCCCACAGCTACAGAGGCCACCACCAGCACCAGCATAGCCAGGATACATTAAATGGTAAATGGCTGGTATCTATATAACACCTTTATCCTAAGTGCCGTGTAATTGATGCTTCTCATTCACCCATTCACACATATACTCACACACTAACAGCGATTGGCTGCCATGCAAGGCAGCAACCAGCTCGTCAGGAGCATTTAGGGGTTAGGTGTCTTGCTCAGGGACACTTAGACACAGCCCGGGCGGGGGATTGAACCAGCAACCCTCCGACTGCCAGACAACTGCTCTTCCCTCCTGAGCTAATGTCGCCGAAGGCCTAGGGTGCTGGACTTATGCCATAACTAGTCGAGAATAGTTGTTGACAATGGCTGGAAGATCACAGCTCTCCCAAATTCCCAGTACATTTACTTAACATTGTGGCAATATTGCACTCATGATGACCTATGTCGTAAACATAATCTAGGGTAACACTTTATTTGAACATACGTGAGAGCTTTTTACATGAGGACATAAATAGGAGCTATACAACTTTTATAAGCCCTACATTGCTACATAAACACTACGTAAGCATTCATAAGCACTTGTGTCAATAAATGACATCACGTAAGCGCTTATGAATGCTTACATAGTACTTATGAATGTGCTATGTAGTGCTCAGTGTTACCCAATGTAGATATATGGCAGAGAAAGATCATGGCTGTAACATTGGTACAGTCCTCAGAAGGTCCTGAGAGATATTAGTTGAAGCGTTCAAATGAGCCGGCAGTGCCACTGCACTGCTCTGAAGGAGACATACGGAGCACAACAGTGCTTCCTCTACGAGCCCCTCTCTGCTCTACTGGTGCTACACACACACACACACACACACACACTTTGATGTGTTAAGTACAAAATCTGACCGTGGAACAAAGAAACTGTCATCTGAAGACAGATGTCAAAGGCAAACTGCACCAATTATTATTGAATATCTGTCATGCACAACTCACGAGCTTTCTGTCTGTCTGTGAAACGTATGAGAGGATGAGGAAACTAATACACCCTTCATAAAACGATCATAGAATGCACATTAAACAACCATTAATCAAGAAGCGTGTTAAACAATTACCCGAATGATTTATATTATTTTTCATTTGATTCACTTCTATATGAAGAATGCTGAGGGGGAAGGAATCAAACATGCAAAACAATTAGCTTGTGCAATTCAACTAAATTGTGCAGTCTTTAGATTTCGACAACCATTCATTTTAGAGGATAGTTCAATACCGTGGCCAAAGGTTTATTAAATACAGTAAATAGGTAAATGTGCAAAATGTTTTAAAAATTGTTTTGATGCGGATGCACCAAGCCGGCAGCCTTTTCACGAGAGACAGATACATTTTCAAGTGTCCAAACAAAACACTCCCTGAATTGATTCTTTGTGTCATTTTTCCCCGAGATCACGCACAGGTCCCCTTTAGCACATCCTGTATGTCACAGGACAGAACGTCAGGAAAGGTTCCGTGTTCGCGGAACCTCCGGGCTCTGCTAGTTCAGGTCAGTCTTCTTCAAGCGATCTGCATCGCTCCATCTCAGAAGCACTGAATATGAATGACATGTAAATCAATGCCAATGTATTCAGAATATATCTGAAGGCTTGCATTTCCAAAAGGACATTTTTTTTACCTGAGTCCAGGCAAAGAGGAACAAATGTAATTGAGAGAGAAGCTGAGTAGCCAACCATGTACCGGCGTCTCGATAAATAAAAACGTAAGTAACATCTGTGGCTGACGAAGCCTTTGAAATGTCCATTGTAGACAGATGAAGGCCGATCTCTCAAATGTAAATGAGCTCTTTTTCACTCCTGCATAAATTACATGATTAGATGTTTGGCATCTAATGCAAACCGATATATATCCTCTGATATACGGTTTGAAACCCAGTTCTGTGTACCATATGTCTCCGTGCGTAAGATGTACCACTTGAACACCCTAAATACCCTTTGAAAAGCAAAGCTATAGTTCTTAATTACCAACAAATGAATAGTTGTTCTCCTTTGATATGCTGAAAGCATCCATAAATCTCTGGGTTTATTGAAGTGGGCAGGGAGGAATCACTGTTGGTGATACCAGCTTCACGTGATAATTCATCCTTTATGATAATTGTGGTCAAAGAGAAAACACCAAAGAGGGTGGACGTCCAGCTGTCGCAATATATAACACCACACTTTTTTTTACCTTCAAAAAATATTTAATCTTCTAAATGGCTCAGCCCTTGCTTCTAATTGAAGACCCGGAGTACAAGGTTTCTTAAATGTGGCAGGGCAATTTTCACCCCTTATGTAAAACTGTGTGAGCGAGTACCACAACTTAGAAGGCTCATAGTATTTCCTGACTGTACTGCTGTGTGTCTGTAGTTCCTCCAGCTCCCCGGGAATGCACAGACAGACCATTGACCGTGCAGCTCCCTAAAGGCCTACACCTGGCTCAGGGCTTGTCCCAATCCTGCATGCCATAGCTCTCTCAATTACAAAAATATTTGAATCACAATTTCACATACGACTTTAACGTGTATTAAAGTATTCACATACTGTATTCATTTATTAACCTTTATTTATACAGGGTAAGTTGACTGAGCACATGTACTCTTTTGCAGCAACTCTCTGTTAATGCCCCCCCAAGTAGCCTAATCTGCATGTCTTTGTACTGTGGGACGAAACTGGAGTACCCGGAGGAAAGCCACACAGACACGAGGAGAACATGCAAACTCCACACAGAAAGGCCCAGGCCATTATTTGAACCCAGGACCTTCTTGCTGAGAGGCAACAATGCTAGCCACTGTGCCACCGTGCCACCACAAACAGAAAATAACTTTCCACATGTGAAAAGAAAACAGGTCATATTGAAACACTTGACAATTGACACATTTTAATTACCATTAATGAACATAAAAGTTATATAAACAATAACTGAACTAACCCAATGAGCATTAAAACTACCTCACACAAATGCAAGAAACTGACCCAAGGCTCTGGAAAAGAAGTAACAGCCCATCAGTATAAATATACTGGAAGGGGTCGGGGTGGAGGAGCCAAGCTGTCATCTGAAGACTTGGGTCTTCAATCTGCGTCAGAAGACAGCCAACACCTCTGCCGTTCTGACCAATGAGAGAGGCTCATTTCACCACGGAGGAGCCAGAAGAGACAGCAGACATGACTGGGAGGTGTAGGCTCAGAGAGGGGGTGGAGGCGCACCACCCGAGGCTGCAGAACAGACGGTCCTGGCTGCCGTGTGGAGTAAAAGCATGTCCCTCCACCAATGAGCCTTGACCAATGGACTGAGTCCTTCAACAAACACGCCAGATTCTCATAACTTTCTGCTGCCGCGGGCCCTGAACACATGTGAGGGCATCAATCTTTTCTTCTGTCTCCTACCCTCGACATTACATCTTGTCAATCCCGACAATTTAAACCAAGGCTCAAAATGCGGTGTGTTAATACTAAACAAAACTAACACCCAGATATCTCGGCGAGGAATTTAAGAGGTGCTCATTTCAGATGCCCAGACAGTGATGTGCAGTCTAGCCTAAGAGCCGTGTTGCTTTGTCTTGGGTCAGGTTGCTGCGATTGTGTCATTATTCCTTACAAAACGAATCTTCCGCCAACACGGAACCAAATGACAGCCGTCATTTTTTAGAAAGAGTGAAAATAGGTCCGGTCATCCTCGGAGAATCCAGATTTCAGTAATATTTCTTGCAGATCCTCGTTTTTTTGCCCCCTATTTATTAGGATAATGAATTTCTGAGTGGTGTGCCAGTTCCGCTGAGCCGGCTTCTCGCCCTAATTCTCTGTAACATTTCCACATCGCCGCTGGGGAATATTATATGAAGGCAGGGCTTACAATGCCATCAATATGGCCAGGACCACAATCGGACGTTTCATAGATATTAATGAAACGGCAAATTAAATCAAAGTTCGAGTGGTGCTATCGAGGTTATGATCAATGTCTTTTGCACAGTCAGATTTAATACTGGGCCTGTAATCTGAGCATCCCAAACAAAACATGCATCTTAATAGGGAGATTGTGATTAATAAGTGAATGAGCCGGAAGGGGGGGTGATGCATCATTTGCATTGTAACTGGGGAAAATGAACACTGCTTGACTCCAGCATTGACACTGGGTAACACTGGCCTTAGCATCCCCACATATTGACATAAAGTTCAGCCTCTCAGGTTAAACTTAATACTTACTCTGATGTAAAGTAATGATGCAAAGTACAGGGGCGGCCTGTCGCGTAGCGGTTGCAGTACATGACTCTAGGACCCGCAAGGTTGGAGGTGCAGCCACAATAAGATCCGCACAGCTGTTGGGCCCTTGAGCAAGGCCCTTAACCCTGCATTGCTCCAGGGTGGATTGTCTCCTGCTTAGTCTAATCAACTGTAAGTCGCTTTGGATAAAAGCATAAGCTAAAAAAAAACGTAATGTAGTGAAACCTATTAAAAAGAGATGTAATAAAAAGAAGTGAATTACGCTAAACTAAAACACCTACGTAAACATATTTAAACATACAGTATAATACGAATAATTAAAATAATAATTTTGAACATTAAAGACCTTAAAGACCTAAAAGACACCACATGCACATTTTATTTCAGAACTTCAAGAATTATTTACCAGTTTCAGTCATTGCTTAAAGAAAGTTTTAAACCAACCCGGTTGCAAGTTGCTTGGTCAGCACAACCATACATTAGCGTGGATATGAGTTGGGGATGCACATATTTTTATTAAAGATAAAAAAAATCATAAATTCACGAGGTTTACATTTAAAGCAGATAATGCAGCATGGAGAGTGATTCATGAAAACAAAAAAGGGAGCTCTCAGGAAGTATTTGCATTAATAATGTACGCATATGCTTCTATTCTCCTGCCCCTATTCAAGTGCTATATGGACTTATAATACAGCCTGACAGAATGTTAACCCTTTCATTATTCATTGAAAATGTGTTTTTCTTTTTTTTTACCTGATTCACACATCTGAATTCCTTCATGTCGGAACAGCGGGCGAGCACGACACAAACAAACGGCACACGCTTTCGTCGATGAATAACGCATGAGGTCACAAACAAAATAGGAACTGGACGCTAGGCCCAAAACCTGCCTCCAACTCACAGTTCAGTCCTAAAAAGTTGTTTTTTGTCAGAGATGTTACTCAGTGTAACCACCGAAACACAGCCCAATCCAACACGCCTTCTCAAGGGGTTTCAGCTAGTTTTTTTTGTCAGCGTTGACCTGACACTCCCCCCCTTGCGTTCCGAGAAAATAAAATTCCACAGTGGTATAAGAGCAGTTTTTCAGAGTGAAATTAAATTAAATGTACTTTCAGGAGCTTTAAGAGATGAATTAAACAGCCTTGACGGCCATTTCCATCCCTTGGGCTCAAGCAACTGGGGTTTATCAATAATTGCTCATTTAAACATGCATATAATTAAAACCCTTTTATTCCCAAGTTTAAATCAAGGTCCCTCAAATGTCAACTGCTCGGCTGTTTATAAAGGTTACCCAGCATCCCCGTGTGTGTCCCACATTTTTTAAACGTTTTCACTTTCCGATCTCACCGGAGTTGAGTTGTTCAAATTTTGAAGGACATGACTTTCTCTGAGACAAAATGCAGTTGTGAATAGAAAGCAGAACACCCAGCAGACTTGTTGGTATATTACATATGTTCCCTAATGTATATTTGATACTTTGTTTCAATATTCATCTTTTGCCTGAAACCTCAAGTAGAAGGATGTTTTTTTTTCCCCACAACTAAAACTCATGAGTAAAGCAGAAACACTTATTATTCTTTCTGTTGCAGTCTTTCTGGAACAGGGAAAAGGTCTTCAATTTATCAGTTGAACTTTACTTAAAGAGCCCAAAATTAGAAGGCACAGTGCCATCGGTTAATAGTGGATTTATGGACTAATAATTCTTAATGTGCTATTTAATGTGATACTTATTCGGTATGTACATATAGGACATGTAGTTTGCGAATCCTCCACAAGTTCAGTGCATTGAATTATAGAGCAGTAACTGGAGATCTGTATTAATAAAGCTCACCGCACGTTGATATGTAGTGTTATATTTAATTCCTTTATCCAAATGGGACATACAGTGTATGCAGTTTATAAATCTTTCATTAATTCTGTGCATTGAAGTACCAGATATTTTATATTTATATCAGAGTCATATTTAGGGAACTGTCATTGAAAAAGGCTTCAGCCGCAGTTAGCCGTTATTTTCCCATAAATCATACCATTTTCCTTGGCTGAATTGCACACGTACGGTGCTGTGCATCGTTCACTGGCCCTGCGTCACGGCCAGCCCGTTACATGGAGTTGTCTCTTCTGCAGGACGGGGGTTTTGTATTAATCAGCGTCACGGCCGGTCCTGTACATGGAGTTGTCTCTTCTGTAGAACGCCGTTTCCAAGGACGGGGGTTTTGTATTAATCAAAGTTGATTTGAAGTGCGGAGACACGAGTGCTTTCGGGCTGGAGAAGTGTTTAGCACAACACTGCAGCTCTTCATGGCCCACGCTGCTGACGGTAATTGCAGCACAAGGAGGTCATCAATAATGTATTCAAGATCACTTACACCTCAGCGAGCAAGCCATAGGTCTGTGGAGGATCATATTCTCGCTTGAAAATACTGATCGGGCTCTCCTGGCTACACTTGCAGGGCAAAACAGAGCCTTCCAAAAGGGTTTTGAAACAGTTTGGAGAGACACAGTACATAATAACAGCAAACAAGCTTTTAGTGTGGCAATGTGTTTTGAATTAAGTCCCATCTAACACTTGGAGAGGGTAAGGTGGGAGTTTTCTAGAACATGTTCAGGAAGAAATTGTCAGGCACTAACTGCCACACCATGTTTTTCTGGGAAGGAAACCTTACATCATATTATATTCAAGAATGAAACATTTATGTTCAGAATTAAACATGTGTTGTTATTACTGGAAACAGAAAATGTTAAGTAAAAAAAAGTGTAGACTTAATTTCATGGAAAACTACTACTGCACAAAAGATTGATATTTCCATTATGATTAACAGGAGCCTGCATTTTACACAATTATTTCACATCACCTCAAGGCACACAGCAATAAGACAATTATTATAATTACATTTAATTCTATATTGGAAATTGAACTTGTTTTGGTTACTTGGTGTTTATAATTATGAATGTCTGGACATGTTATTTATTTCTATATGCCGGTATGATTGTTTGTGAACTTGCAAAATCATTATTATATGATATCAAAGCAGAAAAACATGCATATATATGACTTAATTTCCCATTTGATTTTTAGGCTGTATAGGCTAGTACATATTGCTTAGAGCTAACTATAAATCATATCCAGAATAAGCACGTATTACACTGACAAGTCACATATAAAACATTAACACAGTAAGAAATTAACGGCTCAGTATCTTCAGAATACTGGGGCTCTGACTGAAGTTTGCTGCGTGAACAAGCCCATAGATCAGACTGTCCCCAAGCACACGTATCCGCCGTCTCCAGCCTGCCCCCTTGTGGCCATTCAAAGAATAGTCTCCTGAAGATCCCTTACAAATTCTGAACAGCTGTAGTTAACCTCCAAGCAAAGTCTTTTCTCATATACCCAATGTCCCCTGCAATCATCTCTAACTGTCTTGTCACTTTAGACACAGACAATTAATATTGATTATATACCCATGCACTATTTCTTACTGTGTGTTTTCTGCTGAATATTAATGGAGACTGGTGTATGTTAAGGAGGTGAAGCTGCAGTTGCAAAGGTGGCAGTTAGGTGCCATAATGTATGGTGCCATTCGCAGTTGTGATTGCATCTATTGAGTCAATCCTCCAGTGGGCTCCATCACATAAGGAGTCTTCAGCAGAACCTTTGACAGGGAAGCGCGGGCAATTACGATAT
The DNA here is from genome assembly GCF_963514075.1 of Conger conger. Taxonomy (NCBI): domain Eukaryota; kingdom Metazoa; phylum Chordata; class Actinopteri; order Anguilliformes; family Congridae; genus Conger; species Conger conger. The sequence goes on from NC_083773.1 coordinate 12,053,925, forward strand.
TAAGGCCATTACACCCGCAAACAAGGGACGCCGCTGTCCAATCACAGGTATCTTTGTGCGTCTGTGCATGACCCATTCAAGCGGCTCTCCCTGAAAAGCTGTTGATGACTCACACTGCTGTAGACAAGAAGTATCACATTCTAATTGGCAGCCGCTATGGAATAACCACAGTAACCCCTACCAGGCTCGGTTAACCTTTATTTCAAGTATTTGTGTTTTCGCTCGCCAAATGGGACGGATAGCAATTACGAAAGCACAAGCACCGCTTCACGTAGAACGATTTGAGGGGTCACTGTGGGTAACCATAACAATGAGAGGAGAGGGGGAAAGAGGGAGGAGAGGGATGGCAGGAGAGATGAAGTTTGGTCTATCACGCTGTTTGTGGCTCAGAGGATTTGATTCTTCTTGAAGGGGCATTGTGTGGGAGAGTATTGTCACTCTAGGATGAGATAGACAGTTGACTGGCAGACAATCAATCTGGCAGTATCAATTGTTTTGTTCCTTCCAAATACAGTACGTGGGCATGTGAAGATAGGAAGAATAATAATAATAATAATAATAATAATAATAATAATAATAATAATAACAATAATAATACTAATCATGTCAATAACAATAATAACAATAACAATAACAGTAATAATAATAATATAAGTGTACTGTTTTGCACCTCAGGATCTCAAAATCTCTTAGTAAAAGGGAAGAAATTCACCTCAACCACAACCTATAATTAGCACACACCCAGATTATACAAGGCAGCCATTTCACATCAAAACAGTCACCACACATCATTTACACACGTGATCAGGATGAGAGGCTTGACAGCAGAGCCATATCTGGAAGTGTAGTGCAGCAGGATGTGGAAATGTAAGACACGTCCCTTTTTAAGGAGGCCGCCCCATCAATGACCACCCTGCACTGTGGGAGCAGAGAGAATAAAGAGCCGGTGCTCCTTCACAGGAGGTGATGCCTCAGGCACACAGCTTAGGAAGGAGAAAAGAGACCAGACGTATGACTTCACATTCACTACCTTAACTGTAGAAGATGTTTCAGTACCAAAACACAGCTAGTAAATACCACAGGCCTCTTAAGAGTAGAGGAAGACAACCCTTTCTTTGAAAGACCAGAGATCTTTAAGATTTTAATCCGAATTGCCCTTTGCACAATTGGATTGCCTGTATTAATAACTACAAACAAACTTGATTTGTCTGAACAAAGAACTGAGGAAAGCTCAAAGCTGCAATATGACTAGGTTTAATTGAAGCTGTTGAATTCCTACAAAAACACAGTTGTGTAGATAGCAGAATCATGGGGTAGAAAAGAATAAATTAAAGTAAATAAATCAGAGACATAGTCAAAACATTGGGTGTGTCAAAATCAACTGTCTGATACATTGTTAAGAAGCAGGAAGGCACAGCAATAGCAAACAACCTGGTAGACCACAGAAGATGACTGAACAATATTATCAATTGTCAAACAGGATACAGGCATATACTGAAATATACTGGCATGTGCTGTTTGTGTTAATAACGAGAAGGCTACACCAGTATAACCCCAGAGGGTTCACTGCAAGATGCCAACCACCGGTAAGCCTCCAGAACAGAAGAGGCAGGTTAGCTAAACATTGATGGACAGGTGAGATCAGTATTAACCTATACCAAAGTGGTGGTAAGAAGCTGCTGCCACTGGAACCAGCTCACTTGTCTGTATTGATGATGATACTGCTGAGGAATTCTGAAGTGTACAGAACCATCTTCTGAGCTCAGATCCAACCACATGCCTCGAAACTCCCTGGGTGGTGTAGCATCCTGCAGCAAACACACAGCTCAAGGACATTTTTCAACAAATTTAGTGGAATGATTTTGATTGACCAGTTCAATCAACCGACCTGAATCTGAAACTGAACATGCGTTTCGCTCGCTGAAGACAGGTTTACAAGCAAAGATCCACAGAAGCAGGAACTGAAGACAGCTGCAGTACAGGCCTGGCAGAGCATCACCAGAGAAGACGCCCAGTCTCTGGTGATATGTATAGGTCACAGACCTCAGGCAGTCCTCGAATGCAAAGGATGTGCATAAACATGATGACTTATGACCCTAAAAAGAGCTGCATTTCTTATAGGGATCACTGACAGTCTGCACTTCATATTCATTGATTCATTTCAAATCCAATATGCTGGAATATGTGTCACTGTCCAAGTACTTACGCACTGTACCATATTCCCATATAGCTTGAGCTGGCCAAACCTTGTTGAGCCTGGAGCTGATCAACCAGCTGCCAATGGTTTCAAAACCTAGCTTGAGCTGTTTTTTTCAGGAGGGCACCAACCAAATTTTTAAACACTTGGACGCGTTACATGTTAAAGACACTTAAATGAACGAGTGTAAATGAAGACGTAATTGTAATGTGCATTAGGCCATGTACATTGTCCATTCCCGTATGGCTGCCTCCCTGCGTTCACCCCTCAAGAACAAAGGAAAGTTTCCCTCCCGCAGGCCTTGCCCACCCTCTATGACTAAGTTATGCCCTGTCATGTACTCAGAGGCATCAGATGCCAAGTAGACCACTGCGGCTTGCAGGTCTGTCACTTGAGCCAGTCGTCCAGCGGGGATATCTGACAGCCAGAGGCCTCCGACTCGCAGAGAGGATGAGAGGGGTGTCAACAATCCCCCCGGAAAGAGGGAAGGGGGGAGAGGGAGAGGGAGAGGGGGAAAAAGAGAAGAGGAACCAGACATCAGGCATGAGGTCCGGAGTGACAGTGTCATTTCAGGACCGCTTCTCCAGTGACGAAAATAAACCCAATTATCCTTGAGGGAGGGCAGAGCGCAGCGTTTCTGAGCAGGCCGTGGTGATGTTTACAGGGCACGCCTTTCGCTTAATGACCTTCATCTCCTCAAACGGCAACGGGTATGCCCGGGACCCTCCATGTAATTTTCTTCAAATATCCACAGATAAGCTCTTTCTGCCTCTCCTCCTTCTCTCTCTCTCCCTCTCTCTCTCTCTCACACACACACATAAACACACTCACCCCCGCCCTCTGATACTTGGCAGATTTGTGTTTCATGTTAACATTAGTTCAGGTTGTGCTACTGTACAGTACGCCCGAACAGTATTTAAACGGAGCAGGTGCCAGCCGGGGTAGGGCAGCAGGCTTCCTCTGTCAGCACCATCCCTCACTGCAAGGACAACAACACTACAAGCGCTTAGCGAAGCAAGCCGCCCGCTGAACCTCCAAAACAAACATATTTACACAATAATAATGAGAAATTACCCGACTTCACACAGACATGACAGCGAGCCAAAGCCAAAGCGCCCAGCCCTTCCCCATTAGCCCGGCATAAAGGTATCCCTCACCTTGATACAAATTCCCAACATTCTGATAAATTAGCGCTTCCGAGGAGCACGCGACACCTGGTTAACATATTCCACCTCAATTATATTTCTCTTCAGCACCCTGTTATCTGGAACCTTTCCTGGCAATCAGAGGTGCTGTTTTCCCCGGGCCAATTTTCTAGATAATGCAGCTTATCACCGTGGCAGCTAAAGTTGCCAATGAAATCAGGCCGCAGTCAACCTCGCGCTCGCTAATTGTGTCCTTTTTTTATGCATATTTACCGACTGTCACTTCAAAGAAATCAGCGGCCCATTGAGAGCTCCGGTTAGCGGGGAGAATTGCTTCTTGCAAATTAAAATTAGCAAACAAGCCGGGGATAAATAGAAGTGAGCGTAGCGCGCGGACGCGTGGCTCTGAGCGGGGCCGCGCCGGGGCGCGTCGCGAAACCCCGCCGGATTCGCTACGGGATCAGGGAGAGATTCGCCACGCCTCGCTACACAACACCGCTCTTCCTCTGTTCTTCTCTCAGAAGAGCTTCGTAGACAAATAGACGCAAACAACGCCCCATTGTTGTGTGACATTTCCAGTTAAGATGCTAATTTGATTCCCTAATTGAATAAAACAATTAAAACAACTGTTGGTTAATTTATCCCTGAAGACATTATTTAATTAAGCTAAAAATGCATTGTTCGGGACCTTAAATTAGCACTTTGTGAACAAATGTATTCGTTCCCTCCAGTGGCAAAATATTTTCAGTCTTCACCATGTTGGCCATAAAGGGATACTCCTTATGTGAAAACACTTGAGTGAAAAAAATGTGTCCAACCTATACTGTATGTCAACAAGAGCGATACCAGGATATTGTAAATATGTTTGAAAAATGTCCACATCCTCAAGTATTCTTCACTGATGATTAGTGTGTAAGATAGTGAACATTTTCAGGATGTTTAGTGTGATGCAGTGGAAAATGGTTGAGAAGTTTAAGTATCTGTTTATACACCTCGGGAAGTGATGCTCAACCTTGTCAGTCCATTGCTAATGCTGTCAAAGAGTGCGGAACTGAGCATTCTTAACGTCTATTTATGTTGTTGAGAGAGCCATTCTGAATGTCATCCTGGGATTTTTATGCAGTCTAAAGAGATGTGCACTCCATTCTTAGGATCTCCCCTGGTTTCATGTCTGCTGAGACTGTTCGTCAGTGAAGAAATGTACCATTTAAATGTAGGCATTTAGTACAGGTTTTTAGCCAAAGCGACTTAAACAAGGTGCGTTTTACACGGCTGGACTTAAGTAAAGCAAGAAACAAACCAGAGCCGTCACACAAATATCTGCCACAAGACCTGCAAAACAAAAGGAAATAATGGACTCCATCCAACAATTCCAGTGGGTGTGGAAACACTTACGGGGACAGGCAGTTGTCTTGGACACCTCTGTGGACCCAGTGTGTCCAGTGACTGCCTCAGTTTCCCCACACCCACTGTGGATGTGTATATGACAGCTGTTTCTGTGGGTGTGACACTGGACAAGAGCAAACAGGAAGCGACAATGACTCACAATCACAATACAGACACTGTCACAGTACAGTCCCATACTGTCTGCACTTAAAACCCTGATATAATCACTTTTTACCATTTTGCTATTTTTCCATTTCAAGATTTTATTTGCTTAACAGAGACTCTTTCATTTTCACATATTCCTCCTTACAACATGAAGCCTTAATTCCAGACAAACACAGAGCTGGTTAACATCAGCTTCATATTTAACTCGAGTACACATAACTTTCTCATGGTGCTCATATTACTAAATGTTTGACATACAAAAGGATACACTGTAAATCACTAATAACAAATTGCTATTGACTTAAACAGTGTGCTCATTTGATACAGTACATTACTCTATTTACATCACGGATTAATTGAGTAATTTATATTGAATGCAACACGAAAACACTCTAATAAGCAGTCGGGGCCCAGATGAGGTAGCGGAGTGAAATTAATTACTTCTTCTTTTACACGCCGCCCTCTCTAACAAAAGAGGCACGCCATTTGTTGCCTTGACCATCACAGATGCTGCACACTGCATGGGATGGTGGTAGCAGGGCTCATTTTCTTTAAGTTGATTAATTATCACACGGAGGCTCCAAGTTACATACAACTTTAGTAGTTAACCTCCTCACCCGGTGATCTCACTGCCAAATGGCCAGGGCCAGAGAGGGAGATGATGAATAAGACACAGCTGTAAAACAGGGGGGCCGCTTCTGAGGAGGCTGACTTTGAGTTTTCCCCCAGTTTGCTGTGGGAGGAGGGAGGGGAGGGGGTGAGTGGGAGATCAGGAGGGGTGATTGGGTGATAAAGTGAAGGGGAGACAGTCGCCGAGGGGAGAGGGGGGCTTGGGAGGAGCAGAGCCGAGAGCTTACAAACAGATTGAGGGAGAAATCCGACTTATCAGAGCAGGAAGCGCGGCTAAAAAAGACTAACAGCGCTAATCCTCGCGGAAGAAAAGGATGATACAGCCGCCGTTACGCGGTTCAAAATGTATTTATCCCTCAAATACACCGCATTGATGTCCTCTCTCTTAAAAGGCAATGAGCTCAAGAGAGAGCAGGAGAGATGGAGAGGGAAAGAGAGAGGGAGAGAGAGAGGGAGAGGGGAGTAAAAAATAAAAAAAATAAAAAAACATCTTTCAGATCTGCCCAGCAATTTATTCCCATTTCAAGTGGTGAAAATATCTATATCTTTGGTGCCAGTCACTTTTATACTCCAAAGGCTGTGAAGTTTAGACCGGTGTCATCTATGCTCATTTTCACAGAAAGGCTGATGATATGGATTTTATTCCCATGTGCATTATCATTCAGCGGGTCTCCCTTTGACTCGCACGGGGAAAAAAGATCACCGCGACATCTTTTGTTCTCGCTCGGGTCAAACACATCATCTCCCGTCCTCAGCCGGCAGCATTATAAATGTGACCGTTTCCGTTTTGAATTTTTAATAATCTAAAGAGGTATTTAATGTTGTTCCATCTCAGGGCAAAGTGGGTGGCGCACCTTTGTTCTCTCCAGAAAGAGAGAGAAAAAAAAAAAAAAGTATTTTATTTAAGCCAGCAGATGGACGGAATGCTGTCATTGTGCATTTTAATAGAGGTTTCATTGCTGCGTTTTCTTACCCAACTTGGCCAGAACAATCCCCATCTGATTATACATTATGACAATATTATAACAGATGTCCAGACCGATAAAGCAAACTCCTACAGGACTGGGCTTAATGTGAGTAATTGATCACTTTTTTTACACGGGCCTCTATTTACCAGCGTGTTCTGGTGTAACAGATTACCCCCGCTGCTGGGACCACAGCCCATATGGTAGTGAAGTTTATTGGCTATTTGACTACATGGCTGATGAAGTGCTGCAGTTCTACTAGAGTAACCTGTTGGAAAAAAAAATTACACAGCACCATGAATAATTCTGATTTTTACAATGCACTCAGTAATATCATATACCATCTCTGTTGCTAAAATACAGCCTCTGCCAGGGGACCGGTTCGGAGGGACCTGCTTTCGCGCTTGAACTTCGGGCGGCTTTTTTACATGCCTATGTAAAACACCCGTCCGCAGTCTCAACGTTAATTATGATTTGAAAATAGCAAGCCAGTAAAAAAAAGCAGCCAGTAAAATTATGGGCACAGTAAAAACGGTGTTGATGCTAACCGAGCGCTGATGTCCTGGATAAATAACAGACTGGTTGTCCCTTTGGGTGAGGGGGTGGCGCATAAGGACCCCCCTCACATCTGGGGTAGAAGGGGCTCCAGATGGGTGTGAGGATGAGAGTGCAGGACTGGGGTCATCTGATGGGCATATGGGAAAATCTCCACCGAGGTCATTTGTAGTGCAACTGCATTAACTACCTCTGCTTAAAAATATTCTCTGTTTGAAGACAGACGCATTATCAGATAGGAGTATGTTTGCCGGCACATGTTTTCAGTATGTATGATTCAGGCACTGAATTCCATTCATGATAAAGATTATAAAGTTAGGAGGATCTTTAAAAACTGGCTGAAAGGCTCAAACGGGAGTTAGAACGTCACTAGCTTCCGTGATATGATGAGTTCACGAGTTAAACGGATCTTTCGGGGGGAATTTTTTATTTTTGGGTGGGGAGTCTATTTGATTGACGTCAAATGGGAGGGGGACGTCCAATGAGGATGCATGCCGCTGTGTGAAAAGGATACTGATTGGAGGGGAAAGGACATTTCATGGGCATGCACGGCCATTGGTACACAATGACATCAAACGATGTAAAATTGAAAACACACTTTGGTGTGAAAATAAATTGAGGAAAAAGTGAATTTTGGATTAAGCATGTCTTTAGCAGGGATGCAGGAACAGGAAAGTGTGCTGTAACAGAGATACAGGAATTACAATGTGTGTGTAACATGACTACAGAAGTAAGTACAAACTGCACTTGGACAAACTGCACATGGTTACTAAAGAACAATCTGCACAGGGTTGTAAAATATTTTAGAAATATATATATATATATATATATATATATACAGTATATGGAAGTGTACAATCTGAGCACAGCTACAGAAACCCACAGGGTCGTCCTTCTAGTCATACGGTACCTGTTCTGACATTCACTGCACGGCCCTGTGAGACACCAAACTGAAGTTTCCCCTTCCTTTTAACAAGGTTTATCAAATCAAAAGAGGAGGTGCGGAGTAAAAATAAAACCTAAAATAAAAAATAAACTCATTATTCACCCATTAAGCCGGCTATGGAAGCTGTATTTATTATCTTCCTGTATTCCTGCTTCTGCATAACATGACCTGCTGCCTGCAGCGGGAATTAAGAGAAACATGACAAATGTGCCTTTTACAAGCCTCTTGATATTGGCACAGTTCTACCAACGAATCAGAGCATTGCAGGGACCAGCCAGGCAAAGACAGACCTTACGAGCACCTGGAAGGGAAAGACAGGAGGAGATGTATACCATGTAAACAGTGACATTTTCATCAGATCCATTTTTTTTTTTACATTTTTTTTTGCTATACATATAAAAGGTTGCGGGTTCAGGTTGAGGTTTCAGCTGGAGCATTGCCATTGCACCCTTGATGCACTCGCCCTGAATAAATTCAGTAAAAATTACCCGGCTTTATAAATTGCATAGTATAGTGGATTGTATAGTATGTAAAAATGTAATAGTGACTTGTGACTCCATGCTGACACTACTGAATGTCTACTGCATGCAGAAATATAACATGAAGGACACTGAAGACGTACTAGGCAAGATGAACCGTACTTTGTATTTGCACTGATCTACACTTCGTGAGCACTTTATTGGGTATTTATTAGGCTTATGTTCTGGACGTGTTGGTATTCTGCTGCTGTAGCCTACCCACGTAAGAAGTTTAACGCATTGTGTGTTCTTCTGCATACCACTGTTGTAATGTAATGTAACTGTTGTAGTGTGGTTATTTGAATTACGGTCACCTTCCTGTCAGCTTTGGCCAGTCGGGCCCTTCTCCACTGACCTCCCTTATTAACAAGGCAGTTTCTGAGATATTCAAACCACCCTGTCTGGCACCAACAATCATTCCACGGTCAAAGTCACTTAGAACACATTTCTTCCCCATTCTGTCATTTGGTCTGAAAAACATCTGAACCTCTTGACCATGTCTGCATGCTTTTATGCCTTTAGTTGCTGCCACACGGTTGGCCAATTAATTATTTGCATTAACAAGCTGGTGTACAGGTCTACCTAATAAAGTGCTCAGTGAGTGTATATCATGTCCTTTCACTTGGACGTCAGATGTTTTCAGCGTTAGAGCAGAGTGAGCTCTGACATGTGCATTGTATGTCCAGTGTAAATCCATCTTTAGTACACGCTGGCCACCGACCAAAATGTGCTGTTATGTGCACACCATGCCAAAGTGAGTCGGCCATGTGCACTTGGCAGAGCATGAAAGTTTCCCTCAGGGTAACGTTAAATTGGGTCCCAGTTTTTCAGGGTTGTCTCATTTGCCAAGTTCATGTTGATTCAGGCATTGTTACATGTTATTACATGCATGCTAAATTTGAGTAAGCCAGTAAAATTTAAGTGCGCATTTTAGCTTTTCATAAATTCTGGTTTTCAAACTACAAACTAAAATATCTTACCCTAATCTTTTTTTATATAATAAATATCACTAATATATCCTAATGTCTACATTTTATTCTGGTGGTATATTCACAACATGAAACAAAATATGAATGCTACCATCATTCCATTAAGATATTGCTATATAATGCTTCTGGAGTGTCATATTCCTGCTATTTTTCAATGAGTGATATGATGGAGACTAGTGGCCGCATACAGACAGAAACATCGCTTTCCAGCATCCGTCTCACATTACACAAAACAATCATATACACGTCTTCATTCTGGCGTCAGAGCGACATCTGCTGGCCGACTATGGAAGTACATTTTCTGGCTGCATTTCAGAGCTCTTCAGGTACAGCACTTCTGCCTCTTAAAGAATTGCTTTGATCTGCTTCTACATTTTTGCATACTGTACCTCAGTAATGTTGAGATAGCAATTTTATTGTACAAAAACTCTAAACAACTGCCTTCCCTTGAACTAACAGTGCGCACATGGAGAGGCTGTTCAGTGTGTTGAAAAAGAAAACACTTAAGTGCTGTGACTGAAGTCTGAATGTGCCTGCTGGGATAATGGGCTAAAGTTGACTACAGTTGAAGTTGTTTCATAGGTATCAAAATAGTCCAGGACAGACTGCAACAACTATAAAACAGGAAAACTCAGTGGACCAACGAGACCCAGAATACGGAAATGTATGACCACTGTAAATTCTGAGTTAACCTTGAGTCCATCCACACTGACCTGACAGAGTTAGCTCCTCTGCCACCATGTCAGCCTTCTCTCCCTGTCCATATCCACCGCCTCCACCCTGGTGCCGACCTCCACCAGGACTTTCACAAAGCCCCTGCTGACCTCATCACCCACCTGTTACACGGATCACCCAGCAGTCCGCCTACAACCTCTATCCCACTTTAACGCCCACAGCCATGGAACTCTCCGGATGATGCTGATGCCATCTCCCAAGGGAAAGATCACCTTCAGCAGGAAGAAAGTTCCCATAAAAATAAAATATGAGAACTGGCTGGAAGAGGCACCGTTGCCACACCAGGCCGGTGGAAACTGTAATTCCTCCGAGCAGCATGGGGATGAGATAAGGGAGTTTTGTCATAAATGTGAGAATGTGCACATTAAAAATGGTCAGGGTGTTTCTGCGGAGTCTTAGTCTTCACACCTGCTCCTCCACGAGGGTTGTCCTTAACACGGTAATCCCACAGTGACCTGCAGGTAGCCTACACCATGACCTTAAACACAGTCACCCCACCCATGGGAAAGAGACTGTTGTCCAACATAAACTTAAAGCCGCGGAGGTACTGTAGTTAGATTTGAATGCATCATTAATACCATGTCAAACCGCTCTCCTGTAGCAGCTAGCTCCTGAGAATGACCAAATGCCAAGATCACAAGGCCAGTGAGTTTAACATATGCAGGACAATGGACTGAACAGCCAGACCAGCTGTCCACTCTTTAGCTACTAACTTTTGAGAAAATGTTTTCATAATACAGTACACTCTGCATTCTGTCCCAAAAGAAGGCCTCAAGACTAAAGCGCTGTTAAATTTTCAGACAATATTACTTTTTAACATCTACAAAAATACAATCGTTTTTTTGCATACATTTGCTATTTCATAGGCAGTTTGAAAGTCTTATAAATGGCAGGTGTCCAAACACAGCAACATTGCTGCCCCTAAAAATAAACCAAATATCAATACTGACGTTATGAATAATGAACAACCTATGCAGCAAAGACTAATTATGTCTTTCCAACGTGATATGTGCTGTAAGATATGAGGCACCAACTACACAAAGCCAATTCCGAGGAGTGAGTTGCCTTTGAGAATGGTTCCATTGCATTTATAAAAAGTACTAACATGGACGTTTCCCTGTAAACACCGCTGATAAAGCACTACATTGTAGTCTCTGTTCCACAGAAGTCTCCCAGCGCGTACTGCAAAGCGATTACAATCTCGGACAATACCATGGAAGAATGAAATACCTTCTGCTTCCAAACAATTTCCGACCCCTTTCTAAATTAACGTTTTTATATCAGAGGGAGCTTTGTGGTGTACCGAAGGCGCCAGTGAACTTCATGCATAATTTATTCCCCCGTTTCCGCGCTGAACACAAAAGTCCTTGACTTTGTGAAGGTTGGCTCCACTGGTGGCGAGGGCAAAGCTCACATTGGAACCGCAGCTTAACCCTCCAGCCCCGGGCCAGCCGTGTGCCCGCAGAGATGTTTATGGACGCATCTGGAACCGCCACCCGCCGACTCCTGACCTGCCTGCGACAGGGATCGGGGACACAATACGGTGGATTACCGCTCCCGCCGGTGTCTGACGTTGTCAAAGGCCTCAAGGAACTCACGCCATGCCCCGTCTACAACGGAGCCCAAAATAAGTTTAAAAGGAATGTGACCCACAACTCTCTATATCATGTAATATGACTAGAAAATTACATTAACATGGATTCTGCGGTTTTGTATCGTGACTTCAGGTGCCCTGGCTTGCCAAACAATTTATTTTAAGACATTCCCTTTGTAAAACTCAATGAAGGGTCCCACCATTCATACTCTTATTTCTGACGTTTTTATCCCGCGATTTAATTAAGCATATAGCAATAGTAGCCTAACCTACTGCTTTTACATGCAATGGTATTTACTTTCAAGAACAAAAACATAGCCTATACTACGGAACCCACGAAGTCCCGAAATGCTTTACTATGTTCGCATGGCTACCTATTTCCCCTACCTATTCCCCCTTTTCTGTAGCTTGTTGGCTCTTGTGGACCGTTATCGTCCACTTACTTTTTGATAAATATTCAGTAATTGCATTACATTACAATCACTTAGCAGGTGCTCTTATCCACATCGAGGTACAGAAGTGAGTTCAAGGGGGATATGAGACTTAATGGGAAATTACACGATCCATTTGGCAATTGGAAATTACCAGCGCAATAATACCTTCGTTCAAGTCCACACCAGCAATACAAACAAAATATTTGTTCCATCGTGGACAGCAGACAAATATTAAAATATGTATCGTGGACATGGAGCCATATAGCCACTAGATGGGGTTACAGTCCCATAAGATATACACACATTTTAGGCCTCTTTCTCACACACACACACACACACACACACACACACACACACACACACAGGTGGAGACTCACCGCAGGGCTCCGCTGGTATATCATCAGAGGAGGAGCAGGGTGAGGGTCAGGCAGAAGGTGAGCAGGTAGAACTACTGAAAACAAGACTAATTATTACAAACTGCTCAGTTATTACTTTATTATTACTTATTAATTTAAACCGCACATACTGTGATTATAATACATTTTAAACTCATTTAATTTAATAGCAGTAATATTGCCTATGTACTATGACATACAATTTTGCTTACATTTCAATCCTATTGAACATGTTTTGACTGCAGCTCAATTGGTTGAAATAAACATTAACTATATACTGCAGTGTACCTGGTTTTTAAGATTATCTAGGATACAGATGCAGTCAAACCTGTTGTAAATGTGTTTCAAATGCTGTGCATGTAAGTGTATCAGGTAACATTTAATCTCATGCAAACAGTTTTGTTATGCCTCATGAATGCAGCTGTGTACAGTATAATACTGTTCCGCAATCTTCCTATATTTGCTCAGCGTATGCATATGTAAGCAGCAACATAGCGCTTTTTGCTCCTGAACTGTACTGTAAGCTGTAGCATTCTGACCATCCATTTTGTGGAACATGGGCTCTCCAGGAAAGTGGTCAGCCCCATAAATCTTCACCCGTCATCTTCACCCGCAAGCCATCCAGTCCCAGAACCTGCTGGAGTCCAGCCACGACACACCCCTGTGTGGAACCTTCTGGCCCAAGCCCAGACCAAGGCCCGGAAAGTTGTACACAAGATCCTCCTACCACAGATGATGACGACCCGAGGGCCAGTACACCGGCTCAACATCGACAGGCGCGTAGCCCATCATTGCCCCTGTTGTTTTTTTCAAAAGGCCGCAAACAACGCCGTAGCCACCAGACACAAAACGAAATCACCCATAACACACAGTTGTGAAAACCAAGTAGTTTAATATGTCTTATCATGACAATGTTTCCACATTCACTTTCAAAGAAAACAGCGCAATCTCTGATCAGTATCTGACACGGATCGGGGACGCGCAGGCATCGATCACCTTACAGTACCGTGGGGGTCTCCCGGGGAGACCGTGTGTGAGCACCCCCTGCTGGGGGAACCTCAGGCTGACGTGTGCTGGGTCCAGGAGGGCTTCGCTCCAGTGCATCACTTGTTTTGAGAACATCCCTGTAAGTGCATAATCCTTTGTGCTTTACCCAAGGTCTCTGATTGCAACCACTGAAACTATTGCTTTGTACTGTACTTTGGACAATACCGCCTGAAGAAACAGTAACAAGTTCATTAGCTAGAAACAGACAAGAAAAGAAAAAAAAAAAAAACATATTTCAATAAAGTAGTCTATTGCATTACACACCTCGGTCACATTTATTTTGGCAACAGGTTTTGGCAGTCCATATAAGATCACATTCAGACAAAAACAAACAAACACTCTTTGATAAAGAGTGAATATTCAGATTATACACTTTTATTTAATAGTTTTATTGTTAAGGCTATGCTGAAGGCTATGTTTAGACCAGCGTGCTGTCGGAGCCTGACTGACATTCGTGAGAGGTAACTTTCAGCGTTCTCAAACGGAGTGGTCATAGGAGATAACACTAATGGGTATTGCTACAGATTGAGCCACCTTAAAGTTTTTCCTGCACTGAAAAGGCTGGTAGAGAAAGGGACACCATTTCCACCACTGCAAACTGCGTGGCCCCTGTCTTCCTTGCCTGACACAGCCCAAAAACGTTCCGATTGGTTTAAAGTCACCACAACAGTCCAATCAGCATGCGTTAGCAAGAGCAGTACACCAACCAGAACCTCACCAGAAAAACCCCTGTACTTCTTCAGTCAGTGCAAGATTTAAAAAAGACCTACTTCTGAAATGTAAGGCACTTCATTCTGAACTAACTTCTCCAGTCCTTTTCATCACATTATTCAGTACACACTAAAATCAGACTCTCCAGCATGGCATCGACGTCTTTGTAAAACACAGGCACGATAAATATTCAAATACAAATACGGTATCTTAATTGCATAGTTCTACAAGTGCTGTAGATAATGCATCAAAACTACGTTCACAACAATCTCGTTTGGTAAAAAGGACACCTATTAGGTAACAGTTATCTGGAGACTTTTCCTCAAACTGCAATATAGAGCTAATCAATATATCCAACATTTTAACAGTTACTGTCATGAAGGCATAGTTCTAAATACTTTGCTACACTTGAACAATATTAAACAGTAGAAATATAGCAATCAAGCCATAGTTACTTATTTAACTACAATCAGTCATACAATACCATGTGTACATATATACTCTAAGTATGATTGTTAGAATAATCAAAATGTAGGTTACCAATCTCTGTTTCAGTCCTTGAATTAACATTCCTTCCAGTGTTAACACTAATGCAAATATCTTACATTTAAATCCGCAAGTCTCCCTATAGTCCATAACAATATAAACACTCGAACAGTTAAAAAATAAAAAATAAAATATATATTTATATATTTATATATATATATATATATATATATATATATATATATATATATATATATATATATATAATCTCCTAAATACTACTGTTAAACACACTGGCAGAGGGCAGTATGCCAATCAAAGCACTGTGTAACAACATGAGAAATAATTTAAATGTTAGGAAGAGACCAGGTTAGACAGGTGGAGTTCTTGAGTTAATGAGCATCGTAAGAGGTATTATCCCTATGGTTAAAAGACAAAATAACAGTCTCAGATACAGCAACAGAAGGTAACAGATCCTTTAAACTGGTGAGGAATGAAGTTGCAGATTTTGGGGATTCCACAGCAGAGTATTGCTTCTTCATTTCAAAAGAATATAATACGTATCATAAAGTCTGCATAGCGTCTGTAGGACGACCCCACGCAAGGAAATGAGAGTCGGACACACCCAATAAAATCACGTCAACCAGTAGCGGCGCAGCATCTTGTGATGTGCTGAGCCGGTGGAGCCCAAGAACAGAAGGCCGGAAGAAGCTTTTCACCGCTCACGGCTGCGTCTTACGGCCGCGTAGAGTCACGAGAGCGACACTAGAACAGGAAAGAGTTCGTGTTTGCCCGTTCCCGGAGGCCGCGCCATTCAACTTTGTTATCTAGTGAGAATATACTAGATTCTTAAATGTGTCCATGTGCAGTGTTTTCAAATTCATTAAAGAGGAAGATGGTTCTTAGTTGACAATGACTTAATATGAACAGTCCCAAGGATCTGCGCACACGGATGCCCCAGCAGCCGTTCGTGCTGTGCAGGATGGAAACAGTTAATTTGCTAAAACAGAAGTAACGTAATGAGTCACCCTTGACCTTTGGCCTGTACAACTGAGGTCCCCTGAGGCTCACAAAGACCCTGCCCAAAGTGTATATTTAGGGGCAGCTGTTGTGGTGGTTTATTACTCAGTTTATTTTATAAATATGCATGACAAAATTTCTCAAAGGCAAGGCAGCCTTTTCCTGGAGGCCGTTTTGTAAAGAATGGGTTAATGTAGATTCAATCAGAATTAAATTAATCTAATAGATCTTTTCTGAAGTCATGTAGCTGTATCTACAGCTTTGTACCGCCAATGCTGTATTCACTAAGTGCTGTGAATATAACAAGCCATACATGCATGATGACTTTGGTTTTTCCTCATGATCATTGTAGGGCTTTTAAAAGAAGTTTAATAATCTCAATGGCAGTTAAATTAAACAAAGGTCTGATTTTCATTTCATAACCAAACCATATATTGTATAACTAAATATTTTAGCTTCAGAATAAAATTACTGCAATTTCCGATCAAATGAACAATTAGTTCTATAGTAATTATTTATTTACTAGGCATTGAATATACCTTCTGAAACAGATTTACATTCAAGAAAGGCAATATCTGCATATAGAGGTTATCAGTGTTGTTATAATTATTTATGAACATACTGCAAATTCCAAAGAGGTTAGAAATGGGTACCAATAAAAATATAGCAACAGCTATTTTTAAATAGAATTCCTGCACACCTTTATAAATCAATAGAAGCGTATATTGTATGTTGGGTTTTTATCTTCATATTTGGTTATCCCATCCACTATATGTGGAGTGGACTCGGATTTGTTTTGCAAGAGCAAATAAGTTCAATAAATTACAGGAATAACTTTCTTGGGATGATGTAATGAGGTTTTTTTTTGCTGAAGGCTTCTGTTTGATGTGGGTCCTCTGTAAGCATTTCAGTTAGGGACGATATAGTATTCCTTTAGATACTGATCTTGACTGAGTTTGCTACTTTGCACAGCCAGATCAGATCTGATAACAAACAAAACCAGACCCCCCCCCCCCCCCCCCAACAAAAGATGGTAAAAAAGATTTGCATAAAACATCACTCTGTAACCTTCAACTCGGGAGTGTGGAAGACATTTTTGCAGTAATTGTGGACTTCGAAGGAGTGACGTTACCTGCCGCCACCAGCAGAGGGTGCTGTAGCAGAGGAGTTACGGCGTAAAACGTTAGTAAGAGTTTGTGCTAGCGGCTAGCGGCTAGCGCTAACACCCGCGGTCGTTCTCCTCCATGCTGATGCTGCTCTGCCGGCTGCTGTCGTCGGAGTCGTGGGAGATGGAGCCCAGCAGGGGGTCTCCGGCCTGCACGGGCGACAGGGTGTTGTCCATCAGAATGTCCTCCAGCTTGGACGCCGCTTTGGAGGGGGTGCTGTAGGCACCAGAGTCCGCACCGCTGCCGTCGCTGAAGCTGATGGTTCCGTCGGACAGGTCCAGCGTGGTGGGCCGGCTCAGGTCCGAGTGGTGCTGGTGGGGGTACAGGTCCTGGTTGCAGTCCCCCAGGACGGGCTCCTGCTTGATGGCCCGGGCAGCGAGTTCTGCCGAGCAGAGCGCCGAGGAGGCCACCACCGCCAGGCCGTGAGCCCGAGCCTGCATCTCCAGCTCCTGAACACCAGCACAAAACACAACATAAAGCACTTCCGCAAGGCACAACACAAGCACTTTGTGACATTAAAGCGCAGACTGTCAGCTTCAACCCTTCCACATACTAGTGTTAAAAGACCACTGCACAGCAGACTGTAGCGGCAGCTGGATAAGGGTGTCAGATAAAGGCATTAGCCTCAGGGGGTCATTTTAGGGGTTCTTGACATTACAGAGACCGTGTCATTCACTTGGGCGCCCCCTGGTATGTGTTACCTGTATCCTCAGCATCAGGTGTCTGTTGGCATGTTCCAGTCTCTTCTGCCTGTTCTCCAGCTCCTTGGCTCTCTGCTGCTCACGCTGAAGTTTCCTTATGTAGTCTACAGAGGCCTTCAAAATGGTTCCCTTGTTCCACCTCATGTCCCTGAGGGTTTAGACGGTCATCGCCAAGCAACAGCAGCAAAACACCAGCAAACAGAAGAGAGAGAAAACAACAAAACAAACAGAAAAGTTATGAGCACACTATGAAAAGAGTTTTATGCATGCTAAGATCAATGCAGACAAAAGATGTCTTTTATACAGCTATTGATGGATTGGATGACAGTAAAACAGTAGTCAACAGATCCTATTTGGTATGAGGATGGAAAAAAACTACTAATTTGATGACTTACGGATCATTTGATTTTGGAATCAAGGTTCCCAGTTCTTTGATGCGATCGTTGATGTTAAACCGTCGTCTCCTTTCAACTAAGGAGTTAAGAGAAGAAGTGGAAAAAGATGAGCACAGAATTTGAGATACAGAATGGACTCCATTTCACCTTAATACTATGATATTACTTGTCCTAGTTGAGTTGTGAACTCTCTCAATAACTTACAAACACAAACAATATTTTAATGGTTAAGGACAGACTTCCTGAATACTTTCTAATTTCACACTATTGTACACCAACATTACATTTTCTGCACAACTAGCTCAAATTATGCAATCCTGGTGCAATACAAATTGTTAACAGTTATTTTCATTAGTAACATTAAACAACATTACAATAATAACCTCAATAACACCAAAAACAGCAGTTACAACATACTTAAGTTGTGGTTGTCCTTCTTCTGCCTCTCCTTGGCAAGAGCTCTTACCTCTGCTTCTTGAAGAAAATAATTTTATTAAGCCACTGTCTGTCAGACTCAGTACATACAATTTAGTAAGTGACAAATTGCAAATGTCTATCAATATGTTTTGCGTATGCAAATGAAAGACATTTGCACAGTTCTCTAGGGGAGTTGCCACAATTTTGACTTGAAACACAAATTCATTACTATATAGGAAGATAAGAAAGGGTTTGTTATCTGTTCTTTCCAGCCACCAAGACATTAACAGAAAAAATAGACTTTGGAGATTAATTGCTTGATTAAAGTAAGATATCACCAGCGACTGTGAACAGCTCAACAATCTCACCTCAGTCTTAGTATTTCAATATCTAAAATAAATAAATAAACAAATACATAAATAAATGCAGATGTTCATTAGACTTTCATTCCATATTGTGTGCCTTTGAAATGAACATTCAGCCAGTTGACTGGGCATAGAACGAGCCATCACATTAACAGTAACATTAATTTAATCGTGATATTTTACATTACTCAACAACAGTACACCGGTCATTAAAGAAAACTAGCAGGGGAAGTGCCATGGTTGAAAGTGGGGTAAGAACATACGATAACATACCCACGGGAAAGCCTTCAGGCCTCTGATAATTTTCGAACTTGCCGCAGGATCCAGGTTTGTCCAGAACGTGCATCATGGCAGGAGCTGGGGTAACTAATCATCACATGTTGTTAGCGTATGTACTGTAAGTATATTGTTTTATATATGTAACACAGGTAGGCTGAAGTCTGGTAATTTGGGACACTTCACTTATTAAGACTGGTGGTAAGGGCAGACTCAGAAACTGAAGTGTACCAAATTACCTGAATTCACCCAACACTCTATTTATACAGTGAGCTCCATAAACCTTGGGACAAAGGTTTTGTCACTTTATTCCATAATTATAGATTTGTAATAAAACAATTTGCATGTGGCTAAAATACAGATTTTCAGCTTTTATTAAAGGGCATGTTTATGTATTTTGGTTTCACCATGTAGAAATTACAATCCCCCCATTTCAGGGCACCATAACATTTGAAACATGGCTTCATAGGTGTTTCTGTGTTCAGGTGTGTTAAATCACTGTTTTAGTGCAGGTATCAGTATCTAGTCTTCATTCTAGGCTTTTGCGTTTGTTATTAGAGTTTGGCAACATGAGGACCAGAGTTGTGTCAATGAAAGGCAAGGAAGCCATTATGAGGCTATGAAATAAGAAGAAAAAAAAAAAAACTGCCACAGAAAGGAAAAATCAGCTTACCAAAATAAACAGTTGGAAATATCATTATCATAATCACAATAAAAGCTGAAAATCCACTTTAACAATATGTGAATTGCTTGATAACAAATATGAATTGTGGGATCAATTTGGTTAAACCATTAAACCCATTCCAAAATGCATTTTGTATGATTTGCCATTAATAATATAAATAAAATGGACACCAGCGTAATACTCTCATACTTCATTCATTTTAACATTTTCTGTTGCAAATTACACCTCAGGAATGCTCATTTTCCAGATGTTACTTGATGTGGACTATTCCAAATGATCAAGTCTGATTCAAGGTGTATAGTATGTCACTAGAACCAGGAAATGAGTCTGCAAGCTAACCTCAGCATTTCAGCCTGACAAGCCCATGATGACTATAAACTACCCATAAAGGCACCAGATTCATATTCATATTCAATAACTATTTCAATGGATGGGCCTATCAAAAAACAATGAAGCAGGTCATCTAGTCAGTTTAAATCTCTTCGGTTCCTTAGCCTGAAAAGGTTATGCAAACTACAGAGCTGGAATCCAGGCAATTGAGAAGTATAGGATTTTAAAAAATACATTTTAAAGTACTTAACTTGATCGCCAATACTCGTCATTAATCTTAGCTAGCAGGCATTACTTATAGTGCGTATTCCTGCCAGTGCACACAGCAGCATAGACAATGACAGGAGCATGGTAAAGGAGGATTATCAGCCTGAGAAAGAGGGAGGAGACCTACCTGAGAATTCCCTTTTGATGTTGCTCAGGTTGGCGGGGCAGGAGTTGCTAATGGTCAGGCCAGGTGGGGGCAAACCCTGGCTGCTGTACATATCGAGGAGGTTGGCAGATACAGGAAGCTGAGGAGGACCAACAGAAACCATACGTTAACAATGAAAACAAAACTCGTAGAGCATAGGAGCACATTTTCTGGAAAGTCCACATTCCAAAGATATCACTGGTTCTTCCTGACTATGCACATTCATTTTTGGGAAAGGTGGCATAAACTACTATTAGGGAATGGCTGTAACTATTCACTGTAATACACTGGTAGTGATTATACGACGCTTTCACTATGGTGCAGTTACGCTTCCTTAGCAGGTGACTAGCAAATTAAATTATTAAGTACAGAGGCCATTTTCTATTAAAAAAGAGAAGTATTTGCAGAAAGTGAAGTGGAGAGAGAAGACAGTTACCGCATTGGTCATTTGGAGTGCTGGGTCCATAAGTCCCAGGATATCATCATTGTAACTTGATTCCAAGCTAATAATGTCATCAATGACATCATCCATCTGCAAAGAAAAGAAAAGCTACTAACATTATACTTAAGACATAGACACCAGATCATAACTATTCATATGAAAAACTGACCATTGATAAAGAGTGATGCAGTGCACAGTACACACTACACCATAAAAATAGGTCTCCATTTTTAGGTCTCAAAACTGACCTAACATTGCAACTTGATTGGCAGCATGGTTCCAAAATATAGGCTAAAATAAGCCCAATCCCTGGAATAACTCTGACCTTGTCCCCAGCCCAAAAGCTTTCAGGTGCCATAGTAATCATTATGACAATAACCCCTCTCTGAGGGAGCTCAGAGGTAGCAGAAGAAAAATGGCGTCTGCTACGACTGTGTCCTTACTGAAGGGGCACACAATCTAACTACTGCGTGCACTGGCTTTCCCTTCTAAGCCCAGTAACATTTCTAAGCCTGTTTTAAATATTCATTCAAATATATTTTTAAATGAATATTACTGACAATAATTTAACATTAATCATCACTGAACTTATGAAAAAAGCAATGCTTTTTTGATTCCCAAAGTTACAATGTGGTTCGACAAAAAGCATCTAAAACTGCAGTCATCATATGCAACCTGTTTTTGATTCAACTTATAAAGTAAATAAATAAAAGTAAGGAGCAAAATGTCTGGGGTGAAAGTGTTATCCAGTGAAATTTCTACACAGTTCTGATGCATGCAGGTGCACTCCAGAGTTGGGAAAACCTCAGCAATGGATTGCTGACTATTTTGATTATGTGGGGTAATATGACTGATTCACTTTAACAAGAACTAGTATAGAACTAGTTTTGCACTGAGACAAGATGTTTTTTGTTATCACATAATTGAATTTTTTTTTTTTTTTTACACTTCACAAAGGTAGACATTTCAGTAATAGCACAAGGAAACAGGCGCACACATGTATGCATGCATGTACACACACACACGCACACACACACACACACACACACGCATGTACACATACCCACACATTCTCTCACTCTCACTCTCACTCTCACTCTCACTCTCACTCTCACTCTCACTCTCACTCTCTCTCTCTCTCTCTCTCTCTCTCTCTCTCTCACACACACACACACACACACACACACACACACAGACGCACACGCACACACAGTCTTAGAGGCCTGGTCACACACCTCTTTCTCGCAGTTGGAGTTGAGCGTCAGTAAGGCCATGGGGCTGTTGGGGGCGCTGTTGCCCGGTCCGGGGGGCATCCCGTGCTCGGAGGGCTGGTTGGTGCAGGGCAGGCTGAGGGCCTGGGTGCTGAGCTTGCTGCCCAGCGTGGTGGAGAGGTACTGCTTCACCTGCTGCCTCTGGGCCTGCTGGATGTGGTACTTAGTGGGGTTTTCAAGGTGGGTCTGCACCTGCCAGGGAGCCAATCAACAACAGCGATATACGAGTGACCACGACTATTAGCATAGTAACCCTCCACATTACGAGGATAAGAATCCGTTTGCAGAGGTACTGATCTTCTTCACATTCTATATAAAATGGACACAGTCTCTTACCTACTTGCGAGGCACTTGGTGAATGACAATGCTATTTTAATTTCAATTTTATATTTATTCTTTGTTTCAAAGGAGGATTCAGCCAGAGATAGATACACCTAATTTCTGGCCTTACAATCCACATTTGGTGTATGCAAGACGTATGCATTAGGCATTCATTTATTTAAGTTTGGACTGACCCAAAAGTCTAAAAACAATTCAAACTGTCATGAGTATTCTCATTAACTGATACTAGTGCCATGTAAACTATTTCCTGAAGACATTAAGACAATTAACATTTTTGTCAACGTCAAAGCTTATGATTCAAGGACCGAAAAAAATAAAATAAAAGTAACATTCCATCTCTAACGATCACTGAGGCAAAAATCTAATTTAAAATAAATGAAAACACATAATATTATGTAATGTAAAACATTACATTGTAAAAATGCTAATAAAGCTCACCTGATAATGGCTGTATTCTAGCATCTCCAGCATATTGAAGTACGTATATTCCGTTTGTGCGCCTCTATTAAGATATTCCCTTTGCCTGACTAGTCAAACAGAGCACTGGACATAAAAATAAGGAGCTCAAAAAGGAGAGGACAGTTTGCCTGCCGCACGTCTTAAAGGCAACAACCCAATTAGTCATGCATATAAAGGAATCTGAAGAGGACACAGGGAACCTTTTTCACGTTCTGTTATTTTATCTAGAATATGAATTTACGGCTTTATAGAGGTCACTTGACGTCACAATCCCCGTGTCACAAAAGGCTCTTTCTACTGGTGGGTTGGTAGTCTCCACACTGGCACTCGCTTACGGCTAACTACCATTTCATCTTTCGTTCCGCTCAGCCGGCATAGAACGCTGTTTGTTCCGAGCAGCCGGCACTCTATTCCTCCTGCTTCAGATTTAAAACGAGGCGACGAATGACATTACAAACTTGCTGTTTGCAGGCATTCAGAAAGTTCATCCTGACCAGATAGGGCTTTCTTCGACGTTTACACGAGTTTGTGTGCGTGTGAGCTGAGTACGCATGTGTATGCGTGTGTGTGTGTGTGTGTGTGTGTGTGTTTCCCCACTGCGGTCAGGAAGACAGACAGTACAACATCAGTGAGCAGCAGTTTGTTTTCAGGAAAAAGTTATAATTTTGATTATAATATCTAATGATATGGGAAAGCAGACTATTAAAGGTAAAAAAAGGCCCTTCCCTGATTCACACCCAAAGCCCACAGTTGTTCTTCAGTCCTCCACCTAAGCATGCCAGCTTTGAGTATCCACTATGGCCCACTATGTGTCCAGAAGCTGTGCATACACATTACCATATTATTATAAAAAATATTTGCAATACTGGTTTCAGTTGGAACCATTTCCCAAGGAAACAAACGCTGGCACAAAATAAGAAATGGTTTGCCATTGTGAATAAACGCAACAGAATCTGTTCCTATGCACAAAGTCGGGAAATGGTGTCATTGCACACAATGCGCTGGAGTACTTCAAACCATGAACCCCTAACACCCCCCTACGAGCCTCTGTAAACCAACCAGGAAGAAACCTGTTTTTATCATTTTCATCATGCACAAAATACTAATTAAATACAAATACTAAACCTAAAATACCAAAAAAGAAAAGTAAACTAAAACTGGAGCAGAATATAGTGGGTTAAGTAGAATATAGTTGAGCCATATTCCCATTTTCATTAATTTAATGTACCAACAACAGCTTACCACTCGTGTGAATAGGCCACACACAGAAGCTACTGAATAAAATATTCTACCTGTAAGAGAGGAAATGCACTCCCAATTTCTGTGACTAAATATTCAGTATTAAATTCCATTTCCTCAATTATCTTTTACCAGGATAGTGCAATTTTAGAAGGCCAGTGTATGTGTTCTGATTCTGATGTTTTTAAACATTTACATACAGTATGCCAGAATTAAATAGCAGTGTTGGTTTACTCGTATTTTGCACCAAAGTAAAACATTTCCACCAAGGATACAAGTGCAGTCTCCAGCTTTACCACATGAGTAGCGTCAGATCAAATAAATCAATGGGCAAATTAAATATTTGACCTGAAATCCAAACACGTTTTCCCCCTTTACTATATCTCACTGTAGGCAAAAAAAAGTGTACGAAATAATACAGTATGCGATTCTAGATTACTCTGCCTTGTTACTTTGGTAAACAAAATGTTTTGTTTGAGATTCTTCAGACAATTAACTTGTCACTGCAGGGTGCCTGTCTGGAGACCTGGATTATACGTCTGTCCAACTGGAGACACAAACACTGGAGACCATGTGACCTACACCAGACTCAATTTAAACGAGTGGGATAATTAGAAAAAAGGAAGACGAGCCCTCGGTCTAATGCAGTATATGTACCGCACTTGTATAGACATGTAGTTAATAGTCTTCCAGCTTCTGAGGATGACCATGTGAACCAACACACTCCAGGCACAGTTGCCTGTCTCTTAGATTACACCATGTCAGTGTGAGTCTTCCAATGAAACCAACCTCTTGTTCTTATGAACTGCCAAAATGTTTCCTTTCTGCGGATACTCTTCCGATGGTATATCCTTTTTTTTGCGACTTGGCTTCTTTGAAGTGCATGGGCCATACAGTTGTGGTTGAACACAAGTGGCAACAGAAGGAAGAGAAGAATAAAATACGAAACTGCGGTTAAGTTATATACATATATATATACACACACACATACACATACACACACACACTCACAAGCACTTCATTAGAAACCCAATTGTGTAGCAGCAGTCAGAATCTAGGGGAGTCTCGGTGGCGCAGCCTGTAGAGCACTGACCGCATGCTCATTGCGAGCCGCGACGTTGGCGGTTGGAATCCAACCGTCCGACATTTGTCACATGTCTTCCCCTCTCTCTCGCTCCCATTCTTCCTGTCTCTCTATACTATATACTGTCCAATAAAGCTGAAAAAATAAAATAAAATATATATATATATATATATATATATATATATATATATATATATATATATTTTTTTTTTTAAACCCATCAGAATCTAAGTGACTTTGACTATGGAATGAATGTTGGTGGCAGACAGGGTGGTTTGAGTATCTCAGAAACTGCTGATCTACTGGCATTTTCACACACACTAGTCTCTAGAGTTTGCAAAGAATGGTGCACAAAAAATAATAATAATCCAGTGAGCAGCAGTTCTGCAGACACAAACGCCTTGTTAATGAGAGACATTAGAGAATGGCCAGACTGGTCAAAGCTGACAGGAAGGTGACAGTAACAGAAATAACCACACATTACAACAGTAGTATGCAGAAGAGCATCTCTGAACACACAACGCCAACTCTAAGTGGAGAGGCTACAGCGGTAGATGTAAAAAATAATAATAATAATAGAAAAAAGTCGAATAAATAGTACTTAATAAAGTGCTCAGCGAGCGTATATATATATATATATATATATATATATATATATATATATATATATATATATATGCGTGTTTTTGTCAGGACCCCCTCAAAAATGAGATGGTACATCTCAAGGGATTTTATCCTGAAAAAAAGACATTAAAAAAAATGTAATCACAAAAAAACGTCCACAGAAATGTAAGATTTATTTGCATCATTATCAACTTTATATTTTAAAGCATCATATCTACAAATATAGCCATAAGACAGCAGAAAGCTACAGTATTAGATTACCATTAGACAACTATAGTCTAGCAGAGAAAACAACATTTGATATTCAAATGCTCCTTTTAAATAGCCAGCCTATGACACTCTTAAATGAATGGGCAGGCGAGAATATGACATACACTACACAACATGCAAAGACAAACAAAGAACTTCCTCCAGTATAACCTGTAAAATTCTTCCACCACAAGGACCATATTCTTCTCAATAATCAATTGAAGCATACAATTACAGACGTAATAAACCTTGAGAAAACAAGCATCTTGCACGTTCTACACAAGCTATGTTCCATGTGTAAAAGAAGGATTTGTCATGCACAAAGCCTCCATGCAATATCAAATGTTTTCCTCGTCTGTGACACGGAGAGTATCTGACTGCGGATATTTACGACGCAGGAAAAGAATTGCTAACATCCGACCAATTCATGCATTCAGAAATTCTCGTCACAACTATGGATGGATTAAACAATATCAATACTGACATGTTTCCAAAAGCATTCCATATTTCTGGTCTATAAAACGAACAGCACTAGTAAAATCCACGTCAACATCAACATTGTCCTGTTATGACAAAAATGCCAAAGGTGCCTCTAATCTCTGAGACAAATCGAGATAAATGTGTGAACTTTCTTTGCTAATAGCAGCATTTAAGTGTTACATTTCCAATTATTACAATAAATTGATTTGTAAAATGAAGCAATCACTATTCAGGGGTAAACGGAATCACAGAAAAAGCTTCTCACATTCAAAAACATTCAGAGAAGTCCTCTATCATGAATTAATTATGAAACGTATGAGAAGACGCATGTATTTCTAGTACTTTCCATACAATTCTCAATCCTCCAACAATAGTTTTTGATTTCAAATATTTTTTCCTCCCCAGATACAGAAAGTGCGTTATGAACCCTGTGTGTTTGATGCACAGGGTTCGATCAGCACCAAACTATTTTCTTCACAAACACAGACTGGTTGGTTTGGGGATTGTTGTATGTGAAACTCTTAAGAAAAAGAACTATGCTCATTGTTGTTTGAATCCTCCCAAGGATTTCTGTCATTACAAAAGCTACAATTTCCCTTTGAGCTTATGGAGTTGCCTGTAATCACATACTCTGGCTACCCCAGGGCATGGTTTCTTCTCCCTGTATTAATTAAAACATAACTTTTCCCTCTCTTTAGATCTTAGTTTAAAATTAATGCAAATGAAATAGAACATCATTCATCGGGCATATATTTTTCCACCTCAGGTTTAACTTGCTAGTTTGCATTTTAGCACTCTTAAATAAAAATATCTCATAACAAAATTGATAAGAGTATTGCAGGATCTCTCTGGGGACTTTAATATGTCCCGGGAAGTCCCATCGGTTTCACCGAGCGGAATGTAGTGGAAGTGTTTTCCATTTTATCCTGCATGATTGTGTCCAGGCCACAGGCAGTGCTTCTTTTTGGAGATTACACTCAAATTCAATTAAATATACACTCCATAAGTAATACATTAGGAAGACCTGTACACCAAGCAAATATTTAATCAGCCAATCATGTGGCAGCAACTAAAGGCAATAATGCATGCAGATGTGGTCAAGAGGTTCAGCTGTTGTTCAGACCGAATGTCAGAATGGTTTGAGTATCTCAGAAACTGCTGATCTCCTGGGATTTTCACACACAACGAGTTTGCAGAGAATGGTGCGAAAAACAAAAAACATCCAGAGAGCAGCAGTTCTGCGGGAAGAAACGCGTTGTTAATGAGAGAGATCAGAGGAGAAGGGCCAGACTGGTCGAAGCTGACAGGAAAGTAACAGTTGCACAAATAACCACGCATTACAACAGTGGTATGCAGTAGAGAATCTCTGAACATACAACATGTCAAACCTCTAAGTGGATAGGCTACAGCAACAGAAGACTTAATAAGTCTGAAAAATAATTTGAATAAGTACCTAATAAAGTGCTCACTGTGTGTGTATGAGAGATTAATAGAGAGATGATGTCTTTCATCCGATAAGAATGTAAACATATGTTTGGCTGCACGATTACCATGTTATTTCATTTTCAAAGGGCAATGCTGAGGTAGTGCCATTGAGTATTTTGTCACACAAGCCTTGCTTGGCCAATATGCAACGCATAAAAACGAAACAAAAGAACGTTCAAATGGCTTTTGAAAAAGCCTGTCTCAGATGTCTCACTCAAGTGCTCTGATGAAGTTCAACTGGCCAAAATCTTAGCACGTTACGAGAGGCTCGCCATCCATATCCAAGTTTTTTCTAAGTTTACTTTGCTGCACAAGGATGTATTTTGACTGTTGGATGTGCCAACACTCCCTATATTGCTGTTCATTGTGTAAAAGGAAATTAGTAAAAAGCTGTTCATGAAAAAGGCAAGCTGGATGAATAAAACCACACATTGTATAATGCACATTAAATGGCAATTTTAGAACCATCTCAAGTACATCTGGGGTTAAGCATCCGCTTATATAGCATGACAATATACTACTGTAGACTGATCTATTGAGAGAAGTTCACATTAGGACGCAGTAATTCCCATGATCGGTCTTCACAAGGAGAGGAGAAGAGAGTATGCTCCCCCACCCCATCCAGACAACAACATGGGCCTTCTCTGGAATGAGAGAGTAGAAACTGAGGTCACACAGCGAGGCCGGCTTTGGGAACCCTGTTTTTACATTCACATTAACCTCAGGAAGCCTTTGGGATGAGGCACAGCGAGGACCCATGTCTGTCCTTCATCCCCGCTATAATTTACCACGTAAGTAGGCTTTTATAGTATTCTATAAAGTGCACAATTAAACATTTCCTTAATTACCGAGCATGGCCAACATTTATCCTTTAAGAAAACATACCAACATAAGCCTAAAATAGAACCTATGAAAGACACTTTAAGACCATACTAAAAATGTAGCTACTTGAAGCTAATACTACTATTGCAATACCACACGTCAGTATTCATACGGTACCACTCATTCAACTAGAAGTCACAGCTTATTTGAAATTGCCTTGACCCAAAATACCTTAATTGCAGTGTGTAATAGCGATCTCTAGGATCAATATGAGAAGTGTTGGTGTAATTGGATAATTCATGTGAAATTTGAACATGACTAAGGGCCATCAGTTAGCATGACAGCTCAACATTAGATTAGCAATGACTTGAAGTTTGGTATGGACGGCGAGGAAGGAACTGGCAGACGACCAGAGATTGCCAAGTGGGATGTAAGGTCTTTGTGTGTAGAGTTCAATAAACTCATTTTCTCAGAGATGTCCTTTTATTTTACAAATATTCACCTTTTACAAATATCGACCTTCACAAAAGCTGTTATTGTCAAAAACTCCATAACCTAAAAAACATCACTGTTTTTCGTCCAAGATTTAAAACTTGTTTTGAGTATAACTTGATTTTTAAACCATATCACAGTATGCATTGTTCTAATTTTCTGACAAAGTGAGGACTAAACCCAGCAACCTAATGGTTGTGACTGTGACCGTTATCCCACACTCACAATCCAATACTCCAGCTCACCATGACCCTCGTAGAAACAGTCCAACACCTTGCAGATACGACCAAATAAATATATCTGATCAATTAAATATAGACATGACAAATATTAAATAGACACATGGCAGGCATTGTCATATCATCAAATAATTTAATCATCTGGGAAAATGTAATTTGATAAAGGTGTGTGTTGATGTCAAAATCTATGATGAGCAAGTGGGGCCCAATGGTGAGAAGGTAAATAATCCTACATGTTTTCCACGCATTGGAGAATTACAGTCATTAGCCATAACATCACCCACTGAGGAATGGCTCCAGCTAGCAAGCTTTCCTCATCATTCATATCGTCATTCAGGAGCGACTCCTCGGTTGGGCTGTAGGCTGCCTATGCCAGTGTTAACTGTACTCGGAAGGAGGACACATGATAGCATTTCAAACTGGGAAACAACAAAACATGAACTGACATTCACATCGTAACTCACTTTAGCATACCGTATCATGGAAACTGAAAGTATCAACTCTTTCTCTAGCACAATGCGACTGTGTCCCTATGCCCATCTAGAGACAATGAAGACTAATTAAATTAGTTACTAACCAACCCGCTAAATCAGTACACAACTCTACAGCTTTGGTTAAAGTTGTTAAATTAAACAGGTCTCCGATTTAATTATCTTTCAACCAAGTCACCCAAGAGGCAGGAATAAATGATAAATGTACATTATCCATAGTTAATAAATAATCATTCATTATCTCAATAAAAAATTATTAAATGGTTTAAAAAAATAAAAAGACAAACCACCAATGTGCGAGAAGAACGGCTTGAAACAACTGAAATGAAATATCACTGCCTTCATATTACACAAAAGTCAAACTGATAAAATATTTTGACAGCCCTTTCCTCCCTCTCTCCATAGCCCTGGAGAAGAGCGAGCGAGGAGGGAGCGGTCAGGCTGAGCGCGTCGGGCGAGGTCACGTGAAGGGGAACACGTGACGCGTTTGGCTTCCTCAGCGGCTTCGCGCTCCCCTCTCCACGGGCAGGGTGGCCGTTCCGTACGCTGCCGTACACGTGAGGACGCAGGAGTCCTGCTCTGCACAGCAGTCACACGCAGCCTGCTCTTACACTCACTCACAGTCTAATGCTGAACAATTAACACCTTCCTCTGAAGTGGACTAGATCACGGTAATGCGCCATTTTCTGGCCTTTCAAAGCACAGTCTAGAAAGATTGATTGTCTCAAAATTCTGTTGCAGGGGTACAACAGCTATAGCATTGCAAAGATATGATAGCATTGATACTATACAGCGAAGATACTACAGCATTGATAATATATAGCAAAGATACTATGGCATTGATACTATAGCATTGGTATCTTTGCACTGGCTATTCATTTTAGAATGGAGTTCAAAAGTGCCCATCAAACTGTCAAGGCCGACTTCTCTGTTTTGAGAGGCATTGAGATGGTTTTAAATGGCAGTTGAATACTCATATTTTTACTTCAGCTTTCAGTTGATTCAGATTTATCTTATGCTTTCATTCTTACTTCACTTTTAATCTTCTTTTTATTAAATAAATCCTGCTTTAATTTATGACTATTGAATGATAAACAAATTTGGTACTTTCTAAAAGTATAGGTTCAATAAGCAATCTTAAATGCTGTAAACAATTTCCATTTTAGAAATGGATTGACACAAATAACTATCAGGTTGATATAATATTTGTTAATATTTCGATACATGTGCAGAAATCTGGTTTAAATGTCTGTTACAATTACATTATTGACATTTGGCAGATGCTCTTATCCTCTTATTTTGTGTACATTTGTTTGATTTGAAGCCTATTCAAAATATGCTGATGGGCAGCTCAGTTGTTTTTTTCCAAAGAAGGACTTATTAATAAATTAATCCAAGAGTTCGACATCTGTTCACTTACAAACATGAATGAAAAGGTGTGGATATTTTCACTCTGTTCCCATTTTAAATACACCCTTTAATGATGCTCTGAACAACTGTCATACTAGCTTCCCAAAAAATATACCTTCTCAGAAAGAAATGAGCTAAAGCAAACATAATTATGCAGACTTTTAGTCTACAAAAATATTAAAGGGTAAAGAAGTTGGTCACATGGGCATGGCATGAAACTTTTTTATATTAAAAAAGGGGAATGCAACTGAAGCGACAGAAATCATTGGTTCTATTTACGTATTAATTTATTTAAAGTTTCGATGAGCTCAACCCTTCAAAGTTGGGCTGGGGTGACGGTCACAGGTCACTTGAGTAAGTGAACTTAAAATACCATGGCTGGGAGACATTGAATGGGATCCATAAAATGTTGAGTTTTTTTTTTCCTTCTTTAAACCAAGAGAGACTTGTGTTTATATGACCCACCATGCGTTTTACTGCTTCTTGGGGGCCAGAGTTTCTTCATCTGGTTAAAAGTAGATGACTTTAGAGGCTGAGCAGGGCCCCGATGACACAGGCTGCTCAGTTCAGAAGAGGAACAGTGAACAAAGATGCGTCTTCTTTTACGAGCGTAGTGTGCCTTTGGCCTGGAGCAAGAATGATAAAGAATGTTCCTTCTCAACTCCTCACAAGCAGAATAGGAAACATTGTCTGACTTACGAGCGATTAACAAAATCCACTTGCAAACTGCCGAACAATAATGCTTGTGTCCAGCTGCACAAACGCACTGGGGCTTATTAAGATGCTTGATACAAGCCTAAAATGATCTCTAAGAAGGGTTTGTTTTGACAGATGCCCACAAACAGGATCCCAAAAGAGGACTGATATGACACATATCCTGACAGAGGGTGACAAATGGGCACAATTTGTCCTGTGCGCAGGGTAATATAAAAACTGCTATTCTTCATGGTGGAAATATTTACATTTTACAAAGGCAGCTTTGTGGAGCAGAGATTTGGGGAGGGTCAAGTCTCAAACCAAAGGAATTTAGCTGCAGTGTGGCCGAGTTATAATCCAGTGAGAAAGCTTGTAAGTCTGTAGTAAGGTCACCCGCAACAACAGTATGAACAACAATGAAGCGCCCTATTAGAGCTATCTGTTTAGATCTACGTAGTTGCCTTACACACACGCAAAGCCCAGATAATTAGAGTCTAATTTTTCATTCGTCAAACATAAGAAGTAAATGCCAGAGACCAAAATGATCCTATGACATCATTATAGGTTGTTATACTATGTAGTATTCTCATAAACTAATACAATTCTCTCATATTTTGAGCATACCATGTAGTTCAATACCAGTGTTTATTTGACACAGCTTTTTTTGCTAATCTTTATCGAAGGTGGCAATAATTCTGGGCAGCAAAGTAATCTCTGTTCAAAGGACAATGATTGATGACCATGACTATTATTGATGTTAGGAGGCCAAGCAGGGTATGACTGGATTTCTTCTTACTTTGATTTTTTTTTTTTTTATGTAAAAAAAGGAAAAAGGCCCTGTGCAAAAGTCTTGGAAACCTGTCAGTTAGTACTTTGTAACTCCTCCTCGGACAACTATAATAGCGTGTAAACGCTTCCTGTAACCAGTCTTTCAATTCTCGCTTTTGGAATTTTCCCCCATTCTTCCTGGCAGAACACCTCTAGCTCAGAAATACTCTTCGGCCTTCTTGCACGTACGGCAAGTTTGAGATCTCTCCATAGATTTTCAATAATATTGAAGTCTGGGGACTGTGGTGGCCATTCCAAAACCTTCATCTGTCTTCCCTAGAGGTACTTCATGATTGATTTTAAGGTATGCTTTGGATCATGTCTTGCTGGAATACCCAACTTAGCCTCTAGAGATTCCTGTAGGTTTAGTGGAAACCATTGCTCCTTCCACTCGCACAATATATCCTGTGCTCCTAGTTGCCACACAACCCCAAAGCATAATGGATCCATGCTTAACAGCTGGCAATGTGTTCTTCTCTACAAAGACTTTTACACCATTTTTTCTCCACATACCTTCTTTGGTGGTGGCCTAAAAGTAAAATTTTGGTTTTGTCTGTCCAAAGCACATTGTTCCAAAAGGCTTCATGCTCCTCAATGTTTTTTTTTTGCGTACTTCAGATGCTTAATTTTGTGTTGAGGTGTTGAGGTGATGGTGTCGGTGAAAGGCTTCTTTCATGGTGTCGGTGGTCATTCTGTTCTTGGTCTCTGGTTATTGCTATTGTACTTATATCAATGATTCTGATGGCATGAAGACTGATACTTGCAGTACTACGAATCATCAGCGTCATTTTCATCATCATCACCACCTTGGCGTGCCAGCTATAAAGGTCAACAGTACCATTAACATGCTGAATACAGATATTTACGTTTTCACAACCTGGCCGTAAACTAAGGCCCAGACCAGATTCTCAGAAATTCTCACCAATGTAGCCTTTCTCAGCATTTCAACAAAGGCCTGTTTTGTTGGGTAATGATTATGACAAAGCATAAACCCCAGAGCGCATTCTGCCCAAAGGAAGTAGGAAACGTACACAATGGCAGAGCACTATGCAGCCTGGCCTGCAGACGTACATTCAGAAGGTCATCGCGGCCACCAACCAGACGAGCAGAAAGCACAGGCCTGTCCTCTCAGGGCAGAATACCATGCTGCCAGGCCTATCAGATGGTATTTAAAAGTCAACTGCAGAGAAAGCGTTTGTTCCGGGGCCTTCCTGAAGCAGCGGTATCGCAGGAGCGCAAGTCGGAGTAATTCGCTATAACATCCGCAGTTGTTTTTCTTACAAAGCAAAAACGAGGGTCAGGGAGAGGTCACGCTGACACAATCTTAATCCTATCTAATGTACATATCTGCTACAACATGCCTGCACTTTCACACATTTCACAACAGAGAACAGAATGAATGTGGCAAGCACATTTAAATCAATTTTTAGTATACAATTCAATATTTAGTAGTTGACTAATTTAATGCAGAAACAAGCACATTTCTGAAAGATTCGCTTTAGCAGAGTATATGAAAGCATTAAGAAGTAACAACATAAAAGGTCAGAGGGTACATAAGCAGAGTTCCCTGACCTGTATTTTCCCTTATGCTAATCTCCCATTCCTTTTTGACCTGAGCTGGAGACCAATGCCTGCAACACATATTTTGCTGTTCTGCATATGTACTCACGGCATGCAATTTAAAGGAGGGAAATTAATAGTCAATTACACTGACAGACTAAAGGAATTTTATGCCACTAATGGTGAGTTCAACTAAACTTTGCTTAGCTTCATATAATACATACAAATGTCCACATTGTTCAGGGTTGAACTATAACAGGCATAAATGTTGAATGTACAATGAGCACTTTCAGAATCTTTTGGAGCTGGTCCATGAGGCAGCTTGGCTTAAATAGTGCATCGTTGATTTCTTGCTAGCCTAGGAGATATGGGCATTTTTCCACATGAACTGAAGTTAATCGATGCGTGCTGGACTGGGAACTGATAAGCATTGCAGTGAGGTAGCTAGACGCTTCAAGAAAAATAACAGAAGGGCAAGATTTGAGTCTTTTCACAAAATGACAGAGAGCAATATTTGTAAATGCCATATGCATGCTTAAAAAAATCCATTTAAAATGACTATTTAATCAGTGAAAAGCTTGCTGATTTAGACCATACCAAGGCAACGAATAATCCGTTCCAAAAGATCGGCCAGCCTTGCGAGCAGGACCTGACAGCTCTGCTACTTCAGCTGCAGCCAGTTAGGTGAAGCTTACAGGTCAAATAAATCCCCATTTGTGCTCACCGCAGGTAGTAAACGCTAACTACGCCCCAGCTGTGTTAATCAGGGCAACTACTCTTTCCCCAACCCTGCTGTCCATATTTCTGTCCCTGCACACCAGTGTAGCACAGGCACTGCTTCATCTGTAAGTTTCAGTAACAGCAACAGTAACGGAGTAATGATAACGAGTAAACTCTTAATTGTTTTAATAAGAGCCAGAGGATTATGATTACATGAAGTGGTATAATATGACCTATATTCACTCAACATTTTATCTTAAATTTCACAAAGTAAAACACACATAAACACTTTGGTGAGTTCAGCACTCCCAAATATTTACTAGCCAACTTGGCATTTATTTGCAAGCCAAAGTTCAGGATAATATTGATTAAATCCAGGCCAATTCGTTTTTAGCTCAACTGTGGAAAAAAGATAGTTATGCAATTGCTAATGATGGTATTAGGTAACAGTAGGCGTGTACTAAACAGTCTCTGGTACACACGTCAGCGCATTGCCATAAGAATGACAAATATTAAATTATGATATGTAGCAGCCACCTTAACCTGCC
The DNA here is from genome assembly GCF_963514075.1 of Conger conger. Taxonomy (NCBI): domain Eukaryota; kingdom Metazoa; phylum Chordata; class Actinopteri; order Anguilliformes; family Congridae; genus Conger; species Conger conger. Next base: position 12,090,071 of record NC_083773.1, read on the forward strand.
AGTATGTTAATCACCATTATACACATTACTCACCTTTAAAAAATGCAAAGGCATTAACAGTGAGCCCTACATACATGAAGAAGTTGCATTTAAAAAAGTAAACAACCTACCACAGATATACAGGGCTACAGGCACTGAGCCACAATGAGCACTTTCATCTGTGGTATTTATCTCATTTACAATGAGTAAATACAGTAAATACAAGCTGCCAATTTACTGTCTTTATCTGATCAATATTTACCCTTAACTTTGACTTCCAATTACATGCTAGGATCCAACAAACACAAAAAATCAGTGAAATAATGTGTGGTTAAATTGAAAAAAGTAGCAGTAACAGTAGTTGATTTGGTACAGGCAGTTACTCAGAAAACCAGTGCAAATTATCTTTTGTCACTGAGAACAATGACACTAAACTCAGTGAATATGATCCTGCAGTCATTATTTCTAAGCATTGTGCTCTTTTCCCTTAAATAAGCCCAAGAATGAAAGCAGCAGGCCTAATTACCAGCATTCTTTGCTGAATTAGTGTTCAGTGTGTGGTAAAACTGTGCTTGCCTTTGTCTTGATCCATAAAGTTATCCCTTACTTATTTCTCAAAGGTTAGAGGTTATGTGGCTAATTAAGGGACCAATCAGTCTTTACAAAAACTCATCGGAGCTTAATGTTTTCACTTTTATGGCCCTGCAGCTCTGCCTGGTACCTCTAAGCTAATTTTCGCCTGCCCGCGGAGCTTTAAGGGGGCTCTAATCTAATCATAGACAGGCGGGTTCAAACTGCCCAGCGATCCTGGCCAAACCAGCGCTTTCTGGGGCTAATTCAGACAGCGAAAAATGCATTTAAGTACCTCCTGAATGACAAGAATTTCTTCAGTTTGTCACCTTTGATTGGGTCAGTGCGATGGCCTAACCCCTGGGAGAGTGGATAAAGGATCTAAGGCTGATGCAACTCAGATAGAAGAGCTACATTTGCCAGTAGTTAACTAGCCTGTTCCCAAACTATTGGTATTGTGTATATACTAAGGGATGAAGTTAGAAATCTCAGTAAAAAGCTGAGAGGAGGTATTGGAGTGATACAAACATCCATGTACATCCACTTTTTGTCATTGTGTTTAAGCAGTGAAATATACACACAGTGAGCACTTTATTAGGTATTTATTAGACCTATTTTTTAGACTTCTGCTGCTGCAGTGGACCTACTTAGAGGCTTTACGTGTTGGGTGTTCAGAGAGATGCTCTTCTGCATACCGCTGTTGTAACGTGTGGTTATTTGCGCAGAACTGCGGGTCACTGGATGTTTTTAGTTTTTCACACCATTCTCTGCAAACTCTAGACAGTTTTGCTTGAAAATCCCAGAAGATCAGTAGTTTCTGAGATACTGAAACTACCCTGTCTGGCAGCAACAATCATTCCACGGTCAAAGGAACTAAGATCACATTTCTTCCCCATTCTGACATTTGGTCTGAAAAACAGCTGAACCTCTTGACCACATCTGCGTGGTTTCATGCATTGAGTTGCTACCACATGATTGGCTGATTAAATATTTGCATTAACAAGCTGGTGTACAGGTCTACCTAATAAAGTGATCACTGAGTGTACATCCAGCTACTAGATGTATAAATATATGCATTGTGAGTGTATGACCTTCACGTGTCCAGCATGAACTTCACACTGCAATATCTTATCAAACGCAACACCATTTTACACAGGTTATGGAGTGGCTAGTTTTCTAACTAAATTGCAGTTAAAATAGTGCTTAGTGAAGATACCTAAAATATTGTGCAAAACCTACTATGTTTGCTATATCAATTCATTAGGCTAGCGCAGCATTTCACAGAGTGCACAAGGTGTATGTTGGTTTTCTTCCAACTGGAGTTACTAATTAGCTGAGCTGAGCTAATGAGCTGTCAATGGAATGATGGCATGAGTCTACCACCATTTCACAGCACTGTGCTGTTCGTCATTGTTTTCAGAGAAATGTCTTTGATGAAAGAAAGGGTGTTCATGCTAAACAAAAACATTTCACAATTGTATGTTCCTTAAGTGGCACTAAAATGCCGGAGTAGAGAATAAAAATAAATCCTCATCAGCAGTTGTACAAGCATATTTCTAGCAGCCAAACACACATCACCTACACATTCCTTCACCAGGGATGTGCAGCAGATTGTGGGTCATATTTTGAGGGGGCCAAACACTAAAGCAAGCAATGAATCTAACCAAACAAAGGAATGTTCGGGAATGAAATGTTCAGAGAAATTAAAATTAGTTTACACAATTTAATGCATGCTCTACATCCACCCATGTGGACTTTCTAGATTACCTGCTAGCTCAATACCTGAACTGTTACCATCTTAACCTATAGGCCAGTGGAGGATGGGCATTCCCCTATAGCTGGGTTACTCTCGAGATTTCTTCCCATCGGGGAGTTTTTTCTCACCACTGTTTGAGGGTAAATGGTAAATGGTTGGCATTTATATAGCGCCTTTATCCAAAGCGCTGTACAATTGATGCTTCTCATTCACCCATTCATACACACACTCACACACAAACGGCAATTGGCTGCCATGCAAGGCGCCGACCAGCTCGTCAGGAGCATTTGGGGGTTAGGTGTCTTGCTCAGGGACACTTTGACACAGCCCGGGCGGGGGATCGAACCACCAACTGCCAGACGACTGCTCTTACTGCATGAGCCATGTCGCCCGCCCTCCTACCAGGGAGTAATTTACCTCATATGCTATTTGGGGGCTTAGGCTGATATTTCCCGTGTTCCTTTCTGTAAAACGTCTTTGTGAAAGTCTACTGTGAAAAGCGCGATACAAATAAAATTGAATTGAATTGAAAATTGAATGCAGGGTTGTGGTTTCCACATTCCTTTCAAATGAAAGGTTGTTTTTGAATACAATGTAGAATCTAAAATATCCTTAGTTGCACAGAAAAACCATCTGGTCCAATCACAAACATACACTAAAGCTGAAATAATATGTGAATAATAAGTTAATTATCCCTTCAGTGTGAAATAGTTAGACCTGGGTCTCAGGGGTCATCTCTGGGTTATCTACAGCCAGTGCTTATTCTGTAGGACAATCAAAAGAGCAAAGATTATCAAAGAGTTTGCTCTCCTGTCTCCATGTACTGTATGTGTCTCTGGAACTGAGCGTGACACTGCTGTTCACCTGTGGTCTGTCAGCAGTGTAGAGATGCATTCTCTGAAGAAGAAAACTGTATGCAGACATAAACCATTTCATCTTTCTGTGCGGCCTCCTGTACACATAATATATATATATATATATCTTTTTTAAATCCCAGGTTTGTTTCTTGCCATGCAACTAAACTGGAGAGGAGGGCATTCAAGTTCAATGTTGCAAGTGCTGCATGTTACACATGCACTTTGTGTTTGTGACCATGCACTTTGTGATTTGTACTGACCAACAACCCACAAATGACTGATCCTGCCCCTGTTCGTTCAGTCGACCAACACGAGCACAGAAAACAGGAATGAACATACCAAACGGTGGCACTCACGCAGCTCCAAAATACCAACTCAGTGGGCAGCTTAATCACACCTAATTAAAAGCATCTGGAAGGAACACCAGGAAACGCAGCGGGTACACGGGACTAGGGTTGGGAAACAGCGGCTTAACAGATGCACTGATTGAGGGGACTTACATGGCGTACTTATTATCCATTTAGAGCGCAGGGCTGAAACAACAGAGTCGCTAAATTACACAACAGCCCTATTCCACGCTGGGCTCTAACCTGTCATATTCTGCTTGTGAATGCAGTTCATTATTGCAGCCACTGCTTGCAGACGGACTGCATGAACAGTGTCACACCTGTTAAGACGCGGGCTACAGGAGCGAGTTCTGGTCACATCTGTAAACTTGATTATGTTTGGTTGTTTCCTTCACTTGAGAGAGGAGCCTTTTTGAAGCAAAAAAATACAAGTATGTCCTTTGTACTCGCACGATCCATCACCCAGGAACGTTCTTCACTCATCCAATATTTCACCGTGAAGAAGTTTGACTCCATGCATATTAACCAATTGTATCATGTTCAACCATGCAGACCCCCATAATCAATCCAGGCAAATTCCACTGGCACAATACGTTTGCATTTAAGCTGTCACATTTCAATAGAATTTCCACGGCCATTGTGATAACAAAAGATCATTGCAGTCTAAGGAGCATCTGCATTGATTGCGCCTTTTAAATCAATTATTAAAAATTAAAAACTTTTTCTTTTTTTTGAAGAATGACACAATAAATGTGTTTTCACAGCCACTGAAAGTGACTTTAGTGATGTCTAAACTAAAATGCAACTAAAACGGCAACGTCTCAATGAGCGATGTGGCAGTTGTAAAGGGCCGGTTACAGTAATTAAGTGTGCAACATTTCTGAAATTGTATCAAAGTTAGGCTATTGTAAATGAGGCATTGCCAATTTGGCCAGCGTCTGTGGTGCATGTCTGTGGAGAAGGAAAGCTGCCGGAGAAGTGTGACCACAATAACCGATTGCCTCGGTAGGATCTTCGCGTTTCATTAGCTGCACATTTTCACTCAAAAAATTCCAGTCTCTTAAGCGGTCAGCTCCCCTTTGAAGTCACAGTGGAAAGCTGATAGAATCGTGCAGTTGGTAATGGCTGTCGTTGGCCTTGTTTCTATAAGCTTTAATAGATGAACATGCATATATGTGAAAGGAGGGTTCTCAAAAAAAATGCTAAATGTACGCAATTACACGTAACGTCTTTATATGGTTCGCTGCACACCTACCTAAATAGTCCGCGTACACACAGAGAAAACACTCGTCCTTTGATGTTGCTCAAGTGCTCACAGGATTCCTGCACTTCATTCACTGAGACGAGACCTGACACACGGGCAGTGGGTGGCCATCTGTACATTTGGCATGAGTAAGCAATAGGATTGAGCCCACAAGCTAACCTCACCGGTTCGGAGATTCAATTATTTTGATTTGTCCATGGCACGCTTGGGTTGACATTATCGAGACCATTTTGTATCATGCCTCTATGCTGATGCAGTTGAGTCCGAGTACAAGCATTCTTTTTCCATGACGGAATTCAACATCCAAGAAGAAAATGGCGACATAAATTAGATAAAAGGAACAGACAGTGCCAACATGGAAGAATAATGAACACTATTTGGAACTGTCAACCATTCCATAAAGTTGTTACACCGTTAAATGCTATTACATACAAAGGTCTCCACAGTAGTGGTCATAGTTGTACATGGATTATGAAAACTGTTCAATGGTATTTAAACCTGCTCAATGAAGAAACACCATTTACAAACAACTAAAATTAAGTAAGCATAAAGGAGAGGTACTCCATCTGTAATCAAGAAAAATGACAACTTGCTGAAGATTAACCTATGAAGATTTCAGTTTCTGGTGGGTATTTTTTAAATGATATTGCTTTAAGATCGCCAAATCAATGGATAATGTCACTAAATCATACGGCATTTCATAATCAGGAATTTTAACAAAAAAAAAGTGAAAAAGAAAAAAAAAAGAAAAAAAAACTACACATCAGAGTGAATACACATGTAAAATGTTTAGTAGAGATGGTGCATCAAGTATAGTTGAAACAAACTGTCAAAGGCATCTGGCTTAGTAGTGTAATGATAATTAATGAATGCAAATGAATCTGAAAACACTGCAAAACTTTAAAACCTAACCCATCTCCAGTTCAGATCATCTTTCAGCTGTAAATGACTGATCTGAATGTATCGTTTTGTCCAAAATAAGAATATGCTGTCAAATATAGCACGTAAATAACATCAACTTTTTTGTCTGCACATTTGTACCATTCTTAGAGTCAGACCCTCTAATTTAACCCTTTAGCAGTGAACGCAATTCACGTTCTCCTAATGGACATGAAGCAGTCAATATACATATAGCTAGCACCAGTATCTGTTCTCCTTTCATTTAAAACCATGCAATGATGACCTTTCACTTGCAGTACAATAAAATTAGAAGTTCTAAAATTGTACCTTCGGTTCTCACTGTTGAAATTTGCATATTCATTAAGAAGAATCGTTGAGTGTCAAACATTTACACTTCCACAGGCTGCTGTGAATGTCAATTTCCATTAAGAGCCGCCGCCCTCATTTCTATTCCCAAAAGCGAACCGCAGACACTGCGAACACTCGAAGCCGCTCTTACCAGATCACGACAGTTGGGTGTATTCTGGGCTGCATGCTCATTTTTGGAGTAATTGTAACATTTTTATCCCCCGCCGAAATACGAGCATCAGTTTGTAGTCCACCGGACGGCCGAGGAATCAAAGCAGCGAATGCGCGTCAACGTAGCTGAGCAAATAGGATTAAACCCGTCTAATGCCAGGAGGCTGGAAATACAGCCTGCATTAAAGAGGAATTCTCTCTAGAAAGCTAATCCCCGTATGGATTTGAGCACAGTTCATTTGGTCGGGCTAGATTTTTTTTTTCTTCTCCTACATTGCAGCACACTTGGGCTAAATGAGCCACAGAGGTTACGGAGGGCAAAGTGAAAACACACCCTCTCTCTCCGCAACACAACACAAGAATTCAGCATCATCGCCCACCTGCTAATATCCACCAAGGCCGTAGTGTTAGCCCAGTCACAAACACAGTGGAACTCCACTGATAGCCAAACGCAGTTAAATTACTAAAGCAGGTCCTCCGTGTCACTACGACGGCCAGGCGAGAGGCAGCCTTGCAGGTGAGGACCCACAGGAAGCGGGGCGTTACCTTGAGCACTTCCATGGGGACCTGCGTGGCGGGGGCCAGGCCGGGGGGCGCGCTGACGTTGATGGCGGGGGTCTGGGGCCCGGGGAAGAGCGAGGCCTGCCTCTGTCTGCGCTGCTCCTGCCGCTCCTGCTCCGCCAGCTGCTCCCTCATCAGCTGCTGCCGCAGGAGCACCCGTGAGGTCATCGCTGACACGCTCGCCGGGGCCTTCGAGGAGCCATGCTGCTCCGACGGGTTACTGCGGCCGCGGAGGAGAGAGGAGGAGAGCGGAGGAGAGAGGAGGAGAGCGGAGGAGAGAGGAGCACACTCAGATCAGGACACAAACACTACAGACAGGTAACCACATTATTTTGAGAGGCGCAGCTTTAATAAGATGGGTGACACCTCTGAGTGTCGCTTTCAGGCAGATGAAAAGATGGGGGAGAGAGAGAGAGAGAGAGGAGAGAGAAGAGAGAGAGCATTCAATAAACAGGCATACAAATGGAAGAATAAATATTCCTATAAATGACTATAATGTTTTCCATTTTCTGGAAGTAAACATTTTACTGCAGTTTAAAGTCATAAATGAAATGCACAGGAAGTCCTTCTTTTAAAATGTAGACTGGATGGCTCGATGAACACCATGTATTTCTGAATGAGAACAGGGATTCACATTAAGGACAGAACTCGTAGGTTTTCTCCTCATGTTCAGCGTGTTCCATTAGTCGCGGCTGTTTCCATACCTCCCATTCCTGCCACTAAGCAGATAACTCCGCCAGGAACGTCGGGAGAAATGTGAACAATTCCGGAGTACGTGCCACCCACATTTTCACATGGCTGGAGCTACACGCCGGGCTCTTTGACCTGCGAGGCTGGTCAGGAGCAGGGTAGGCCCCAGTGTGACCTGCTTAACCCGACACAAGGGCCCACTTTTCACACTCAAACACTTCTGGGCCAATGACTACCCTTAGATCAAAACCACAACTCAACCGCGCAAAGCACCCCTCATGCAAGGTCGAGCATTACCGGTCTACCTCTCTGTAGCCTAATCCGACTGGTCTCTAGAAGCATTTAACAACCAAAGTTTCAGTAAAGTTCCTCAGTGTTCAGAGGATTCAGTGAGGAATCAACCAGTTTGATTTATTCAGGATGTACATGTTTGGAGTTTGGATGTAAATGTGATGCCACACATACTATAAGTATGGGTCATGCACAGCATTTTGGATCGACACAGGTATTTTGGATTTTATACGCGCCTCTTCTCCCACTCCCCCCCGGTCCACTTCCAGGAGTAAATTTAGAAGTATCCTCCTCCAGACTGAACCCCCCAACCCCAAAAAATAAAGAGATCTCGCTGTGTGGAAGCTGTCGAGACGAGGTATTCCCGGGGAGTGATCCTTTTGATAAGGCTTTCCAGCCAATGCAGCTGTGCGATAATCGTACTAATTAGCCGGTCAAACACAGCCCTGGCTCATAGCAGCGCTGGTATTTCCATAGATTTACACTATGGTAAGCCTTATTTAAGATAATTGCATCACCTGCACACATGAACTTTTTGACCTTCATTTGCATGGTCTGCCAGGGGCCGATGAGACCACAACAACACCCTTCTCTCACGCGGGGTCCTTAACTGACATTCCCAATGGGTTTCTGCAACTCCACTACAAGCATGACGAGCGACGAAAGCCATGTAATCGATGAAATTATCCACTTCAAATAGATCATTATCATTTTTGAAACAATTTGTTGCAACGAGGGAAGAATATGTGTGCATTAAAAGGAAACACGCTGCATGTGAGATAATAATAAGAAACTCAGAAAAAGGAACTGAAAGGACAGGTGCTAAAAAATAAATAAATAGAATATTAAGCCCCAAAGTGCAAAATGGCTTGATATGAAAACAGAAAGCCACACTTTGCGCTTTTCCATGCCATCATCAGAAATGGGAAGTGGTGGCGTCGCCTTTGAGACCATGCCTGGGGAGTCCCTGACATGCCTGGGCTCCACAGGAGTCTGATTCTAACCACCTGACCAGCTGCCATTGTTAACCTGATGCTGCAGCATCTCTGTCAAACTACCATCGTTGAAAGATATAATGTGCACCTTTGTTGTGGTTTAGTTATAGGTTTAGGCATGAAAGTATACTGTACATATAGACTAGCACAAGCAGCAATGCACCCAGAATAATAGAAGCTAGCTAGAAATAGTAATGCTGGCACTGTCATCTCATTACATCACTCTCACCCAGTTACCTTTCTCTACCACCTGTCCGTTTTAAGTCAGCACAGACTTCACTCCTAACACTCTCTGTCAATCCTGTAATTGAAATTCTAAAATCATAACCTGATCTCAGAATATTCTCTGTAGAGAATGGGGCATTGAGTCTGGCTGCAAAACCTTGTGCATCTCACACAGATAATCTGCTAATGGCTTAAACGTAAATGTTACCAAGCAACAACAAAAAATCATAGTACTGAGACACTGTGGTGGGGGAATGGTCTAGTCAGCAGTGATATCGTATCGGAGTCTCACTTACTCTCCAGTGTTAATCCATTTGAACCTGGAGGTCAGATATTAGATACTTGTGTACAGTATCTAGTGAGCTGACTGACTCAACAGTATTCATAACATTCAGCCGAAGCTATGAGAAATCATTTTCGCTAAGAAGTTTGTCCTTTCCCCACCCCCTGTTTAGATTGAAAACTTAGCATACAACAAATGCTGCATACTTATTGGACACAAGTAAATGTATCACATTATGCAATGCATCCAGCAGGGGGTGCTAATGCTGCCTTTCCAGCAGTGAGCAAACTGAAGTGCTGTCGTACAAACCGTACTTACACACATGCCATTGTGTAACATGTACGTCCTATGCCGGCTCATATAAGAGATGTCCTGTGAAATTCCCACAAAAGCACAGTCTCAGATGACTCCCTCTAGGAAGCTGGCTATAATGATCCTGGGATCTTGCACTTGTCAGGTCTATATTTAGTACGGTATTTATGATCCGGAGCGACATTAATGTGATGAACACAGGTGCAAACATATCAGCTCCCTGTTCTAATGACGAGGCAGTCATAAATAAGGACAGCTGTATTTATGCAACACAAACTTGGTGCACACACACACATACGGACGCATGCATGCATACACTCATGCACACATCCTCTCACTCTCTCACTCTCTCACTCTCTCACTCTCTCACTCTCTCACTCTCTCACTCTCTCACTCACTCACTCACTCACTCAGTTCAAACACTGAGGACAGCGATCCAGTCAAATTTACGACTAATGACCTTTGGAACTCGTGGCTCCTCCCGCAGTAAAATCATGTTTGGGTTGTCATAAAAGTAAATGTTTACTGATGCACTTTACATAAACAGTAGCCCACATTATTCAGCCTGACCTCTTGTTTAGGGCCTGCTTTGGAGAGGAAACCCTCTCTCTTTCCATCTTCAGAAACTCTAGTCAGGAAAAACATATTTGAACTGAGAGGGAAAGATGTTCTTAATTTTGCATTTGGCAACAGAACTACTGTACACATACGACTACACTACAACCATTTTGGTTTTTCTGGCCTGCTCTATCAAAATCAGTCGTATTGACCCCAAAACGTATTTTGAGTTTTAACTAACCGAAAGAGGAGAATGAAACGATTAACAATACCAAAGTTATCTCTCTACTTCAAATATCAAGGAAGTTGAGATCCATTTCATTTTGAGCGCCACCAAACCATGTTTTCGAGAACGGCTTCAAAATTTTGTGAGAGTTGGGAGGCTGGCAGACTACCGACAATGGGCTAACGAACCTCCAGGGCTACCACTTGTCATCTTATGTATAAACCCTTTAAAACTATATTTTTACTCTGCACATTTACTCTTGACATTAAGATATACAGACTATGAAAGCAAATATATTAACATGTAGCCACGAATGCAGCTGATGTGGTTGTTTATGACTGGCGACAAGCTGGCTAGCCTCCAAACAATGCAACTCCTGTTGTGACATGATAATATGACATGACTGATTATGATAGAACGGGTCCCATGCGTACATGTAGTGTTAAACCCTGCAAGTGCACAAACGATCAGAGAACGCAAAATCACACTAGGTCATAGTTTATTAGAACTGACAGACCTATTCTTGCATCCTAGTAACTGCCAACTATTTCAAGCTGCCATTTCTTCATAGTGATTCTATAAATACATAAGACCTTTGGTTTGGTATGGTCCGGGCGTAATTTTTCACTTGTGCAAGTGTGAGTGTGTCACACCTCCACACACTCTCTCTGTTAGTAAACACAATGTTCGCACAGTCCTCTAGAGCCCCTCCCACAACTAACCAAACAAACCAACCAATCACTGCCCAGCTCAGAGGGCGGCCTGGTGACACCTCTAAGAGGGAGAATGAGGTGCTTTATTGTGTTTGGCATATCTTTGTCCTCATGCTAGATCCAAAGAAAGATATGAATGCATTTACATCCAGTAGGATGGTTTTTGAATGACCTCCAAATATTGACGAAGAAACAATTATACACATACCCACACACACAAACAGGCACAGAGCATTATTGTAAATGTGTGTGTATGTACACAAATACAATGTAGGTGACAAATTGTGACCAGTGTTTGAATATAAGGCTTATAAGGCATAAGGTTTGAATGTGTGCAATAAAGACCAACATCAACGATTATGATTAAATTAAATCGGCTAAAAAATAGGGAGCAATCCAAAAGTCAAGTTAGCTACTTAACAAATAACAGTCTTTAGCAAAGCTTCTAAATTATTGTACTTACATGAAAAGATGAGCAGCCAGGAATCAATGATCTCAAGTTTTAATATTGAAAAATGAGTATAATAATAAAATAATCCTACCACTGCATTCACCACTGCCACTCAAGTACCAACCGCACTGTGAGAGAGTACGAGACTACTGCCGTCTGCCCCAACAATACGGCACAGCTGCTAGTGCAAAAGTCATGATGATTCATAAAAGGTCTGCTCAACAGCTCAACTGTACTCCCCCATTGACTTTTGGTACAATATTTCCTCATCTAATAAAATAGACTATTTCAAAAAAATATTTTTTCTTAGGGAGCTACATTTCACCATCCCCAAAAGACACTGGAGGAAATGGTACATTCTACGTGGTACACATTACCCTGATAAGCTAACTCCAGTTCTTTCTGTACAAGCACAGTCATCTGTATGTTTATGATGAGATGGGTTCAGTTTAGTCTGGACTTGCTGGACATAAAGCTGTGGAACCACTGATCTCTGTTTCGTCACCACAGGACAAATGTCAGTCAGGACATTGACAGGGGCAGCACAAGTCTACAGTCGGGATGCCCAACCCTCATCCTGGAGGGACTGATAAACCCAATAAACCAGATGAGGTGAATTAACTGTGTAATCAATTAGGCTCTTAGTAACGCCAACCTCCAGGGCCAGGGTTCAGGGGCCCTACGCAGTATGTACAGAACACACAGAGCACACAGCACACACAGTACACACACTTCATACAGCACAGCACAGCACAGCACAGCACAGACAAGAACATCTATCCACAATATACACAGTATGGCCTGAATTACCTAATTCCCAGCAACAAACAGTACACACAGAATATTATGTACGTAACACACTCAATTATTACACACAATTACTACACACAATATACACAGAATACATCATGGAGTCATTCCGTGAAAAATCAACCAGAGGTGTAGGGGGGAGCCCACTCAATAGAGAATATTCAATAGAGAACATGCAAAGAATGAGCCTCTTTGGATCCGTTGTTCTAGAGATTATAACCTTTATTTGACTAGGAAGTCACATTGAGATTAAAACCTCTTTTACAAATGAGACCTAGCCAAGACAGGGTCATATAGCAGCATAACAAAATCACAATCCATTATTCTTATTTTAAAATCGTTTAATGAAATAAAATAATCAAGATATTAGCTCTTAAAAAATGGAGTGGTCAACCCCCACAGCTTTACAGAATTACCCCATGTACAGCTGTGCTTATTCTGGGCAATGGATAGCAGTTCATACTACAATCATAGCTGCCACGTATGGCACGATAGACTGTAAAAACTACACATCAGAGTCTACAGACCCTTTACACAGTTCACTCAGACAGAGTGAAACACCTGCTAATCGATACATACAAACTTTAAGAAGAACGACACTGATGGTTACACACACGACCCCTCTAAACCTGTAGAATACCACTGCATAACCAAGTGTGGCAAACCCAATTCTCCAATACGCTCGCACACAAACACATAGGCAGCAGTATGTGTCCGATGCACACACACATTTATTGACACGGAGCCCGTAGCATTCAAGCTATGTGAGGAAGGGGAGAAATGTCAGACATCCATCATCAGCACAATTAGTCGAGCGGTGAGGAGCGTGTAATCGCACAGTCACTCCGAGACCTTTCGCCACTGCGAGCTCCGCCGCTGAGCGTTCATCGAGAGCGTGGCATGAGCTTCAGAACATCCCGATTTCAGAGAGGCATCTGGCTTCGTTGTGAAGCCGGTTAAATAAAAATGAATTTCACGAAGGAATGCATACGATGCATACGATTTCACTGGCTTTAGACAGAGAATGTGTCCCGTCGTATCATTCAGAGGGAAAGCCGTGAAAGGAATGCATTCACCACACAGCATAAACACCATTAATGTGTGTCATTTTCCAATCTGCGCTGATAAATGTTGTAAGACATGGCTGTCAAGCAATGAGCATTAGCAACTATGAACCGGCCCCTTATAATCAGTATATGAAACATTCCACATGGAGTAATACGCTATAATAGACCGCATATCAGAAAAAAGGAAAGAAAATGCAAGGTGACCAGGCTGTTGGAATTCTCAGTCTGGGGGCTGATTTCCATGGGTTAACATCAGGCTTACACAACCCAGTTTTGAAGATAGAAGACACAGGGAATGCTGTTTGCCTGAAAGAAACATGCTCAGTGTTTTGTTCAGCATTTGGACGAAGGGATGAGGGTTGCCCACTCTGAGCATGCTCAGTACAAGTGGACATGCTGACCTGCCTTAAAAAAGATTGTTTCAGGTGAGGACGCAGAGATAAAGATTGACACAAAATGGCCGAACATATCCTTGAGTTTTGGGATGTTTCATGTCGCTCTGATGGACCACAGTAAGAAGGAGAGGTCTGATATGGAAGCTCTGCTGTGCAGCCGGTGCTGTGAAATCTCATCCTCTCAGGAAAGGCGGCACCTCACAGAGAACCATATGTTTCAAAAGCAGAGCCAGCGGGCGTTTCTACACATCAGAAACGACAGCCAGCTCTACGTGCAAACCCACGCCGTCATACCGTCAACTGACACCAGCCTACAGACAGTCATCACCTACAGAGAATAGATAAAGTAGTCTCAGTTACACAGATACATCTAGGTGACATATGGCGGACTATCAAAGGAACCCATCATGTGTGACAATGATTTCTTCGTTTGATTCACCATATTTATAAAAGAGTAGGACAAATATGTACTACTGTACAAAAAGTATAAGTGCAACATTTGGGCAGAGGCTACATCCTACAGTACCTGGCCCTCCCACATAGGAAAGAATCATCAAGAGATGATCAGTCTGTCCACCAGAGGGCACACTCCAGCTTTGTGGTTACACTTCTAAAGCTATCTGTCACCATACAAAGTCAGATGGAAAGCATTAAATTAGACAATGCAGGATAACTACGAACACGATTAAGGCAGGAACAGGCCTAAGAGTTTTCAGGAGATGATGCGAATTCATTGCCTTCGTCACTTTAGTCAGAAATATTTTCCCAAAATTGAGCATGATTTTACATTCATTTTTTGTGCTCTAGTTAGATTGTAACTTTGTTACCATTGCAAGTTTTGGGGCGGAACTTTAGTTTTAAATCTGCAAAACCCTCTGCCAAATGCTGATTCTCCCTGGGCTGAATCCGGTCTGCTCAGTGAACATGCTGGGTCAATTGCTTCATGTAATTACAGTGCTTCATTACATTACAGCCAGAGCAGCTGTGCGAGAGGGCAACAGCGCTTTCAATAAACAACATGTAGCAAAACCATAGACGGAACCCCATTCATTTTCTATTTGCACTGATGGCACCCTACAACAAACACTTCATAGAAATGTCCACGGTTAAAAACATTTTATGAAAAGTGCAATGCATAATTAGCTTATTATTACAACACTTTAGAATCCAGTTTCTACTACACTCATGACTGAAATCTGACTGCAGCTCTGCCACAATCTACAGTATGGGTCTGCTCATATGTGCTGCATATTCAGCCTTCAGAGATCATAGGCTGGTCTCTTCCCAACATGTCTGAACATGTCCTATATCCTACTTCCACATTTTTTTAAAAGAACAGAACTTTTCACACAGTCCCTGCAAATCACTAGGCTAAATCCTGATCCGGCTAATGCACTCTAATTATTTGCTTATCATTTGCTCTCAAATGCAGGATGGTTAGCATAGCTTATACTTTGAACACTACACATCACACATCAATATGAATGGATAATCACAAAGGGATTCAGGTTCAGTACCTAGGCCCAGGTTTCAGACTCACCTCAGCACCCTCTCTGGATAATGAGACTCCCAACTTCATATCTCAAGTCTAGTTCCTCACCCACTACCCGACACTGCTTCCCCTACAGACAGCGTGGAAATTACGTAATGGACTGCATGCAAGTTACAGACCTCTGAAGTACATGCATAGAGTAAATGTTTGGCTTCCAACATAATTGCCCCCCCAAAAGGCAAGGGAAGACTACCTTAGCAGGTAAGGGCTGAAATGGGAACCTCAGTCAGTTACTATTATGCAGTAGTGTCATAAAATATGCGTGGCTGAACTGAACGGTCATGTTGGCTATTAGGGGTTGATATTCATAATAGCCTTGCCAAGCACATTAGTATTCTCAAAGTGTGTATATAGCACACACACACACACATGCACACACAGACGTGCAAACAAGTACCAATTTCATTCAGTCTTTTACAGTTAAATTAAAATTAAGGATTTTGTAAAAGTGGTAATATACGTTTAGATTAAAATACATAAACATTGTAAAAATGATCTCACCTTACCTGATTACTCTCATTATTTGCAGTTTGGTTATTCACAGTACTGCAGTTTGCTTCAGCCTGTCAGTGGAAACTTGACGCAACGCGACACTTGGGGGGGGCCTATTTAAGCGCATGCTGTGTCACCGTTTCCACAAGATGACAGAGTTTAGGCCTACTCTCTTTCTCGCTCATCGTCTCTTTTTTGAAGCTAGGACACAGAATGAATTAAGTTTCTACACATCAACCAGTGTTTCATTTCTAGTTCATAATTGACTAAGAATTGTGAGTAAGTTTAAGCCAAAAACAGTCTTGAGGGTTTTCTGCTGGAGCCAAGCACCCAAACATCAACAGCATGCAGCATCAACCAACACATCAGTCTCCACTGCAGTGCTAGACCAGACCAGACTATGAGCACGATCCCCTGTAAGAAAAATGACTTCCGCTTTGAGAGGGCAGTGAAAATACAAGAATGCTTTGCACGAGTCTCAATTATGTGTGCTCAGCATTGGCTCAACACAGAGCCTCATGGACCTGGAGCAGACAGAGAGCACACACTGTTCACAACTGGGCTCTCCTGTGTTTGTCTACCCTGCAGACAGAGAAGGCCATGGAGACTGGTAAAGTTGACATGTTCGCCCCTGTGGGTGTCTCCAGCTATTACAGTGAACTCAAATTCAACAGCCAGCACAAGTATTCTCAGATGGAATTTATAAAGCATTCTCTCACTGGAATTTGAAAGCTTTCAGTCATCCCAGTACACACTACGCTTCATACACAACGTACAACACAGATAGCATTGATACAAGGCTTAGTGTTCTCTGACTAAGCCAGAGAGAACAGACTTCAAATGTATTTTTAAGAATCCTCATGATTTTGACTCAACAAAGTCCAACTCACGTTATATTTTTGTAATGCGATTGCTGGAAAAAACTTATTGGATATTGTCAATATGCCCTGCGGTTTCACAAAACAGGAAGAGGGAGATGTGACTCAAGTGTTTCCATCTACTAATTGGGCCTAAAAATACACCCCTTTGTTCCAGCCTCCTGTGAGTTTCTTCACCTCCCTCTGTGAAATATCCCACAAATCTGCCTCTCCACTCTGCAGCACTTAAGAGTCTTCAACACTTTCCGAGGTAAGGCGAGAGAACAGCTCTGTCAGCATAACTCACTTTATTCTCAGACATGTCATTATCGGGCACCTATCTATCTGTTCACTTCTTTCCAAGAGACCTGATGAACCTACTGTAATGAAGGTCATCTAGATAATGCCCTACTTGTTGTTATTATTATTACTACTACTACTAAAATTGTCATCATTCGTAGTATTAGCAGTCGTAGTCGTAGTAGTAGTAGTAGTAATGGTAGTAATAGTAATAGTAATGGTAGTATTAGCAGTAGTAGTAGTAATAGTAATAGTAGCAGCAGTAGTAGTAGTAGTAGTAGTAGTAGTACTGCTATTACTACCATTACTATTACTACCACTACTACTACTGCTGCTACTATTACTATTACTACTACTACTGCTAATACTACCATTACTATTGGTAGTATTAGCAATAGTAGTAATAGTAGTAGTAGTAGTAGTAGTAGTAGTAGTAGTGGTGGTGGTAGTAGCAACATAGATCTTACACATAGGAACTGCAGAGAGTATGAGGCCAGGAAGTGAACCGGTAGGGAGACATGTTGAGTGCAGAAGAGCCTGCTGCCCATTGAATTCAACGCATTTTGTGCATTCAATTATGTTTTACAAAACATCAGGGGTTCATTGGTCACTGAATTCAATGACCAACTCCAACAGATTCCTTATATTTGGTGGTTTTACTGAATGGGGCACTAAAGGTAGTTAAATATACTGCATTGGCAGTGCAACCATACAGTAACTGCAGTAGGGCTGAGGGCTGAACGCAAAAAGCCCTCCAGGTTACAGTGATAATGTAATGCAAGCATTAAAATGAGCAGAAGCAGAAACAACATAAAATATCATCTTTCATTTCAATCCAAAATTAATTACTGTGGATCACTCAAAAAAAATGTCATACAGTGAGACTGTACAATATAGGCCAGGCATTCATATTTCAAGTGGATCTATTCTAAGTAATCTATCAGTCTATTAATAAGCATATTCACCACATATTCACCAACAAACGGTGAGAATTTGAGACTTTTCAATGACAGAGCTTAGGTGTGAAAGAGGCGAGTTTCTCAGCTTGATTAGCCAGGCACCCACTGAGAGTGTCTGCAATCAAATAACAGCAATCTCCAGCATGCTGAGAAACACAGGCATGGTCTCCGGCCACTTTATATCTCTGAAGTGACAAAGCATGCTGTACTTACACAACCATGTCTGAAGGGAGCCACAGGCACACGTGTTTGTCTGTCAAACCCTGAGTCCACCTTCAACACCCTGCGAGAGATGAAAATCTATCCAAATCCTCCCTGGCACAACTTGCAGACTGATTTGCACAGTGGCTCTGATACACTTTCCATCCCTGATAGTGAATCCATACACTTTCTCCATACTCAAACACCATTCAGAGGCAAACCCAAGCGTAATCATAAAGATAAGGCAGGTATAAAAGGCCCTCAATGCAACTGCTGAAAACAGTAGCAGAGTCATATTCACGGTTAAAGCTCGTCATGGTGATAAGAACAGATTGAACGAACGTGGCCTTTATTTTCACCACCGGGCCTTTAAGGGTCAGCCACCCACGATTGTACAGTCACTGAGAACTCTTGTTCTATAGTCATTTAAAACACTGAAAGCATTTGTATTTGAAAATGAAATTTACACATCCTAACCTGTATATTGTTTTTTTATATGATATATTCGTCCTTTTTGAGGGGCTGGGGTGAAGTCAAAGCATCTTTATTGGTGGGCTCTGATGCCATTACATTATGCAATGGTCCTCCAAACAAAAGAACTACACTGTAATCCTCAGAGACATACCAAACAACAGAACTACACTGCAATCTAATAACTATTGTTTATGAAGTACTTTGAATAAGGAATGAATATGCCATAGAATCTCACTTTAGCTGGTAATTCTTAAAACCATTAAAAAAACTAGAAACTATTCAAATAGTACCAAATTCCACATATTTACATTAAACCTAGTTTAATACAAAAACAATACTCATAAAAATAACTTGCTTACTGTATCGCCGTTGCCCTATATGAAATCGAGGCCTAGAATCAAAACTAGGTAATGAAAGCTCTCTTATACCTGCACTTAGAAAGCGATTGAACATCCCTGGCTAATTACAGTAGAAACACACATGAGGTAATTTGTCCCAAACATTATGGTACCCTGAAATGGGGGGTTATGAATAAAAAGCGCTGTCATTTCTACACAGTGAATGAAGTGTATAAAAATACCAGGTTCATTATTTAATTGCAAATCGAAAATTGCGGCATACAGAGAAATTAAGAAATTAAATCTTTATCCCGAGATATACAGAGCTCAGTGTGTGTATGCTTCCCCCCCCCCCCCCCTCATAAAATCCTTTTTTTAAATAAAGCCAGCACGATCAAAACTGCAACATCTCTTTCCCTCAGGAATCTCACATTCTTTTCTAAATTTATAAGACTAATTTACACTGCATATAGCACGGCGTGCATCGGGAGCATTTTACAGTCTGCCAGTCTTCTAAATGAGGAACATTCATTTTATTTCCAGGCCTTCAAGTGAGTCTGCTTCACACCTAACAAATCTCTTTTACCAGATTACAAGCCAGTAAGATACAAGAAAGCATTTCTATCATTTTGTCCCTCGGCAAAACAAACAAACAAAAAAAAATCTCATTCTGATTTCCGGAGGTTCACACACCACTGAAAACAAAAGTGGGACTGTAGAGTGTAACGATACCTGCTAGTTCCGTGGTGTGCTAACTGGCCTGTAAATGATACTGCACATGAAACCAACTGGGCTATTCCATGCCAACTCTAGGAGGCTGCACCACAGCACCTCTTCGATTTTCCTCTTTTTCTGTGTACTGATAGACACTAATGAGATATAAAAAACTTGAGCTTCATACTCCATTTTGTTTTCCCAAAAGAGCCATTAAAACGTTACAGGATGTCGCAAAGAACAACACGCCATGGCACAAAATGTGATTTATAGAGGTCCATAACTGAGTAAGAAAAGCCAGAAATCTGTGAAAATGTGTATCTAGCTGTAATTGTTTATGTAGACTTCATATACAGCCTCAGAAAACATGCATCTACTTTCGTATATTTGGCCCTAAATGGCCCAATGTCAGAAATTTCATCCAACCCTCTACTTCGGATATGTTGAATTTACATCCTTAATCAACTTTTCTAGAAAGAATGAGCTTTGGTACTCAATGGGCTTTGTTTATACAACACTTCCAACAATCCTAACTTCATACATCTTTACATACATCTAACGCCCCTATTATATAAAATTAAACTCCGATTGCAGTTACGAGTATAGCCACTGTGGACTATTCCACTTTAAATGGGGGTGTAATCTATTACTACAGAAAGATTCCTACATGCAAATCTACAGTACAAATATTTACGCCTTTCCTCACAAAGTTATGAACCTCTAAATATCACATTTTGTGCCATGATGGCTTTTTCATTGTGATACCCGCAACATTTTAAATGGTTCAACCTGGAAAATTTAATGGAGCATGAAGATAAAATTCAGGAATTTTATATCTCATAATTGTCAAAACAAAACACAGAAAAAGAGAAAGATCCACACATAGGAATCTTGAAATTCTCAGACCCTTCCCTTTCCCTTCTCTTTATCTCATGATCAAGTTCTTCTATCTCCAAATGGCGGCACAATTTTCCTCAGCACCCATGTTCTTCCTTACTTTCATTAACCCCCTTCAGGATGTATAATTTCTTTCTACACTCCTACTCAACCACTGCGATAATCATTCCCGGGCAGACTGACTGTTCAGTCTCCACCTTGTTCCACTGCTATAATCTCTTCGGTCTGTTATCCAGCATTGAACACAGCCACTCCGTAACTTGTAAAGCGTCTCTTGCCACATGCAAACTCTTTCAGACACACTTCTTGAAAAACTTCTGCTTTCCTATGCTCCCGGTTTTAAGAAAAATACACAAGCCACAACTTGCTTAATAGTTTCTTTTTTGTCATTATGCCCCTGTTGACCCTTTCTAAGTACCTTGCTTACTTTCCCCAGACGGGGGAAGCCACAGTGCGGGATCAGGCCATGGGCACATATGGTTGAGAGTGGACAGCTCAGAGGACTGCACTGCATGGTCTTCAGCACTGGTTCCTTTACCTCATAGGCCTATATTGTTCAGGGCTCTTTCATCAGAGCTGTATTACACTATTTTCTGTAGTACTATGCTAGAACTCACTGCTGATGCTGTCATATGGTAGAATATGAAATCTTTATGATGATGAAGATGAAAACAAAGATGAAGAAGAAGAAGAAGAAAAAGAAGAAGAAGAATCCTTTAAGTGTGAAGACAGGGTGTTTCACTTCCCATGTAATGGACTGATTTGGAAGGAAGTGAGACTCCTCCCTTCCCCATTTTATACATTTTACCATTCCAAACGGCTATTATGAAATACCTTACTCAACTCATCAATGATGAGACACACACACACATCGGAAAAGAGCCTACAGACAGAGTCAGTAATACATACGACACAAAATATAAATAGAAATATCATGATTCACTGGCCACATTAGAAGAACATATTGAAATATTTACAATGCATACCTTGAACAAATTACTCTTTGACCTAAAATTCAATGGGATTCCTGGGGAAATAATACATGGAAAATATTCTCCTGCAGACTATGGAGTATAATCGCATACAGAACTGGCCATGACTTTGATGCGATTGAACTTTTGACCTGAAAATGTCAAAGTGTTTTGGGAAATAGTGAGTTGTAAATTCTGTCCCTTCATCGGGAACATGGTCGAGGCTCTGTTATGGCTTGGGCATGTTTTCAAAATGCATGCACTGCTAAAGCAACCAAGGAGTTTTTCAAGGCCAAAAAGTGGAATGTTCTTGTCTGGCCAAGTCAATCACCCATCTTGAATCCAGTTGAACATGTGCTTGTTCAAACCCCCTCCCTAAGTGTGTCTAATTGTCGCTGAGCAAGACACCTTACCTCCAATTGCTCCTGACGAGCTGATTGGTGTCTTGCCTGGCAGCCTATCTCCGTTGTGCGAATGGGTGGCATCAATTCTAAAGCACTTTGTAAAATAAATACATTTACCGCAGCGCAATATAAGTGCAGTCCATTTACTGGAACTGAAGATGGCTGCAGTACAGGCCAGACAGAGCATCACCTGGTAACGTATGCCTGTGGGTCGCAGACAAGTACTAGATTATATCGCAACTTTTTAGATCGCAACAGATTAATAAATAAACAGATTATGTTTATTTGACCCACTACTTTTGCACCCCTAAATTGGGTGGACTACAGAATTGATAAAAAATGGATGTGCTGGAGTACAGAAGCGAAAGAAAATGATGTTACTGTCCCAATGCTTCTGCATTTAACGATATGTAATTATTACTACTGGCATACACAATTTAAAGGTAGAACCATTGTGCCGACAAAGAATCCCCTTTTAATAGCAAGATAGATGTAACTAAACTAAATGTAGCCTATTTTCCACCCGTAGTGATAAACTGAAAAGGTTGGTGACACTGAGATTTAATTGTTTTGGATTTAATTGCCAAACACTGAGGTGTAAATGGAAATTTAAACTGTAGATATTTATAACCCATAATGCAACAACCCACACAATAACTACTAATGCAAAGCAGCCCTTGCAATGTTCCTCTTACCTCACACTTATCCTCTGAGATAGTTAACTGTTCCCTCCTGTTCAGCTTGTAGTTCAAACTGAAGACCCAAGTAGCATTAAGTGATATTTTCTGCATAATGTATAGAAAAACAAATGTGCTTGAAGATAAATGCTCTTCTGTTAAACTCGTTTGTTTAATTATCTAAAAATTTGCATTTTTCACTTTGTTTGCCCTCTATCTGTTTGTTTATGCATACCACACCGCTCAAAGCTAAAAAGCCCATTCCGTTTCTGATTACTTGTGCTTTTTAACTATCAATATAATTTACTAAAAAAATAAAAGTATCCTCTTTAAAAGCTCTGCCCTTGGTATGCGCCTGTGCATAAACTTTACTGATGAGTTAGATAGGCTACTGTAAAAACATAGTTTGGACTCTAACACTACAACTTTTAATAAGTGGGAAAATAACACAAAAATAAGAGCCTTTAGAGACTGCAGCACACTCCTGCTGTAATGAACGCATCGTTGCACCGCTATTTTTAAAAATCATTCTCAACAGGAATTACAAGTAAAATAATTAGTATTTCTTCCCAAGGAAATCGTCGTTGTGCTTAAAAACAAATGAACTCACACAAATATGGGTTCTAAACAAGTAATCACGTTAAGAAATTTACTGACGGAAAAAAGGAATCAGTTTAGAATTTAGATAACAGCTTCCCTGCAGCGGCCGATCACAGTTTCCTTCTGCTGATCACAGTTTCGTCCCGTTTCGCAGGAAAAAGCAGCGGTTTCACGGCGCATACTTGGGCGCAGTGTTAAATTGGGTGAACACAGGGGAGCAGTGTTGAGGCACGGTCGAGGACCCACTGCTTTTCATTCCAGGATAATGCCGTTCAGTGGTCCGGTCACATGTTTCTGCCACTGAAAGGTTAGCTGCAGAGCCCAGGCCTCAGCCAGTGTGGGATATATTGTTTGGACCAAGGTCTGGACAGTGGGGAGAGGTCAGAAAATTTGGTCAGAAAAAGAGTCAGTGCTGTCTTACCAGTTCCATTCCCCACTTTGATAGACAATATAAAATGTTTGTCTATCAATAAATATTGATGAATTTGGCAATAACTAGACACTTCCCGTGTTGGACATGTTTGGGAGAATATAAACACAATAAGCTCTTGACTTACCAGTTTGTGGTGGTTACAACATCACTATCCGCGTGGAGATAGTGATGCTGTACCCAACACTTAAGAATTCTAAGTGTGACTTACGATCCTGGCACATTGGCTAACATCTATGTCAATGCTGCCTACCAACTACCAAATCCAGTTGTGGTGTACACAATGATCGCTGGAACAAGAAGAGAGTAAAGAAGTTAGGCTAATAAATATATTTTTTTAATGTAGTACCATTTACATGCTTTTATTTAATTTCATAACAATAATCTATAGCCTAACAACATTTTTGACAAAATAAAAATGTCAAAATAAATTAATTTTAAAAATCGACACACACCCACACACCACCAAAAGGAAAGCGATAGTTAGTTCAGCCGAACTAGGCTACACCGTCTTCTTAGCTGAACTTGACTCAATGACTCTCTACGCAAAACATTGTATTTTTCTCATCATCATGTTGCCTGAGTGCAATGAAAAGAAAGGCTTAGTTCTTCACGGTTATGTTATCTATGCTGCTTCCATTTTTCAAAGTTAATCATTTAATTAACTGCAGATTGCAAGTAATTTCAAGAGGAAATCATTCTAATGCTTCTTAAAATAGCTACTTGAACTAAAACGTCCACATTCCATGTGTGGCTCAAGACAGACAATATAAGAGCAATTTAATTACTGAGACAAATAATAATACAATGACGAGGGGCAATTAGAACTTCTCGGTGTTTTTCCCCGATTTGTCCACAGTACTCGCTGATCCATTGTTATTGTAAGAAGTACTCCTCTAAAACGACCACCATTAAAACCACCAGTTAACGTGTGTGTGCATGTGTACGTGTGTGTGTGTGTGTGTGTGTGTGTGCGTGTGCGTATTCGTATGTGTATGTGTGTGTGTGTGTGTGTGTGTGTGTGTGTGTGTGTGTGTGTGTTGGGGGGATACGGTATAGAAATTGCATCGTTTCAGGCTATACATTTTCCAAAGCGTTTTCCCAGAAGCTACAACTCAATAGCATTCCTAAAATAAGTGCCCCATTCCTGTATGAAATAGCAGTGTTTTAATTAGCCTATCAGTTGAAAAAACACTGTCCTCTTTACTTTTTCTCCTTTTGCGTTTTTAGTATTTTTTTCCGCATACGTTATACAATTGCACAAACTGAAATTAATGATCAAATAGAGCAATTAGCTACTTAATCATAATGGCCCATGCAATGCACAGCCTAGTCTCATTTTAACAAACTAATGAATGCCACGACGACTTAATATTCGAATCCAGTATGGTCCAATATTATTTCTGGACAGCATTATCCTGACAACACCCGAACATTTTACAAAACAATGTTATTAGCAGAACGACCAGAAACCCAGTCAAACAAATCCCTCCCAGAAAGCTATCACAGACAGGGAGTGATGACAGTGTGCTTATAATAATCTGAACGGAAAAGCAGCGTTAACATATGGAACGAATCCAACAAGAAAATCGTTTACTTAAAACTTAGCAAGCTGTCTTACATGACATTGCATCTACCATACGCCAGATTCAATGTCTGTATAAAACCAACTACACTGTTGACAGCATTACTTGCTAAGTTTTTTTTTTTAGACTGAAACATGAAAACTGTAAATTATGCAGCTAGCACGCAAACAGCAAGCTAGCTGTTTAGCTCGCTAACATTTCATTTGCTACGCACTAACCTGTTTTTCAAAGGTTGGCTTTTCAGTTCATAGTATGTTTTTGGTTCTTCGTGAAATTCTTCGCCGACTTCAAAGTCTGCTACGATCCCCGATTCCGATTGCATCCTTCTAGCTGTCAATGTCAAAAGTTGCGCCAATATACACGAATAACAGAAAACAAGAAATGTAGCTTGATAAGTGTAAACCACGCAGTACCAGTCGATATGCTTGCAAACTGCTGACCTCCCTACACGTAGATGGCGCTAAAAACTATAGAATATGTAGTCCTCTATAATGTATACGCCGTATGAGGAAAACGACGTTTGCGCATTAATAAAACTACAAGTACCGTGTGTTAACATTATTCCGTTTTCGCCATCATAATATCCCCGGGACTGATGTCAATGTCAGCAGCTTTTCGTTTTCACTGTCTCATGGAATTTTCCCAATTTCTTTCCTTGGTAATATTATTTTAGTAATAATGGGTTTAAAATGTTTTTAATTGTATAAGGGCTTTAAGAAACGTATGAGCTACGATGGAATGGCTCAGGTTCACACAAAAACTTAACTAACTAGTTCATATTAGTTTGTGAAAATGTTTTACATTTTCCTATAAGCGGAGGAACATATTTCCAACTGGCATAGACTACTGTGTCAATATGCATACATGAAAATTTTCTAATTTTGTAAAGTCTGTCAGAAGTACCTGAAAAGCCTATTCACACGCCCGCACGCAGTTGACCACATGCAGGTTCGTTTAAAACAATACTTACACAGTACTAACGCATTTACAAATGAATAAAACAACGTTTTCAGAGATAGTATTTGAATGCCATTAAGAAATATAAACATACGATACCATTAAATAACAAACTGGCTACGTAAGCAAAACGAGCGGCACTGTCTACTGGATACATACAGAATACTACAGGGTCTAACCTACTAGGGCAGCTGAGAATAAAAAAGTAATACGTGTTGGTACAAATTCTAGAAATGTTCCTGATGGTTTGAGCTTTTTTGAGGGGGTATTTCTTTCAAGTATACTTTAAATCAAACTGAATACTGCTATGCACTAATACATAATCTAGTGATACAACAAAAATGATTCAAATTCAACCAGTTCAAGGATTATTTTTAAATATATTTGGAACTGTTGCAGTTTATTATCTAAATTGCGCTCCCTATTGGTTTTTATCTTTGCTGAATTTTTTTCTGAGCCCAATTTGGCAGTTAGTGACTTTTATCCACTGGGTGGCAGTGCAAGACAAGAAAACGGTGTCTGTGTTTTGTCCGTTTTGCTGTTCTGTGGATATCTTCCTACCAAGTTCTAAGGATCAGGCATTTTGTTTGAGTTTTAAAACGTGAATTTTGGTTCAGAATTCAGATTTTCCTGTATGTTATTAATCAGCCAGTTAGTCTGTCAGGTTGTTAGAACCAGTAATGTGAATGACAGCAAACATATTGTATTGGTTGGATGTTTGAGTTATTGTTTTCACCACAAAAAAACAAAAAACAATATTCATATATTTAGATAAATGTTTAACTTTAGATGAATGTTGAACCCACATCCTGCCTTCATACATGGGGTGCCTGTAGTGTAGTGGTTAAGGTATATTACTGGGACCAGCAAGGTCAGTGGTTCCTTCCCCAGTGTAGCAAAGAGGAAATCCACACAGCTGTTGGGCCCTTGCGCAAGGTCCTTAAACCCACACTTCTCCAGGGGGTATTGTCACCTGCTTAGTCTAATCAACTGTAAGGCACTTTGGATAAATGTGTCAGCCAAATAACATGTAATATAGTACATTATTATCATATCACACTTATATAAATTCTTGGTAACCATCTGCATCAAGGTCCTGCACAAAGATGCCAATTAATGTATTACCAAATAAGATCTGCAATACATTATGCATTTACATTGCAAATCCCTGTGTCCATGGTGACCTTACATTAATGCCTGCTATTCATTAATACAACTGGGCCTTGACTGGAACTTCCTTTGTCTGATTCGCTTTAATGCCAATGGCTTGTGGGCCAGCTACAGTGACACCTATTCCCAGCACCCTGTCTGGCCTCCTCGCACTGCACTGTCACAGGTGGGTGGTCCCAATGCTAACAGGCTATGCCTACATTCCCCACATATCCCTGACCCGATGCTGAATATAAGCAAAAGCAACCACATGAAACATATCAGCAAAACAGAGATGCTGACAGCTCCCAAACGACACTTATATTATTATTAATACCCCAGTGTTTATATGGGCTCATTCATAACTAATCGATTACTTGATGTTTATTTAATTAACTAATCTCCCTTATCCAGGAAAACATATGTACATACTATTTCATATGTTTTATGCAGTTGAATAATTTTTTATTTAATATCTGATTTCATTCTAATATTCATTTTATACAAAATCTGGGGAGTGGTGTATGAAATTGGTCTTGACCTGAAACCTATCAACACTATGTTTCTCGTTATTGACTTATGTTAAATTGTCTCCTAAATGTATACATACATTAAATACAGTGGGCGGGCGGCACGGATGGTGCAGTGGGTAGCACTGCCACCTCACAGTAAGGAGGTCCTGGGTTCGAATCCCGGTCAGCCAGGGCCTCTCTGTGTGGAGTTTGCATGTTCTCCCCGTGTTTGCGTGGGTTTCCTCCGGGTACTCCGGTTTCCTCCCACAGTCCAAAGACATGCAGGTTAGGCTGATTGGAGTGTCTAAATTGCCTGTGGGTATGAGTGTGTGAGTCAATGGTGTGTGTGCGCCCTGCGATGGACTGGCGACCTGTCCAGGGTGTATTCCTGCCTTTCGCCCAATGTATGCTGGGATAGGCTCCAGCCCCCCTGCAACCCTGTTCAGGAAAAGCGGGTTAGGATAATGAATGAATAAATGAAATACAGTGGGCCCCAGAATTATTGGCAATACACAAAAAAAAACAATATGATTACAACTCAAAATGCTTAATTAATGTTTCACTGGACCAATCAAAATCGAACATTAATTGAATAAAGATAGATTTCACCAAATTTGGTTCCATAATTATTGGCACCTCTGGTTTCTTTGTGTATCTTTGTACCACTGGCAAGGATAACAACCTGGAGTTTTTTCTTGTAATGCTTGACAAGGTTTGGAGGGATTTTGGACCATTCCTCTATGCTGTGTCTCTTAATTATGGTTATAGTCAAACAGTTGATTTTGGTAAGCCTATGGTTTGGCCAATGTCTCTAACCGTTTTATTCTTGTTTCTCAGTCTCATAATAGCTTCTTTGACTTTCATTAGCACAACATTGGTCCTCATGTTGATAAACAGCAATACTAGTTTCCAAAGGTGATCAAAGGACCAGAGGAAAGACTAGGAGCTGAGAGCTCTCTTATACCTGCATTAAGGAGGCACTTAAACACACCTGAGCAATTACAAACACCTGTGAAGCCATGTGTCCCAATCATTATGGTGCCCTGAAATGGGGGGACTATCTATAACCACTGCTGTAATTCTCAACATGGTGAAACCAACATCAAAATATAAAAATACAATTTGAGATATAGCCACATGTTAATTGTATGATTCCAAATCTAAAATTGTGGCAAATCAGAGGCAAATCAGGCAAATCAGAGGCAAATCAACATTATGGAGGCCATTGTATCTGTCTGATTGTCTGTCTATCCACTATCCATGCAGTACCATGTCTGTTCTACCTATCTGTCTATCTGTCTATCTATATATCCATCTGTCTGTCTGTCCGTCCATCCTCTGTCCATCACTCTGCCTATATAATCATGCTACACTGTATATCGCATATAAGAGGATCCTTTCTTGGTTTTTTTGTGGCTAGTTCTGTTTTTCTATTTTGGCCCTCAGGGTGTGAATTTTGAATTGTGCATTTTAACTCTCTCTAGCTCACGGAGATGTTGCAGACCAGACTGGTGATATCAACTAAGTGACAGGAGAACAAAGAAATAAGAGCCATGTTTCCTCGAACAAAACGGTTTAACCATGACCCAGAAAACCCCAAATGGTGGTTTCTTTATTCTGGTGACATAAAAGGCATGGCTTTGGCAAGGCATGGAGGCAGAGTTAATGCCAATGTACAATGGCAACAATGACGGTGTACAATAGAGCATTTTGACTTTTGTCTTGCGAGGCGTTAGCTGGGAGATTTTGACAGGATGTGACAGCGTGGCTCTGGGTTTGGCACTGTACTGATGCCTCTGTGGGGGAGCCCAGCAGTCTTCATCTCTGCACCGGCTCCAGGAGGAGTCCTGATTGGTCCTAGTGTCGGGTGTTAACATTCATCCTTTCAACCTCAGCAATTGAGAAAGTAGACGAGTCTTCCTCCACTGCCAAATATTCAGTGAACAGCAGGTCTAAGAAAATAAAGGGGCCTTTGTGTTTCACAATACTGCTGGTTATTGGTCATATTCAATCAAAGATTGTTACCCTTCCATATGTGGAAACAAAATAGTTCTTAGTATAATTAGCAAGCAATTACTTATTTTTTTATTTTTTCTGTTTCATTGTTGTTAATGTAAGGTGTTACGTTCCATTCTAATGTGAGACGATGTATATACACTCTTGGTGTTCATGTGGAATTGAAAAACATATTTTTGTGTGTATTGAACAAAATTGTATTGTGTTTTAACCGCAAAATCCCACCACTGTCTCCTGTACTTTGTACATATTCAGCCTCATAACAACGGTGGAAAATTGCCCATTCATTTCTGACTTACCTTCAGCTAAAAGATCATGTGGATTTATTTTATTTGTTCACAATGGTGAAATAAACTATAATTTATCATGGGTTGTGATGTATTTTTCAGTAACGAACCCCAGCTTCTCGTACGCATGTGGGTAATCATCATGTTCACACATGCATGCATAAATAAATGCTTTCTCTTTCATATAAGACATCTGCTGCTTGAACCAAATGTGCTAATTTGAGCACTGATTCAGCCACTGTCTTTAGTGAGGAAATGTCTACTCAGTCTCATGACAAATCTATTTCATTGTACCTTTTATACTCTTCATTGTGAAATGAATGTAATTGTACCATTTCTGTGACAAAACCAAGTGCCTTGTGTCATCCCCCATTTGAGGTAGTTGGAAAGGGATCAAAATAATTCTCCAAACAACAGGAAAAAAGAAATGCAAAATTGTTGGTGTGACAAGCCTCTCTTTTAATCCCTCCTGCACCTGAGGCCAAATTGAGATTTCGGGGAGGAGGGGGGAGGGACGGGGGGTAGAGACGCACAGACGGTTTTGGGGCTCGCCTAATGAGATACTCATTTATGGTCGGTGGCAGAAATCCGAGAAAGGGGGGGGGGGGGGGGGTGCCTAATTCCCCGGAGGGATCCACTTAGGCTTTGAAGGAACCGCACCACTCCAGTAACACACCAGTCGGTTGCCTAGACACAAATAATAATCTGCTTTGATGGGGAATACATTGAAAATTGTCCGTTTTATTGTTGGCCACCGATGGATGTTCCATGTCTGCCATTAAGTTTCGATGCTGCCTGAGATTGGGTGTTCCTGCCTCCAGTTACACGGGGCCTGCGCAACTGCTCCATTGTGCACAGTTGTGTGTGACTGCCTGGGCTTCAGGCACACCCTTCCTTCCCCTCATATCTGTCCCCTCCTGTGCTTTGCGCTCTTTGTCCTTACGGGGCCAGTCACTCCCGTCAATGAGAGAAGGTTCCGGCAGGCGCTCCGCTGAAAATGAAACCTTAAGCTCAATGGTGAAGATGCAATATGAATTGCCCTAATATCTCTGCAAATATTATATGTGTTATTTCTGTTCTTTCTAGTTTAAATGCTTTTCTAATTTGTCATGGTAATGGTGTAAAGTATGGTTATATCCATTATAGGAAGATGATGCCTTTCTATTATGGAAATGATCTATATTTTTTAAATGATATTACCATATTTAAATATTTAAATATTCACGACATGTTGGTATAGTGAATATCATTCTCCATATGTTGGTACTGCTGAAGATATCACTGGCATCATAATGTTGTTTAGGTTTCTAGCATCAAAACCAAAATGAACTCCCTGTTCCATGAGTACTGCAGGTGCCACAATTTACTGATGATTAAGGCAATCCCATTGCCTATATCATGAAAACTCAGGAACCTTTCCAGAGAGACACTCAGTCCATGACAAACATAAGAAAGCAGGCAACCTGTTACCTTTAATGATTCAGTCAGTTATGCAACCAGTACCTGCAACAGCACCAATTACATGCTAAACATATTTTACATTGAAATTGCATTTTGTCTGGTACTATTAGAAAGCATCTATGCAGACAAATCTATGCAGACAAAAATGTTCCTCAAGCTTGTAAAAATGCTGGTAAAATCAAAGGGGCTGAAGAGCTCAGGGGAAAGATGCAGAAGGCTAACACACTGCTACATGAGTAGACCCTATTCTTCTCACTTGTCTATCATTCTGCTGACCACCATCTTGTTTCCCAGTGTGATTGACATTCAGATGGCCAGAGACAACATAAGGAAGGGCATTCTTTACACAGTCACCATGAGGAAGAGCAGGATCTGCTTCCACCAAACATCCTGTGGAAGTCAAAACAACCAGCCTCAGACACAGGAAAGAGGAAAAGGATAGAGAACAGCAGAACTTGGAGAACTTTGGAGTGTGTGTGTGTGTGTGTGTGTGTGTGTGTGTGTGTGTGTGTGCATGCCTTTGTGTCCAAACAACCAGCCTTAGACCATGAGAAAGATAAAAAGGGTAGTGAACAGCATTTTTGGAGGGTGCGTGTATGCATACATGTGTTCAAAATAGTTTAAATAAGTACAATTTTATAATAATAATAATAATAATAATAATAATAATAATAATAATAATAATAATACAAAGAAGAAGAAGACGGAGAAGAAGAAGAAGAAGAATTGTTAACAATAAATAATATAATGCTATTAATTGCCGTGAATATAGTCTATTAATATTGTCCTACTGTCCATACTAATCCAGAAGCTCCATTTACCGTGTCTGATTGCTTTGAAACCCGTTCATTTCCCTTCCAGCATCTTGGCAGGACAATCATTATTTCTTGTTGCCTTGGACACTATAGAAGCTATTGCATTGGCAGGAGTAGCCTACAGTCGGTGAGCTGCATGAACGATGGGGACTCGCGTACCGTGTGTGTTACTATTGTATTCAAAGGCTTCCATGTCACTGCACGACGTGAACGTTGAGCAGCGGTAATCGTGTCAATAGCGGTCATGCCATGTTAGATGCGATTGTTGGGCATTGGTGTTTCTGGTGTATTGGCTGCGAGGCAAGAAGAGAAGGCGTGGTGTCTGTGGATTGAACGGTGAGCTATTAGGATATGCGGATCAAGAAAGCTTCCTGATAGAACAGCAGCAGAGCAGCGTGCCGGGCGAGTGAGTTTCTGTGAGTACACTGCACTTCTACTGAAGAGAAGAATAACGGATTTAAGACGGTTCGCGGTACCGGGAAAGATCCGCTTTTGATACAAAAAGCGAGGAGCTGAATCTAAAGGTAACGCCGCTGGGAAAGAAAAGGTGAGGCTTTGTTCATCTGCGAGAGTGTATCATGGTTGTGGTATTGTGGTGTGCACTGGGATATATAGCGCTCATTCGCGCTTTGAAAATGCAATTTAAAAGGGTAGTATCCATGGAAGAAATTGGGATAATGCATCATTTCGCTAGTTGTGACACATATTGTAAACCATACAGCCGCGCACAGTTGCCTATTCAGTAGATTAACCTATTAATTTACACTATTTCTTTTGATTGCTCATATGTTGTGTTAAGCGTAGAAGTGAAACGATCCCGATAATGACAAGACCTACACGTAGCCTATTACTGGATGAACTGGCTTCCCCAGAATATATGACGTGTTGTGACATGAGTGAAATGAGTGCATGTTATACTCGTCAATACTCCATAAAATTCAGTCCTTAAAGGCCAGGGTGCCATTACATATTGGACATTATCTTTTTAATTTATGTTATTTTTCTTTGTGCTTCGGATGTTAAAACTGTTTTTTGTATTAATTCACATATAATGCAGGCTAATCGTCTTCAGAATATATCCTTGCAGAAAAAGTGCCACAACTTTCCCACATTTTGATATCCTGTAACTGACATGTGATTTGCTGTAGTCCCAAAGCCTACCATAGGGCATTGCTCTGTGTAGCCTGCCCATTTGGCTCTATTACTAAATAACAAAATAGATAATGTAGCTACTCCTAGTTAAGGAAATTGTCAGCTGATTCGTCTAAATGTAGCTTAATTTAATTCCATTCATTATAGAATGGAGTTTAGATGATTTAGCTAGAGTATCTGCACTGGAAATAAAAACAATAGAAATGCACTGGGGAAAAAAAGGCCCATATCATGCCCCTCTTGTGTCTAGCCCTTCGTGGGCTCTTTTGTGAGAGATGGTGGTGGTGGTGCTTGATAAGCATGTGCCTGCTTGTTTCCTTGTAAACACATGAGGAAAGTGTTGATTAAAGGAACATGTTTTTTTTTTTTTTTTGGGGGGGGGGCTTCAAAGAGCCTCTTGTTCAGCTGATGACTGCCTTGACAAATTCTGTCACTGAGTTTCCTGTTTCCTGTATGTGTGTGTTTGTATGGGATGGGGGGAATGGGGGGTGAACAATAACATTGGTCAAAACACTAATTTTTATAGTACCCATTTGAGGTCCTGTCACTTTGGTACAAACACTAGGCACATTGAAATGAGCTTATTCATTCATTCATTCATTCATTATCCTAACCCGCTTATCCTGAACAGGGTCGCAGGGGGGCTTGAGCCTATCCCATCATACATTGGGCGAAAGGCAGGAATACACTCTGGACAGGTCGCCAGTCCATCGCAGGGCACACACACCATTCACTCACACACTCATACCTATGGGCAATTTAGACTCTCCAATCAGCCTAACCTGCATGTCTTTGGACTGTGGGAGGAAACCGGAGTACCCGGAGGAAACCTGAGGGGGATTCGAACCCAGGACCTCCTTGCTGTGAAACAGCAGTGCTACCCACTGCACCATCCGTGCTACCCTTGAGCCATAATTACACATTAAATTACAGGAAAGTTTCATGAAACCGCAACAATTAGTGTTTTGCTATTGTACATTTTTATCATTTTATTATTATTTTCTGTTGAAATGAACCAAAAAAAATCCAATGAGTCAAAACCATTGCTGCATTTCCTATATTACATTTTTGATCAGCGTTTCATTTAATACTTCTGAGGAGAAAAAAAGAAATGCTTCCTGTTT
The DNA here is from genome assembly GCF_963514075.1 of Conger conger. Lineage (NCBI taxonomy): Eukaryota > Metazoa > Chordata > Actinopteri > Anguilliformes > Congridae > Conger > Conger conger. Next base: position 12,124,765 of record NC_083773.1, read on the forward strand.
TTGAATGCATTTATGGCAGTTGTTTAAGGAAAAGGATGTGAAGTTTATCTGCTACATGGCGTGGAACAACATACGTCAAAATCAAATGTTGGCAGGCACTAATGTTTTTTAAATAAAAGTCAAATTTGGCATCTCCACTCGCACCTGAATTTGGAATGTCCAATTTGCAAACCACATAGGCTACAAATGGGCTCATTCATGAACTCTGCTACCGGCTCACAGTATTCTGCCAACACGTGGTTTTAACCAGCTTTCACACCACAGCCACAAAGCATGAATAGAACAAGAATAGAGTGGAGGAGACCCAATCATATGTGTGTGCCCGGATGGCCAACAGGGGTCACTCCAGCAATATCTGCTTTCCCTGCTGACAGAACCTCTCCCATGCATCCCATGGTGCTCACTCATGGCACAGTGCTTTTGCCCTGTGACCCACACCCAGCAGCCATCGCAGGCACTAAAATATTAAAGTGGCTTTAAAATATTTACAGGTGAAACCCATAAACATTGTCCGTGACATTGCTGTTTACTTCTAAGCAATTGATCATGCACTAGATGCCAGGTACCAATACACCAATAAGCTTCCACGGTGCCAAGCAGCTGTGGTTCCACAAATTCAGGGGGACACAAGGGCTCAGACGACTATGCACACACACACACACACACACACACACACCAAATAAACACTCACAGGCACACGCAAATACACAAAATGAGCTCACAACAAAGAAAAAAAGCAGGCACGCATTGTGTTGACTTTAGTCTAGGATGTTCAGTTGCTTTTAATGGGGTCAGCAGTTCCAATTCAATAAACCTATTAACTGACTCAGAAAATTCCATCGCTGGAATCCAGCCAGCATAAATAAGAGTTATTTGCCAATCATGGGACATGAATAGTTTCATCAATACGACACAGTTTTTATTAAACACTTTAAACATAATAAAATGGACTGGGCAGACACCACTCTGTTTTACCTTCTGGAATTACGCTGTACAGAGCAACATACAGAATTCAAGTATCATGTTCGTTCTGCTCCCCTGCCCTCCCCCAATGCCTTGCCATTTAGTCATCAGCACTTTTTTCACAGTGTCAAACAGTATATTATTTCAACACGTTTTTGTGCTGATAATAAAGAAAAAAATGAAGAGTTATGTGATATTGTGGTAAAGCTGGTCTGCATTCAGCGTGTTGAATGAAAAATGAGCGTTTCCTGCTTTGCATTTTCACATTGCTTGCTTTGTAGATTTTAAATTAAAACACGAATCTAAGAACCAGTTCTTCTACTCCCATTTTGGAGCTGAAACCTTTAAACATGCCTAAGGCACAGCTTCAATAACACTTAGTTTTTTAGTTTTGGGTCATGAGTCATGACTTTAACTGATGAGTGTAACCAAGTTGTGTTTTTTTTTTGTACTGTTAAATACGTCAAATCACTTTCAGAAATAAGCAACAGTGTCAGCTCATTAGGTTTTCCCATAAATTGTAACAAAAGTGCTCAAATTTACATTTAAAATGTATTTATTGTAGCTAGGGAAAACTGAGTATAAAAGTCAAGAACAGCAATCTAATTATTAACTATATTTAATCTATACTGTATAATGTTTGACGCATTATATTGAGCATTTTTGTGCTGGATGTATTTTTGCTGGATTGTTTTAATGTTTGGCAATGTTTTAATGGTTGTTTAGTTGGCCTACTGCCCCTTGATTGTTTGAGTTTATGTCAATCTGAACTTTACAACACTTACAGTCAGTGTCTGTTTGTGGGTCAATGGTAATCTTTCAGGTTATGGTGGGAAATCAATAGAAAGCCCATACATCTGTGAAATGGCCGCAATAGTGCCCTGCAGGGACACCTGAGTTAGGTTTCAGTGAAGCCTTCACAATTAGGATGATGGAAGTATGTCAGTGTGCCATGTAAATGAAGTGAAGTGCCTGTTAATAAACAATCACGTGTCACATTAGTTGCAATGCACAAAGTGGGTGTAATACAAATGTATTGCATCAGCAATGCCAACAGAATGTACAGTTTTATATCAATGACTAATTAATACACTAACTAACTAATAAGTCATTGTCCCCAGTTTGAAACTCCCAGTCAGATTTGTAAAGAATGCAGATGATGTGCTCTCTTTCAAAGAAGCCACTGCTTCTTTTAACTGCAGTCCAGTTCACCAGCTGAGCTGTGCATTGTATCGGAGGAGTATATAGTTATTGTAGGCCCATTGCAGTCACCCAAGCTTCCCCCAGGATAGCCCCACTGAGTGAAACCCTCCCTCCATGATCAAGGCTAAGGCACATTAGCGCCCTGTAGCGTTAGGGTTAAGATGTATGACTGGGACCCAATGCTAAGCACCATGCAGCTGCATCCCTTAAGCCCACATTCAGATAAATAACCTGTAAAATTATGCACAGCCCCCTGTAGCCCCCACACTGGCAGAGTCACCTATTACTGCCCAGAGTGGAGCATATCACAGCATGGGGGCATATTTTAGAATATAGTGTTTTGTTTGATGAATGTTAGCATGCATGTCAAATGAAAAATCTACTTCTACTGACGTCTCAGGAAGAGACTTTTCCTGACAGAGGTTCATACCCCAGTCACATAAACAGGAATTGTTGCTTTGCCGGCTGTTTACCAATATGGAAGTGGGCTGGTAGGGTGAGTCTGTGTCTTTTCCATGTGTGGTGTCTCCTCTACTTTTCTGACAGGAAATCCCTTGCTAGGACAACAGTTGTTGCTTACTGAACACTACAAAATAAGGAAGGTAAACAGGACCCTCACCACAACAGTGCTTTGAACAGCCTCAAGAATGGTACAAACAAATTTGCTCTAACAAATTGGGACACTGCTGACAGGTGCAAAACAAAATATATGTTCCCAGTTTTAGCAAGTGGGCAAAATAAGCTACGGTACTTTTTTTTTACAAATTCTATAGATCACTCATTATCCATTACTGGATTAGCACAGATATTTTTAGTCCCTCCTTGCCTAAACAAGTAGCTGACAGTGACATCCCTGCTTTTCCTTCTTTGACGGTAGGCAGAGAGCACTTGAGCCTGGTGGAAAGGGACTCTTCACTGACAGAGATTTCCATGGGGACTGTAGTTTACTTCCTCCGAGCAGAGATAAAAGAAGCAACATGGCGATATGAATGATCTTTTTAGGGATAAAATATACCCCAGTTTGTATCTACTCCAATGGCTGAATAACATGTTCGGTGTTCAGGGACATATGACTCATGACTTTAAATGCAGTCGTGTACATTTCACATGGGACATACAGCTGAATACTTCAATACGTCAATCAGGCGGGGGCCGTGTCTTTGCTCCACGGCTTAGGGCAACAGTAGCAGAGACTACTCCCTTCACGACAAGTCTGTGCAGCAGCACTGCATTCACTACAGTGATTACTCAAGAGGAAGTGCGCAGATCCAATGTGGAGGCATAAGGTGTGATGTTCTACACAGGAAAATGTTCTGTGTGAAATCATCTCTCGTAGAGTATATATTGCTCTAATATTGTATTCGGCTCCTATTGGGCTCTTGGACTGAAATCTTGGCTGCATAATAGCCGGCTCCTCTCTCTATAAAGGTTTCCAGCTCAGGGATAGACCCCCTGCTGTAAAATCCAGCTAGGACAGCTTGATCAGCTGGTTATAAACTGGTCTAGCTGGATATGAGCTGGTCAACTAGCATGGCCAAGCTGGTCATAAAGCTGGTCTAGCTGGGTATGCGCTATTCTACCTGCTAGTGCTTGTGAGTTGTCTGAGCTGGTAGCTGGTCTGAACTGGTCTAAACTGGTCAACCAGCTAAGCCACGTTAAGGTGGGAGCTGGTCAACCAGCTACCAGCTTTTTCAAAACCTAGATTGAGCTGTTTTTTTCAGCTGGGCCAGCTGTCTGAGAAGCAGTTTCATCTGCATTCTGGTGAACAGGTCATTGCCCATATGCCTTCGGTGTGTGTTGGGATGGTGTAACGCGGTATCGATCGCTCTGGATGTGTGTGAAAGCAGAGAGCGCTCGGTGTTTGTCCTTCCCCTGTGCATTCATCACACTGACTCATATACTACAGAGCCGATGGTGTAAAATACAATCAGATAGAGCGCAGTATCGCATTACTGCCTGCCTCACGTGTGAGGGGGCGGGACGCAGGAAACTTGCAGCTGATTTTCCACAACTGTGCTTGTCGCACACCCTATTACAGTCTGATCCTTAATTCCCAAGATGTGGCAGGAGCTGAATAATAATGACTGCTAAACGATTTTACGCTGTGAAACACGGGAGGAAGGGGTGCACTGGAGGACTGTGAGACACTCTAGTTCCACTCCGTATCTCTCTCGACAAATATAGACTGAAACAGCAGACATGTCCTGGGGTCTGGGGCTGGAGCAATCAATAGCGCTCTATCGTTAAAGCCCCCATGTGTGTTTCGCACAGCCCCATACTGGAGGGGAGGAGGGGGGAGGCAAACGGAAACAAATACCCCCCCCGTGTTGCACTGCCTTTATTCAGCTGAAAAGCCCTCAGGCACTGGCTGAATCCATCTGCGGTCTCCACTGTGCAGCTGGGTTGGGGTCTGTTTGAAACCTCCACCATTGACTCCATCGGCTGCTGTGTGCTTCTGTGTAGCTCTGCCGCCACCCTTCAAAATGTCCCCTTCGAGCACTGAAGGTTTGGTCGTTGTGTAAGTAAAGCTAGGCTAGATGGTCCCTGGTGGCCCTGCACTGCTGACGGCTGAGACCTCAGGACTGCGGTCCCCAGCGCTGCCTCTCTAAAGGGAAATGCAGCAGTCACCTTCAGCCAGGCCGTTCCTCAACTCCACGACAACAGGAGGTGAGAGGAATCACCTGCCTCTCGAACCGGAACCGAGAGGAGGGCACCTGACCAATCACAACGTACAGCACAGGGACGGAGGGAGCGGCAGCACTGCAGTGAAGGGAGAGGGGAAATCAGCTGGCTAATGCCGAGTACAGAGATATTGCTGGGCTTGGTTACTGCAGTAAGATTACGGTATCTGGTCGCTGCAGTATACAGAGTTAGCTGTGCCTGGTCGCTGCAGTATACATTATTAGCTGGGCTTGGTCACTGCAGTATACAGAGTTAGCTGTGCCTGGTCACTGCAGTATACTGAGTTAGCTGTGCTTGGTCGCTGCAGTATACTGGGTTAGCTGTGCTTGGTTGCTGCAGTATACTGAGTTAGCTGTGCTTGGTTGCTGCAGTATACAGTATTAGCTGGGCTTGGTCACTGCAGTATACTGAGTTAGCTGTGCTTGGGTGCTGCAGTATCCTGAGTTAGCTGGGCTTGGTCATTGCAGTATTCTGAGTTAGCTGTGCTTGGTCACTGCAGTATTCTGAGTTAGCTGTGCCTGGTCACTGCCATGTTCAGACAGATCACTGTGTCTGGTCAGTGTGGCATACCGTTTGATAACCATACCTGGTCACAGCAGTGTACTGATCGAGGAAATTACATTGTCATTGTAGTGCGCCAAGAGCAGTGTGCGATCTCTGCAGAGTGAACTCTGAGCCTGCTCATGGATGTTTACACAGACCTAACCATGCCTGGCCAACGCTCTCACAGTGTAGAGACTGTGAACGATAACTGTGACTGTTACTCAGAGATAAGGTGCATTTCCTGGATCCTGCAGTATATGGAGTGGGGAGGGCCATTTCCTCTGTTGCCTAGTGACAGAGGGGGCATTGTTTGGCCACTGGGGACAGTCTTTTACACATCTGCTGTGGTACGGCGGTAGAGTGGCTGTCACTCTACGTGCGGCAAGGAGAACAAAGCAGTGCTATACAGTCTCCTCCTTCCTGCAGTATCACGCTCTCTGTGCACTGCACACATCCTCAGATTATACAAGGCACTCCTTTTCAGGTCTGACCTGCTGAAAAAAACAGCCCAAGATGGTTTTGAAACAGCTGGTGGCTGGTTGACCAGTTCAGACCAGCTCCCAACTAGAAATGGTTTGACCTGCTAATACCCAGCTAAACCAGCTTTATTACCAGTTTGGCCAGCTCAATTTTAAGGCTGGCATAACTGAATTTCACTTGCAAAAATAAGAGCCTTTTGAGTTCAGTGAGGCCACTGACATTGAGATCCAGGCTTTGAAGGAAACCGGACACGCCGGCGCTGGGCTGTCCAGGATTGGGTAATGAAGATGGCCTCTTAAGAGGTGACAACAGGTGGCCCCACACAGGACAGTCTAGCTGCTCCCTCAGGCTGCACAGAGTCAGTTTGCGGGCTGGGTGTTAAATGTTGGTGACCCTTCATTATTACCAGGGCAACAGGAATGTAAATGTCAACAACAATGAGGTAGGGGAGTTCTAGAGGAGTTCATGTTTCAGCTGCACTTTGAAGCTTTTTACACTTATACCTCATAGACTTGGTAAAGGATGTCTAACTGAGCCTCAATGTCACCCTAGGGAGTATTTCAGTTGAATGTAAGGCTGTAATGCCCTAGCTTACAAAAATCTGGACATCACATTACTTTTCGCCAAGTTCAACAATAGTTGTGCTTTGAGACACCGTAACAACCACTCATTTGATCGAACCTTTGAGGAACATTTTTTCAAGCCAAGACAACCAGCATCAGACACAGGAAAGTCATGAAAAAGAGGGAATGGGTTGTGAACAGCAAAACTGGGAGTGTTTGTGTATGTGAGAGAGAGAGTGTCACAAGTGCCTTCACAAAGGCTATGTCCAAACTGCTATGTTCTTTAATTGAATGGCCTCCCTCTGTTCAATTTAACAGGATGTGAAATGAGACCCAAATTCCTGCCAAAGCCTTTCAGTCGGTAGATTAGGGACAAACACTATTCTTTAGTCTGGAGCTTCACTGCGTGGTACTCACTGCTCCCCATTCTTCCTGTTCTGTCAAGATGGACCCTTGTGTCCGGCCCTTATTCCTCTTCTGTGGAGTCTTCTCCCGACGGCTTACATGCCTCTGAAATGAATTGGCTGAAAGAATCTTTGACCTTGGAGATGGAGGCCATTTCGGAAGGTCTTCAGAAAGGACAGGAAGAATTTGTTTTGGGCCCTTCAATTTTTTCCTCCTTTGTTTCAAAGTAGCAGGAGTCACAATGTAGCAAAAAAATCACCTTGCTTGGAGGTATAGTTCCTGTGGAGTTGTGGGTGACTGGTACAGTTCCTTGAGACTAAGGTCAGCAGGTACTAAAAGCCTTGTGCACATGGTTAAGCATAATTAAGCCTTACAATTGATCCAAAAAAGTAACGTGATTACATTTACAGTATAAGCAGGAGCACAATGTCTCATTAATTATTGCTGTTGGCAGAGCATATCAAAGGAATATCTATTAAAATAAATCCAAGTATTAAAAAATGTATGGTCGATGTATTAGATTAATTATTGATTTAAATGAACTTGAATATAATGAGAATGCCACTTAAATTTTATTGCTCTGTTTTTAGTTGTCCTCTCAAGGATGGATATTTACATCATTTTAAAGGTTGCTGCTGTTCCAATCACAAGTACAATTATGAATTATAAAAATGTATCTCTTAGTCATACATGACTACGTGCAGGGTTAATGGAAAGTGATCTCTCGACCAGGCATTGTGTGAAGCGTGTGACATGTCAAAGGACCCTATGAAACCTGCATGAGAACTGCAGACTGGAAAAGATTGGCCTTGCACTGGACATCTCTCAAGTATGAACACTGGCATCTATTTCAGCAAAATACATTGTACATAAAGTGCTTAAAAATGTTGAGATGAAGCTGGACCTCATTTCCCTAGCCTGTTTAAATGCCTGTATAAAAATGGAATACAAAGCTCAGGGAAAAACCCTTCCTAGTTCCAGGGTGGCCTGGTGATGCATGCTGTTGACAGAAGTTCACAACAGTCCTTTTTATCTCAGTTGGTAATGCATTACTTATAATAACTGCTTCCTGAACATGCAGGACAGGTGTACTGGTGTTCTAATTCTCACAGTAGTTCACTTCACCATAATTAATAACAGCCTTTAGCTTTTTTTCCCCTGCTATTATCCAACCGTGATTATAGGTAGCAGTTTATCGTAATTAATGAAAGTCTCACTTCAAGAACACGCGGGACAGATGTATACCACTGCTAGCCCTCCGTGAATACAGCTTACAGTGCATTGTAATTAAGCACAGTTAGGACTTGAAGAATCTTTTTAAGCAGGTGTTTGATGTTCACAAGCCATTTGCTTCCATTTGCATCTTGTGGGACCTGGGAACTATTCCAAATATGGAAATACTGGTGGTGCCACCTGGGGGAAAAGGGGTGGGCGGTGCTTTTCCAGGTCAGGGTGTTGTTGAGCTGAGCAGAGGGCTGGGCGGAGCTTTGTCAGTTGGGCGTTGGTGGGGCTTCTTTGGGGAGGCTGTCATAGGGCGTGTACTGATTTTGGGTTCAGCTACTGGAGGTGCAGTAGGGTGTGTGCTGGTTTTGGGTGGAGCTATTGGAGATGCAGTAGGGTGTGTGCTGGTTTTGGGTGGAGCTACTGGAGGTGCAGTAGGTTCTGCCGGGCAGTGCAGTGGATGTTGGGAGCTCCGGTAGTGCTTCCCAGTGTATTTCCTTGGTGGCCATGTTTTCTCTGTTTGAATGAGGGTAATATTTCCATAAACCTGAAAATCCTAGATCTTGAAGAAGGTGGTTGGGGGTGGTGGGCTGTTCACAGTTTTGGATAAAGGTCATTCTCATTCTCTCACACATTTTGAGAAAAGCACTCCATTGCTGACGCAAGGTCAGTGTTTTATCATGATGCTTTCAGCTTCAGTATGTCTTTGATAAAATCACTTCAGCTGTGAAGAAAGGTTCATGTCTCTTCTGTCTGTATTTCACGGTGAGATGTTGAAGCTCCTGTACCCCATCAGTCACAATGTCCCCTGAGAGGAACTGTTCTGTGAAAGGGAGTCTCTCCAACCCACCCCCTGCTCCTTCTCTCTCTTTCCCTCTCTCTCTTTTTCTCTCTCCCTCCATCTCTCTGAACACCTGCGACACTCAACTCCCAAACGTCCCCTCCTGCATAGATAATCAAGCCCATCGGCAGCAAATTTTTCAGGGGCGCCATACGTGCAGTTACCGCTGGGGGCTCACTGCAGACAGTGCTCCTCACATGACGAGAATCCCCCTGCAGACCCCCGTAGTTTCAACTCCCTCTGATGTGTGAGAGCAGAGTCCCGCATAGCAGAAGGCCAGGCCTTAAATCCCGGTTATAGCGGACATCTGAATGGGGTGTTGGTGGCACTCCAAACGTCAGGCTCCGCTCAGCCCTCCCCATCCCTCTACCCCCCACCTCGCCTGGCCAGGCAGGGTACGGCCGCAGTGTGGAGGCACATACAAAAGCTTTTCTCTCTCCTATCTCTGCACCACACGGTGTTTCATCACACAGTGTTAATGCGTGTGACTGAGACTGTGTGTGTGAGGTATTCCCTTAAAGTACAGCATGCATGGGTGTGTGTCTACGTGTGTTTGTGTGTACATGTATACATGAGTATGAGATGGTGTGTGTGTGTGTGTGTGTGTGTGTGTGTGTAAGCTAGTTGACAGAGAGGAAGGCCTTGTCTGCCTTTGTCTCTTTATTCTTATAATGTAGACAAAGTGTCTCTCAGCTTGAGCAGTCCCTGTAGGGGGACAAAGGGACACCAGCGAGACACTTCAATTATTCTCTTCCATTTGTGACAATATTTTCACTGTGTAATACCAGGCACTTTCATATTACATTAATGCCATGTAATATGCTTACAGTTAATTGAAACGCTGGCTTGTTATTGATTTTCCTGGGGGATTTGGTATGTTCTTAAAGAAACAGCATGCTAGCTCTGATCAGTTGGATTAAAGTGAGGAAATGATATTCACTGCAAATCCTCTAATCTGATGTAGCAAGTAGCAACTGCTCTAGTAATGCCCTCTGGAATGATTTGTGGAAATCATAATAATTATTTTCATCCCAGACAGAATGCCCACTTGCATTGTAAGCCACAACACCCCCTCCCATGAGATCAGATCAACATGTGTGTCCTTTTTATTCTTCTGTTTGAATTATGTATGTGGTCTGCTGCTGGTGACAATGTGAATTTCCCCCCTGGGGATCAATACAGTCAGTCAGTTAAAGCATTAGCTGCCAGCCGCTGCTTACTCTAGCTGCAGAGAACTGTGCAGTCAGTGCATCAGCGGATTATGTATGTAAGATAAGGATGGACTTTATTACCCGTTTACACGGATACTGCCCAAAAACAACACAATTGCAGTAAAAAAAAGAAGAAGAAAAAACGGCACATAATCTATCATCCGTATACAGTGGGTTCCAGATTAAGTGGGTTCCCATAATAAATATGCACAAAAAGTGCTGTCAACAAAAAATAATACAGTTATTAACATGAGCTTTATTTTCATAAAGTAGTGTGCTTTATTAATGATTCAATGGAATAAACCTTATATTTTTCTAATAAAAAAAATATTTTGCCCCCAAAACAAGTTCCACAATTATTGGCACCCCTGCTTTAATTCTGTGTGCAAACAGAATCCTTGGGTTGGCACTTATGGACCCCCTCTTCAGTTCTGACCACAGGTTTTTGATGGGATTTAAGTCTGGAGACTGAGACGGTCATTGCAGAACATGGATGTTGTTTTTATTTAACCATTTCTGTGTGGATGATTTTGATGTATGTCTGGAGTCATTCTAATCTACCTATGATCAAGTCTCAGCTTCCTAGCAAAGGCAACCAGATTTTCTGTCAAGATGTCCTGGTACTTTGTTGAATTAATTGTGCCATTGATCTTAAATAGTGACCCTGGACCGCTGGCAGCAAAACATCAATGACCCACTGCCATATTTGACAATAGGAAAGATGTACTTCTCCTTATATGCATTCCTCTTATTGGTCTTCTGCTGCTGTAGTCTATCCACATAAGAGGTTTGATGCGTTGTGTGTTCTGAGATGCTCTTCTGCATACCACTGTTGTAATGTGTGGTTATTTGCGTTAATGTCACCTTCCTGTCAGCTTCAACCAGCCTGGCCTTTCTCCTCTGACGTCTCTCATTAACAGCGCATTTATGGCCGCAGAACTGCCACTCACTGGATGTTTTTGGTTTTTCGCACCATTCTCTGCAAACTCTACGGACTATTGTTTGTGGAAATCACAGGAGATAAGCAGTTTATGAGATATTGAAACCTCTTGCCGTGTATGCATGCAAGTGCACATTATAATGCAAGTGTACATTATAATGCAAGTGTACATTGTTATACATGTTGTTTAGTATACTGTATGAAGCCTTTTTGTTAATCTATTTTTATTAAGGGTGCCAATAATTCTGGAGCCCACTGTACCTGTATACATACAACAACGATGACTAAAATAACTGCCCCAATCATATGTCTATTCATGGATACCTGCACATACATATTACACAAAATCCATCCAAGTACAATATAACTGAATTCAAGAGCTCCATTTGCAATTCATATTGGACCAGTTTTTCAGACACAGATTGAGCCTAGTCCTAAACTAATTTCAATTTTGAAGGGAGAATCTCCATACAAAACTCAATTTAGTACAGCTGTAAGCTTAATCTGTGTCTGTTTAACCAGCCGTAGACCTCAGTTTGTTTCATACACATCTGCTGCCACCAGACTGCAGGTGATATAACCGGGCGGAAAGCCCACTGAAAGTGTCCCCCTCCCTGTGCAACACTCGGCCCGAATGTCTAAATGACCGAATCGGGTCTTGGAAACACTAGAAGCTGGGCAATCAGGATTTTCTATTATGCTTTTCTGTTCCAATTAGGACCCATTGGAGTGATAATACGGTGACAAAGCACGTATGAAATTGAAGGGTAGGGACTGCTAATGTGGTACTGTACAGTCCTGACATCGCCACAGATGGGCCGTATTGGGACTGTCAGCAGGCATGTGTAGACAGCTGTTCCTGTGTCATGTGTGCTACAACAGCGAGAAGGAGGGCTTCCTCTTTTACAAAATTAATGCACAATTTAATGTACATGGTAATTGGCATCATAATATAATCAGCCCTGAGACAAAGACAGATGATAATCTTGGCTGCAGTGTAAATGTGTCATAGTATTCCCCGAAGATGGTGCTCTCTACAAGTCTGTTGATCCTGCTGAAGTGGGATCCTGCTTTTTAATAATTAATTATTTAACTAAGCCCGGGAATGGCTGTCTCAGAAGTGAAATATGTTTTTAAACCAGCTCTAAATTTCCTGGGTTGTGGATAGCTTCATTATCTTGGGTAATATGACTCCACCTACTGGTGATCAATGTTTGCCTCAGAGCCAGCAGTGAACAGTCAACTTGAACAACATCTAATAATGCTCTCTTTATGAAAACACACCAGCCCATTCCTTCACTGCAAAGATAATGGCCATTGTGCCTGGACATTGTAATGTATTTGTCACTTAGTAGCACATGATTTGTCAGTACAGAGGCTACAGGGGTGACATCACAGCAGTATCACTGAGTGTGATGTCACCTATCTTTCCACTGAAGACTTTGTCATCCTCTGCCCTTCTGTGTCTGTTTCTGATGGTTAGGAATTTGAATGGGACTGAGCTGTCTGTATTCCCTCGCCAGTTCTTATCTTGTAAACTATATTTGCAAAAGGATCTATTTGTGTTGAGTACAGAGTGTGTACCGTGTGAGTTTCAGTGAAATCATAGCCAGCTTTTTTATTGCATGTACTCTGGACATTTTGTCCTAGTATGCATGCTCATGAGTGAAGTCATTACCGCACACTGTACTATGCATAATAAGTATGCAATTATCCAAAATGCAGTTATGAGGAGTCAGGTGTATCATTTGCCTTGGCTCCTTGACAATGACATATTGTGAAACATGATACAGCGCAAAATAATAAATGAAACCATGCGACACGGGTGTATGCAGAATATGTTTATGCTGTACTGTATGTAGCTCATGTGTACACTCTTACACGCTAAGGCAATGAAAAATTAAGTGATATTCAAATAACTTTAGAAACGCACATTTTTATTCTTCTGAGATGTCCATTTTAATAAGTTAAATGAATTGCCCTACGTCGCGTTGTGGCATCTCTTAATCCATGTTAATGTAGAGAGATCACATTTAACTTGTGGTCTGCATGCATTTATTGGCATTCAGTGTAAGTAGGTACTAGGCCGAGCATAGCAAATGCATTTCTCCCATTGTTAGAAGTGCTATGTTGATGCCGCAAGGCTTTACTTGGCTTTGCGCGGCGAAGCGAGGTTTGGCTCGAGGAGCGTACCATCTGGGGAGATGCAGAAAGATCTTGTCTCGAAGCAGAAGGTTTTTAGACGTTGGTGATAGTGTTGGTTTGCCCCTCCTTTTTCGCCAAAGGTCATTCAATTCTCCGGCTCCCCAGGGACTCCCGTCTCGTTTTGAATCCGGGCCCCCGATTCAAAGGTTGCTGTCTGCTCTCGTCTGGTCTCGTAGCCACACCGCGCGCATAGCGCAGAGCACGGATATGATCTGTGTTGATCATCCACCTGCAGGCTGTGTATGCGCTCCAGCCCTGCTCTTCTGCGTGCTTTGGCCTCAAAGCTGCTCACGTCTCTGTTTCTCCCTGAAAGAAAACCCAAAGAACCGCCATGCCCTCATGTATTATTTAAGTAAACAGACCTTTTGCCACCACCAACCCCCCCATTTAGAATTCATTGTTTGACTGACACCATACTTACCCATTCCGACTCCCCCTATCCCCAAAAGAGAAAAGAGACATCTCCCATAGGTAGCAGAAGCTATTGGAAACTCTCCAGAAACAATCTTGGGCTGTTTTGAAAAAACAATCACAGGAACGCTACATAACTTTGCTTTTGGTAGTATGTGTATACAAAGCACACCTTTGTCCTACTTTGAACCCGATGGAACAGTACTTGGCAGGTCTGTCACGAGCTTCCACCCTTCTCAGCATTCTAGGCAGTATGACAGTGGGCTTTTTGGGCTTGGCCACAGCAGAGGTGCTAGGCACTGCGATTAAGAATACTGATGATGTACAAACACGCCCTTATGTTCTCTGACTGTTTTTCTTTTCTAAATTCTTCAAGGTCGGGCGAAGATTACTTTTAAGGAAAAATATGTATACCCTGGCTGTCAGGATAAAAAAATATATATCCTAAGGAAATTATGCCCTAATATTATGCGAGATATGGATTCTAATCTGTTGTTTAGTTGACAAAATGATGTGTTATATTGGGCCAAGTACAATGGCTGCAGTTGTGTTATTGCATGGCCAATCCAGAGATGGGAAGTAGTTTCAATCATTTTCCGTAAGATCAGGGTGCCTCAGTTGCAGCTGATCTGCCTACTGAGTTACATACATATGACATAAATGCATGTGTAATGTATGTGCTGCTACAAACCAGTTATGTTTTTTTTTTTTAAACAGCATTATGTTTCAGGCTTGTTTGATCATAACACCACAGTGATGGGTCGAAAAAAGACAGTTTCAATCTGGGGTTAAATTTCGAGTTTATTTAAACGATTTGTCTGCCTGTCTCTGAGCACTATGTTCAACCAATTAAGTGCCTCAGGGGAAGTTAATATGGTTACGGGCTCTCTGTCCTCCCCCTGTGCATTTAGACCTTTGACATTTACTCTGTTACTGTCAAACAACATGGCATTTAGTGTTTTACTCCACAGAGTGAACAATTATTTAAACCAAGATAAGTGTCTGACTTCTGTAGATATTTTCTGGATGACTCAAAAGAAGACAGTAACATAAATGACAGTAACAAGCTTGCGTCTACTGCATCTGGCTATCTGTGACTGTGACAGCTAAATGCTAATGTACATGTGTGTGCGTGTGTGCATGTGTGTGTGTATGTGTGTGTGTGCATGTATGTGTGTGTGTGTGTGTGTGTGTGTACACGTGTGTGAATGTGTGTGTGTGTGTGTGTGAGAGAGAGAGAGAGATATATAGAGAGAGGGTGGGAGTAAAAACGCTGAGATCGCGGTGGCACCCAGCTGTACATTACTTCCATAGCCGCTAACACTCTCTCAGTGCAGCTCTCAAACCATATTGATTCACCTGTCTTCATGAAGCTAGGATTAGCATTGATTTTAACCTTTGGAATATATGAAGAAATGGGTCCTTCAGCTACTATTTGGAACATGCTTTTATGTTTCACCAAACTTCAGATTCTAGTGGGCAGTAAAATGAATACTTGCGGGTTGATTCTGGCATGGGATATGATTCATTTTTAACGCTTCCGGGCAGATTGCTGGGTCAGTTACTTAGCCGGCTCGAGAGAGAGAGAGAGAGAGAGAAAGAGAGAAAGAGAGAGAGAGAGTCAGATTTACGTCTTGTCTCCTCATTCTTCGTATGCAGTACCCACTTCACACAAACTGAGCTGTAACCCACACTTCCTCATCTCTGTAATCCTCTGATACCTCACAAGTTCTGTGCTGCATTTTGTAACTGTTAACAAAATAGTCCGGGGAGATTTCAATCTCACTGACAAATAACAGGATATTGTTCATCCAGATGAAGCGCAGCTTGACGTGACTGTTTTGTGTTCAGTTTGTCACACCGGTCGGTCATCATGTTCTGTTCGCCACGCTGCACTTTTTTCAGCCGACAACGTGGCTGAAGAGTCTTCACTGGAGAATCTGCATCATCACTTTCTCAAATATATTCAAGATGTCATGTCAATGAATTCTCTCTGTACAGTTAAATGGGTTTTTTTTTCTTAGCTTATGACAAGCTATTTTTATTTGCCCTTGTAAAATGAAGTGTAAAAAATACAGAACATTGAGAAAGAAAATGACAGTGAATAGACATGCTAGTCGTGTCTTTATGATTTCCTGTTCTGGAGCAAAGCGTTGTCGCTTTGCATGCCAACCTAAAGCCACAGCCTCTGTTAATGAACTATTTTAGTGTTCTTCTGGAAAACAAGATGGATGGGTGGAGATGTCTGGTGTCCTGAGGAAACTGCACCCCTCGTGTGGAGAAAAGAAATGACCTTTTCAGACTCCCCCTGATGAGTCATGTCTGAAAACAAGGCACTAAAATCTGCAAATATAAATGCCACCACATCGCATATGGAAAAATAGCAGTGCAAAATAGAATTCCATGCGCTTTAAAGAAGTAAATATTAATTAGCAAAGAAGGATGAATGTGTATCTTCTATCTTCTAGACTTCCAGACTGGGGTTCTTTTCATTATGAAATCAACAGTGGAATATCTGAAATATATTGTATGTGTGTCGCATGAGAGTGTGTGAGAGAGAGACAGAGAGAGAGAGGGTGTTGAGCTGGTAGAACATGCAGAGCAGGGCAGTGTGGCAGTCTCTATGTGTGTGGGTGTGGGTGTGTTGGTCTGTATGAGCGTGTGTGTTTTTGGTTTGTACGGTATGTATGTGTTTGTACTGTATGAGTGGTTTGTTTGTGTGCGGTGTGTATGTGTGTGTATTAGTCTGTATTTGTTTGTGTGTTTATGTGCATATTAGTCTGTATGTGTATGTGTGTACTAACCTGTATGTGTGTATGTGTGTGTGAGAGTACAGTGGGTAGGCAGGGCTCAGTAGCAGCTCTGTAGAGTACTGTGTGTGGGGCTGTGCTGGACCAGACCCAGGGGTCCTGCTCTGAGTGTCGTGTGTTTGAGGCTGTGTGTGCTGTGTGTTTGGGGCTGTGTGTGTGCTGTGTGTTTGGGGCTGTGTGTGTGCTGTGTGTTTGGGGCTGTGTGTGTGCTGTGTGTTTGAGGCTGTGTGTGTGCTGTGTGTTTGGGGCTGTGCTGGACCAGGGGTCCTGCTCTCAGTGCTGTGTGTGTGGGGCTGTGCTGGAACAGGGGTCCTGCTCTGAATGCTGTGTGAGTGCTGTGTGTGTGGGGCTGTGTGTGAGTGCTGTGTGTGTGTGTGTGTGTGTGTGAGTGCTGTGTGTGTGGGGCTGTGTGTGAGTGCTGTGTGTGTGTGTGTGTGTGTGTGTGGGGCTGTGTGTGTGTGAGTGCTGTGTGTGAGGCTGGGTGTGTGTGCTGTGTGTGTGGGGCTGTGTGTGTGTGCTGTGTGTGTGGGGCTGTGTGAGTGCTGTGTGTGTGTGTGTGTGTGAGTGCTGTGTGTGTGGGGCTGTGTGTGAGTGCTGTGTGTGTGTGTGTGTGTGGGGCTGTGTGTGTGTGAGTGCTGTGTGTGAGGCTGGGTGTGTGTGCTGTGTGTGTGGGGCTGTGTGTGTGTGCTGTGTGTGTGGGGCTGTGTGAGTGCTGTGTGTGTGCTGTGTGTGTGTGTGGGGCTGTGTGAGTGCTGTGTGTGTGCTGTGTGTGTGTGCTATGTGTGTGGGGCTGTGTGTGTGTGTGTGTGCTGTGTGTGTGGGGCTGTGTGTGTGAGGCTGTGTGTGAGTGCTGTGTGTGTGGGGCTGTGTGTGTGTGAGGCTGTGTGTGAGTGCTGTGTGTGTGGGGCTGTGTGTGTGTGAGTGCTGTGTGTGTGGGGCTGTGCTGGACCAGGCCCAGGGCTCCTGCTGAAAGGGCCTCCCTGTGGGCTCGGCCCCAGACCGCTCCAGACCGCTCCGGCTCGCTCAGTCCTCTCTGAGGTTACATCAGCCGGCGGAGCGAGCACCAGCCGTCTCTGAGCCCTGCTCCCGGGAGACGGTCATGGCTGTGAGTCTGATGTGTGGCGTGGAGGAACTGCTGCTCAGCGGGGGCCAGTTTGTGTGGAACCTGGCGAGCCGCGTTTTCACAAAGTGGTACACGCGGGGAATGAGGCCGTGCCAGCGGTTTGTGCAGAACTGGTGCCACTACGGAGAGCTCTACCAGGTATGACAGCTCAAAGCTCTTTTTATCCCGATTGAGGCGAATACTTCTGGAGCTCTCGCTCGTCTTCTTCAATGAACGCTAGCTTCAAACGAATCATTGTGGCGGTTAGGATTTGATCTAAATATGATAAACGTGTTATTGTGAAGAATCCCGCAGCTGCTTGGGGCAGTTTTCTGGCTGTTTATTGTAAGAGCTGGTGGTGTAGAACGTGTCTTTGAACTGTAATCTGGTGGCTTTTCTACGTGCAGCACCACATGCGATATCCTGTTATATTGGTGAACGCTTATCATGGGTTAAAATTATATAGCTTCTGTTCATCTTTGATACTATTCCCCTCACTCAGAAGAAGTGGGAGAGTGTTTAAAATGCATATGTTGTGCTTCATTATGAATGCCTCTTCTGTGTACTGTACTGTAGCTCTACTGTCAGAGCAGCTGGGGGTTAATCCTGTTCCCCCAGGTGATACTCTATCTGTCATCTGTTTCATTGGCTTACAGCAGCACTAATGCTATTACTGACCTGTTCATATTTTCTACAAATTTTTAATATTACTTGTTTTCAAATGTTTTTAGATATTTTTTTTTTACATTCAAACTGGATTTCTCTGATTGAAAACTGTACTTAGAGGTAGCTGTAATTGTTTTCAGTCAGTGACATCTTTCATTTCAGAATGCCCAAATCAATGTGGAATTATTGATCTTTTTCTTCCACAGTCTCAAATCAATTACCCAGAAGCAACAGGAGCAAAGCCTGTTACCCAAGGATATATGTTTTTACAGCTTTTTTAATAACGCAAGAAACTTCTTTCGCTCATGAAAAGGTAAAGGTGCAAATAAAAGACAAGGCTTGGCTGATTGTGAGTGTTATTTCAGTGGGAGTCTTATAAAACCACTGGAAGGGAAAGACCCATGGGACACATGGAAGCCATTTTGAAGGTCCTTGTCCGGCCCTTTTATTGGCAGATTTGCACAGTGGTTGCACAGAGACGAGTCTCTCTCTCTGAGGTAGTGCATCAGGGCTGATCCGGTGCGCGCTCAGTACAAACATCTCCATTCGGCCAGTCTTTCAGTAATCACAGGGTGCCTTGTGTGGGAGGTCTTCTTTGAACTTTGCTTTAAGTCTGCTCGGTTGTGAAATGTCTAAACACAAAGCTTCTAATTATCCGTAATCATTGCAGAGTCCTGAGGTACCACAGCGTATGAAGGACTTGTTGTTGTAAGTGTGTGTGTTTCGTTTTGGTCTTAAAATCGGCTGTGAACTAATATTTATTGCATCCAGCAACATAATTAGTTTTATATTTTATTAGGTTTGTTCAGTACAGCCAAAGGAAGCTGTGAGTCAAATGACTTGTTTGATTTACAGAAGCCACTGTCACTGACATTGGGATTTTAATGGCAATTTAGTGTGGAGGTGAGATGGGAATTGGCACAGCTATGCGAGGCTGTGTGCAGTGAATGGTAAGTAGCTAATTGCGTTAGGGGGAGAGTAAGGCTGTGGGCTGTGGGGTGGTTCTTAAGCCCCTGCAGGTCACTGGCTGGGGGCTTGTGTGAAGGGGCAGTGTTTGAAGTCCCTACCCCTGAGACACTGCCTCGGTGTGCTGACCTCTTGGTCATGGCTATTAGACATCACATGACCCTACTTTTGACATTTATAACCTCTCTTTCTGCCTGAAGACTCTCTGATGTCCTCTACCTATGGACCACTTCTCTCTCTCTCTACCTTTGGACCACTGCTGTGTGTGTGTTCACAGTTCCCGCCTGTTTTTGTCATAAACACTTTGGTTGAGCAGGAAGATTGAGGGTTTTACACCCAGTAATAGGCCCAGATTATACACTCAGTGATCACTTTATTAGGTAGACCTGCACATCAGCTTGTTAACGCAAACATTTAAACAGCCAATCATGTGGCAGCAACTAAATGCATACAAGCATGCAGACATGGCCAAGAGGTTTTCAGACCAAATGTCAGAATGGGGAAGAAATGTGATCTGGACCGTGACCGTGGAATGATTGTTGGTGCCAGACAGGGTGGTTGATTATCTCAGAAACTGCTGATCTCCTGGGATTTTCACACACAACAGTCTGTAGACTGAAAACAAAAAACATCCAGTGAGCAGCAGTTCTGCGGCAGAAACGTTGTGGTAATGAGAGAGGTCAGAAGAGAAGGGCCAGACTGCAAGCTGACTGCAAGGTGACAGTACCCATCGCAGGTGTGGTATGCAGAAGAGCCTCTTTGAACACACAATGCATCAAACCTCTAAGTGGATAGGCGTATAAGGGATAAGAATAAGTAAAAAAGAATAATAAGTCTAATAAATAGCTAATAAAGTGCTCACTGGGTGCTTATTAAAATAAATAAATTAGGCTAAAAATACAAGCTATGAATAACTGGAGAATAAATGAATCACACATGGATAGTAGGCTTGCTGCTGCACGACTAAAAGCCTGTGGGATCCCAATCCCACAGAATCAATCTCATCTTCTGTTATCTTTCTTGTACCAGAAAGATCTGGATTTCTTTCTTTTCACATCAAATATTTAGTGGTCGAAACCCCCTTGCTAAACAAGCTAAGGCCTTGTCTATTCCTGCCCGTTTCGCTTGGGTTAACTTAGTTTCAATTTGTGCTTTTCTTCAAATGAAACGCTCTCGCACCTCATTCCAGACGTGAAATACCACACCTGAGCCGCAGTGCTCCATGTATACGGTGACTACACGCCCTGGCTGTGGTGTAGAGTGTCCCCCTTGTGTCTTTGTAGTAGGCCAGTTTACAGTCTCCTTAATGCCCATGGCAAACCCCTGGTTTCAGCTCAAAGAGGGTGAGCGCCATTAACCCTCCAGTGGCAAATCATCTGAGATACAGGCACGTGGGGTCAAAGGTCAGCATATGTGAGCACACATCATCATTAAGTCAGTGGTGTGGAGGTGTCTTGTGTGAAATGTTAAAAGATTCCTCAGTCAACTGCTCATATATATATATATATATATATATATATATATACACACAGTCAGGTCCATAAATATTGGGACATCGACGCAATTCTCATCTTTTTGGCTCAATACACCACCAGAATTGAAATCAAACAAACAAGATGTGCAGACTTTCAGCTTTAATTTGAGGGTATTTATATCCAAATCAGGTGAACGGTGTGGGAATTACAACAGCTTCTATATGTGCCTCCCACTTTTTAAGGGACCAAAAGTAATGGGACAAACTAACAATCATAAATCAAACTTTCACTTTTTAATACTTGGTTGCAAATCCTTTGCAGTCAATTACAGCCTGGAGTCTGGAATGCATAGACATCACCAGACGCTGGGTTTCATCCCTGGTGATGCCCTGCCAGGCCTCTACTGCAACTGTTCTTCAGTTCCTGCTTGTTCTTGGGGCATTTTCCCTTCAGTTTTGTCTTCAGCAAGTGAAATGCATGTTCAATCGGATTCAGGTCAGGTGATTGACTTGGCCATTGCATAACATTCCACTTCTTTGCCTTAAAAAACTCTTTGGTTGCTTTTGCAGTATGCTTCGGGTGATTGTCCATCTGCACCGTGAAGCGCCGTCCAATGAGTTCTGAAGCATTTGGCTGAATATAAGCAGATAATATTGTCCGAAACACTTCAGAACTCATCCTGCTGCTTTTGTCAGCAGTCACATCATCAATAAATACAAGGGAACCAGTTCCATTGGCAGCCATACATGCCCACACCATGACACTACCACCACCATGCTTCACTGATGAGGTGATATGTTTTGGATCATGAGCAGTTCCTTTCCTTCTCCATACTCTTCTCTTCCCATCATTCCGGTACAAGTTGATCTTTGTCTCATCTGTCCATAGGATGTTGTTCCAGAACTGTAAAGGGATGTTGTTTGGCAAACTCTAATCTGGTCTTCCTGTTTTTGAGGCTCACCAATGGTTTACATCTTGTGGTGAACCCTCTGTATTCACTCTGGTGAAGTCTTCTCTTGATTGTTGACTTTGAGACACATACACCTACCTCCTGGAGAGTGTTCTTGATCTGGCCAACTGTTGTGAAAGGGTTTTTCTTCACCAGGGAAATAATTCTTCTGTCATCCACCACAGTTGTTTTCCGTGGTCTTCCAGGTCTTTTGGTGTTACTGAGCTCACCGGTGCGTTCTTTCTTTTTAAGAATGTTCCAAACTGTTGATTTGGCCACACCTATCTTTCTGATGGGTTTGTTTTGATTTTTCAGCCTAATGATGGCTTGCTTCACTGATAGTGACAGCTCTTTGGATCTCATATTGAGAGTTGACAGCAACAGATTCCAAATGCAAATAGCACACTTGAAATGAACTCTAGACCTTTTATCTGCTCCTTGTAAATGAGATAATGAGGGAATAACACACACCTGGCCATGGAACAGCTGAGCAGCCAATTGTCCCATTACTTTTGGTCCCTTAAAAATTGGGAACTGTTGTAATTCCTACACTGTTCACCTGATTTGGATGTAAATACCCTCAAATTAAAGCTGAAAGTCTGCAGTTAAAGCATATCTTGTTCGTTTCATTTCAAATCCATTGTGGTGGTGTATAGAGCCAAAAAGAGGAGAATTGTGTCGATGTCCCAATATTTATGGACCTGACTGTATATATAATGTTAATATAAATATAAAGTCACATATATAAGGTGCTAATATAAGTATGTCATTTTGTGTTGAAGAGACATTGACATTGAAGGGACAATGAAAATGATAGAATATATACATTTTATGTGACCTGTGTTTACTAGATGCTAGATGATTTGACGTAATTTCTTGGTAACAATGCCGCATTCATACTGATACATGTACCCTAGATCACACACTGGACAATCCCACAATCCTTTAAGGGTTACTATAGTGACTAATCCCCTCTTAGACAATGGAGCTTGTGTAATTAACAGCTACAATAATTCTCTCTATTAAGATAGATTAGACACAGGCTTATGTTGTTGTATTGACTAGGCCCATAGTTCTCCTCTGTTTTTCAAATATGTTATAAGCTTTCTATTGTAACAACATAAATTATTGGTTTTATTTTTAATTTCCTTCATAATGTTATGCATAACAGTCTGACTGAAAAATATTTGATCAGTATAATTTAGCAATACTGAAACACAAATGCCATTTTGAAAATCAGGAAAATACCACATAATTGGGACATTATATAAAATATAAAATTTCTTAGTGAATGAATTAGGGCAAATTAAAAGGCTGTCTGTGAATAAAGACCACCTTACTAATTTTTATTTGTTACTCTGAATAATACTGTTTGGATATAGTTTTTTGGAGGGTTTTGTTACTGAAAAAGGACAGATTATGTGCAGACATTTTGTAATTGACCATGGCCGTGTCATCCAGTGAGGGAGGTATTCAGTCGGCCAAAGTGACCATGGGTGCATCATACAAGAAAGATTCCTCCTCCTTTCCTCCACTCGATTCCTCCCCCCATACTTCCAGATAGGAGAAAGGAGGATACATTTTTCTTGAGAATTGGGATGCACTCCGCGTTTCACTGCTCAATAGTGACTCCTGCTGGCCAAACAGCAGTTCAGGAAGTGCTTTCCTCCAGTGTGTGGACAGCAGTATGGAAAGATGCACTGGCTTAGTGTCACATGTTCTGGAGCAGACCATGTCAGTGCTCTGATAATGCATGTTGCTGCAATACGCTCAGCTGGTGAATAGAATTGCCATTCCAAATTGGGCGAAAGGGTCATAAAAGCGTAAAAGACAACAGAAGGTGTGTAAATGTCTATTTGAATGGGAGTAGTTGTGAATGGGACAATGGCAGATCAGATTGCACATAACACAGCCAGGGTTAGTTTCATCATGCCCTACGGTGGCTGGGTTCCCGTGAGACTGTCAGTTTCCATTGTACGGGCCAGACCAGACCGACTGGAAGCCAGCTGGTTTTAACCCTGAGTGAAACAAGGAATAAATTACACCTTTCCCACATTCTTGTGGGAGGAAACTCAGGAGTCAACAGGTGAATGAACCACCCCAATGTTTGGGTGTGAAAAAGTTGTGTGTATTTTTACAAGCATGTTCCCTTTTTTTTTTTACAGTCTGTGGTATTCACTACCATTTATTTGCATACTTATTCCCTCATTTGTGAGCAGCATTGTCTAATGTTTACTGTCTGTCCAGGAAGCTCAGAACAAGAAGTGCAGACAATAGGCTGGAAAATATCACTCAGGTGAACATAGCGAGAATCCCGATGGATCTTTCTGTGTCTGGTCTCCCTCTCCAGGCTGCGTAATTCATTTACCCAAATAAATAAAACAGCTGAAAAACAAACGGCTCAGCGAAACCCTCACCTGTGAAATGTGCTGACTCTGCCAAACGACGCACAACCGGCTTTGAGCCGGAGTAACGGCGATCCAATTTATTCCGAGCGCTGGATGACCATAATTATTTCTACTGGAAATTGAATTGTCAGTTCTTTAAACGTGACCCTTTTATGACACGATGGCGGTGGAAGGCAGGGGCAGAGGGGGGTGCTTTTTTGAGTGCGGCCGGTGTTAGTCAGGGTCACGTTTTTTTGGCGGCAGCCAAATGATGTCAAATGATGTACCTCCCTGTTCTGCAGATGACGGAGGGTCGAGTGTGCCAAGTGCTTCTCCTGGACGACAGGAAACTAGAACTGCTGGTTCAGGTATGGCCTCTCCCCTCCCCTCGTTCACCTCACCTCACGTCACAATGAAGGGTTCAGAGGTCGTGGTGTGTAACATTCCTGTTTCTTAAACGTGCGCTGGTGTTTTCAAGAGCATGGTCACTCAGTTTGACTTCAGCTTTTAAGCTTTGGTGAGATGAGGACAAGCTTAGTCATAACAGCCATAGGATAAAAAATTAGTCCCCACGGCGCCACCTTATGATTTATTGTGCTTAGTTTGAATTTTAATTTTTACTGGAGAAAAGCCCTGGTCTCGCGCGAGGCAAGACTAATTCCTAAAATGTGTTATTATCCAATTTTAACCCTCATGTGATTTTAAAAAATCCATTACATTATTCTTAGCGAACAGGTGGGGTCGTAAATCCTCAATAGCATGTGTCCTGAATCTATATTTTATCGTACATTTTATCATACATTGCCTGGACCTGCAATACCAGCACAGAACATTTGTAGGGATTGTATGTCATAGTGGTGTGTATATTGTCACGTTATTTAGAAAAAAAATACAAATGCATACTGTACACTGTATAGGTAAATAAACATTTTTCAGATGAGATCCCAACCTCCTAATTCATGTGACGCTGTTTCTGTTTACTGCAGCCAAAGCTCCTGTCACGGGAACTCTTGGATTTGGTTTCTTCCCATTTTAACCTCAAAGAAAAGGAGTACTTTGGAATAACCTTCATTGATGACACGTAAGTACAACTCTATGTACCCGAGAGGGAAACATGATAATTTCAGGTGTTGTTATAGCTGCTCACCATTTAGAAACAGCAATCATAACAGTGCCTAAAGTGACATGACACATGACTCTGTTTATCCAATTACACACATCCTAGTTTCAAACAACCGGACTTATGAAGTGACTGTCTCAGCCCAAGTGATAGTTATGAGACAAGGTAGACTGAACAACTTTCTTGTTTTCCTCAAAGTGTTTCCGTACTTAATGTGGCAAACAGTCTCTCTGTGTATGAACAAGAGCTGCAGCTGGGGCTCTGCGAGGGAAAGCCAACATTCTGCATTGGTTCACATTTACAGTACTGTGCAGAAGTCTTAGGCGCCTGTATAACATTCTGTACAGATAAGATTCTTTCAAAAAGAATTCACTGAAAGGTCCTAAATAAACGTACTATGCATTTTATATTACATTTTAGTAATTTGGCAGAATAGTTAAAAACTGAATCAAATCAATATTTTTTGTGACCACCCTTCGGCGTTAAAACTGCATCACTTCTCTGAGATAGCTAACGATGTCCTGCAGTTCTATAAGACAATCAGCTGGGAGGTTGTTCTAAGCATGTTGGAGAACTTGCCACAGTTCTTCTGCAGACTTTGGTTGGCTCCTTGCTTCTGATGTCAGACAGCCTTGATCATGTTTTTATGTAAAAAGTAGTCAATTGCTTACAGTAATATGTTACTTTTTTTTTATTAAATACAAAAATGTATCTAAAATTGAATCTTTTGGAAAATGAATATTTGGAAATCTCAAATGTGTTCTTTTATACTAATAAACAAAAAAATTAACATATATATAATAAAGTCTAGGGTGCCTAAGACTTCTGCACAGTACTGTATATTTGGATCTCAAGAAACAGTATTTTCAAAATGGACATTCCAAGACATTTTCCACACAGTATATCAAGCATCAACAGAGCTGGTTTAGAGATTCTTCCATGGAAGCCCAGTTGATTAACATTATTTGTGAAAAGCAGCGATAAAATAAATATACTCTTTGCAATGTGTTGTGTTGTATTAAACACAATCCAGAAAAAGGTATTCGAATGAATGAGTTGTTTTTGTATAAATATCCCATTAAACAGAGAGATGAACTACATCTTTGACCAGACAGGAAAGCGTGTCTCAGATGGTTCCTGTCTGTAACATCCATGCACACCTGTGCCAGAGTTATTCCAGCTGTAACCACAGTAGACGTGTAGCTCCTGGACGAACAGATCTCCCTTCTGTTTCCATAGATGAGTCACCTCTACCTTAAATGTGCATGTGAGGAGCTCATTATTATTATGAACAGCGCATGTTCATACTCTGTGTGTGATGGATTCAAATGCATCTGTAGGCAGAACACACATCCTACTGTTTTAAAATGTGTGTCAAGTTCATAAGGGATCTTTCCTATCATTATTGGTTGAGTTAATTGTGGACCCCATTGAGCAGGTTTGGCCAGACTTTTTGTGCATATTTCGGTTTTTATGAGTCATAACCATAGACAGTGTCTGTTTGAATATCCTTTATGCCTCACATATCATGCTTTTTCTAATGCACAGTATGTTGTAGTCACAGCGTTCAAATATGTATATGAAATTATATAGTACTTAAACACACAAGAGTGTGCTTAAGCAAGAGAGGCGCTTACAGCAATATAAATTTGCCTCTATGAAAGGATACAAACCACAGAGCATGCATACTCAATGACTATGGTAGCCTGTCTACATTTTAATTATATTTTCAATGAAAGTCCTACATCGGGGCTGTTTTTTAAATAGTAAGCTCTTATATGACAGGGACTTCATAGACAGACACATCACTAGGGTTTGGAACTTGTGCAGTAGCAAAGGACACTATTTGACTTTGCATAAATCTCACAGTTTATATCTGAATTTTCTATGGGCTGGGCTCTGGTGGTTATGGGGTCTTGATATACGCTGCTCATTCCTCTTTCTCACTCAGGGGCCAGCGGAAGTGGTTGCAGATGGACCGCAGGGTCCTAGACCATGACTTCTCTAAGAAGAGTGGACCAATTGCCCTGAAGTTCCTTGTCCGGTGAGTATGGTCTCCTTATCTGAGTGTGATTCCTGTGATTTGGATCTTTGCCTATAAAACTAGCTCAGTGATATTAATACAAGTCCTTTACTGTATATCCTGGGTTTTCAACAGGGTGTTTCAACTGCAGACCCATATAGTGGGCTCTGCCCATACTTGCTAAGCAATGACTATATATTATATACTGTAGACATGGGAAAAAATGTAAAAATCGAAAACCCTTTAAAAATATATAAGCATTTAATCTGGCTGCCTTTGAGTCTGGGTTAGGGTCCTTTGGTCAGAACAGGTTGAAAACCCCAGCTTTATATAAATCATTTATAATTGCTTCTAAGAGGAAAGGTTAATGAAGTTCTGAGAGATAAGATAGCTGTTGCTGACCTCAGAATCCAGAGTTACTTATGTTGAAGTTAACATCCAATAGAGGGCACCACTGAATCAAAAAGCCTCTTAATTTTTCACACACCTCTCTCTCTCTCTCTCTCTCTCTCACACACACACACACACACACACACACACACACAGCTGGACAGTAATAATGAACAGGATTACTGTGCCCACATATTTAGGGAATTAGCTCTCTTATCAAGTGTGCATGCTTCGCAGATAATGTAGTTCTGATATTCACATATTCTGTCAGAATGTGATACATTTATGAATTGTATTTGTTTTATTTAGAGATTTAATTTAGACACAACATAATTTGTCTACATTAAATTATCTGACATTAATTTGTTTTCATGTTTCATTTGGTTTGCAGGTTTTATATTGAGAATATTACATACCTGAAGGAGAACACAACGGTGGAACTGTTTTTCCTAAATGCAAAATCTTCTGTCTACAATGTAAGTTCTTCTTTAGTTGACATTATTGTGTTTTTGTCATGTATGTTATATTTTTATGTAATGTGCATAAAATTATAAACGTGGTTGCTGTGTGAAATAATACTGTGGTTTACACAGAGATCAATCACATAATCGATTATAAACCGTAAAGAGTGAGCCCTGCCGTTCCCTGTTCTTTGCTCCTGATGTGTCCTGACATCTGATTATTTACGTCTCACAATCGTAGACTTACTGTCGCAAATATAATTAAATCACCAATTTGCCAGTTTGCACAAGTGCTCTATATCATGTAGAACAAACATGCTCAGTATTGTACAGCTAGCTGGCTGATGTTAAAAGGCCAGGCAACAGGATGACATTAATGCTCTTAAACAGGTTGCTGGGAAATGCAAGAAAACTCAGAAACCAGCATGGTTTAAGACTAATTACCAAATAGCTATGCAAATGAAGTCATGAAGAGGATAATTTCATATGTGGTGTCTTGTAGTTTTTCAAATTCACGCTCATCACCCACCGATCTTGCAGATCCCAGTCATGTACCTTATCCACTATGCTCATTCTGCAAATGAGTCTTTTCTTTTTATTGGCCAAGCTGACCCTTGCTTGCTTTTGAAACTTACAGATGTCTGGTCTTAGCAAGCGCACTCACACTGTTGCTGTCCATGCATCTCCTTTGTCTGCAGGGGATTTACTGTAGACAGCCGTTTGCTACGGAGCAGTTTGAATTTGAAGCCTGGCTGTTCTCCAGCCCTTGATATAACTTGAGGGCCAGTATTAGTTCAGCCGTTTCAGCACCGAAGGCAGACGTACTCGGACAGACTCATTGTTACTGTTGTACTGTAAGCCAAACACAGCTCTATCCAATTAATTTTAGACTTTTCTAAGCTCTGTTCCCCATATTTGAGCCGGTCTGTATTTCACAATGGAGGCTTTCAAAGAATCAAATAGTTACCTGATCCTCAAAAACATCATTTATTGACTTCAGGGGCTTTTTGAAACACTGCCCTGTAATATCATAAACCAGAACAATGTAGCGATTCTCTGCTTCTCCACACTCGAGGACCCTGTTTAAATCGCTCGAGCCAGCCCACAGGAGCCCATCTGCAAGGCAGTTGCAGAGATATTGGAAGAGGTTTGTGTTAATTAAAGAGGGGAGTGCTTAGCCAGACATTAAGGTGCGAGCAGAGGACAGGCAAGCAGTCATGACAAACTACACTGAAGCCCAGCAGAGAAGGGACCTCTTCCAATCACACACGCACACAGAGAGAGGGAGAGCGAGAGAGAGGGACTGAGAGAGAGGGAGACTGAGACAGAGAGAGAGAGAGAGAGAGAGAGAGATACAGAGAGAGACTGAGACTGAGAGAGAAAGTGTGAGAGAGAGAGAGAGAGAGACTGAGAGAGAGAGAGAGAGAGGGAGAGGCAGAGAGAGAGAGCTTTTTGGCGGACCTCCCAAACAGCTCATAAGGGGCATCTGGGGAGAGATAATTGCAGGTGATGATGGCATTAAAGCTAGCCGTAACTTGCGCTAGTGCGAGGTCCTTTATATTGTCTCTTCCTTTTACTGACACAGACCCTTGATAATGGCCCCACCTAATAATTCTTCTCTATTCAAATCAGTCAATTAACCAGCATTGGTGATCATGCACAGTGCAGTAATCAATAATGTGTGTTCAAACATTTAATGAATCCTTATAGAAAGGAAATGTTCTGTACATTTTTCCATTTTCAAAGAGATGATATATACATTTTACAACAGTGTGCATTTAATAAAAAATCTGAAATAGCAGTAAGGGGCAATGATTTCTAAAGTTGCACATAATCTTCAGTTTTGCTATTTTATATCTATTTTATTTCAATATATTCATATATTTTGTTAACGTATTAAGTTTCTGTGCATTCTGTGGGGATTTTACCAACATGATATCTAGGGCAATTTTCTCAGTGCCTACTTTTTCTCAATATGATCATATGTATATTACACTATAAAACAATGTCATATATTTGTGTGGGACTACATATATTGCTTTTTTTATACTATTTTATTTAGCCTACTTATTTTTACCACCACAACAGTTGCACCGGATACATATACATTAAGGGCGGACTTGATCTTCACTACTCTGAGAAGGTCTTAATGCTCAGTAATGAGCTCATCACAGACGCCGTGCAGATGGCAAGGTTGGGGTCTCTTGTGGCTACTGGGTAGATCGACCGGCGTCCATTGAGCCACAGTGACCTAGAAACTGGACGCACACAACTGCCGTATGCGACTGAATTAGGCGACTGAAATAAATAGCCTAAAATACTGCTAAAACACTGCGAAATGAAAAGCAATTCTAAAATTAAATTATCCGTCATTCTGAAGTCGAAAACCCCACTTAACAAGATCCTACGTAGTTAAAAAAAAAAAAAAAAAGTTTTCACCATGGGGTGGTGGGTGGGAACGTGAGCGCTGAACCTGCTTGCAGAGCGTACCATGTTGTTGAGGGGTTTATCACTGCCTGTTACATTGTTAAACATACATTAACTAAGGATCAATTCCATGTTTTAATGGCTTCTGGCTGTTGTGGTACTTGGTTGCTCTAAGAAGGCTATACAGTGTACTCAAGAGCTTATGTAACCGCTTCAATCATTAAAGTCTCCCCTGATCCCTATGGGAATGGTTGAATCTGTAACAGCGGAATCTGAAGGTACGGACTGAGTACTGGGAAGCTCAACGGCGCTGATCAGAGAGTGCTTTCAGTGTAGCCTGGTTTAAAAAGATATTTGTCCACATATTTTTTTTCTTGCTGGTTTTTAGGGGGACATCGAGGTTGAAAGTGAAAACGTCTTTAAATTGGCTGCTTACACATTGCAGGTAAGTGTACTTTTGCAGAAGTGCTCCCTGCTTGCTCAATTGGATCGGTGTGTAGTTTCAGTAATTTTAAACCGTATAAAGTCTAAGCGCTAGTCGTTACCCTCAAGTTTGAACTCGATCAAACGTTAACTACAGCTAGCACAGTTAGCAAGTGCCACCTGCGTACGTGTTTGGTGCATGTTTTGCAAGCTGTTGTTGTAGCTTATTAAAAAATTGGCTCGATTTTATAGCCAGGCACTTCAGCCACTACACTAATGCAAAATATGACTGATCTAAATTTAAATTGCGTAGTGATCAATGCTTTATAGATGTCATGTTTTCCAGTTCTTATAGCAACGTCAAATCTTATTAAGATGCATGCGTTTTCTTGGAAATCTCAAGGACAGTACCGTTAGGCTAATCAAATGTTTAATTGTAACAGTACAAGTAGCTACTAGTAACCACATTAATTTGAAACATATTTACGATTTCCCGTGTATTGTGTATGTATCAACGTTTAAATAATGTCTAAACGGTGTTTGAAACACTGGTGCATTTGTTTCAGTCATTTATTTTGTTTAAATTGCAGGAGGCTAAAGGAGACTACACCAGGTAAGACAAAATTGCATTAAAACACGAATGAAAAACAGGTTGAGTGACCGATTATTGTCAAATATTTTCTGTGCAAAAGGTTTTTTTTTTAGGTCGACTAAATTAACAGCGATGCTTAGGATACAATACTAACTCGTAGACGGGACCCTCAATGCTGTGGTGAAGTGTTGTTGATAGTTGATTTATAAAGCTAATACTCATGCAGCAAGATAATGCATGCAAACGAGGATTGTTTAAGCTGCTTTTTCAGGATGGGTTCGCTCACGCTGATTCTGAACCCGAACCCATTATACTTTTTTTTTCGGTCTTTTTTGTTTTATTTGTACCGGATTTTTTCCCCATAAAAACAACCTGCCTGTTATACAG
The DNA here is from genome assembly GCF_963514075.1 of Conger conger. Taxonomy (NCBI): domain Eukaryota; kingdom Metazoa; phylum Chordata; class Actinopteri; order Anguilliformes; family Congridae; genus Conger; species Conger conger. The sequence goes on from NC_083773.1 coordinate 12,156,611, forward strand.
TAGTTGCATCGCAGTGTGTTTGGACCTCTCCACCATGAGATTGTGCCTGCGAAAAGGTGTCTATGAATGGTAGGAAGTGTTATTGTAATGTGGGGACTTGTCCTTAGGCATAGCTCAATGAACAAACATAAACTTTAAAGGTCATGGTTGTAAGTTAATGTGTGACCACATAGTGCAGGATTTATTTTACTAAAGGAGTCTGCCTGGCTAGTCCTGAAGATGAATTTGACACTATGCCATTCACTAACGAATAAACATACTACACATACATTCAGTATTTACTTTTAGAATGTATCTCTAAGCAGTTTTGACAGTTGATGTGTCTTTACATTTGCTATTATTAAAAGCTATGTCAGAAGCCTTTCAGACTGATATTATTTGCATGTTATTGGTTCAATCAGGACAATTTTGTTTGTTTATTTGAAATGTTATTTGATCTTAATGTGAGTCTTCTATCTCTCCTGTGCTTTCGAGTATGTGGCTTTAACGTAATTGTGGACTGAGTTTCTGATAGAGGTCTGCTTTTCAGTGCATATACTTTGTCAGCAGTGAGGAAGATCAGAAATCATTGGAAAATGATAGCTTCTCGGCCAAGTTTGTTCAGGTGGAGAGCTCGGAAAGAAAAATGGCTTTGTGAAAGGACAGGAACAAAAGGAATACTTCCATAGGTCAGCATCATTGTTCCTGTCGTAAGCAGTGAGAAAGGTGCTTATCTGCACATATAGCGCTGCTTGTCAGAGTGGGAGAGCTTATTATGGCACAACCGGTGTGTTTGTCCCTGGCCTCGTCCCTTTGCTGGCCCCCAGAGCCGATTGTTTGAACACAATGCTTTGTGCACCGTTCGGAATTGTTCAGGGTGAATGTACTGTACTGCGGCATACTAAGCATGAATGCCGTTTGTTCCGTTTGCCGTCCTCGACATAAAAAAAAAAAAAAATCTTCTTCACAAGTAAAACAAATGAGTAACCAACATGATCCAAACTGAAGCGCTTGTTTTATGCTTCCTTTAAATGGTTTGCACAGATCGTTGCACCTGAGTGCGTGTGTGTGTGTGTGTGTGCGTGCGTGCGTGCGTGCGTGCGTGCGCGTGTCTCTGTGTGTGTTCAAGAGTCTTTCTGTACTGGTGTAGTACTGTGAGCCCATAATGCTGCATAGGCTGAGTAGTCACTGGTATGTGTGCTGCAACCGCAGTTAATGTATGAGTGTGTAGGGAGGAGGTCTGCTAAGCTTTGGCCTGATAGCAGCACTACACTAAAACAAGACTCTTTAGTCTGGGAATGAGGGCAGGCAAGGCTGGTGACTGGCTTCTCGTGCTTCCGTCATTCTCAAATCGGCCAGCCATTTTGATAATTAGAAAGAACACATTTAAATGAATGTAATGCAAATGTAAATATGACAGATGGTTCATTAGTTTCTCAGCATTACTCAGGATTAAAGGGAATTATGGGACACCATGTGTAATTACGATTATTATTTCTTGTAAATATTTTCCATCTTACGGGTGAAGGTTCATAAATCATCTGATGGTGTGTGTGCTATAGTGGGCAGGGAGGTGAAGCCCTGAGATTAGTTGTGTGGGAGTCAGGAGCCGGGTCTGGGAGGTGGGGAGGGGCTGGCAGAGGCGCAACCACTCTCCTGTCTACTGCCCACGTCCCGGCTGACTGCTATCACAGCACCCAACCGTCATAGTGATGTAATCTCGGACATCCTGTCCAAACTCCCACTTTGTCTTTCCATGGTCCAGCAGATTCTGTTTTTATTTTTTTTTATCTGTGCCACTCATGTCTTATTTGACACTTATCTGTTTCCCAGAACATCTTGGAACATTTTCTTTTGAATATAGGGTGTGTGTGCGCGCCGTATACACTATATTAGTTTAATGCATTAAGTCAACGCATATTTTGCAAGATGTTTCCGTTGAATCATCTGTATGCTGTGCGTGTAGTTGTGTATTCTGAATAGTGTATTTACTTGCCCCATTAGGCCAATGAAAATGGCTTTTTACATCCCCTGTCTTGTTGTGCACATTACCCTGTGGTTAATGACTACAGTGCGTGTGATGCTTGCCAAGTCCTCACTTAAACTCAGATTTGCCCATGGCGGTGCTACCTCTCACTGAGCCTTACAGTTCAGACAGAACTGGATTTTGGTTGGCTGACCTGGTTGGAGGGATGGGGGTTGGGAATGGTAGTTCGCTGGTTCCGCTGCACCTGGGGAGGCTGTTGGCTCAAAAGCGCTGACACACTGCTGACATTCACTTGTGTGGTGTTTTGGGGCTGGGGTGTGCTTTAACGTAACGCAGACATTGTAATGAATTCCAGAACAGGAGTTTGCTACCAGAGATGCCCTATAAGTCGAGACCTTGGAATTATATGGTTCTAACTGACATTTGACAAAAATGTGTCATAAATATGTTGCTTATAGGGCACTAAATACAGAAGTTTTACACAAAACTACTGTTTGAAAGTATGAAAAAATTCTAAATTCCAAAGGTTGTATCGGCTTGAAGCCCATTCACTTTAGTATCTTTGAAGCTCAATCTTTCAAAAACCACAGAGAATGCAGATAGAAGCTTGTACGGCAATTCTAAGGTCACAAAGTAGTAACCAAGATGGCAGGCTTGCTATGCTTTAAATGGAAAGCCCAATTCCTTCACTGTTCTATCACCAGCACTCTTTAGCTCATTCGCTTTATTAGAGATCCGGAACTCCTCAGCCAGACCAGGAAGGAATGCAGAATGTGTCATCTCCTGAGTGATAAATGCTACAGGGCAGGTCGGCACAATGGCGGGTATAAAACTGGCTTAATAACACTGATTGAAGTGGTGTTGAAGTTAATATAAAGTCTCATTTTAGGGTTAAATAGCGGCATGGAGCCTGGCAACTCCTAAATCACCGTCCCATTGACTCTCATACCAGAGATTTTTAGCCCTTTGACACCAACACGTTGGTGCGATTAGGTCCGTCCGTGAAATTGAGTTGTGTACCCTCTCTAACCTTGTATAATTTGACCTTCGTCACTGAAAAGAACTTGAAGCATGCACTGTGTACACTGTTGAAGTTAGTTTAGTTTACCCCCAGTACAAACTGCCTTTAACCTCTTTGATCACCTGTCTCTTTCCATTTTTCTCTCGCTGTGTAACAATCAACAGGGAAGTTACTATGGATATATCTGTCTGTTGGTTCGTAGTGGAAATGCATAAACTGCTGTGTTGGGCTGAACAGGGCAATTGAACAACAGGTTCACAGATTCAATGAATGTCTGGTTGAAATCAATCAGCCTTTGGGAAAAATTTTAAAGAGATAAATGAAGTCCCTTTATTTGCACCATCCATGATTGCAGTCCTTTGGTCTTGCTGATTTAACGGACGCGTCTGATGGACATTTGCCCTGGCATAGAGAGGATGGTAATGTAGCCTACATAAGCTTTTTTTACAATGCATCTCCATGTGTAATACATCACAGCTGGGTGTCATCACATGTCTAAGGCAGCCTTCTCATCAGACCTATGGGCAGTGGTAATCCCATCTATTCATTGACCTGGGAATTTGATTTAAATACTGTGTAGCAGTGATCATAAAAACACAGTCCTTGTGGGCTGAAACCTACTGCTTTTCCACTCTCCCATTACCTGGAAGTCAGGTGTGAAGACAGTCTGGCCAGTCGGTAGCACTAACTGTTCAGTTCATTACCTGGGAGAAAAGAAGGATTTGGATTTCAGGGCCAGATTTGAGGTTTCCTGCTATATAAGCTCTTTATGATTCACTGTCGTGAATCACTGGGAATCTGCATATCAGAGCTCGAGGATTGTTGCATTCCCAGAGTACTTCTAGTAACTGGCATAGCTTATATCTGTCACACTTGAGATCAGTTGAATTTAGTTTTGAAATGGCTGCAACCACAAGGAAAGTTTATGGTCACGCCCTGGCCATGCTCTTTTTGAAATGAGTTCTTTGGATAGCTGTTTGAGTGCAATTTCCTGTAAAGGATTGACGTATGTAAGAATACATTTGAACCCATTTCTCATGTAACTGTGTTAACCCATGTCTTTACCAGTTCACAGTATAAATATGCATGACCAGTGTTTTTATATGATCTCATATTGTGCAAACACACACTCTGTTTGACAAAGAAATACACTAGCCAGTCAAATCACAGTGGTCTTTGTGGAGCAGTAATGGAAAGGTACTTTGCTCTCCCCTGTTTATCAAGTGACTCATGGTTTATTCTATCGCAGACCTTGACAGTGACATACCGTCTATTCGGGCCTTGGAGAGTATTGAAAAAGGGAGCTTTACCATCACGTTCAGGCCGTTGTTTACCTTTGGCTTAACCTTTTGTGAAACCCCTTCATGTTTCAAATACCTAGCTGAACATTAAAAAAAGCTGAAACAAATGTGTTAAAAACACCAGAGTGAAACTGTGTCTTAAAGACGAGCTTAAAGTATGTATAATCGGTCAATATTTTTTCACACACCCTCACGCATCCTCATTTGACATCCCCCAAATCGACTCCCCGCCCTTCAAAAATTTCCCCTGAAAGATCTGTTCCACTTTTGAATATGCCGTATCGCGGAACTTAGTAGTGCTAAGTTCCGTGATACGGATTCCGTTTCTGATTGTCTTTATGGTCCTATGACTTGGCTTCTGCTGTTGTGCTTTATCAAGATTTCGGTCCTGTGCTGCACGTGATGGAAATAAATGTAGAACAGAAAGTGAAATCATTTCTTAAACCTAAACCATAATACATGAAAGGCCTAATTCTAAGCAAGGCGCATGCATGAAAATGTACTTTGGCATGAAGATGTGTTTGGTTGTTGGTTTGTTGTCCACATTAAACTGACACACTGTTCGCACAAAACGGGCACTATCGCTGTCTCGAGAGAACTGCACATTTTCAACCGCAGAAATACGTGCCATAGGCCTCCAGTACATTATTGTCAACGCAGGAAATAATTGCACGCTTCTTTTGGAAAAAGTATGATTAACTTTCCCAGAAAAAGAGCATCCTAGGGCATTGTTATTAGTCATTGCGAGAGACATCCTTATCATATGTTTTGCAGGACTGCTAAGGAATGAGAACGGTGAAATTTCGGTTAGAGCATTTTTCCTCTGATTCCCTGATGTACTTTTTCCAGAGCCATAAATTAGCTGGTGATAAAGCCCACCTTTGTACAAGAACAGTTGGCATTCTGAGGCCCCTGTCATATTTCCTCATGGGAGCCTTATCACAATGAAGGGGGAGGTTAGAGTTAGATAGCAAGCAAACTCCGCCACCAACTGCAGATAAAGTCTGTGAAGATTTAATGGCGTGGCTTGCATATGATTGTTTTTGCTGTTTTATGTGCTTTTGTCTATTTTGTTTTATAAAAATACTTTTGCCCTTTTTTTCCTATAATGCTTCAATTTTGCTCAAGCCTTTATCCGCCAACACTGAAATGGCACAACTTTATTCTTCTACATCGCTATGGTTTGGTCATGCAGTGTTTTGAATCAACTTTATTAGTTCTTGAGTAGTCATGACACATTCAGTGGATGTGATTTTTTTTAGTGGTTGAGAAGTGTCACTGTTTCCAACAGGTTCATGCAATGCTTTTCCATGATGCCAACACACGTATTCATACTTCCTACATAATTCCTATGAATTTACCCTCAGTCCTTTCTTTCAGTGATGAAACCACAAGAACGGACTTGAAGAAGCTCCCTACTCTTCCAACGAAAGTTCTTAAAGAGCACCCTTCCCTCGCCTACTGGTAAGACGCGAACGTTCTAAACGTCAGCCGAAGCTCGGCAGTTACTTCAAACAGGCCGTTAGCTCAGCTAGCTTCGTTCAGACCTCTGGGTTTGGCCTGGAAGCGACGTAGCGCTTGAACAGAGCAGCTGAGAGGTGCGGTCGGACAGACGCTTCGGCCGGCAGCAGCTGCTTGTCTCTCTCAGGTGGGCCTGACTATTTAAGGCCAGGCATTAATTACGCGCGCCCCTCGGAGGGAGGCGCGGCGGCGGACACCCGCGGCGGTGAGCGGCCTTCCTGTGATTGAGGGCCCCGGCGCGAGTGTCGGCCCCGCCGCGCCTCTCCCGGGCCCTGCGCCGGTGATGAACAGCAGCTGGAACCGGATCAATGCGCAGATTGGAATCTGAAGCTGTGCGTGAAATATAAACAGCTGTGGAGCTGTTCTGCCTCTGCAGGCTGGGAGAGAGGGAGGCAGAGAGTGAGAGAGAGAGAGAAGGGAGAGAGAGAGAGAAGGGAGATATGGAGAGAGGCAGAGAGTGAGAGAGGGAGAGAGAGATGGGAGAGAGGCAGAGAGTGAGCGAGGGAGAGAGATGGGAGAGTGGGAGAGAGGCAGAGAGCAAGAGAGGGAGAGAGAGATGGAGAGAGGCAGAGAGGGAGAGAGAGATGGGAGAGAGGCAGAGAGGGAGAGAGGTGGGAGAGAGGCAGAGAGGGAGAGAGAGATGGGAGAGAGGCAGAGAGGGAGAGAGGGAGAGATGGGAGAGAGGCAGAGAGAGAGAAGGGAGAGAGAGAGAGATGGGAGAGAGGCTGAGAGGGAGAGAGCTGGGAGAGAGAGGGAGAGAGATGGGAGGAGGGGGGCAGGCAGACCGTATGAACAGTGTGCAGTGGACGGGGGCGCAGGGCCAGGCGGTGTGTTCCGCATGGATGAGCCGGGCTGGCGGTGCCTCAGGCTGAATAAATGACTGCCGTTTAATCAGTTTGCCTGCGGAGGTGTTAAAGCACATGGGAGGAGAGGGGTAGGGGTAGGGCTGGGGGTGGGTGTGGGTGTGGGTGTGGGTGTGGGGGGGGTAGGGCACTGTCTTGAGGTTTGTTTGGGGTGTGTCATAGCACAGTCAAGGTGTTCAGACTGTTTACGGTTTTTTTCCACAGTGAGGACAGAGTGATTGAGCATTACAAGACTCTGAAAGGGCTCACACGAGGCCAAGCTGTCGTACAGTAAGTGGAACGATTCTTTCTTTCCCGACTTGCATATCGGTCGAGATGAGTTGTACCGGTGAAGACAACAGCAGATAAACTGGGCCTGAGCCCATATCCCAGAATCCCTCTCTGCTGGCTCGTATAACTAGTCTCATTTAGCATGCGACTTTCCCAGCAGGGACTTAATTAACGGTCGCACAATGCAGAAGTGAATGTCGGCACAGCTCGGTCTCCGGTAAACAGAATGACGGCGTTTCGCGCGGCTGTCCCACACACGGGTTGAGCTAAGGCCGCGGGGTGGGCGTACGATGGGTGTCCCTGAGCTGATCAATGGGCGCCATCCTGTGTCGCGGCCTGAGAGAAATCAATGGCCCCGCCACTGTTACTGACACAGGCCGGTGAATAAATATAATCGAACCCGCTCCATACCGAGCGCGTTCACTTTTCTCTGATGGCTTCTCTGACACTATAATAATGGATAGCCAAAGTGTGGGCTGTTTAAAAACGGTGCAGGGGAAACTAACAGATGTGCTTTGTTTTTAAAGGTATTTGGCTTTGGTGGAATCCCTTCCAACATATGGGGTGCATTATTATGGAGTAAAGGTAAGAATATATAACCCTACAAATCCTCAGCTATTTTAAGTGTCGGGAACTAGCTGCATTTTCACGATCGAGGTTTTCTGGTTATTGAAAATGTCTGCAATAATGGAGCAAAGAGGAACTTGGGCGATTTTTTAAGAAAAAACGTCAGGCTCTCCTATAGAAATTATTTATGACCATTTAGTCAATGTGAATATTTACCTGTCGTTTTATACAACCTTAGTCTGTTCAAGATTGTAGCCCATGAGAACAGGTAAACCTGCAGAATTAAATTACCATAAAATGGATCTTATTTCGCCCAGTTGAATTAATTCCCTGGATGTTTAGGGTACAGATTCTCCTTGGCGCAATGCTTATTTAATCACCGATTAAAGGATTTCTCATTTGGTGCATTAATCATCCTTTCATCTACTGCAGACTGAGCTCTGGTCTGCTACCTGGCTCATTAAATTACAGCATCTGAGGAAGTCAGACAATGACAACAAAGTGAATCACTGATGCTGTCGATTGAGGCTCATCAAGTCTGTGTCATCTGTTCTTGTTCTGCTAATGCTGCCATACTGTCATGGAGATAACTGCACCAACAATTAACTTTTTTGCATCTGATGTCCTAAAAGCACCACACTGAGAGCTGTGTTTTCACTTTACAGGACAAACAAGGGATTCCATGGTGGCTGGGAATTAGCTACAAAGGGGTCGGTCAGTACGATTTGCAGGACAAGCTGAAACCTCGAAAGGTAGCACGGCCGTTTATTGCACGTTTTGTGACTTCTGTTCCCTTTCATATGTGTCACATAACCACACCCCCGACCCCCAACCCACACCGTGAACGATGGTTAATTTTTTACCTAGACTGTAAAAACGACAGCCTCGAGTGGTTCTGCTGGGGGCTGAGGTGTGAAGGAGTACTGGGCACGGTAAAGGTCAGAGTTCATATGTGACATCAATAACCCCGCTCCCAGTATGAGCCTGAGGGCCTCTTATGCTATCTGCAGGAATGCGGCAGGAATCTGTGACCAACATGATAATTGAATAGATACTGCCTCAGGTACGGTAGCTGGGAAAGGCCAAAAAAGAGCAAACCATGATATGTTTTTGATATCACACGATCAAGTACTGAATAGACATTTGTTTTTCACTTTTATTATTTTTGAGGAACATCTGCTAATAGTAAGCGGATACATTAGTTTGCTGATTTTGGTAGGGTGGGTGGAGTTGTTATGGTCTGGGGTGTTCATCTGCTCAGCATGTGTGGAGCTCCATGGCTTTGCCTGGTACCTGTTAGTCATTAGGTCCCTGCTCGCTCAGCTGGGTGCTGTGTGCCAGTGAATAGGAGGGCAGTAATGGGCATGTCCCTCTTATTAAAGCGAGGCGCGGGGACTCTTTCCCAAACCTCCCTCTGCAAGGTGTAATTATTTCGCGCCACGGGGGAACGGCCCTGTGAGGATGTCCGTGGCCCTGTGCCAGCTGGACCTGTGTGACCACATCAGTTCTGTACATACCGCAGCCCCGCAACCTGCGCTCTACAGCAAACCGCAGCAAGCGCATTCAGCGCCGCCAACCGCTAGCTAATGCGCTTTATGAAATTTGGCAGCGCTATTATGAATCTGCTGTCATCGGGCCAATATTGATTGTGCTTCCTGTCAGGCTAGCGGCCTTTATGTGAGGGGGCCCCTCCCCCTTACCCACACTCATGCAGACATGCAGACACACATACACACACATACACACACACGCACACACACACACACACACACACACACACACACACACACACATACACGCATACAAGCATGCAGACACACACACACACGCACACATACACGCATACAGACACGCAGACACACATACACACACACATACACACACACACATACAGACACACACACACACTCAAACAGTCACACTCACAAGCATACAGACATGCAGACAGTCACACACACACCCCCACACACATACACGCATACAGACAGGCAGACACACACACACACACACACACACACACTACCCTACCCTTTCTCCCAGCATGCTGAGCTCATTATGCAAAGCTGTCTGTCATTGTGTGGGTTTCTCACAGAGAACAAACAATTGATCCAGCAATAAAACACAATTAGCTCAGCAGGGAACTGAAAGTGCAGAGTAAGGTTCACGCCGTTGGCTTTGTACCCTCGGGGATGCTGGGCTTCTTACATTAAAAACCTCTAATGTAAAGCTCTCCCAGACCTCAACGCCAATGCACTGGAGGTTGCTTCACCCTTTTCTCCATGTGATTATTACAGTCATGCCTTTGTAATTATTACCGTCAGGCCTTTTGTAATGTAAATGTAGAGAATTGATTTTTAAAAGCTAATTTACCACCCTTTATTGTTTTACAGCAGTGTGCAGAGTGGTGGGAAGATAAGTTAAAATGCAAACATTCTAATGTTATTTCTGCAGAATTATTGTCAGTGCATGAATTATGCACGTCAGCACCATTGTTGACTCAGGGAAAAGAAAAAAGAAAAACGCTAATTGCCTACAACTGCTCAACCACAAAAAATACTGAAATATTCATGATTTTGAGACAAAACAGCCAAATGTTTAATTATACACAAGAAGCGAAAACAAAGAATATAGTAATATGGGTAGTGTTCCAAAACCTGATCACTTCGAGTAAGATTCCACTCAAAATAATTGAATAAAAGTATAAGAATTAATTTATAGTAGCTCCCAAGTTGGTACAATGGTGGCAATAGTATATTGGAACAAAGAAACAAAATGGAGTCATCTGTCTGCGAGCTCCTGTGTGTTGGTATGTGTCAGTAGTCAGAGAGGCAGGGTGTTCCCATGCACTGTGGGTCATACGTGGCCTGTGTCACATGCAGCAGTGTGGCCAAACCAGTGGTGAGCTGCCTGATTCATAGTGATTAATCTTTCATGAATCTCTTCTTTCTCTCTTTCGCTCGACCTCATCCCCTCTTGCTCTCCATCTCTCTCTATCCTCTCACTTATTGTTTACTAATGTACACCCTCTTTCTTCGTCCACTGTCCTATTTCTGTCCCCTGGTTTTCTCTATATCAAATTCAAATTCAGAATGCTTTATTGGTATGAAATACATTTCTAAGTATTGCCAAATCCCACGTACAGAAACAGGAATGGGAATATGACTAGACACGGTGATATACAGACAACATTGTTCTCATGACACCAATGCAAACAGTGTGGTAATGACCACAGTCTCTCTTCCTCTCTCCCTCTCTCCCTCTCTTTCTGTTCCCTCCCCGTTCAGAGCATGCTCTGGGGTGTGCTTTACAATCGTGCATATTTCATAGATGTTGGCAATGTTCCGGCTGAAAAGACCCGTACAGTCGAATGACGGCGAAGTGCAATTTCAGCGCGGCTCGGTGGCTGCTGGGGGGCTGCGCGTCTCCAGGTGCGTGAAGGGTAGTATGTCCACCCATCGTGCCAGAGTTAGAAATATTAAATTACCGTTTTAATAATTAAAGAGACGTTAAAAGGACTGACAGTCTCCGTAGCTGTAAGCCGTGTCAAAGCGCCCTCCCATCCAGTGTAGCGTTAACCCTTCCCTGCTCTGATCTCGTAATATCGTTAAAATACGGAGTAGCTTCATTGACGCGGTTGTCATGGAAGCGGTTGGTTTACATGGCTCCCATCTGTTTCGGTGATTATGAAATGGCAGGGGCGGGGTTCGTCCTGTGAGTTTGCAGGGTGTGAGTCATTGTGACATTTAACACATTTACCGTCAGACTGACGGACACTGGGAGGCTGCAGCAGTGTGTTCTTGGCTGAGCTAGGCCGCACCAGGCCACACATGGAAAACTTTGAAGGCCAAGATTAGATTCCGTTTTTTGGACTTGGTAATCATTTCTCAGTGACCACTCAGACTGTTTTGATATTAGCCATGAAGCAAGGGTGTTTTGTAATGGTGGATATGTTATGGGCTGTAGCATTGTCAAAGTTCTGCAACAGTATTAGAGGCTGAGATCCAGTGGCCATCCGTAAAAGCTCAGTGTTAACTGTCAGTCTTTGTCAGTTTATTGGCTGAGAGTATTGTATTGACATTAGACCATATTTGCCATTTACTGTCATTTTAATGGAATGATTTTGATTTTGCAATAGCGCCATTTTTTGTTTTGTTCCGTGTAGGTAGGCTTTGTTTTAATTCTTAACGACATTTCACTAGGGTGATCACATGATCCTGGTATTTAAGGAGTGTCAAATCACTGGCATATTTTGACAGTGGCTTCATCAGTCCCACACCGGGACTTCTTTTAAAGGGTTTTTTGACGGTTTGCCAAGCTGTGCACCAAGTCAGCACAGCAAGTTCCGTGCTCACCTGTTCAAATACCTTCCAGTCACAGATGTTTGTGTAGTGGAGTGTTGGTGGGTTGGAGGACAGTTTTTGGCCTTACAATGGGAAGGCTCAGTGGGAAGTTTAGAGCCTGCTAGTTCCCATTGTTCATTAACTACCATGCTGTGAATTCAGTGCAAGATTTCATATCCGATTGATTCCCCCAGCATTGCTCTCTGCTGAAACCACGCGGAAGTGTTTACTTGAACTTCCTGCTTACGGGAAATGCCAGTCTCTATGCAGAAATATGCCACAGAAAACCTGTCTTAACTAAAAAATGTCTTAACTAGATAAAAATATAACTAATAAAAATGTAGTTTATGAGGGAAAAGAAGGAGAAAAATACAGTGTAGGATGTTCTGTATCAAAATTTTCCTGATTTAAAAAAAAAAAAAAAAACAATCAACAAAAGTATCACTGTTATTGTCAATGGGACACTTTTTTCCCTACTCAAAAAGGTGACGACAGATTTCTGCATTAACTTCCTTTTTGGACAGTAAGTCTGTCATGCACTAATGTTATGTCACTTAAGCTGATTTATGTGTTTTAATTGAGGAGGAGCAGTAGATATTCTGTCACTGTGAGAGGTTTTAATTAGGCCAGTGTGGCTGTGTGCTGTGAAATTCCCCTGTGGCAGGTAGGCCCCTGAGCCCTGCGCTTGTTTTCACAGGGAGGTGTGGAGTGTCGGGCCGCAGTGGTCTGCCGATTAATGATTAGACGGAAGTCGTAGATTCCTGAAATATTTGTCTTGGGAGGCAGAGGTGGTGGTGGTCAGAGCCAAGGGAGGGATTTAATAAACTCCAAACTAGGCGATAGCAGGGTTCCCCACACATGTGAAGATACTTGAATAAAGGAAATGAATTTGAAGACTTATGTGTGATTCATCTAATCTGAGAACTGACGAGACTGAAACGCAGGTAAAATAATCTCTTGCTCTGGTGAGAGACTGGAGTGTGTGTGAGTGTGTGAATGTGTGTGTGTGTGTGTGTGTGTGTGTGTGTGTGTCTGTGTGTGTGAGAGAGAACCTGTTTTTCTGGTTTGCTGGGGGAGGAAGTTGGTGTGAGAGCAGAAATGGGGAGCTAGCATTCAGGGCAGTCTTGAGTGAAAGTATCATGGCTTCCAGCAAAGGCACGCGGATACTGGCCTGAACCGGAGCTTTCAGTCGATCAGGTGGGTGCGGGCGCTCGTGAGGTGTGCGTGATGTCAGAGGGAGGGGGAAGGGGGCGGAGCCTACACGGCTGAAACTATTGCAACACCTTTCAGAATCGAATAGAGGAGTGCATTGTTCACGGAAGCACTAGCTCCTGTGGATTTAACACAACTTTGTCAGTTCACACGGGATTTAATAAGCGCTAAACTCTTCAGGTAAGATCACTCTTCATTTACAATTAGCAAACTGTAAGGGGAATGAAATTAGATGGTTTTGTTGTGGTTTGCTCTTTTTTTGCTCGTACTGATTTTGTTTCTTTAAAATATGTACAATCAATTTTATCTTCTGAAATGAGCTGTACATCCATAGACTGTCAGTTGAACGTTGAAATACATTCAGTTGATGTTAAATTTAGAATTATTTATATCTCACCAGTAAGCATTATGTACTATACATCTGAGACAGATCAGATTTTTTAATTGAAGGTCATGTGGCGCTGTACAAAGTAATGGTGCTTGCTTCCGGTCGTTCCGGGTGAGTGATAGCCTTTTTTTGTGGGATCCAGTTTATTTTGTTGGTGTCAGGCCGAGACCTCTCTTCCCCCCCAGTACTTGTATGACTGTGTCGATGTAGCATTTCCTGGGATGAGATCAGGAGAATGGAGTTCGCTGCAAAACCTTTGAAGAACAGCCAGTCTCTCCTCAGCAGATGTGTTCTGGGTATAGCTTCTGCCCCATGGTTGGCATTGTGCCTCCAAGGCTAACTCAAACGCATCGCTCGCCAGACGAAACCTGCGCTATGGAGGGTTCTCATTAGACAACAACTGTGCAAGTTGACGTTTATTCTCGAGCTGGACTATTGCTACATAGCAATCTGTAACCGTAATGTGAGCAGTAATCCTTTTTATGCTTTGCTGGCTGTATGTATAAATAATGCTGACAATGCTGCAAGAGCAGGTTAGGCCTGTTGATTTTGGAGGGGTAATGGTGTGGTTTCTTCGCTGGTATTTCATGAATTCACACCTGGAACAGAACCTTATCATTCCGTCAATTGTGTCCCGGGAACTATGCTGTGCATGGTTTTGGGGTCGTTTTAACACAATAGAGTCTTCGACAGTTAGGAGTGTTTTCAGTCTGCCGTTCATGTCATCAAAGCATGCATCCCCTGGTTATTGGCTTCCTTTTTCTTTACCTTTTGGTTGTTCTTGCACCTGACTTTATGTCCCATGTCTCTTCCCATAGTTGTACCAGTGGAAGCAGCTGGAGAACCTGTATTTTCGTGAGAAGAAATTTGCTGTTGAGGTGAACGACCCCCACAGGTGAGAAGAAATGGGGACCGGGCTGTTTCTAAAACCCGCCGAATCTGGAGGGTTATCCCCTCTCCTCGAGTCTGCAGTCTTCTTCGTTAAAAACACTAGGTTCAGGATAATAACCACAGGTTTATATTCTGAGAAATGTCTGGTTGAGTATCGGTCTTCCTGCATTTACATCTATTGTGATGGTGTGGATTACCTGCTCTACAAAGCAAAGGGACTGCCTTCCCACAGTAAAGGAACAGAGCTATGCGTCGATTTTAGCACTTCACGCGAGGGTGCACCCACTCATTGTGTTGGCTAGGCTGCCCCAGCGGTAATTAAAAGTCGCTGAGGCGAGACTCAGATGTGCGTGTCACTACCTACCAGGGGTTGAAATGGTGATGATTGTATGAAAGTTCCCACGGACAGCTGCTGTACATTGTTTAAAAATGCATACAGAATACATTTTTGTTTTTGGCTTTGGAGCCTGTTTCTGCATATCCTGTTTCCACTGGAGCAGCTGCATGTGGGTAACTGTATGTGCGCGTGTCTGTGTCTGCGTCTGTGTCCGTGCAGGAGGGCAGTGTCCAAGCGCACTTTTGGGCAGACTGGTCTGGTCATCCACACTTGGTATGCCAGCCACTCTCTGATTAAGACCATTTGGGTGATGGCCATCAGTCAACACCAGTTCTATTTGGACAGGAAGCAGAGCAAAGTGAGTACTCAGCACTGTGACCTTTAACTCGCCAAACCCCTCCATCTCTGTCACTGCTGGCCATCCCCTCTCTGCATGCCCAACACCTGCCTCTGTCTGAGGTCACATCTGGACCCGTCTGTTTTTCTGTCTGTTGCTGGACTAGCAATGTTAATTCTGTGGCCACCTCCATTGTGTCCATTTGCATGGATGTTCACATTAGTGCAATATTTACTTCATTTTAAGGATTTTCATCTTATTATGAAAGATTTTCATACTCAAGAAATACATCATAACTCATTCTTGAAGTTAAAGTCTTGGCTTCCTGATGCTGATGTTCTTGTATGCTGAAGTTGTAATATGGATATCCAGCACTATCAGAATGTTGTTGTTTTTTTGTGAAAGGAAGCAGACCCGAGACTGATGCTTTGAAAACGGCTATTAAATGCATGAGAAGAATTTTATATTTTAACTTCTGTTTTTAAACTTTATTCTTTTTAGTGAAATTGTGCAAAGAGATATGATTCTGGCAGTAGTAAACAGGCAGGAATGAACTGGAGCTTAGTGTTTTGGGAGACAGATGGCATGGCGGGGCTCTGCTGAGGCACTCCTGTCAGTGAGTGATGAGACTCCACTCAAACAGAACACACTCTTAATGCCTCTTAGGATCCTGATGATGCAAGTGTGTAATTCTCCTCCTGCAGGCAAAAATAACCACAGCCAGAAGTTTGGGCGATATCGCCATGGACCTCACAGACGTAGGGGCTCCGCGGATCAGCAAGCTGGGATGCCTGGACGTGAAAAACCAGCTGATCATGGCCAGCAACGGCAGCCTGGTGTCTACAGGTAGGTGCAGGTGTTACAGGGGGAGGGAGGCGGGGGATGGCCTGGTTTTCAGCCGCTACGTCGTACGTCTTTGTTCTGGATGAAGAATCGTACCTGGGTGAAAACGCGGCCCGTTTGTGCTGTCCTTGTGCGCAGGGTCAGCTGACTCCGAGGTGAGCGAGGAGCAGAAGAAGGAGAAGATCTGTGAGCTGAAGAAGAAGGAGAAGGAGCTGCAGGAAACTTTGGCCCTGAAGGTGGAAGAGCTCAAGGCGCTGTGCTTGAGAGAGGCTGTGAGTATATCCAAGTCACTCACTGCAAAAGAAATGTCGGTTTTGGTCTTTTAATCGGACCTAAAACTCAAAACTTAAGAATTTTCTTTCTCTCAAGTAGAAATATTGGCTTCCTCTAAGTTGCTTTTTGGTTGAGAAGTGCAATTTTCTTACCACACTGGTAAATCTTGAAATAAAAAAATATAATAAAATATCTAATATATATATCTAATATTAGCAAAATAAAATCATATAAATACAATTTTGAGTCCAGATATAAGACTTATTGACTTATATTGGTTTTCGCTCGGTCTTTTTTTTTCTCACTCATGTCACTGTGAGACAATATGGTGGATGTATTTACTCTCAATGTCATTATCAGGCACTGACTGGAAGGCTGCCCAAAGACTACCCGCTGTCCTCAGGCGAGAAAGCCCCTCACATCCGACGCCGCGTGGGCACTGCGTTCAAACTGGATGACATGTTCCCATACAACGAGGTACGTATGCGCATTTCCAGCTGCCTGTACTGTACCACCACGTGTCCTGCATACCCGCTCTGAAGAACCATGTACTGTATGCAGCTTCAGAAGGACAAAGTGCGTTGGGTGTCAGTGGTTAACCGTACTGAACACATAGCCAGGGATTTACACGCTTCAGGGGTTAAATACCTTTGCTATTTGACCTGAATATCTTTACAATATCAGTACGATATGTTCTTACTTGGAAAATGTGAAAGATATGCAGACGTGTGTGGGTTGTGTCGGGGGGAAAAATATTGTTAGCTGAAAATAAACTCTAAATAAATCTTGAATCTTAAAATGCATTATGTGATTATTAAGAAAATCTCATTTAAATAAGAGTACATAGGATGTGTGAGTGTGGGAGAGTGTGCCTAAGCCCTGCTGTTCTCGTGATCGGTGAACTCCCTTGGTGTTTTTGTACTGCTGTGTTTTTAATCCCACGTCTGTCATCGTGCAGGATCCTTACCTGAGAAACCTGGAGAGCAGGTTTGCTCTCCAGCAGAAAATCGTCGAGGCAGCCAAGAAGCTGGCCAGCGAGCCTGAGCTCTGCAAAACCGTGAAGAAGAAGAGGCGGAGAAACTGCCAGGACGCCATGAGGAAGATGAAGGACATCGAGGTCGAGATCAACTCTTATCGGATCAGGACCGGGAAGAAGCCCACGCATCCTGTGATCCTGGCCGGTACGGGAGTCTGGCGTCGTTTAGGCACCTAACTGGGTGCATTCTCCACATCTCTGCTTCCCCTGAAGGTTGTCGGACATTGAGGCATGCCGCTGTTGCCTCTATCCCAGACTAGCTGTGAAGGACTCCTCCAGTTGTATTGTGGGATGGCTGTATTGATTTTGTAGTGTGCATAACCATGTTTTCACACAACATGTCTGCCAATGTTTTTAGCGACTGTATTTTTTCACTGTTATAGTTTGCACAGAGGGGCCTGCTCTTGCGCCATTTAGTCGCTAAACTGTATGTATATGTATATTTATTTTGTAAAATAAAATTATTTATATTTTTGGCCACTCTGAAATGACGAATTGCTGTCTCTCTCAGATGAAGGAACTGCGGCAGATCTGTGCTCCCTCTCTGACAGCTTGACATTGGACGAGAGTGAGTTACATATGCGGCAAATTAACAATTACGTTTGCTAGCTTGTGTGAGCTTTGTGTTCCAGAGATTTCTGAAAGATTATGTGTTAAGGAGTATTCAATATAGCACAATTCCTAACTAGCCATTTATTTCTGGTTGTGACAGGAATCAGAATTGCTTGTTTTAATTCTATGTAAATCTTGGCCCTTCTTCTTGGTTTTACTAATTTGTTAATTGAGTATTGAACCCTTTGAACATTTCCTACAATTAATGGCAAAACATTTAGCTCCAGACCTGCCAAGATTCTCCCACAATTTCTTCACTGAATGAACTAAAAGAAAAAAGTGATTAAGTTTCTGTGCTAGCAGCACTTATTTAACTATTGCACGAATACCATTGAATTCATGTACACTTGCTCAGATTCTGGTTGCAAATGTGAGTAAATCAGTTGCACTACACAGCCATGTAACATTTATGATGACACCAATGAGTCTTGTGCTGTGTCCTGATTGGCCATTTGCCCATCTGTCCAGATGTGTGTGCTGGACTCCAAAGGCAGCGATCGCGGTCGGTGCAGTACTCGCCTGGCCCCAGTCTCACCGAGTCCATGGGCTTCGAATACCTGCCTGGCAGACGGGGTTCTGGGAACAACCAGCATATAGATATGGGCCTCAACAGGTAGGACCTGCTATGTCTCTCTCTCTCTCTCACTGAGATTAGTTAGCATAACAATGGATAGGATTATGTTGCCAGCACTTTCTGAAACACAAAGGGATTAGACGCGTATTCTAAAAGCCAACATTACTCACGGTTTTTTTTTGGTCCGAAATTTTGCAGACGTGTCAAGAAATATCGGAACCTATGCGGGTTCGTTACCCTCAGGTCTAGTACCTAAAAAAACGTGCTGCGAAGATTTCGTGAAAGGAAAGTTACGGTAATGCGAGAAACGCCTAGAGAAAGGTCGTTCCCCTCTACCCTACAATTTGTTTTTGTGCGGTTCAGTACATCCAGCAGACATTGTTTTTCTTGGAGGCCGCAAAAACAGCAGCTAGCTAGTACCAACCTGCAGGAATGAACCAGCCCTGCATTCCTCCTGGCTGCCTGCAGCTGCCTCCCCGGTCCCTGCTTATCAGACACGTTTAAAAATAGAGGGAATAAGCATGTCTCTGCCTGACTGCGGCAGCCCAGACGACAATCGCAAGGAAAGCACTGCAGCGGAAGAGGGAAATCTGGAGAATTTCACATTAAAACCGTATCAAGCTGTGATAATTTACTGAATTACCTGGGTAAAATGTTCCTGTACACCAGACTGTAAATGATTCAGACCTCGAAGATCGTACATGTTTTTTCATGTTAAGTGCTTTTCTTCCCGCAGACTGCCTTAATTCCGCCTCGAATCGATTATGCAGGTGGTTTCATTTTTATTTGTTGGATTTTCTTGTTTTGGAGTCGGCGGGACTCTGGGCTCCTGCAGCGATAAGCGCGGCGGTCTTGAGGAAATCGCCCCTGTGAAAGCATTGTTCTTATCTGTGTCTCAGATTAAAATACAGCGAGGTCCAGGATCCGCTGCACTACAGCCACAGAGACGCCTTATCGACGCACAGCAGCCCCTACAAGCTTCCATCCCGACAGCCCCGTGACGCACAGAGCATGCCCCCCACCCCAATAATGACCCGCAACGCCTACAGCAGCATCCAGCTGAGGTGAGACCCCCCCCCCCTTTCCCTGGAAATGAGTCACCGCTTCTGCTTTCTTTGCTTTTTATCCCTTCATGTTTCAAACGTCAATTCTGGTCGACAGTTTGGCAGTAATTAGAAATGACGCTCCAATTAGATGTTGGATTAATTCTGTGTTAATGCTCTGCAGTCTGCTTTCGTAATGACAAGTCTTCTGTGAAAAGTGCTGTTCCGGTAAAATCGAATTGGAATTGTAGAGGAGTGGATCTTTAGCGATTGGTCCTCTCTTGGTGTGATTGAGATGCCTGATGACTCGGCGTTTCTCCCGCAGGTCGGACGAAGACGCCCAGCTCTTCCGGCAGCGGAGCGGCAGCCTGGAGTCCCAGTCGCAGTTCCTGGCGGTGACGGAGCCCCCGAACCCCCCCTTCCCCCTGTCCCCCGCCCGGCGGAGCAACAGCACCGAGGTCCTGGACGACGGCTCGTCCTACACCAGCCAATCCAGCGTGGAGTACAGCTTCCACGGCAACCCCACCTCCTCCCGCCCCCGCGGGCGCTGGCGCCACAAGAAGAACGTCTACGCCAACTCGGGCAGCATGCCCAACCTGGCACAGAACGACGGCCACTGCTACGCCTACCAGCCCCCGCCCCAGCCCCGCCAGACCTCCACCGCCTACTACGTCACCGGCTACCCCTGCCACCCCGACCCCGAACCCTACCCCAACGTCTACGAGAGCGAACTGGAGGGCCACTACAACGTCAACCCGGCCTACCACGCCCCGGCCTACCACGGGCACGACCGGTACGCTCACTACGGCGAGGACGAGGTGGACAGCTTCGCGCAGAACCCCTACGCCACGCTGCGGCCGCCCAGGAACCGGCCGGGGCCCCGGGGGGGCGAGCAGCTGGCCAAGAACTTCCAGAAGGCCCTGGTGGCGGAGCACCTGCGCGGATGGTACAACCGCAACACGGGACACAAGCACGTGAGCTACGACTACGACCGCGGCTCGCAGCAGAGCCTGGGCTACCAGACCATGCCGGCCCCCTTCGGTAGCTCCAGCAGGGCCACGTCCTACTCCTCAGGTAGAGGCTTCTGTGCGTGTGCGTGTGTGTGCCTATGTCTCTAGTCCAGTCGCCCATAACCGAAATGTCACTGCGACTAAACTGGCCACATGCCACAGTGCATTGTGCTCACTGCGACTAAACTGGCCACATGCCACAGTGCATTGTGCTTCACTAGCAAATTAGCCGAGCTAACCCCGCTACACACGGACGGCTACCTTCAGCGGTGGGTCCTGCAGTGTGTGCTAACATTGGTGTGCTAATTTGTTTCTCAACTGTATTTATTTACTTTTGTAGTCTCTTCAGCCGCCAGTGCTGGAAACTGGCGCAGTCAGTTAGCCGTGGGGCTAACGGAGTACGACATGTCTCCATCGCCCCAGCAGCCTTACCCAGGGTCCTACAGCACAGGCTACAGCAGCACCCCCTCATACAGCAGGTGAGCAGCCACCGGCCTCCTCTGCGTTCCTGTTAGCCTTTTCTAACCTTCTATAAACACTGGGTCAAGGACCACTGTTTGATACTTGACCTTTCTCTGTAAAATCCCACTGCTCTTCTGTCGATTTAGTCCTAATCTTGTAAACGCTTGACTGACCTGCTACACCCGTAACTTAAATATCCTGAAAGTAGCTTTCTGTTGCTTATACTTTTTGTTTTGAAAATGTCTAAATGCAGCAGCAGTTCAGGGGCTGGTTAGCTATGATGCTAGCTGTCTCCTGGATTACAGTGAGCCCCCAGCATAAGGAAGGCAGCTGCTCCCTGTCTTGTTTTCAGAGCTGACTCTCACCCTGTCTCCCACGTTGGCCGCTCTCTTATAGATACGGCTCCTGCCAGCACTCAGAGTGCCCCTGCCACAGCGCTGAGAGCCCGCAGCGCTGTGCCTTCCTGCCCGCTAGCCCTTCCTCCTCCTCTTCCTCCTCCTCCCTCCTCTCATCCCTCCCTCCCTCCTCCCCTCGCTGCGTGGCGGAGCGACCGGGCCCCGCTCCCCAACAGCCCCAGAGCCTCAGAAACGAGCGGCTCATTAAGTACCCCCACGCTAAATGTAGCCCACGATAGTAAGTAACGGCTTTAGGAGTGTGCTTTTTCCTCATCAGTCTTGTCCCTTTTGGTTCTGTTTTGCAGTGAACTAAAATGTGCTGGTCCATGTAGTAGGCTTGATTAATTCCGCTTCTTTTTTCATTTTTTTTCTTTTGCTGCTGAAATTGTAAGAGCATGGCTGTCAATTTGTTTCTGTGTTTGAATTTTTTTTTCTTTTGTTGTTCCTCCCCCCCCCTGCCAGAAAACTTACCCAAATAAAAATCCAGAGGTCACATTTCTCGCGTGTGCGAGTCTCACGCGAGCAACACTTTATTTCTCTCTTCCGCCTCGCGCGACTATGTCACTCACTCTCCCAACCTCTCGCGCACAGATTTCCCGCAGAGTATGTGTCGAGGAGATCTGATATGATGATGGTGCGCACCCCAGAGTCAGTTGAGATGTATGGGGCCGTTGCCAGTTGTTCTGGCGGAAGACGGTTAAACCGCTAATGGGTTGGCGTGAGAAACGGGTGAGCTGCAAAAAACACACGCCGAGCGCACTGCTGTCCGTCGGTGTGAGGCAGCCGTCCGCGGCTGGCGCGCTGCGCGAATCTGCGCACCCTTCTCCCCCCCCCTCGCTTCACGTTAAGGCTGGTGGCGGGCAGGCTTGCTGTGGAGCACCTGGTGATTCTGTGTGAGAAGCACAAAATGTGACCCCTGCATATTTTCCATTGGCTGGTGTGTTCGAGCCTCGGGCAAACACGACAGTGCTGCTGTGTGTATTTGTTGTCGGCGAGTGTGGAAAAAATTTAACCCTGAGTTGAAGTAAAGGACTTCCATTGGTAACCCCCAATTGTTACGGATCACCGCGGTTAATTTGGCTGAAATTGTTTTGCATGGTCGGTGTCGTTCGGTCATGGCTTCCCGTCTCATTGGCGGCCCCATCTCCGCGCATGTTCCATTGGCAGCTCAGGGTTAAACTGTTGGGTTCGTGTTTCAGAGCGATGTGCACCTGTGTGTCCGTGTTGCGGTTGCGGTCGACCCCAGGGTTTCTCACCTTCGCTTATTGTCTTTTTGTTTTCAGGTCGTACGTAGACGTGAACCAAATGGAAACGCCCACCTGCAGTCAGATAAACAGCAGTTTAGATCCAGAGGACCAGATGTTGTACTGGCACGAGGACTCCAAGCCTGGAACGATAGTCTAGGGCGCTGCCAGCAGCCATTGTCTGGACACACACTCTATCTATCTCTTATTTACATGTGCCTTGCACCACACTTTTCAGGCAAGGATTTCTCCAAAAAGCCAAAAGCAACAACAGCCGAGGAATCGAACCACACAAATGCAAAACCTGTTCTGAAATTGATCCTGTAAAAAAGCCCTATGCTTTCAGACATGCAGCATTGAACAGAGGTAGTTGAGTTTTGGGCTTGTGTGTGTGTGTGTGTGTGTGTGTGTGTGTGTGTGTGTGTGTGTGCGTGCGCGCATGTGGGTGCGTGATGTGTGTGGGTGCGTGTGTGTGCAGTGATGGCACTTCAGTTACAGACTTGAATGGCACTTGGAAAAGGCGGGTGTGGGGTTCAGACTCGCTAGCAGCACAGTAAGGAAACTAACTTTACCACTGAGCACACGGCCCTGTTGAAGGATAGTTCAGACTGACTGACCGCCTTGAGAATCTCAGGAGCTTTTTGAAATGAAGGACCCGCCGCACAACAGCTTGGAGTACAGCTCGTCTCTAGATCAATAGAATCTGTAGAAACATCCTGGCACAACTACGTATGCACACAGTTTTCTTTCAGAATTGGAATGCTAACCTTTTTCCCGTGATAATTGGTACAATATATAATTTATGATGGCTGTATGCAATTTTATATGTAATGTTGAAGTGCGCAAGTGTCCCAGTGAAACGTTGCACCCCATGAATGTTTATGTCTAACGGTCTCCTTTTCCTGATTTCCTTAACATGTTGATAATCTATGATAAATGTTGGCAAACAGATCCTCAGAAATCGTCATTTTAAGCACTCGTGGGTTACCTTTGTACTGTGTTTTAGGGATCTGTTGTTTTGCATTATGGCATTGCAAAGTAACGCGCCTCACAATTTTGGCCATATTACTGCCCGATTACAAATATCATGCAGTTTAGCCATTTACATGCACATGAATTATTTTTAATTTGTACAAAATATTTTTTAATTCATTTTACCAGTTATCACCGTTTTGTAGTTCACAACGGCTCCATCATAGAATCCCAGATTTTTCTAAGATACGTATTTGCATCCCATGCTGGATTCCATGGTCTGGTGCTCTTCCCTCGCGACAGAAGGGATTTGTATGTACTTGTTCATATTGTATATATGATGTATTTGGGTTTCTTTTTTGTGATCATTTTTTTATGTGTTTAAAAGCATGTAATATATAGTAAACTATTTGTTTGGTAAGCTGGTTCTTAGTCATTTGTATCTTTTATTACTAAATGCATTTCAATTAAAAATGTAAACATTCAAAGGAATATGCCTTTATTATTTAGAACATTTTTAATGAATTAAAAAAAATGTAATTGGTTGTAGTTTTATTTAAAGAATACTGCTTTCCAATAGCTTGACCTAGATCATTCTATATATTCCAGACCATTGTAGGTATTATTCTAGAACGTTCATGGTTTTATTGCATCCAAGAGAGAAACTGGCCAATACCAGTAACTACCTTAATAAGGTAGTTGTTCAACAGGAAGTGTTTGCGACCTGTTCAGTTTCCTCACATTACTGCGAGTCATAACCATACATTATCTTTCATACTATCCTCATTTCATGCTTTTACTTCTAATTTATTACTTTGGTGCATGTGTGGCCTTTAACCTTACCACTCTGAGTTGCTGTTAGAGTGTAATTATGAGCCAGAGGTTATGGTAATGGCAGGAGAAGTCCCTCTGGGGATGCATAATTCAGTTAGACTGATTAGATTTAAATCCAGATCAATTTAATTAAATGGCTGAATTAATTTGTCTTGAGCCTACATGATTAGTATATGGCCTTTTACAGTAATGTCACTACTACGTGAGATGTGTAGTTTTCTTCTGAAAAGGGATTTTTGTCAAAAAATGAAAACCTAATCAATTCTTCCATTTCCAGGAGTAAACCATTAGTGTGTTCACATGGATATCAGGGATTGGTGTCAGTTTGTGTGTTTGGCAGCATTGGTTCCAGGTGCCATTTTGTGTGACAGCTTTGCACGATCAGCCATGAACACTGAGAAATCTCCCTCCCCTGTTTCCCAGCCTGCATTGTTGCTATGGCTTATCAGCACTGCAGAGTCAACAACCATCCAATAACGCTGCTACACAGGGGCAGCTCACCTGCTAATTGCGTCTAGATACGCGCTGCGCTGTATGGGAGTTGTATCTGCTGATTAAAGTAAAGCAGTTGCAAGACAACCAAATTAATCTGAAAAGTGAAATGTTGTTGAATATTTTGCACCAAAAACCTGAGTACATACATGGAAACGACTTCAGTCAAACTAATTATGGTACTCGGGGACACACCGACTTTATTTATCTTACTCCTATTATAACCAGTCAGGCAGGTTTTCCCTCCTTGAAATGAAAACGGACCAGTTTGTTAGAAGTGTGATTGGGCACTCCCACTCTGTCCCCCTGTACTCCTGCTCCCCAGCATTTCATGTGGGCTGGAGGGTGGGGCTGACACGAGCAGGCCACCGATCAATGGTGCGGGCTGTCCGAAAATCTGACCTCCCCTTCCTCTTCCACCCAGCCCCAGACCCGACTGGAAGCAGACCCTGGCACTCCCAGAAAACCAAGAATGTAGCTCCTCCCCCCACCCCCCCACAGCCCAGGAAGGCTCCCAGCCTGCACATTCCTTCACTCGCGGCTTAATATCCGTTCACTTAAAGGCCACCTCCACAGCTTTGGTTCTGTATCCCTTGCTTCAGCGAGACCAGCTTTTTGCAAGCGTTTGTTTCTGTGAGTTCTCACCTTTTCAGGCATGTGGAGTTCAGCTGCTGCTGTCTCTCTCCCCACTCACCTCTCCCAGATACCAGCTGCACAGGAACATCAGGAACACTTTCCCAGTTGAGTCATGTTTCAGAAAATAGAACGATAGCATATGCCCGTCCAGAATACCCTCCCTCGTCTCTGTCAAACGGGCCCGTTGTCAGTGAGGGTGTGTTCCCTAAACCGACCAGGCCTGGAATGTGCAGATTATGTATCTTATGATACTTGGTCTGAGAGAACTCTGTGACGGTGGAGCACATTTAAGCTGGAGAGGTTGTGGAAATGTCAGGGGGGGTAGGACACCTACATAGTCACTCCCCGATGGGTTTGTGGGAGTGAGAGTCCAGCTGCATGTCGTGGGGAGAGTATACTCATCACACACTTTATCGGCTGGTGTGGGACAATGATGTCTGTGTAGCTGAGGGGGCGGTTTCCTGGCCCTGGGGTTCCCAGGATATTATCTGCATTTTATGTATTTTGGGCCACACTGATTTTGTGTGAGAAAAGGGATATTTACGGGTAATGACACACTTCCGGTAACTCCAAACCAGCTCGTTCAATCCTTAAACATATTTTAGCAGATTGGTTGGACTTCATACAAGGTTTGCATCAAAAGCCAAATTCATGGAGGACACCTCAGTAAAGGATTTTAATATCCAATCGTAGGCATAGGCTTTTCCCATTACTGCTGTGTCTTAAATGAATTTGGAGAGTGCAGACAAGCACACGTGATGGGCCATGAACCACACCCTGGTCCTCAGAACTGAAGAAGACTACCGAGTGACAAGAGAAGAATAGTTCTGTGGAAGCACACATGCGTTGAGAAGATTTGGGGTTGGAAAATAAACGTATTTTCCAACCCCAGGTAAAGGACGTAATGAGGACATCACACACACCGCTCAGAAATGTAAACCACTCCCCTACAGTGTGCATCTAATGCCTCACGAGCAGCTGAAATGCCAGTTTGGTGAGCTTCACCAGGGAGTCTCAAATTAGCCCCAATCAGTGTAGGCCAGATAGGTGAGCAGTGAGAGTAACAGTTTAACCTGTCATCAGGGTTTTGAGGTTAAGCAGAGCATGCTGGAAGCCCAAGAGACATTGTACAACTGACACTACTGTATTTTATAGGGTTTGCTTCAAAGCCTGATGCTTTGCATGAAACAGCTGACCAATACAGAATGTTATGTGACTCCATTCTGCTTGTTTCCCTTCACAAGGCTAATCCATGAACACATGGAAATAAAGAGCTCCTGTAATTCATGTTTAATCGACTAAATTACTTCCATTTATCAAGTGTTTATTTCTTCAACATTGGAGAATCATCTGGAAATTACAAGGTCTGCTTGTCATTGAATCCTATTGACTTCTAAGCTGCTGCCTGTATTCAATTTACCCAAATGAGAGAGGAAATTGTAATTCACTTCTCTCATTTGCATGGCCAATGCCTTCCTTTGTTACATATTCCCTCCTGAATGTGGAACATGGGCAGAAATAAAAATTACTCGCTAGTTATCCAGCTAACTCAATAATCCTGCTTGGTGAAACACGGCCCTGATGGTGTAGAGCAGCTCTACTTCCCATTTTGCTACTACGCTTTGTTTGGGTCACCACCTATTACATAGCCCTAACAGTCTCTCAACCTAAGACGTGCTGTAGGCCCGTTCAAGGACGATTTTCACTGAGGACACACCTGCTTGTGAGCATTTACACGGCTGCTGGAAACAGCTTTATGCAAAGGCGCGGCTGCTGGTGAGGATTTTCGGAAAAAGACGTGCGCCTGTTTGGAAGGATCAACTCAACAGCTGCAGAATAGGAGAAACCAAATGGTGCTGCTGTACTCGCCAAGCCCGTCAAAGGGCCGATTTTACTGATGTCTTATGCTGGCAGGGCTTTCTTCTTCAAATTAGCCAATGAGGTCTCCTTGAAGAGTTTTTCCAAGGAAAAGTACTGGGAGGCAAACATTAATCACTCTTCCCAGCAAGTGGAGAAAACAAACATACTGCCTCGTGACTGGTCCTGACCTCGCACTCGAGTGCCTTGGTGCAGCGCTTTCTCCAGACTTAGTCTCTTTGCCTCTTTCACACACCTTCAGCTAACATATAAACATGGGAAAAGCCAGGCCACTTCTAATGTTGAGTAATTTACAGTGCA
Organism: Conger conger; assembly: GCF_963514075.1. NCBI lineage: Eukaryota > Metazoa > Chordata > Actinopteri > Anguilliformes > Congridae > Conger > Conger conger. The sequence goes on from NC_083773.1 coordinate 12,184,229, forward strand.
GCCCATAAGTATTTAGACAGTGGTGCAATTTCTGTTCTTTTGGCTGTCCTCCAGCACATTGGATTTGAAATGAAACGATGAATGTGATGTTAAAGTGCAGACTCACCTTTAATTTGAGTCTAATTATATCCACACTGGGTGATCCATAGAAGCATTACATCCCTTTTTATACAAAGTCCCTCCATTTTAGAGGACCACCAAAAATAATTGGACAGTTGTCTTCTCACCTCTTTCTGATTAGTCAAGTGTATTCAATTGCTTCCTTAGTGCAGGTATAAGAACACTTTAAAGTATCTAGTCTTCATTCTATGCTTTTGATTGCCTTTTGAGTATGTTAGGGTGTTTGTTAACATGAGGACCAGAGTTGTGCCATTGTCAAGCAAGCCATTATAAACTTCCATAGAAAATACATTTCAGTCCAGTACTGAACTTAATCTGTACTAGTTAATAATAATAATAATAATAATAATAATAATAATAATAATAATAATAATACTAGCTGTCAAGGCCAGAGTCCTGAGTGCGTTAGAGCCTTTTCACAGTCTAAGCCTAAAGCATGCAACACCAATAACAATATAGCTCTACCATTGTCATGTATGACATTAGTATGGATTTGCTGACACAGCAACCCAGAGAGAGGCCTACTTAAATGCATGCTAGAATGGGAATGCTGAGTTCACCTGGTGTATTTGCCCTGCAAACATAGCAATGTATAGATTTGGGAAGTTTTTTTTCTCTATCGCGGATGAATGGAATTCATACAATTTGTCAAAACAAATATTTCAGCTTTACAGAGTGTGATAAATAGGAAATGACACCAATACATTGTTTGGATCCTGCTCTTTTTATTGGCATGGAGTAATGAAACTACCTTTGAAGTATAAACTACCCTTTCATGAATTGAAAATAAGCAAAGCATACTGTATATAACAAAGTCACTGACATGGATATTGCTTCCTTTAGAACCTTTTTGGTGTCAGTTGGATTCATTGCAACATGATTAATGGGGGAAAAAAACTCAGCCCATTACCTGGATTATATTCACACAAAGGTTCAGAGATACCATTAATATGCAGTGCCAGGATCAGCAACTACATGTTTGTATAAAGGGTTCTGTTAATATCGTATTTAAATTGACAAATGGATGATATTCTGTGCATTCTGTTACAGGTGTTAAAAAAGCAAGATTTTACATTCACTCCAGAGATCAACTTAATAAAGATTCTTGTGCCATACAGTCCATCAAGTCAGTTATTCCTAATTCAAACTTTACAAATTCTGTATAGACATCGCCCTACAAATTACATCAATAAACAAAAACTCAACAAATCATTTTAAAACTCAATTGACAATGCTAAATCGATAGGGAATTTACAATGCACTCAGTTTGATCATTTTAATTTACAATGCCATTTCACTGTGTCCAACATTCCAAAACAAGAAAAAACAACGATGGGAACAAGAGAAGAGACCAAATCTTGGTTTACATAAGAAGAAAAATGAGAAAAAAAACATTTTCAATCATTTTACCAGACTTGCATAGCTATGATTGCATAAAGGATGTTTGGATGTTTTTTCTTGAGTGCAAAAAGCATAGAGATGTTGCAACCTGTCATTGTTCAAATGCGTATGTCCGCGAATTACCACCAACGTTTTCTTACACGTTGAAATATTATACTTGACCACAGCGGGACTTGATGCGAACAATAAGATGATCATTCTGAGGTAGCACAAGAAACTACATTTCTCCAAAAATATCCAATAAAAACAGCCGCTACAATTCTAGATATTCTTTAATAAATAAATGCAATTCAATCATTACAGGTTTTAGGCATGCTGTAATAGACTAGCATTCTTCTTAATCCAGGCTTAATTAACTTTAATCTTAATTAAATTATCTCAAGTCCTAAATCATGGTCTCTTTCCAAAAATGAGACATTTTTCAACATAAACATTTCTTCCCAAGCAACACACATAATATAAATGCGAGAAACCCGCGGAAACAAACTGTCGAATGCCGAACAGTTGCGAGGCTAGCTTTAACGACGAATTTCATGTCCTTCAGCGGTGAAACTGATAGGCAATCATTTCTTACTGCCTGCTCCTGCCAGCAGTACACAGTTAATGTGCAATACACAGGTACTGTTTACATACAAACGGGGGAAATAATGAGGAATACAAGCTGCCATTAGACAGCCAGGAGAACATGAAAGGAGACAGAACACGGACCAGGGACAGTTGAGGAGTGACGGCTGGTGTCTGGTCTTCACTGTTTTATCTTGCTCTCCAGGAAGTCCTGGATCTTGTTGAAGTTCTCCTCCTGCTGGCCCAGGGCATCCAGGATGATGCCCATGGGCGTCTTCTTTAGCCCCACCCCCTCGATCTTGTTCTCCAGTTTATTCTTCATATTGCGCAGCCTTGTGGAAGCATGTGCAAAGACCACTGACGAAAGAAATACTACCGTTAGCATCGTATTGTAATATTTATAAGAACTGTATTATAATAGAATTTTCTTTTTGTCATAATACATGTAATGTGCTAAAAATCTAAATGAAAGATCAGGAAATAATCATTAGTTGCATTAATGCATTAGATCACACCTACATAATTGAGCTCTGTAATGCATCTCACTGTTGATAATGTTACAATCAGCAGAAAAAATAAAAGTTATATATGTATATATATATATAGATGTAGGTATATATGGTCCAGTATTTTTGTCCATTATTCATGCAAATGTTTGTATACTTCATTTCAAATTACTGATGGTCACATAATGTCATTGGAGGTCTGGATCATTAACTTCCTAATGAACTGGTGTTGGCGTAATTTGAGATTGTACAGCCATTTTTAACCAGACTGTCACAAAATGAAAGACACTTTCCAGAAATAGTATAACTTCTGGATAGCCTCCAGCCACAGCCTTGAAATTCCTTCCAGAAAAAGGCTCTTTTGGAGGGCAGTCTGATGACATGGTGCCCTGCTGAGCTGGCAACATCGGTCAGATGCCTTTCAACATCCTGAATGTCTTCATACAAATTTACTTCTGTACATGTGGCAAGCACACCACAAAATATCCCAGCTTTGTCATAACATAGACTTTACAGTATGGTGGCACTGATAATGTCCTCTTTTTAATTAGCTCGTGGTGCATCCATCTGCCAGTTGCATGACATATGCCAATCTGCTCTCTGTTTCAGGTCTGACTCCATAGCAACCGGGCAACACGAGTCAATAGGATTAGTATAACTCACACGGGAGGAGCTACATGGCATGACCTGCTTTTCCGGCACACTATCATTTCATTTCCCAGCCTGGGTGCCTAAGCCTGCTGTTTACTGCAGCCACGTTTGGTGAATCACTACAACATTACTCAGAAGTTCCCCTTATCCTGGGCAAGCTACATGGCTAACAGTTGACAAATAAGCCTTATCTGGAATTATAAAATAAAAGACACTTCAGCTTGGTATTCAGTGATATAATCCTATTCAATTCCTTTCATAAACTGGACCCAAAAATATATCTGCTGTATTTAAACCCTATGGCCTGTATACAGTCAGCAGTTTGGCCTACAAGCAAATGCAAGCATTGCAAATTTCCTTTTTGGCAAAATGAGCTTGGCAAGTCAGTTTTAGCTGAACCCCCCAAAGTGCACTTGTGAACAAAGGAATCTTGCTTCTAATTGATAGTCAAAGTCAGGGACTTTAATTGAATCCCAGACAATGTGTTTGTTGTACTCCATTTCAGAGACTGCCAGTGGCTGCCAGTGAATGTGTACATATTCCTGTGGAAGGTTGGGAGACAGTGAGGGAAACTTACGGAGCATTGGGAAAGTGATTCCGAAGATGAACACCATGACCCCCCCAAAGAGGGACATCAGGAAGTAGCTGACACCCATAACAGCCAGGACAAAGAGTGTGGGATTCTTCTTCTTGAAGTTCTTGATCATAACCTTGTTCTCCGCACCCCATACTGAGCCCATGAACACCAGGGTGACAACTGCCCCACCCAGGATCATGCCCAGAGGGTTCATAAACCTGAAAAAACACACACACCACACAGAACCATTATAACACAGTATATGTTTTTTAATGTTCTGTAAATTATTCATAGAGTGTTTAAGTCATTAGTGTTCCTGAAAGAAAATGTAAAAACTATTTATGATATCCACGGATTAAATTATGTAAACACAATAAATGGTAAAATAAACTTGGGAAATGTTCCTTGCCTCAGTTATTTAGCACCACCTACTGGTGACATCCTGCAAATACACACTTGGTCTGGTTTTCTCACCACATTTAAAACTACGAGTAAATGCAAAGCTAACACGACTCGAAGAGTGGAAAATTCCACTTCAGTCCAATGCACTTCAAATAAATATATAACTAGCCACAAGCAAACCTTTATACAAGCAGATATAGTTTCACATTCAGTCACAGAGTCCCATTCATTGATTCAGTGCTTTTACAAATCCCATACTCGAGACTTAATCCCGACTAAGCCAGCACCGGCTGTAGCCAGCAGCCCCACAGTGAGACGTATAACTGCCCATAGCGTATTGCAGGGAGGGAAGGCTTCAATAGGCAGCATAATCACAGCCTTATTCTCTCCTGTGGTCAAATGAGCGACTGCAGTCTGTACCAGCATCTTAGTAACGCCTAGACTAGCGTTTGAAGAGCAGCAGTCCAGAGCAGTGCCTGGAGATGGTAGAGAGGGGGAACAGAGGAGGCTTAAGATAAGCATCAGCTGGCTGTATGCTCTCCACGTCACAGCACAAGGGTGCAAAAACATGACCTGCCATTGCAAATGTGGAGATTGAGTTGAACTTATTGCAGCGGGTCAATGTGAGTTTTCCATGTGCCTTTTTTGCGTGTTTTATAGGGGCAGCATGCAGCCTGTTGGCTAAGGTGCTTGACCGGGACTCAAAAGGTTAGTGGTTCAAGCCCCAGTGTAAGATCCCCACAGCTTTTAAGCAAGGCTCTTAACCCAACATTGCTCCTGGTGGGGTTGTCCCTTGCATAGTCTAATCAACTGTAAGTCATTTATGATTAAAGTGTCAGCCAAATAACAAATTAATAATAATAATAATGATAATAATAATAATAATAATAATTATTATTATTATTATAATTATTCGATCCAGAGAAACCCACTATCTGTGAAATATGGCTTAGACATGGTAGTATGGCTACCATTGGAACTGGCTCACTTATCTTCATTGATAATGCTCCTGCTGATGGCACAGCAGGATGACTGAAGTGTTCAGAAACATCTTATCTGCTCAGGCAATGGAATGCCTCAAAACTCATTGGACAGTACTTCACCTTGCAGCATGACAATGAGCCCAAACATACTGCTAAAGCGACAGGATTTTTCAGGACACGACTTGAAGACGGCTGCAGTACAGGCCTGGCAGAGCATCACCAGAGAAGACGCCCAGTGCCTGGTGATATCTTTGGGTCACAGACTTCAGGCAGTCCTCGAATGCAAAGGATTTGCAGCCAGGTTTTGAATGTGACTTCATTCAAAATAATCTGTCCAATTACTTCTGGACCCCTAAAATGGGAGGACCGTGTAGAAAATGGATCAGCCGATATAGATGTAAATGGATGCCTTACAGACCAAATACTTACACACTGTACTGCATGTTCCTAATGTGACTGATCAAAACTAGTCTTTGTACAGCATAGGACTTGTCGGAACTGCACCTGCTGGCCCCCTTGAGTGTGTCTCTGTATCTGTTTAATCTCCTGCAGCAGCTGATATAATTGGGGAGGGCTCAGGGGCTCCGTGGCCCATAGCAACCATGTGTCATCACGGTCAAGTGCCCAGATCTGGCTATTTTTAGAGAATCACTTCAAATTTTGGGCACTGTAAAAAAAAAAAATGGCACTGCTCACCACTTAGTGAACCACAGAACCATGCGATTTCAAACACACTGCAGCATTTTTCCACGGTCACAGATTCATGTCTCACTTTGCCAATACAAAAAAAAAAAAAAAACTTTTTCATGCATTATTGAACTTACAAAATACAACTATTGGTTACCTAATGTTTAGCAAACTTCCAAATGTTTTTGTATTGACATCTTTATCGATTCTGATTGTGATAGTCTGTAAAAGTAATAAGCTGTAGGTCGTATCCGTAATATAGGCCTTTCTCCATATAAGGTCTCCAAACAGGCAACGTCAATTTCACATAAAACTGAGAAGTTTTGCGTGGTGCTCCAAATATTGTCGTTATGGTGGCAATGCCCTCCTCCATTGGTCTGAAGCGCACGTTAGAATCAGTAACCAATCAAGTCAATACAGCACAGCATTACATCAGGGATGGATATATAGCATGAGAAGAACATAGCAGACTGACGTTAGTGAGTTAGTGACGTTTTTTTAAGCTCAACTGTAGCATATCAAATAGCATGTAACTCTAGTTTTGCATATTTGCCGATCGACGTCTGGTTCAGTTGCAAATGTCTGCATTTCTGTAACCGTTCTATCGTGTCTGTGCCCTTCCCTACTTCGTTTCCTGTACTCATAAAAAAAAAAAAAAAAAAACTGAGACCGAGAGTGCATGAACATTACATTAAAACATAGCGAATACGCAATACTGTATTACGGTAGTTTTCCAGTGAATGCCACGTAGAGTACAAAGGCGTAACGTTAAGTGTGCGCAACTATTTAAAGTCGGCAACAAACCGAACCCTTGCGAAGCGGCGGAACCTTTTCAATGTAACGTTAACGTTCATGCTGACAACAACAACAGCCAGAAAAAATAAAAATGATGTGGTGTAATATAGAACACAACAGAGGCCCGAGTTGAAAGTAGCACTAGCTGCATATAGCTACTTACCCCACAATCAGAAAAACAACAATTACCACCGCCAAATAATTTGTCTGATAATATAACAGATTGCTGACAACCCTGTTATTCCATTTGATTAAATCGGCAAGATCTGGTTTGGAGAACCGTTCGGCTCCAGGGAAGAAATCATCCCAGGGTCTCAGTGGTGCAATTTCCACCTTTGCCATAGCTCCAGCCTGCTCCAGCTAGCTCGCCGCTCGTGACAGATCAACAAGCACCGCATCGCGCACAAACGCGTTCATTTCCACTTTCTCGCGATAACCCAAACGAGGCTTCTCAGTACAATCATGCACTCCTATAGGCTAGTGAGTTTCATACAAAATGTTGGACAAATGATAAGTGAAATGTACAATAAAGCATTTTGACAACGTATGTAATATCAGTTCATTTATGACAATCACAATTAACAGAAATGCATGCATTACATTACATTACATTACATTACATTATTGGCATTTGGCAGACGCTCTTACCCAGAGCGACACACAGTTGATTCGACTAAGCAGGAGACAATCCTCCCCTGGAGCAATGCAGGGTTAAGGGCCTTGCTCAAGGGCCCAACGGCTGTGCGGATCTTATTGTGGCTACACCGGGATTAGAACCACTGACCTTGCGTGTCCCAGTCATTTACCTTAACCACTCCATCGCAGGGCACTCACACACTCACACACTCACACACTCACACACTCACACCTACGGGCAATTTAGACTCTCCAATCAGCCTAACGTGCATGTCTTTGGACTGTGGGAGGAAACCGGAGTACCCGGAGGAAACCCACGCAGACACGGGGAGAACATGCAAACTCCACACAGAGAGGCCCCGGCCGACGGGGATTCGAACCCAGGACCTCCTTGCTGTGAGGCGGCAGTGCTACCCACTGCACCATCCGTGCCGCCCTACTACTACTAATAATAATAATAATAATAATAATAATAATAATAATAATAATAATAATAATAATAATAATAATAATAATAATAATAATAATAATAATAATAGGTATCTAGCAAGTTTAAATAGTAAGTATACATAACCCATAGAATGTATAACGTTTTTCTTTCCCATTTGGTTCTTTCCTCATCGAACTCTCCGCACACTCATCTTTGATTGGCTCAGACAAACGTTCATTATGAAAAAATCTGAAGCATTCTGGGAAGAGACGCACGACCATGAAAATATGGCGGATGTGGTCGAGCCGTAAGTATCTTGAACGAGAACGATATACAATTGCTAACTGGTCAAAATGCGAACAGTCTCATTTACTACCTGCTGAAAACCGAGCATGTGTGAACCTTCTTTTATTCTCTCTTTTTAGGGAGAAGAAAAGAAGGAGAATAGAGGAGCTGACTGAGAAGTTAGTGATGAAATACTAGAAACTGGCAGCAGGTTTGATTGAAGTTACATAGCTAGCGCAGGGAGTAGCTGGCTAACGTTAACGAAGCTAGCAAGCTAGTAACGTTACTATTTGGACATCAGCTAAGTGGAAATTCGTATGAGTTACCAAACGTGGCTACCTACCGACATAATGCCACCCGAGCCACTGCTAAGTAACGCATTGGTCATTTGGGTTACAATTGGTCCAAATCGGTGCATTCACCTGATCTTCTGATATACAAGTCGTCTTAACGTTAGCTAGATGAAGCTAATATTTCACCTGGCTGGTTAGCGGACTAGCTAGCTAGCTTGCGTGTCCTATCTTCTCTGGATAACGTTGGCCAGTTTACACTAGCTAGCTCGTTAAAATATAGCTGACTAAAACATGACCACTTAACGATGTTGTACATTGTGTCTAGTTTCATCATATCCACGTTCATATTTAAATACAAGTTAGCTAGCTAACTGCCAAGTTATTTGGTAGTTAGATGATGATAATGCACTGTCCAGCCAAATTTCCACAGTAGCTAGGTAACACATTAGCAGTAGTTGGCTAACTAAATTGGTTGGCTAGCTAGCTACAGGCTTGACGTTTATTGTGGCGAGGACAATGAGATGAATGCGAATGAAATTTGGTTAACCACAGTGTTCAACTACTACGCTGTAGCTAGCTAGCTGGCAATTCATGTTATTTTCATTTCTAACTAGTTGGCTAGCACGATGAATGTATGCATTTGTGTCTGTAATGTTAAAACATAGACTACAACACATTTCAGTCCCATAAGTTAAATAATTGCTGGTAGCTTTACTCACTACTGACCACCTCAGAATAACAGATATGTAACTGGCTAACTACAGACGATTGAATCTTTCCAGCCCTCCCCTTTGTTATGGAAAGGGGTTACAGATTTCGCGTCATGCACAAATTACTTCAACAGGTGCATGGCTGTAGTTATGAGAGAATAAATATAAAAACATTGGTATATCTGTATAAGCAACAGCAATATTATGTATATGGGAGAAGTTAATTACTCTACTGGATTACACCAAATTGAATGCAATATCCAAACCCTGCAAATATTCTGAGGTTGTCCGTATGGAGAGGGTCTTGAAGTTATTTTCTGGCTGATATGTGTAGCTCAGTTTATGTGTTCTGTGCAGAATGGCAGTAGATGGCGGGAGCGGGGTCAAGGGAGACTGGGATGGGCGCTGGAACCATGTCAAGAAGTTTCTAGAGAGACCTGGACCATTCACACACCCTGACTTTGAGCCCAGCACAGAAGTGAGAGCCGTGATTGTATTTTTTTTTCTTCCCCTGACATTGACACAGCAATATGGATGACTGGTAACCATAATACAAGTGGTGGTAAAATGTTTTTTGTATTTTGTTCACGTTCAGTGAACAAACAAATCATTATCAACTATGTAGACCCTACACAATGAAAACTATAAATCGGAGAGCATTCAACAATGGTATTTATTACCAATTTTTAATGGAGTGTTTTTATTTGAATCATGTCATGTTAGTCCAATACCATCAAATAGCTTCACAATGTAAAAAGCTGCCTGTTTTTCTCGTATTCCAGTAATTTTGCATTGTGCAAGCTGTTCCTGTTTCATTCAGAAGATCTCTGTATAGAAGCTACATCATGTTGTGTATGTTTTCCAGTAAATGGCTAGTTACAGCTTTATTCAAAAAAGTTGTCTTGTTCTTTAATATTAATATTGATGTTAATTCATAGTAATATTAGTGTTAATTGCAGTGTTATTACAGTGACACTTTAACCATGGACTTTTTTTTCCCAGTCACTTCAGTTTTTATTAGAAACATGTAAGATTCTGGTTATTGGAGCTGGTGGCTTGGGCTGTGAACTCCTCAAAAATCTGGTAAGATTTAAAATGTTAAAATTAAAGCAAAATATGGGTAGCTTAAAAAAAAAAAAAAAACCAACAACATTTACCTGTAAAAGTATGACCGTTTTATATCATTTGACCTAACCTGAGACAATTGAACTTAAAGGAGCACTGTCACTTTTTTTTTCAGTTGAGCTTATTTGGATTAAATGCTTAAATTATGTTCAGTGAAATCTGCCTGTTTTTCGGTGCGGTCGGGGTCCAGCATTTATATGTGCATTTAAAAGCCACAAAAACAGTAATTTTATCACATGAAAATTCCATTTAAACACGTTAATTTAAGGTTAAACTGATATTTGAATCATAATATTCATGTTGATTTCCGGAAAAAGAAAAAAAAATGTGGTTGTCCTCCCTAACATTAGCATACAAATATCACGGAACCTACTTTGGCTAGCCTGAGCGATATGATGGGCAGCTCTGACGTCGGCGTGTTAGAGTACAAGCTTTTCGATTTTGACGAAGAAATACGACAGTTTTGAACCGGGATTTACAAAGGAAGCATTGCGTGACAGGGCGGCCTGTAGCGTAGTGGTTAAGGTAAATGACTGGGACACACAAGGTCGGTGGTTCGAATCCCAGTGTAGCCACAATAAGATCCGCTAACCCTGCATTGCTCCAGGGGAGTATTGTCTCCTGCTTAGTCTGAGACAGACAGCGGAGGAACATGGGACAACCAAACATGGGAGTTTGCATCACTGCCAATAATCTCTTCGAACCCTTTCTCTTCGATCGAACCCTTGCTACATCCTGCAGTACTTGCCAACTTCTTCTGCAACAATATGAGGATGAATTGGAAGAAGTATCCACAGTCAAGATTTTGATACAGCTTGTTGGCTAGATATTTACTTACTCGTTGCTAAGCTGCCCTCCTGGTCCCCTTGTCTCTCTCACTGTAGCCATCGTGTCCCGTTCGATGGAAACGTCAAAGTTAGAGAATCGCGGAGGTTCATTCCCATATAGTTTATAATTTCCATTCACGTCGGCTGCGTCATCAGTCTGATTTGGTTAGCTTGGTCGCCCCGGTCTCTCATAAGAATTATGAATAAATATATAATTTAGCTGGTTACAACTGAACCGATTGGCGATTGCTGAGGTTGATGGCTGCGGTGGAGCCGTGCCGTAACTCTGCAAAGTCAGAGCTGTCCTGATATGGCTCATGCTAGCCAAGATAGGTTCCGTGATATATGTATGCTAACGTTACCGTATTTTTGGATCATGTGATCGCCTGTGTGAGTGGCCGCCCATGCCCATAAACCAGTCTCTGCATTCAAGGGTGGAATTTGAGCGCCCGTTACCTTCTGGGTAGGCTGGATATTCAAGCGAAACGCGTCCAGTTACGTCACTGGACGTGTTGGAAGTTTTGCCCCATATTTAGGAAATGGCAAATTAAAATATTAGCACGGTGATGCCTACGCACATAATTTAAGCATTTAATCCAAATAAGCTCAACTGAATAAAGCATGACAGTGCTCCTCTAAAAAGGAATCAGGCGTGTTATTAAGTACCTTTAATGCTTTGTCACAGTTACGCCTTGTATTCTCAAAACATTACCGATACCGGTTACATTGCCGATAAGTGTATGTCTTTTAAGTACGTCAAACCTGTCTATCAACCTTTTCTTAGTGACCTTGTTCTTCACCTTCTGGAACACACTGTTCTGCTGTGCATAAATTGCTTGCTGCTAGTGTATACTGATATAGTGTAGTCTGACGTCGTACACATGCACTGTGTTCAGTTTTGGTTCATTTCTTAAATTTGCATCGCAAAATGCCATGCTTATTATGTATAGCTTGTCTTTGGTTGTAAGAGGAAGGGTTTCAGTTACTTTTTGAGTCGGAGTTGATTCATATGAACGCATATATTAATGATTGAATCCATGTCTTGCTCTCCTCCTGTGGCTGTCCTGTGGTTTAGGCTCTGTCTGGTTTTCGTCACATTCATGTAGTTGATATGGACACCATTGATGTCTCCAACCTGAACAGGCAGTTTCTATTTCGGTCAGTACTCCTCACTTAATTTTTATTTTTTTATTTTTTTAAACCTATAATTACCATGAAACACCCCCCCCCCCCCCCCCCAATGGAATGGAATGGAATGCATGCATGTTTTGTCATAGGGTTATGAAAATTGTAATTAATTGGTGCAAAAATGCCCAGAACAAAAGCTGTTATCTCATTTGGTTATAAACTCTATTTAAGTGACTTGATCTTGCTCTTGGACAGTGAGGTTTTTGACCATTTTGTTGGCAAGTTGAATATGAAGTGAGCTAATCTAGTCTGCTGTGACTATCACTTTGGATGAATAAGAATGTACTTACAGTACTTATATTATCACCACTATTTACATTACAGTGCCATAACTAACTGAAAGATATGAAGCAATAATTGCTGTATATTTGTTGTTGATGAGAAAAATAAAAACAATGAAAGCAAAGTAAAAAAACAAAAACAAAAAAAAAAGAGATTATTATTTATGTGCCAATTATTACACTTATCTATGGCTCATGAATGTAATGTACATTTCTGAAGGCCTAAAGATGTGGGGCGGCCAAAGGCAGACGTGGCAGCAGAATTTGTCAACTGTCGTATCCCAGGATGCAAAGTGGTACCGTATCCTTTTGAACAGGATTTGAGCTTTGTATGATTGCATTTGTACTCTTTCAATAATGTATTCATACTTGTCTGAGAATGTGTTGTAAATACAGTTGTCCTGCCAGTTAATGTTATGTTCTTAACGATTCTGTCAGGTATTTTAAGAAAATACAAGATTTTGATGAATCATTTTACCGCCGTAAGTACGGATATCTGATATCTACCATCTTGTTGTCATGTTCAGGACATTACATTTTTTAAATTCAACCTAGAAGTCTTATTTTTAGCTTTACACTTGTTTCTTTCATGATGAAGATCACTAGACCACAACGTGTGTGATTGTGTAACTGATATGTTATGTAATGTAGCAATAGATATGACTCATTGTTCAGAAACATTTACTTTCTGTGACACCAAAGCAGTAGCATTTGCACCATTTTGTTTTATTTCTCAGAATTCCATATTATCGTGTGTGGCCTGGACTCCATCATAGCCAGGCGGTGGATGAACGGCATGCTGGTACGCATCATACGGCGGATTACGCGGTCTGTAGGTTGGGATGTGTAAGTTCCTCAGCTGACGGGTAACCCCTGCGTGTGGTCTTGTTGCTCAGATGTCCCTGCTGATTTATGAAGACGGCGTCCTGGACTCCAGCTCCATCATCCCGCTCATCGACGGGGGGACGGAGGGCTTCAAGGGCAACGCGCGGGTGGTCCTCCCCGGCATGACTGCCTGCATCGAGTGCACTCTGGAGCTCTACCCACCCCAGGTGAGCGCATGCACGCCGCATCTCAGCTTCACTTTATTATCTTTTATAAATGCATGAAATGCGCTTTTAAATTAAATGCACAAGTGGAAGAGACGCTACGATGTCCGATCAGAGATACTGTAGTCTAGTGCTTAAGGCACCTGACTGGGACTCAGTTGGCAGTTCAAGCCTAGGTGTAGCCACGATAAGATGCGCACAGCTGTTGGGCCCTTGAGCAAGGCCCTGAACCTCACATTGCTCCAGGGGGGATTGCCCCCTGCTTAGTGAAATCAACTTTGAAGTCGCTTTGGAAAAAATGAATTGTTATAAATTATGTTTTCCTGTTTCAGATTAATTTCCCGATGTGTACCATTGCTTCCATGCCCCGGCTGCCGGAGCACTGTGTGGAATATGTTCGCCTGCTGCAGTGGCCTAAAGAAAAACCCTTCGGAGGTGCGTTCACAGACAGACCTCAACATGTATGACACGCAGGGTTTTGGGTGGGACTGTGGGTGGGTAATGTAATGACTGTGTTAATGTTCACTCCTCTGCTCTATGTGTTTTGTCAGCACAAGTACATTTTTTCCTTTCCTTTTCCTTTCTTTTTTATTATATTTTTATTTATTTATTGCATATGTATACACATACAGGGAAATTACAGTATCCATTACAACATGGTCTCAAATGATCCTAGTATACTTAAGTTTCAAATGATTTTTTATTTTTATTTATTTATTTCTGTTTTCATATTATGACAAAAGGTGGATAGGGAGTCATAGAATATTAGTGGCTGTAATCCTTGACTTGTGTATGTGTAATTTACCCAAAAGAGTCAATGGCTTTATAACATTGTCAATTACAGATAAGCCAGTGTGATAAGCCAATTTAAAAACAAGACCATTAAATCATTGATTTGAAATAACTTAAGTACATTTGTAAAGACTAGTAAAGATACTTCTAACCAGAAACATTTAGAGTGGTTGGGTATAAAACAAATGTGCGATTGTTTCTTGTTCACATTTGCAAAAGGAACATTGTGATGAGATATCCGCTTAACTGTTTTAAAGTGATTAATTGCCAGGATAGTACTTGTACGACAGTCTAAAGTGAACCACAAGTCAGACTTGCTATGGATTTATCTTCAGAAGCTAGAGTGAAACAAGATTGAGTATATACTTCTAATAACCTTAATGACAAGAGCCTTGAAAAGAGTCACAAAGTTTAATTCAAATCAGGCTGCTAAGTCTACCGCTTTTGCAGACGGTTAAGTAAATGTATTGGTGAAATGATTGTGATATGTGGTCAGTGCTTTATGGTCGTGGTTTGTGGTCTCCAGATGAGGTTGCGCTGGACGATGATGACCCTGAGCACATCCAGTGGGTGTTCCGGAGGTCCCAGGAGCGAGCGTCCGAGTTCAAAATCACAGGGGTCACCTACAGACTCACGCAAGGCCAGTCTTAACCCCCTGCCACTCTCCATATTGATTGATTATTCTTCGTTCATTGTCACACATCACACAAATGCCCAGCCCACACGGGCTTGTAAGACACCATTATTTCAAGATTTCAAGAAAAATGAATTGTGTGTGAAATAATGCTAACTTAGGAGAGGAAAATCACATTAGTGTGTAATATAAGCAAGCCACACCGTCTTGCAAAGTGGAATACTTATGTCTTTGTTTCAGGTGTTATGAAGAGGATCATTCCTGCAGTTGCCTCTACAAATGCAGTCATTGCAGGTACGTTCCTCGAACAGGGCTGCATTCACTAGCCTAATGGTGACTGTATTGCATTCATGAGTGTGTTCCTCCATGAGTTAGCGTTTTCCTCCGGTGAGTAATGGTGATGTAACCTTACCCATGGTCTAATTTTGGCGTCCTCTCTCCCCTCTTCAGCGGCATGTGCAACTGAAGTGTTCAAAATTGCTTCAAGGTCAGTTTTCAATCTCTTGTTTCCCAGCTGTGTGATGGAAGACTTATGCAACATTATCGCCTCACGCATCTATTATTTCACTTTCTGCAGTGCCTACATTCCCCTGAATAACTATATGGTGTTCAATGACGTCGATGGTCTGTACACCTACACTTTTGAAGCAGAAAGAAAGGTGGGTACAAGGTAACATTAAGGTAACCATGACATTTGTAAGAAATATGAAGGGTATCTTGCTGTGTGTAATTGGATTGTAATTTTTCAGATGCTTGCCAGACATTTATTGTGTACCTTAGTGTGGTAAACCAGCATTACGCTGGTTAAAACATGACCAGCTTTTGCCATTTTATGTGCTACATAAAATTTTGTGCTTGCAGGACAAGGAAATTGGTTTGTTTGTTAAAGGTAAAATAGGTAATTCCGGACTTCTAACGGTCAAGAGGGGAATAGCAGCAACAAACCCCTTCAAACCACAACACTGTTTATCCCTCCCCCTTCTCTTTAAACGCACTGATGTTGAAACGCCATTGGCTGTGGCAATTGGAACCAATTTTCATCCAATGAGCTTGAATTATTGTGCGGTTATACAATGTTTTGTACAGTGTCGGGCTGTCAACTGTATGTTTTGAAACCCAAATTTACTATAAACTATAAACAGGCAGAGGGTGAGCCAACATGTCAGTGAGTCTTGTTCAATGATAGGAAGGCATTTACAATGTTTGTAACAACGTTTTAACACAAAAATCTTACCTATTCTGCCTTTAAGGAAGTGTGTTTCTGATTAACTGTAGGAAAACTGTGCCGCCTGCAGCCAGGTACCTCAGAAGCTGCAGTTTTCTCCGTCGGCTAAGCTGCAGGAAGTGCTGGACTACCTGACGGAGAATGCCTCTCTGTGAGTGCCCCACATCGCCATGGAGACGGCCATGTTTGTTGTGGGAGGGGAGATGTGATTCGGGAAGATCTGCTTTTGAGGAAGAAGACCACCTCTGTGTTCGCTCTGCTTCTGTGTAACTCCGTGTTTTATTGCTTTTCAGACAAATGAAATCTCCTGCAATCACAGCAACTCTGGAGGGGAAAAATAAAACGCTGTATTTGCAGGTGTGTATGTTACATTGAGTGTGTCTGGGTGTTCGCTGATACGAGTGCGGGTGCTTCTCCCTCCTTGCCTTAAAAATGACAGGAGTCTCAGTGAAATGTCTGAACCCCAGGTGCTGTATTCAGTCTATGAGAGTATTAAATACTATAAATTGTATGACAGTCTCATCACTGCAAAAACACACACTAATACTCCCTCAAACAAGCAGTCCGCCATTATATAATTTCACTCAGTCCACCGGCTGAGCCATGCAGTTATCCTTTATTGTACCTACTGAGTTATGTTCACTTGAACATCAGGAAAAGAGGTCTGTCATTTTAATGTCTTGACCTATGATGCTATCGAGTTTAAATAAAGTATATAATATTATTATTATTATTAACTGACATAGCTGGTGTTTGCAGACTGCAGGCATGTAAACTATCCAGACAATGCAGTCAGTACAATTGAGAGTCAGTACAATTATTCTATTCAGGCCAGGGGGACTGAGAGCTAGGACATTTTTGCTTATGTTTACAAAATAAAAATAAAAAACAACAAGCCACAATAACATCCACACAGCTATTGGCTCCTTGGGTTGTATGCTCCAGGGGAAATTGTCTCCTGCTTAGTCCAATCAACTAAGTCACTTTGGATAAACGTGTCAGCCAAATAACATGTCATAGAAAAATCACTGCTTGTTTCCTTTCTTTAAGACTGTAGCATCTATCGAAGAAAGAACACGGCCAAATCTTTGCAAAACACTGAAAGGTAATATGAAGTTCTTAGCGGGTACTAATAGTTTATATGGTTTTGGCTGATATGGAGTGACTATTGCAAAACAACCGGTTCTATGCAGATATGTTGCGATTATGTATTGTTTGTATTAAAATTTTTGTGCGTTTATAAAAAAATGTATTTATTTTATTTTTTTGTGTGCTTCTAGAGCTGGGTCTAGCTGATGGGCAGGAACTGGCCGTTGCTGATGTCACCACTCCACAGACTGTCCTCTTCAAACTAAATTTCACCTGATGAGCCAACCAGAGTACAACAACCAACTAATGCTTCAAATACATAAATAATAGGAATATTTCTGTCTGTAAATTAGCCTTTAAGGTGAAAATAGCTACTGGGTCAGTAAAACTTGAAGCAATTTTAACATGTTTAAATGCAATCATGTAAATAATTCATTTTTTGTGCTCTGATTTGCCCAGGATGCAATTTTAAGTTCATATTCCTTTAGGAATATTTGACCCTAATACAATCCCATGTACAGTTGGCAAAGAAAAAACTGGGTGAAATGACTCCTCTAGTTCCTGGTTCGGATTTCTTTTGCAACTAGACCTAACCTACATACAGTGATATTTATGTATATTTTTGTGCACTGCTGCCACGTAGTATGTCCAGTTATGGGATTTGGCAAAATAGACGGACATGTTTCAAAGTATTTGTCTGTTGATGTGAACATCATTCATATTTATTATCTGTACTGTTTTTTTCTGTTAAAACACTCAACTCTGTCTTCGCAAAAATGGAAACCAGTCGATTAAATATTTACTGGAATAAATTTTTTTCGTATACAATACATTGTCTTGTGTGTGAATGTCTCTAAAACACGCTTACAGAGGATCATCCGAGCAATTATATTTTGTTAGGATCAAGTACATAATGGCTCTTTAAATGTTTGGCGCACATTGATATTACAGTTCAATGGTGTCATGTGACGCTTCTGAGTTGCTAGCACAACATATATGGGGCGTGGGATGTGAAGTCTGCAATCAACAGTGTCCGGAACATGACGTCATCCGGTTTGGTTGTTGCGACGTGGAAAGGAAGTAGACGCTGAAATATGAAAACAAGCTTGCTTTGGATAAGTAACATTGTGAACGCGACGTCATTGATCAATGCAATGACATGAAGCTGCGATTTAGTCCTCTTGTATAATCCGATTTGTACAATTACTAGATCAAAGCAGAACATGTTTTTCTGACAGCTAACTACGTTAGCTCGGTGTTCTGGCCTGTTTGACCAGCAAGCTCGTCAGCTATCTTTGCTGGGCTGCTAATAACGTTAGATGCTAAAGCTAATGTCAATAAGCTAGCTAGACCCTCGGCAGTAACTGTCGCTAATTTGGAATAGTTCAGAGGTCGAGGGAGAGTTTATCGGTTTTTAAATGTATAGCAATATGAGCTGGTTTAACACTTCGCACCTGTCTAGCTTTGCCAAACAAGCTTTGACAACAGCTCAGAAATCCATCGATAGAGTTTTGGACATCAAAGAAGAGGATCAGTGGGGAGATACCCTGGTACCGTCATATGGTGGTAAGTATGGCTAAATAACTATATTATATATATTTCTAATTAGGTAGCTAATCTATATGACGTTTGCTAACTTGTTTATTAGTCAAGTGGAATCGCACAGTTCCGATGCGCTAACATGTTAGGCTCAATCTAGGTTGAGCTCGTGATCTAGCTAGCTAACAAGGTAGCTACCTTCATTCGTGTTAGCTTTGCACAGTTGTTCCTTTCGTAGTGGTCACAATACCGAGGTAGTTGACTATCTTTCTTTGTCATTTTAACCGAACGCAATCTTACTGGTTGTAAACAGCATATCTTATAATAGTACGCTAATTTATGCCATTGCATCGTGGATTTACTGTAGCTTCATGAGCATGGTTATATACTCACGTTATTTTTGCTATTTTGCTAAAATGGAATTCCGATTAATCTTTACATGTGAATGTTCTCTCCAAGAACATTTCCTAGCGACCTTACTATGATAACTATAGGAATCACTTCAAAGATTTCCTGATGCATTCACTGGTCTAGGCCACCGTATTGTGCCGTTTTGATTGGATTTTCTTTTCGTCTGATTGCAGACTTGCCGAGCAAGACGCCCTTGAGTGATGGCTGGGGGAACACTCAGTGGGATTCTCCCCCACAAGAGAGTGCGCCGATATCTCCATTGTCAACTGAGGCCATTACTACACCTGTTACGAGGACTGTTATAGAGGAGTCTGAGAATTTCTTCAGTGCCTTTCTATCCCCGGGAGAGCCGCAAAGTGTGACCGATACTCAGGTGGTGTCTGTGCCCCCAGCCAAATCCCACCTGCTACAGACGGATGAAACGGACCAGGACAGTCCCGTGCCAGCCTCTGTCGAGCCAGGAAGGCTTGAGTTTGAGGAGGCAGAGAAGTGCGAACCGGTCCAGGTTGAGCCCGCCATTGTCGACACCGAGCCCCTCCAAACAGATTATGAAAGTGTTTCACTGGTTAGTGTTCTGGAAGACTCCGAGCCCCAAGAGGCCAACGAGGGCACGGCGAATCTAGACAGCCTGACTGCCGTTCCGGAGCCGACCAAAACAGACAAGTCGCTCCCTCCCCCGAGCCCCTCAGAGTTTGAGGACAGAACCGACGGGGCAGGGGCCGTGGTGACTTCAGCTCCTGGCAGCCCCTCGAAGCCCAAGCCCGCGGCCCCCAAGGACGTTTTGCTGGAGTCGAAAGACCCGAAATCCGAGGACAGGCAGAGCAACACCCCTTCACCTCCAGCCAGCACCTTCTCGTCGGGCACCTCCACCACCAGTGACATCGAGGTGCTGGACCACGAGAGCGTGCTGAGCGAGAGCTCGGCCAGCTCGAGGCAGGAGACGGCCGAGGCCAAGGCCAGCCTGCACCTGATGCAGAGCTCCTTCCAGCTGCTCACGGCCTCAGCCTGCGCCGACTTCCAGCGCCTGGACGACTACCAGAAGCTGACGGAGAGCTGCGGGTCGTCGGACGCCTTCGAGCGCATCGACTCCTTCAGCGTGCAGTCGCTGGACAGCCGCAGCGTCAGCGAGGTCAACTCGGACGACGAGCTCCCCGGGCGGGGGTGCACCTTGGCCTCCGTCACCGCTGGCCCGGCCACGACCGTAGCGCCCGCGCTGGGCCAGGAGGAGGAGGAGGAGGAGGAAGAGGAGGAGGAGGAGGATAGGCTCACGGACACGGCGAAGGACCACTCGATGGACGATAACGAGATGGAGGAGAGCGGCCGCAGTGCCACGCCGGTCAACTCCGAGCAGCCGGAGGAGCTGATGGACACGGAGAGCCCCCTCGACGAGCCCGGACCAATGGCTGCAGCCGGCGAGCACTCTCCTCCAATCACAGACAGCCCAAGTGGAGTCTCTGCCTCTCAGGCGCTGGAGCATCAAAAGGTTACAAACTAATTCATTACTGTTTCTGTACATTTTTAGTAGCCATAGAGCCATACCATAGCCCTATTATTTAATTTATGTGCTGTGATGCGTATCATTTTTGATGTGCGTACCATGTAACTTATTTACCTGATGTTATAAATCCTTTGCTGATGGTTTTATTGTCTTTTAAACTTATAAAAACATGTTCTCTTGTATGATGTACAATGGTATATTTACATAAATCATGTTTATAAACATGACCTTTTGGCAGCTGTCCTGTATCTTGTTCTCAATGTGCCTTTGCAATATGAAAAGATGAAGAAGCTCGCTAACACTGCAAGGCTTCTGAACTATGAGACATAGTGCTGACTTGTCTGCTTTTAAAACGAATTGTGACCCCTGTATTTTTACTTTGAGAGCGTGTGTTTGTCGCTTGCAGGTTATCGATGAGCTGACTAGTCGGCTTGAAAAGAGGGAATCGCAGCTACTGGCTGCCAGCAAGGAAAAGGCCAGGCTGGAAGAACAGTGTGACAATCTCAACGAGTAAGAGCACGACTCAATCATCACTGCTGTAATTCACCTACACAGCAAATCAGAGAAAGGCTCACCGATTGGGGCTGCACAGTTTAGTGTTCATTTATCATAGTTCACAATCAATCACAGAATTCGCAGTCAAAAAAATAGGAGTATTACTGATGAAAACAAAATCACGTGGGCTTCCTATGGAAACAATGGAAAGCTTTAGGATTAACTTATTGATTGTATAACCGAGAGATTACGCCTTAAAAATAAACATGCACTAAGTTCACTGAAGCTTATCTACAGTACAGTACCAAATATTTACTCATGCCCACAACCATATACTGGAAAAAAATATTCCTTCCTTCTAGGGAGTTTTTTTATTTTTTACCTCATTTTCCTGCTATTTGGGGGTTCAGGTTTCCCTTCTGTTACTCTGCAAAAGTACAAAATGACACAACACAAGAGTGAACTGAATTGAGAAAACTCCCGTGTTCCTCAGCGAGATCATAGGCTTGAAGGAGGAGAGCTGCACGGTGCAGTCGCTGCAGGAAGAGTTCACCCAGCGCATCGCCGAGGCCGAACGGAAGGCGCAGCTGGCCTGCAAGGAGAGAGACATCACCAAAAAGGTAGACGCACACGGGCAGCCTTTTTCGGGCTGACGCAGCGCTTCTCGTGTTTCCGTCCGGCGTCTGACGGCTGTGAAAGGGGCCTTTGTGCTCAGCAGGTTCTCCCACTGAGCCGCTGGTCCCGCACGCTCATCCCTGGAGCGCTGTGAACGACGGCGTCAGTTTTTCATACGGCGGCCATTTTTTATTCCCCTTCGCCGCTCCCAGCCGTGTATCCTCCCTCCGTTTGTGCCGACGCTGGAGAACGAACAGCCTCGGCTCCGGGGAGGGTACTTCGGCCCAGGTTTTGTAGTGAAAAGTATAGTTTGCTGAGAGCTGCGGTAAGCTCTCTTTGAGCACGTCAGTGCTGCGTCTAGTATTAGGAATGATGACTGTGCGTTGACTTCCTCGCTGATTCACACACGTTCTCTTTTAGGAGATAAAGGGGTTGAGAGAGGAACTTTCTACCAGACTCAACTCTAATGAGACCATGGAGATCATCAGGGACAAAGAAGAGCAGATAAGAGGCCTGCTGGAGGAAGGTCAGAGTTACATTTAAAGGATGCACCGGTTCTTTTTATTTTATTTTACATTATTCATCTATTTTACATTGTAAGCATTTGCTAACAGCCCACGTGCGGTGTTAGACCCGGCTGTCTCCTCTGTGGCACAATAAAACGATGCTCTCGCTAACAGGCGAGAAGCTGTCCAAGCAGCAGCTCCAGCACTCCAACATCATAAAGAAGCTGAGGCTGAAGGAGAAGGAGAGCGAGACGCTGCTGTCCAAGCAGAGCCGCAAGCTGCAGGAGCAGGACGACCAGCTCAAGCACCTGCAGCAGGTGAGTGTACTGACAGTGGAGGCCTCGGGCATTTCTGGAAGAAAGGGCGGAGTCCATTGCTCATTGCTATGTGACTTTGTGGTTTTCTGGTCATGGATGTTTTTTTTGCGGTCAGGTTTTTTCCTTATTCATTTTTCCTATTCACAATTTTTGTATGTTTGTGGTTGTACTTGCAAGTTTTCCTTGGTTGTGGTTTGTGTAGCTGAGGCTGCATGTGTAGGTATGGTCAGTACTCATATAAGCGTCTATATGGTTGGGGTTGTGAGTGGTTGAAATACCAGCCTTTTAAGTGTGTTATAACTGGGTGTGCACCAATATCATTTTTTCAGAATCCAATCTAATTACCAAGTGCTTCATTCCAAGTACTCATTAAGTCAGTCATCCATACCGGTTTGATCCTGCCCTGGGTGTGTAAAAGTGTCCCTAAGCAAGACACCTAACCCCCAAATGTTCCGGCCTTGCATGGCAGCCAATTGCTGTTGGTGTGTGAGTGTGTGTGTGTGTGTGTGTGTGAATGAAAAGCATCAATTGTACAACGCTTTGGATAAAGGCACTATATAAATGCTAACCATTTACCATTTACCATGCCAGCATTCGGAAGCTGTCGCCTGTGCAGGGTCTTGCTGTAGCGTTAGCTGCTTTGCCTGGCTAGCGCTCACTAGTTGCTGCTGTTTCATTGTCGTGAATTCACCGTGCTCATTTGGGTGATGAACCGTCCGGTGTGTTATTAGGTTCGATATGTTGGTTACATTGAACCTCAGACACAAATATGGCAAACATAGGTGTTCCAGTATATGCATTCGTCATTTTCTCATCATTCATTGAAACACAATTTCTCACCAATTAAATGGTAAATGGTAAATGCAATACAATGACAAGGTTCTTACACTTTGTAGCCTAAACCAAAGTCATGGAATTTAGCAAGACGTGGCAGTCTATATAGCAGAGAAGTTTAGAGATATCCGACAAACAAACACAACGCTTTCATGAATGCGTTTATATGCGCACAGCAGTTAATCACCACGCATACAAGCATGTAGCAAGCGACTGAGAGCAACAACCAACCACCACTCTACCAGCCACTGCATATAACTGCAGGCAGTAATTGACAGGCTTCAGGACCAATGAGACCAGGAATAGACAGAGGCGGGACAAACTGCACCTGCCCCAATTAATGTGAATGATTAGCTGGGGGAAGATATTGATTTAACAAAAAATAGCCCAATCCGTTAGTTAAGACAATCCGCTCAAAACAACCCCCCTATCCATAACATAAAAAGTAGCTAACAGTCTGCTAAACATGTCATTAAAGTATCAGTCGTGGTGTCTGAAACAAACGGGTTCATTTTCAGATGCCAAGTAACTGTATCAGCTGTGATGCCAATGCCAATGCCAATGCCAATGCCTCATTATCAGTGATATGCTTGGAATGTATTGTTGTTTGTGGTTGCGAAAGGTTGTTTTGTTGGTGGTTGTGAGCAGTTGTTTTGTTGCTGGTTGTGGTTGGGAGTGGTTGTTTTGTTGCTGATTGTGAGCAATTGTTCAGTTGGTTTGTTGCTGGTTGCGGTTGTGAGCGGTTGTTTTGTTGCTGGTTGCGGTTGTGAGCGGTTGTTTTGTTGCTGGTTGCGGTTGTGAGCGGTTGTTTTGTTGCTGGTTGTGGTTGTGAGCGGTTGTTTTGTTGCTGGTTGTGGTTGTGAGCAGTTGATTTGTTGCTGGTTGTGGTTGTAAGCAGTTGTTTTGTTGCTGGTTTGTTGCTGGTTGTGGTTGCGAGTGGTTGTGACCCCTGGTTCAGTAAGCCCGTTTGCGATGGCAGGTTCTGGATGGAAAGGAGGACGTGGAGCGGCAGCACCGTGAAAACATCAAGAAGCTGAACGGGGTGGTGGAGCGGCAGGAGAAGGAGATGGCGAGGCTCCAGGGCGACATGGAGGAGCTCCTGGAGAAGAACCGCAGTGTGCAGGCCGCCCTGGATAACTCCTACCGGTGAGGAGCCCACCACCACAGAGCCTGCTCCTGCTACAACACTCTCCACTACCCCACTACCCTTACTCCTAACCTGCCTCACTCACTGTCTTACTCACTGACTTACTCTCAGAGTTACTACTGAGGACTGTGTGCGCCATGTACACTGTTAGGGTTTTCAAGCCCTCACAAAATCGTAATGCCGTCAGCCTCGTGTTGACAGGATGGGGTCCTGTTTAACATCAGTCAATGGTGCATTGAACTGAAACATACTTCATCAAGGCCTGTGACCACATAACCTGGTAATACACAGCTCAGCCAAGCAAAGTTCTGCTGTACAAGTGTATCTTTCACAGCTGTGGTAGTTTGTCAGTGCTTCCGTGTGAGGCGCGGTGCAGAAACACTGATGTCTTTGTGTGTGTATATGTCGGCGTGTGTGTGTACAGGGAGCTGGCAGAACTGCACAAGGCTAACGCTACGAAGGTGAGCGAGGCACAGGAGCTGGCTCTCAGTCGGGAGATTCAGGCCAAGGAGCAGGTCACCATGGCCCTGGAGAAAGCCCAGGAGGAGGCCCGGCTCCAGCAGGGGGCGCTGGCCGATCAGGTGAGCCTGCCTGTTCTCTGCCATCTGTGCCATTGCCACAATACTGCTGCTGTCCAACACAAAATGTTCTCCCAATGTTACTGGAATGTTTTATCAGTGTTATAATATGGCCGCTAAATGGCAGCGACATTGTGAGAACGTTTTGTGTTAGCTGGGTTATTGTTGATACGCTGTATAATATCACCACGGTTTGGCACTGCGATACCATTGTAGTACTGTCGCTGGTGTCATTACTATAGCGACAAAGTCTAATACAGGGTGGCTGACTGTTCCTCAATGTTAAACTGTGTGCAGGCTTTTGTTGCCACCAAAACACTCTCAGCCAATTAGCTATGTACACTTCTCTCAGACTTTTTAGGAATTTTAAGTGGTGCTTGTTTTCTACCTGAGGCTTTGATACTTACCATACCACATTAATCTTTTATAAGGCGCAGCACCTGTCACGTGTTGGACCTCTGTACTTTTCAAATAGGTGTGAGAATAGTTTTTAATTTGGCCTTTTTAGATAATTACTTTTGGCATGAAATCTTGAAATGGATACAGCTCTCCTTGTACACCCTTGGCAGCGCAGTGCTGACCTCCCTTTGTATGTATGTATATGTGTGTGTGTGGTGTGGGTGTGGTGTGTGTGCATGCACATGCGGGTGTGATGTGTGTGACGTGTGTGTGTGGGTGTGGGTGTGGTGTGTGTGTGCATGCACTTGCGGGTGTGATGTATGTGATGTATGTGATGTATGTGATGTATGTGATGTGTGTGATGTGTGTGATGTGTGTGTGCGTGATGTGTGCGTGATGTGTGCGTGATGTGTGCGTGATGTGTGCGTGATGTGTGCGTGTGCGTGTGTGTGTGTGCGTGTGTGTGTGTGATGTGTGTGGTGTGGTGTGGGTGTGGGTGTGTGTGTGTGTGTGTGTGTGTGTGTGTGTGTGTGTGTGTGATGTGATGTGGTGTGTGTGCATGCACGTGATGTGATGTGTGTGTGTGCGTGGTTTGTGTGCAGGTGGCAGACCTGAGGCTGGCTCTTCAGAGGGCAGAACAGCAGCAGGCTCGTAAAGAGGACTTCCTGCGTGAGGAGATCAGCGAGCTGCAGCAGGTAATTCAGCCACACCGTGTATCCCACGGCTTTTCTAACCGCCACCATACGAGGCCACGTATGTATGATCTTGCTGCTGATTTCACTGCCCAGTAGATATCAGGGTACCAAAGTATAGACAGAAAAGGTATAAATGCTAATTTATCCCAATGTCTATTCAAATGCTAAATGATCGCTCTAGTAATTTTTGTACATAATTTAGAATTTCTGCTTCAGGGGGGTATATGGTCTATGTTTGTTTGTTCACTTGTTTTAATGTTTTTTATATTTACTCAAAAAAGCAATCAGACAATAAAGTATAATCGTATCCTATCGTATATCGGTGATGTTTTTGCTGGAAGCATTTCACAGGAACTCTGGTGGTTGTATAATACCACATCAGGTATGATTACAGGGGAAAAAAAAGATGAAATATAGTCCATACGCCCCATGGCAGAGGTTATTCTTATTGCGCTAAAAAAGAAACGCAATTTGATATGTGGTGCAGCTTGAGCAGCCTGGCCACGCCCTGGGCGAACTCTCCTCCCTTTCCGCACAGAGACTGCAGGGGGCGGAGACCCGCAACCAGGAGCTGAGTCAGAGCGTTACCTCGGCAACGCGGCCCCTACTCAGGCAGATCGAGAACCTGCAGGCCAGCCTGGCCGGCCAGACGGCATCCTGGGAGAAACTGGAGAAGAGCATCTCGGACAGGCTCGGTGAGTACGGATACGGAGCTCTGTGTGCCGAACAGGAAGAGGGCATAGCCTGGGGGAGCGTGTCTGTTTTTAACTCTGACTAGTTATTTATTCAGTCACAGTCAACTTTATAAAAAATATTATCAACAACATAGGTCTCAAAACACTTTACAGTAACACAAAGAATACATAAAATAACATGTATGCATACACATATGCCAAACATGAATATACCCATACACAGGTGCAAAGGTCTTGGTCTGGGTTAGCGTGCTGACTCCCTTGGTTTACCCCTGGGTCTGCGTTAGTGTGCTCACTCCCTAGGTCTGGGTTAGTGTGCTCACTCCTTGCGTCTGGATTACGTTACATTACATGTCATTTGGCTGATGCTTTTATCCAAAGCGACTTACAGTTGATTAGACTAAGCAGGAGACAGTCCTTCCCTGGAGCAATGCAGGGTTACGGGCCTTGCTCAAGGGCCCAACAGCTGTGCGGATCTTATTGTGCCTACTCCGATCGAATCACCGACCTCGCGGGTTCCAGTGCCCCTTTTGCTCCCTGGATTAGTGTGTTCACTCACTAGGTCTGGGTTAGTGTGTTCACTCACTAGGTCTGGGTTAGTGTGCGCACTCCCTTGGTCTGGGTTAGTGTGCTCACTCACTAGGTCTGGGTTAGTGTGCTCACTGACTAGGTCTGGGTTAGTGTGCTCACTCCCTGAGTTTGGGTTGGTGTGCTCACTCACTTGGTCTGGGTTGGTGTGCTCACTCCCTGAGTTTGGGTTAGTGTGCTCACTCCCTGAGTTTGGGTTGGTGTGTTCACTCCCTGAGTTTGGGTTAGTGTGCTCACTCCCTGAGTTTGGGTTGGTGTGCTCACTCCCTGAGTTTGGGTTGGTGTGCTCACTCCCTGAGTTTGGGTTGGTGTGCTCACTCCCTGAGTTTGGGTTGGTGTGCTCACTCCCTGAGTTTGGGTTGGTGTGCTCACTCCCTGAGTTTGGGTTGGTGTGCTCACTCCCTGAGTTTGGGTTGGTGTGCTCACTCCCTGAGTTTGGGTTGGTGTGCTCACTCCCTGAGTTTGGGTTGGTGTGCTCACTCCCTTGGTCTGGGTTTAACAGTGGACGCGCAGGCTCAGCTCGCGGTTGCCGTGGAGAAGGAGCGCTCGGCAGCTGAGGAACTCCTGGCCGTCAAAGCCCAGCTGGCATCCCTGGAGTCCCAGAATTCCCTCTTACGGCAGGAGAAGGGCCGGCTCCATGGTCAGCTGGACGCTGAGAAGACAAAGCGGGAAAAGCTGGAGGATGAGAGCAGCAGGTACATGGAAGCCCCCCCCCCCCCCCCCCTCATTCAACTATGAGTAAGCTAGTGATCTGAAATGACCAGGTTGCTGCTGGTCTTAGTGGAAATGTTTGACTCGACCTGGAAAGATTTTTACCTGTCGTCTGAATTAACTGTTGAGATGTAATTCAAGATTATAATGAATTGACAGCCCAGCTTGTAGATTCAGTGCTGTAGCCCCTTTACTCTATGGCTCTGTTTGCTCCTCAGAGAGCACGTGGAGCTGGAGAACTTGCGTGGAGATCACAGTCGATCTCTGGAGGAAGCTCGAAAGGAAAAGGTACGTTCTACTCTCCCCCCGCCAATATGGCATTGTGGATGTACATAAACCCACCTGACAGTCTCCTCCCCTTCTGTGTTTTAGCTGCTTTTGACCAATCAGCTGGAGATGGAGAGAATGAAGGTAGAACAAGAAAAGAAAAAATACTACCTGGCACAGGAGGCACTGAGAGAAAAGGTATTCAAAAGTAGATGTTGTTTTCTGTTATAGAGTTCCTGCCATTTTGTACTGAACTCTGTCAGTGCTTCAGAGTCAATTACACTGCTGAAGAGCATACTGTCCATTTATTCAGCTGGATGTACATAAATAAGCAATTCAGGTTAAGTGCCTTAGTCTGAGGTACAAAGGCAGCCCCCCATGTAAGATTTGAACCCACAACCTGAATTACAGGAGCAGTTACCTAAATATTGTTCTACACTGCTGCCCGGATTTGACACCTGGAACTGATTTGTGTGTGTGTGGCGTTTCCCTCAGGAGAGGAAGGCCCTGGTGCACTCTGTGTCGGAGCCCCCTACATCCTCCACCCCCACTCTGTCCCGCTCCAGCTCCGTTGGCGGGGACATGTCGGGCCTGCAGTCCTCTCTGCTGTCACAGGTAAAGACAGACACATCTACACATCCCTGCTGTTTATCACCTGTGTGTCCATTTAGCCCCAAGGCATTTTTCGAAATTAATACATTTTTCTTAGAACAAACTATTTAATTTTGTTCTTGGTTATTTAGCATTTAACATTTGCATTCAGTGTGACTAAGAGCAGCGATACTCAATCTTACCCAGAAAGGGCCCGTGTGGGTGCAGGCTTTTGTTCTAACCGAACAGTTACACACCTGATTCTACTAATAAACCATTTGAGTCTTTTCTAAGGACCATGATCAGTAGAATCAGGTGTGGAACTGCTTGTTTGGAGCAAAAGCCTGCACCCACACCGGCCCTTTCTGGGTAAGATTGAGTATCCCTGACTTGGAGGACTGCTCTGACTTGAAAATTAGCACATATTACAGACAAAAAGGAGAATAACATGTACAGAACAGCCTGTATTGTAGAATAGACATACAGCTGATAAAGCAAGCATTACATACATTGTCCTTGAAAGCAATATGTTTGCACATTACTGAAGTGAGCAAGCAGACAACATGGACATCTAATGAGATTATTTGTGCTGTGTAATTTAGATATGAGTGTTTGTGTCTGCGGCCTGTCTAGCAGGAGGACAGTCTGGACCACATTGGCATGACCCTGTCCCTGAGCGGGAACAATCTGTACGAGATGGCTCGTCTGTCGGGAGGCTCCAGCGTCGTGGAGAACCTGCAGTCCCAGCTCAAGCTCCGAGAGGGGGAGATCGTCCAGCTGCAGGTGGGTAAAACGTGCCTTTCAGACGTAAAGCTGCCATCATAGCTTTGATATTTTCCAGGCCTTTGTTTCAATTTTCACAGTGGACACAGCTCATGTTAGGTTAGGTCAGCTCATGTCAGCTCATGTCAGCTCATGTCAGCTCATGTCAGCTCATGTCAGCTCATGTCAGGTCAGGTGTGGCCAGGTGTGGCCAAGTTTGGTCTGACTGTAAGATGATGGTGATTTCTCACAGCTCATGTCTGGTCAGGTGTGGTCAGGTGTGGTCAGGTGTGGTCTGACTGTAAGATGATGGTGATTTCTCACAGCTCATGTCTGGTCAGGTGTGGTCAGGTGTGGTCAGGTTTGGTCTGACTGTAAGATGATGGTGATTTCTCACAGCTCATGTCTGGTCAGGTGTGGTCAGGTGTGGTCAGGTGTGGTCTGACTGTAAGATGATGGTGATTTCTCACAGCTCATGTCTGGTCAGGTGTGGTCAGGTGTGGTCAGGTTTGATCTGACTGTAAGATGATGGTGATTTCTCACAGCCTGTGTCTTTCCTCTCAGATGGAGATCTCCAATCTGGAGAAGACGCGCTCTATCATGGCGGAGGAGCTGGTGAAGCTGACCAATCAGAATGATGAGATGGGGGAGAAAGTGGCAGAGATCCCCACACTGCGAGTGCAGCTGAAGGTGAGGACTTTATCAGCCGAACTGCCCGGGTTTAATATCAGCTCTCATTTATCAGTTACAATTACTACAGGCTGCTCAGTGCTGTCTGTGTGTTGATAGGTCAAACTACATCATTTCATATAAAATTTTTAATTGGGGTTGATACTTCTGTCTTCTTGTGTTTGCATAAATCATTGTTTTTTTTGTTCTTTTCGTGGATAATGATGTGGTTTTCAGTTAAGATGTTCTACAGCCCAAAACAAAATATTTACAAAGACGGCATAGTACATTTGTAAATGTTGTTTTCATGGTACATCGTCCCACATGCTATTCACCAATGCTTATTTGTCATAATTATTTTGGGAAAAATAATGACAGCAACTGGGAGAGGAAATCATAGGAAGGAAATGGATTCCAAACCAAAGAACTACAGTAAGCAAACAAAAGATAACAAGGAAACTACGAAAAATGGAACACAAAACACAAAACAAGAACAAAGGAAACCAGCTCAGAGTCATTGTCAAGAGGCTCCAGTCATTCAAAATAAATCTCACACTATCTAATCATTAACATGAGTCCATTGCTAAGCAGGCACCATTGACCAAGGTTAATTGCATTGCTTACTTTTTTAACTTGTCCGCTTAATATGAAAGCTTTTCAGTGAAAATACCTCAGCAACAACAGCCATGATTCAGTACACAACCTTCTGGGGGTAAGGTCAATTCACAATCAGTGACTTAGGCATGCTAGCTGACTGTTCAGGATGTCAAAATAGTATAAGTATGTCCCAACCCTTAGCTGCGTAAAATAGTGTACTGAAAGTACCCGGATGTCACACTATTCTGTGAAATTATTGTAGTGTGAGAACACTGGACACTACGCTGGCACAAGTATCCCACAGTGCATTGTGCTAGGTCGCGACCTAAGCAACCAGGAGGGCAGTGTTCAAACCGAAGGAGAGTTGAACAATTTAAATGCAAGTATTAGCTGTCACTATGCTTAGCGGAACGTAGTTAAAATCAATGGATATATTTACATATTAAGCCTAGTGCATTTTGAGCAATTTTGGACACAGCCACAGTGTTCGGACATAGCCACATGGTCATGCTAAAACAGACGGACGCCAGTGAGTTCTGTTCTAAGAGAAGGCAAAGGAGATTGAACAGAACTTTCTCCTCAAGCTGAGGTAGGGGATAGGCTGAGGGCTGGGAGCAGTCTCTTCCCACCCCAAAAACACCTGCTACAATTATAGTCTCGTCAGCCAGCAGGAGTCTTGAAGCCAATCAAAACGCTAACTGCTGACAGAGTGGATACAGAACAGCTGCACGTCACGTATGATTTATGTGTCTGCTCCTGGAGCTGAAGCAGAATCATTTTTTTAGTTGGTTTTGATATTAGGTGTACCAATTTTTAACTGTGGTAGCCCTTAACGACCTTTCAAAAATGTCTGCTGGCTTGCAGTTTTTTACTAATTTGTCGTGAAATATGGTGGCTTGCTTACCACAAAATGGAAAGAAATCTGCTGATGGTAAAAAGCCATGGACATTCAGCACAACTGACAAGTAGGCATTCCTGCTATAATGGTGTAGATGACATAATCTCCAATGCACGTAAAGCTCATTTTTGCAACTGGCCCAGTTTTTAAATGCCTGCTTCAAGCTTATTCTGTGAAATTGCATACACCGTGATCACATTGTATAAGTATGATTGTGAGGAAATGGCACAACTTCTTGATTGTAAAACTAATCGAGTGTTCAACTTTCATGGATTGCTGCAAAAAAAAACGATCTGGGTGGCAGTGATATATAATGGTTTGTGAACTGGGCTAGTATCCCAAACGTTTCAGGTTCAATGCATTGTTCAATTCCTGGAGCAAAGTTTTCTGGCGGGCACCAAATGTATAAAAATGTATATATATTTTTTATTCTGGAAGTTTCTCTGGAAAAGAGTGTCTGCTAAAGCACTGTAATCTGGTGTAGTAATGCATGTGCTAGCACTATGCCAGTGTTGATGTTTTAGGAGCTTAGGAACTGAACTCTATCATTGACTCATGTATGATAGAGGTGGTACAGAATACCACTGGCTGGTAATTTTGAGGTGTATAGAATAACTCTGGTTGGCTGTTTGTATAGAGTAACACTGGATGGGTGTTGGTATAGAATAGCACAGGCTGGGTGTTGGTATAGAATAACTCTGGCTGGGTGTTGGTATAGAATAACTGACTGGGTGTTGGTATAGAATAACTCTGACTGGGTGTTGGTATAGAATAACTCTGACTGGGTGTTGGTATAGAATAACTCTGGCTGGGTATTGGTATAGAATAACTCTGACTGGGTATTGGTATAGAGTAGCACAGGCTGGGTGTTGGTATAGAATAACTCTGGCTGGGTGTTGGTATAGAATAACTCTGGCTGGGTATTGGTATAGAATAACTCTGGCTGGGTATTGGTATAGAATAGCACAGGCTGGGTATTGGTATAGAATAGCACAGGCTGGGTGTTGGTATAGAATAACTCTGGCTGGGTGTTGGTATAGAATAACTCTGGCTGGGTGTCGGTATAGAATAACTGGCTGGGTGTTGGTATAGAATTACTCCGGCTGAGTGTTGGTATAGAATAACTCTGGCTGGGTGTTGGTATAGAATAACTCTGGCTGGGTATTGGTATAGAATAACTCTGGCTGAGTGTTGGTATAGAATAACTCTGGCTGGGTGTTGGTATAGAATAACTCTGGCTGGGTGTTGGTATAGAATAACTCTGGCTGGGTATTGGTATAGAATAACTCTGGCTGGCTGTTGGTATAGAATAACTCTGGCTGGGTGTTGGTATAGAATTACTCCGGCTGAGTGTTGGTATAGGATAACTCTGGCTGAGTGTTGGTATAGAATAACTGGCTGGGTGTTGGTGTAGAATAACTCTGGCTGGGTGTTGTTTGGTGCTTGCAGGAGCTGGAGCAGAGACACAACACCATCCTACAGATGTACGGGGAGAAGGCGGAGGAAGCAGAGGAGTTGAGACTGGACCTGGAGGACGTGAAAAACATGTACAAAGCCCAGATTGACGAACTTCTCAAAAACCAGAAATGAATTCAAGTAATTCTGAGCAGCCTGCTTTCCTTCAGTGAAAGTGACAATAAAGAACTCCCTGTTCCACGTGCTGTTAGAGGATGGGTGGTATTCTTAATCTGGCTTTGACAGAGGGGCGTTCTTTCTTTACCAGTTTCATTGCATCCATCCAAACATCTGCTTTGCTTATAATTTCAAAAAGTTTTATTTTTGTCCTAAAGGAGTTTTTACTGTTCAATTGTGTATTAAGGGGGAAGAAAAATGTTACAGAAAAAAAATCTCAGTTCATCTTGGGAGTGATCTATGAAGGACAAATATTTTAGTTTCTGACCGTAGTCCTTTAGACGCCATATTTGTAGTTTGTCTAGGTTCAGTTGAAGGCACACTTATTATTTCATACTGATCATTTGACATGTTTAATCGGGTTTGAGGGATTGGTTTCACTGACTTGAATTTTTTAATTATTATTTTTTTTAAACCTGAGATTTCTCACATTGTAATCTTACTTGGCTTATTATTGAAGACATGGGACCAGGTATGTCGTGTGTTTTATGAATCTTTCATGGTTAGAGCAAGTTACCCAGATGTGAGAGGCAAACATTTTGTTGTCAACTTTTGCTTCCTAGAAGAACGATTTTAAATTCCAAGATGACACTTTACTTCCAAAGTCTGTTTATGTTGATTTATCCGTGAATTCAGTATACTCTTAGGAGATTGTAATTATATTTCTGGAAGTAAAAATCATATCAAACATGACGAACATGTAAGATGCGACAAAGTGTGTCTTTCGGCTGTTTGCGTGCATTTAATTACACTGATGCCTATTTTATGTTGATGTGAAATTAAATCGTGTAGCACACTGTAGCAATTTCTTCTAAGAAGCAGAATGAAAAGTATAGCACGTGGGGTTTGACCTAGCGACCTATTTACCTGTTGTAAATTAATGTAAATACAAATTTATGAGAATAATGGGTTAAGGAAAATAAAATATATTACATATGCGATTTCACGGTGTTATGCGCACTTGTTCTTCATGGTTCCGTGTTTGATTACTATTATTTTGTTTCTTTCAATGGCGTTCTTGTATTTATTCATCCAATTAATGTCCGTATTCATCGTGTTTTGTGGATGTGGACATGGTATCATGATCCACAGCACCACCTGGTGTGTAAGAATGTAAAGCGCATGCCGGCGTAGAGTTTCCGGTGTTATGGCGCCTGGCTGCCCGTACTTCTATTTAGTTTCTCAGAGGTAAGTGCGATTATGTAATGCGTAGATTTACATGAACAGTTGAAAGTTGCTATTAAAATTTGGTTTGTGTGGGTTGTTCCAATGCGGCGGTATGCATGTGCAGTGGCCATATTTGGTATGCTGTGTGCACTGATGATCCGCTGGTTCGATGGTGACACAGGCTACATGGTTGCTGTGGAATGCATGAGGAGGCTGCGTAGTGAATTGTGTTATCAATGCAATAAAAAATATATACAAAATCAAGTAATTTCACTCATTTTGTATGCATTGCCTAGTGCCAATATTACCTGAGTCTAGCGCATTGCTATCTAACGTTTCGTTAAATAATTATGTAAGCTGTTGACGATGAGTCAATGACAATAGTGTATTCGTGAATGCAAATGTGTTGCTGCGCAGTATTTACCATTGTTAAATGTCACTACACTGGAGACAAAATTACGCATGAATGACTTATGTTTGGAAAACAACGAAAATGACTTTTTCCAAAACATTTCCATTCGTAACTCATCGTTTAAATAGCCTAGTCTTGGTCCAAGTTGCCCGAGGGGAAGGAATTAAAATCTTCGGACTCGACTTTTGTATCGAGTTTTATTTCGTGTAATGCAAACTGACTTTCTTTGTGCGCTCAGGGTAAATAGCGAGGTGGTGCGTGTAATTATCTACATGGTGTTCTGCTGGCCTGGGCGATTGAGACGTACTTTCCCACGGGTCGAAAAGAATTTCAGCAATCTTTACATATCTCCTTTTCGTGAATGGGTGTATAGCATTTATTCTACACGCCATGTTTATGTTTTTCCATACTTTATTCACTGTACTTATATACTGTGAATGTAGCTGACGTGAAATGTATACGTTTTGTATAGTTCGTAGATCATTAAGTAAGCTTTAGTATTACATCTATCGAGTAGGCTAGTATGAATGTTGTCAACAGAACGATCATCAAAGGGAACAGTTATCTCATATTTCAAGTTTATGCTTGTTGTTGTGGCTCACATGCATAGGTTGCAATAACAGAACATGCACTTGCTTCTAATGTCAACTCTGAAATTCCCCCTATCCCAGCCCTGATTTCCAAAACAATGGTAGGAAAGAGACCACGAATATTTCCTGCAACAGGAGCTCACAGAGCTGAGATCCGCCATAAGCAGTTTCCCACGCAATGTACTAATTCTATACGGTTTTTTTCCCCATGTCAATTTCAAAGAGCTTTCTTGTCTCTCTTTAGGCTCTGGGTGTGTTGTCAGCTAGCGCGACCTGCCCATGTGCTGTCTGACTGACTATGCTGTTGCTGGTAGCACTGAAAATGCTCTTTGCTTACACTGTGGCCAGCTGCAAGACGGACGACCGTGTTTTTACCGACGACAGAAGCCACAAACCAAGGTTAAACTACAGCAGCTTCTCGCTGCCAGAAGACCACATCCCTTACTTTCTCAACAGTAACAAGAAGGTCGCCAGATTCTGCCGGGAGGATCCTCTCTGTCCATTCAAAGTGAGATAACCTATTTCATATTAAAGATCTGTGGTTTTCCAGAGCACGTTGTTTTGTGTTTTGTAGCACTCTGTGGTGTTGCAGAATATATGCCTCAGTGCTTTTATTAGCAGCCTATGTGCACTGGTTTCACAATGTTATAGAGATTTATGATGTTGTAGCTCTTGTGTGAATGTAGCCCCTTATTTGTAGCAGTAAGTCTGGATGTGAGTTGCTGTGTTAAAGACGGTGTTGGCAAACCCCTCTCCCTCAGTTACATACTGTTGTTTTGTCTCCTGGCAGGACTCACTGCGGGAAGGCAAGGCTTGCTGGGGTTATGAGAAAAACTGCTCACCAGAGGACAGGGTTGGCTATCCCGTCTGCACCAAAGTCGACTCAGGATGGTGCGTCCTCACTCCCAGCCAAAAACAGACAGAGAAAGCATCTGTAGACAATAGGATATTTCTGAAAGTAAAACAGAACTATATACACTGAAAAATCAATGTTCAGATTATTTTGATGTGTGTAACCACACTAGTCAGAATAACTTATATTCCCCCGAACTGATCATGCTTCTTGTGTAACTGATACAGTTTGCTGAAGTTTTATGTTAGTGCCTTTTATGGGAATTAGCTGTGTCTGTGTGGGCTAACCCTGTTCACTGTGCCCACATATTTACCCAGGGCCAGCTCAATTCAAGCTGCCCAGGACGTGTTCTGGAAACAGGCAGATTTTGGCTACGTGAGAGAGCGTCTAGATGAAATGAAAACACTCTGCAAGCCCTCAAATCCTGTAAGTTTCACTAAATTTCCTCTAATATCTTAGGATTCTTCAAACATATATATATATATATATATATATATATATATATATATAGATTTCTTTTTTAAAGGTGTAACTTCAGCATTGAAGTCTATAAATGAGTTGCATATCCATATCAGTATTCAAGCTTATTTCTGGAACAAATTGGTTAAATGGCAATAGTGTATTAGCAAAGATGTTGTTACAGATTACTAAACTGTGGTCACAGCTATGGCTGGAGGCTGAGCAATATGAAAGCGTTACGAGAATAGAATTCTCTCTCTCCGAGGGTTGACCTTGTAGTTGACAGTTGCTGTATGAACACTCGTGTTAAAAGTGAGGGTTGCCTCTATGGTAGGCCTCTCTATATGTTTTCCTAACAAAGGATGACCATTGTTTCTACGGCAGGTGTTTAAAATGGTTCCCACAGGCCCTTAAATACCAAGAAAGTGCTTGATTTTGAATGTGGAAAACAATGTGAAAGTTCACACAGAGTTTTAATGTACCTGATGCATTTGGCCATAACTCTCCAAAGAGACTCTGCGCTCAGTCACATTAGCCGGCATCCACATTTGTTTACCAAAGTAGGCAATGTCCCTGACAAACTGGTTACAGCGTCAGGCAGAATTTACAGTAAAATGTGCGCACGTTTTTTAAATTCCATTTTAAGGTCACTGATTTAAGAATATGGCTTTTGAAGGGCCTCAAATATTTAATTACATATACTGTTCAAAGAGCAAACCTGCTAAACCAGCTAAAGATGAGGTTTGTTTTTTTCCAGGGAGATTCCTCTTTGGCCTGCAGCAGTCACATGCGGTTCTGCAGAGCCACTAACCTCTACCTGGACCTGAGAAACCCCCGCAGAGCCCAGGAGAGGTCAGAAAAGCGATCACATGACCAGGATGACTCTTAGCTGGCTCACAGCATGACCCTCTCTGAAAGGAAGCAGCTGCAGAGTGACACATCAACTGCCATTCTCTATGGAACTGGCAGCAGCTAGATATGTAGACAGTTACAGTGGTTATGGATAAAAATTATATTGTTCTACTTAGTTTTTTTCTTATTGATGTTCTCTTCTTTTCCTCTTCCTTCCCCCATCCTCCCCTTCCTTTTTTTGTTGTTTCATAAGTAGTGGTCATGGCAGTTTTAGTTGTTGTAGTAGCTGTGGTTGTTATTATACTGTATTACTCATGGGCGTTGCTGCTCCTTGCAGGTATAAGGAAGACTTCCTTCAGGCTGGGGAGGTTGGTGGTCACTGCAGTCTCAACACTAGAGCCCTGCTTTCAGAAGGGCAACACAAGAGCCCACTCCAGTCCTGGTGAGAGAAACACACGTCACACTCATTCACAACACATTCACTCTAACACTAACACTCAGTCCCCACTAATCACATATTTACCTACAGAAATGTTGTAAACTAAAGTTTCTTAGTTCATTTTCATTGTTATGTGCATGTAAGCATTTTCCTTTTTGTCAAGCAAGCACATATTCTGTTGAACGGACTTCTAGGAAGTTATGTTTATGTTCACCCAGGAGTAGGTGGTGCTCTTACTTTTCAAGGTCTCTGGTGAGGCCTAGAGCCATAAATTAATTCAACATGGATGAGACAGTTAGGGTTTGTCTCTATACTTCAGCAGATTAAAAAACAAAGGGAAATAACCATGGATATCTGAGGAGACCTAACAAACAGGGATTCTCCAGTGCTGTGAGCAGGAGCACTCTGAATAAATAGAATTCCATAAAGCTACCAATAGGCCACAGGCATTTATTCCGCATAGAGCAATGTTCACGCTCATTTAGCAGGAACGGGTTGAACCAGCACTTTGACATGGGTGACATCTTCCTCAGAGGAATTTATTGGACGTGCTTCTGCTTAGTTGTGCTGGATAAACCCTGGAAGTCATTGGGATTAAGCCACTAATTTCTGGTGGACAAGACCGAAGGGAAAGGGAGGAGTTCAAGGGTAAATGGGATTCTTAGAAACCTGCAGTTTAGACTTGTGATTCACATTTCCTCAGAGCAGTTTCTATGTGCCTCCATAGAAATGCATGAAGCCTGTGTATGAGTTCCTTACTCTCCTCATTCAGTTCGCAGTTGGGTGAAGATTTCCCATTAATATGTTGTTTCCTCTAGATTTTACATCTATATTGTGTTAAGTTGAGGATTACTTACATTGTACATTTGCCTACAAAGGTTTGCAGAGCTACAAATGTTCACAGAGCTTAACTTCCGCCCAGTGGATGATGAACATTGTGACATCATCATTGAGAGGCCCACAATCTTCATGAAACTAGATGCAGGTAAAGATAATTCCCCTTTGGGCCTACTGCAGAGTTGAAATGGATTTCTCTGGAACATTTTAATGAGGTGGCTTGTTCCTCTTGCAGGGGTGAATATGTACCATCACTTCTGTGACTTTGTGAACCTCTACATCTCGCAGCATCTAAACAACTCCTTCAGCAAAGATGTCAACATCATTATGTGGGACACTGTGGGTATTCTCCTGCTAACATGCTAAACGTATCACATTAAGATAATTAACCAGTGAACGTATGCCATTGGAATGACAGTATCAGGAACACAAGAGAACTAGCTGAAACACAGACTCTGCTTAAGGCTGAATTGTGCTTCAGAACTGAGGGTTGGCTTGTTTCCATATGAGAACCTAAATCCTTAACACTGTCAAATGTGAATTCGTGGCTCACTTCCAGAAGTGAGAGCAGCACTGTCTGATATTACTGCACGTCACACAAATGCGTGAGAAGCAGTAACTGAGGAATTCTGGGGGAAGTACAGGAAAAAACATCATGATTCAGGAGAAATACTATCCTGCCCATTGTTCTCCCGTTTGTTAGTGCAGACATAGGAAGGAGAGAGAGAGGGAGCGTGAAGAAGGGGGGTGGGGGAGCATGAGAGCGATGGGGGTGGAGTACCTTTCATACAACACACAATGGCTGTGTAAGCAGACATACTGGAAAATGGGGCTTTTGTATATACTGTTTTTTTTTTTTTTTGACATTTCAAAAGCATAACATTTTCATGCTTGCAATTTGATAAATGCTTGAGAATTCCAAAAATGCAGCCAGTACGTATTAACATGTCAAACCAACCGAGCAGTAGAAAGTTTCGCTCATAATTGCTGGTTACAGGTGCTCTAACATTATGTTCTTGCCCAGTGAGTTAAAGACGGGAGTGGAAAAACCAGATGGTAAATCGTAGTAAAGGATAGTTCATAGGGAATAAACAGTGTTCACAGTGATGAATCACAAGCCCCAGCACTCAGCCAACCATCATGCTAATATTATCTTTTCCTGCACAGAGCCTGTATGGATATGGGGATCTTTTCAGCGAGACATGGAAAGCATTCTCTGATTCTGCGGTCATTCATCTTAAAACATTTGATGCTAAAAGGGTAAGCACTGTTACATCTGCATATACACTCACTGAGCACAATATTTAATCAGCCAATCATGTGGCAGCAACTAAATGTATAAAAGCATACAGACATGGTCAAGAGGTTCAGCTGTTGTTGAGACCAAATGTCAGAATTGCGAATAAATGCGATCTAAGTGACTTTGACTGTGGAATGATTGTTGGTGCCAGACAGGGTGGTTTGAGTATCTCAGAAACGGCTGATCTCCTGTGATTTTCATGCACAGCAGTTTCTAGTAGCAGCAGTTCTGCAGGCAGAAACACATTGTTAATGACAGAGGTCATTACAACAGTGGTATGCAGAAGAACATCTCTGAACACACAAGACCTCAAACCTCTCAGTGGATAGGCTACAGCAGCAGAATACCAACACGTCTAAACAATAAGTCTAATAAATGCAGAATAAAGTGCTCACTGAGTGTATATACATTCAGAGTGCTCCAAAGAGAGACTAAATGGATAGTGTTCTTCATTTAAAATGAAGAAATACACACACTGATGGTGTTGTGATTTTCTGACCCTGACTGGTGACATTATAGGGCACAGGTCAGTGGCATCCATATTTCAGTCAGTCCCATGCAGCCAATCAGCACAGCACAGCACAGCACAGCCAGTTTTATTTTGGCTTTTCCTTTCTGGGGTCTGCATTTACACCAGTGCCTTTAGGGTGGAGAAAGGAGCCGCATACACCCTACCTTGTGTATTTGTGTGTGATGGTGTTGTATGGCTTTGTTAAGAGCTTTTTTCCCTGATAGACTGTGTTTACTATGTTATCTGATAGACTGTGTTTACTGTGTTCACCATGTATTCTTATAGACTGT
Organism: Conger conger; assembly: GCF_963514075.1. NCBI lineage: Eukaryota > Metazoa > Chordata > Actinopteri > Anguilliformes > Congridae > Conger > Conger conger. The sequence goes on from NC_083773.1 coordinate 12,225,633, forward strand.
GTTTACTGTGTTCACCATGTATTCTGATAAACTGAGTTTAGTGTGTTTACCATGTATTCTTATAGACTGTGTTTACTGTGTTCACCATGTATTCTGATAAACTTAGTTTAGTGTGTTTACCACATTTCTCACAGATATGCATCAAGGACACTGTCTTTTCATTGCTTCCTCGGATGAGATACGGGTTGTTCTACAATACACCATTAGTGAGTATCCAACACTTAGACTTATAGTAATTCAAAATGACCATACTGTTTCCCATGCATGCATGAGCCTTTAACCATGGCAATGTACAGTATATACACGGACCCAAATGCAATCCTGAGTCACTGGAGATTTATTAAACTGATTTAGACAAAGTACCTTGCTCAAGCAGAAACCTTAAATCAGTGATGTTTATGTGGGAGTTTTCAAACATGGTCTTCTAAGACCATATTTGTTCAGTAAATAAATTAAGTTAAGCTCTGGTGTAAAATCCAGATATCACTTGCTTGAAATGTCAGCTACCTGCTGTTTCAAAACATAGCTTGAGCTGGTCAAACCATGTAGGGTATTGAGCTGGCCGACTGATCAACCAGCAACCAGCTATTTCAAAACCTATCTTAAGCTGTTTTTTTCAGCAGGGTATCACTCCTTCCTCTAAGTGCATAGTCATTCCTGTTTTTTGAAATATTGATTTACTACATTGATATCTGACTCTTTGATTTTTATATGGGCAGTGTGCAAATTTTCTCAGTTGCTGATAGTGCTGATGTGTGTTTAAGTGTGCGAAAGAGGGGAAGAGAGCCAGAGATGGAAACAATAAATCACTGATGTGTGCGATTCATGGATTTCTTTTTATCTGTGAGAGAGAGCTGAGAAGGCAAAAACAGGTGTTTGATGTGTGTGATTTGCAGATAGTGTGTGTGTGTGTGCGTGTGAGTGTGTGCATGTCTGAACGTCTGAAGGAGAGAGAGAGAGAATCAGAAGAAATAAAAGAAGGTTTGTGTCGGTCGCAGATCTCTGACTGCCATGGTTCTGGATTGTTCCGGGCCTTCTCGCAGCATGTCCTACATAGACTACAGATCCCCCAAAATGGCCCCAAGGTGGGTACACACTCCTCTCCCTCACACTCATATGTCACACACACTCATTCGTGGCAAGAGATGAAGGCCGTTGTTTTGGCTGCTGGAGATGTCATGAGAAGGTGAGGTCTTTGTGTATTCAGTGCAGTCTATGAATAGCGAATATGCTGAACAGATGTTTCCCAGACGGCTGTGTTCCTATTAATAGCTTCACTGCATACCACTGTATCCACCTGCTATTGACTTCACTCCCCTCTCCGTTTGTCTGCTACACTTTTTTACCACAAGTATGAGCATTTGCACGGTCACAGACGTTATAACTGCCAGATATTTGTGTGATAAAGTTTTATACAGCTACATAATAGAGACTGATACAAGCTTTTATAACCCTGTCCATCTCTTATGTAGCTCTATTGGACCCTACCATACAGATATACTACATTTGTAATGATGGTTACCATAGAATTGCCCATTAAGCTTTTCTTTGCCGTTTTGTTACACAGTGGGCATTGCAATTGAATTAAATTAATGGGAAATCAATTTTCATATTATTTTGTTATCGTGAATAGTTTTCTTTTTTGCTCATCAGAAGCTTGCATTCCCTGAAATGCTTTCTCAGCAAGTCATACGCAGCTGTAGTACAGATTCCCTGCATGAGGCTTCTGCAGACTGCTGCCTCAGACATTCCCTCTGCCCACGTTTTCCTGTCCAGTTCCAGACTACCGTGTGCCTTATCCTGTGTCATTTTCACCTCGGGCAGCGCACTCCAGCTGTTTGTAAATGGAAGGTTCATTATACCAGCAAAACTAAAGTGACAAGTTCACCCATGATTCATGAAATAAAAATTTAAAAAAAGCTTTCCATTGCGTCACTAGATGGCACTGTTGTATAAATAATCAACTATGCTCCTTGAGGGAGTGCACATTTTTATTGGTTGATGCATATTGATGAAATACTAGGTTGAAATTGTGTCTGTATTTGTGTTTACCTCCTCATTTGGAAAAGCAAACTAATTGGTACAATATTTTATTTCTTTGTTGAAATTGTGGTGAAGCATCACATCAAATTTGCATAGGAGAATTAACTTGCAGTATCATTTGCATTTTTCTTTAGTGAACTACATAAAATTTTAGGAGAGACTTCAGTCGTCTTTGGTTTTAAATTGTTCTGATTTATTGTATTTTAATGGAGTGAAATAATAGTGATTTTTGTGTGTGAATTTGGAGATGGATGATTGTGGCATTAGGGTTTGTTCATTCTTAGTGTCATAAAGGGCCTAAGAACACTTCTTAGTACCTGGCAGCTCCATTGTACTCCAGTCAAGTATTCTGCATGAACAACCCGTGTTGTTGTTAGCACACAATATGGTGCACCCTGTTTATTTTTCAGTAAGAACTGATATGTATGCCTTATCTTGTGAAAAATGACTGAGGGTAAACCAGTTTGCATATTTTTAAATATTCTTTTAAATATTTATTTTTTATTTTAGTTTTATTTTATATGTTTCAATAAGGTTTTTGCGATTGCATGGTGTAGTTTTGTGCAGATAAATGCATTTAAATCTGTATGTTTGGTAACATCTACTTACTAAATTAGAGCCCTCACCCATAACACTGATAATTTGCATTGAAAGAAGCATGGTTAAAATGTATTAATCTGTACTTATGTCAGCCTTTGAATTTCCACTTTGATTGCAGAAGGGAAAAATACGCGTCACGCTACTTGCAAGGAGCACAGAGTATCGAAGGATTTTAAACCAGCAAGAGGTGAGTGTTTGAATACTGTGCCTAAACCTTTTCATTCATTTCTGTTGGAATCTAGACTCAGATTACTGTAATCGGGTCCTGTAATCTAAATGGCTTGTCTTTCAAACATATGTTATTAACCTCAGAGTTTTCCCTCTCCGTATTACAGCTGATAAATGCTTTGAAAACTGTTCCATCTTTTGAGGTCAAACTGGTGGACTACAAATTCAAGTGAGTAAGAATATAAAATGGCTACAGTTGATGGTTGAATGGAACAGAGGGAGTTTTTCCGGTCACAAACAGGATTGAAATCTGGGACTTTGTGTCCCCATCAGGGATATCTCGTTCTTGGATCAGATCAGGATCACTCACAACTCGGACATCTTCATCGGAATGCACGGCGCAGGCCTGACCCACCTCCTCTTCCTCCCAGACTGGGCCGTCATCTTCGAGCTGTGAGTGTGGTGGTGATGTCTGTCCTTCCGATTTACCGGTACCTGTCTGTTCTATTTACCTTCCATTTTCTAATAAGACATTTTTGTAGCCTTCTCCTTCTTGGTGGAAATAAACCATCTTTGTTCTGAAATCCTTGGACAACTGTTTAGAGGAACCCATGGTTGTTAACATCAGACAGAACAGCCACTGCAGTTGGATACTTTAGAAGGTATGGAGTTACTTTAGAATAAAAAGTTCAGCCCTGGAATTATACTCACCTGACTCATTGAAGCCCTAACCAGTAAATCACCTAGGTCTGGGCCTTAGTAATCATCTTTTTTTAAAGTCTAATCTAAATAAAGACTAATCCAAAAGGGTTCCTACTGTTAATTATAATTTATTAACAGTATACATTAATTCATTCATTATCCTAACCCGCCTATCCTGATCAGGGTCGCAGGGGGGCTTGAGCCTATCCCAGCATACATTGGGCGAAAGGCAGGAATACACCCTGGACAGGTCGCCAGTCCATCGCAGGGCACACACACCATTCACTCACACACTCATACCTACGGGCAATTTAGACTCTCCTATCAGCCTAACCTGCATGTCTTTGGACTGCACCAACGCAAACACGGGGAGAACATGCAAACTCCACACAGACAGGCCCTGGCCGACGGGGATTCGACCCCAGGACCTCCTTTCTGTGAGCCGGCAGTGCTAACCACTGCACCATCCGTGCCACCTATTAACAGTATAAATGAAAATAAAAAGCAATCTTGCTTTACAATTTGCAGAAAGGTCTCATGTTTGACTCTGTACTATTTAGAGATCAGGTTTGCTTTTGATCACATACAGATTCATTGTAGCAGACATTTACACCAGGGGTGCCCAAATTTTAGCATTCCACTGTATATAAATGCAGTCCATTTACCATATCTTCCCTCTGCGATTTTCCCCCCACCTTGCACCCCCCCCCCCCCCCCCCCCCCCCCCCTCAGCCTATCTGCCTGCTTGCCTGACTGTCTGTGTGTGTGTCTGTGTCTGTGTCTGTCTCTGTGTCTGTGTGTCTGCCTGTCTGTGTCAGTCAGTGCTGCTGCTCGGCTGGGGAACCTCTGTCTGTACTGCCGTGTTCGGTGTGTGTCTGTCTGTCTGTCTGTCTGTCTGTCTGTCTGTGTGTGTGTGTGAGTGTGAGTGTGTCTGTCTCTGTGTGCCTGTGTGTCACTGTCTTGTCTGTCTGTCTGTCTGTCTGTGTGTGTGCGTGTGCGTGTGCGTGTGCGTGTGCGTGTCAGTGCCGCCGCTCGGCGGGGGAACCTCTGTCTGTACTGCCGTGTTCGGTGTGTGTCTGTGTGTGTGTGTGTCTGTCTGTGTGTGTGAGTGTGAGTGTGAGTGTGTCTGTCTCTGTGTGTCACTGTCTGTGTGTGTGTGTGTGTGTGTGTGTCTGTCTGTGTGTCACTGTCTGTCTGTCTGTCTGTGTGTGAGTGTGAGTGTGAGTGTGCGTGTGCGTCAGTGTGTGTCTGTGTGTGTGTGTGTGTCAGTGCCGCCGCTCGGCGGGGGAACCTCTGTCTGTACTGCCGTGTTCGGTGTGTGTCTGTATCGCTGTGAGATCTGCTCGGCGTGCTGCCATGACAGTGAAATACTGTGTAATTAAAGAGGCATTCATCACGCCGGGACATTATGGGCGCTGTGCCACTTGCAGCTGAGAATGGAAGATAAAGTGTCTGGCCCTGTTTTCCGCAGATATAACTGTCAGGATGAAAGCTGCTATCGAGATCTGGCTCGACTGCGGGGAATACATTACGTGACTTGGCAGAGAACGGACAGAGTGGTTCCTCAGGACAAGGTGGGGAGAGCCGCCATTGCCCGGTAGCCAAAATCACCCTGAAATTCTGCACGGTTTACCCCATTGTGCTCCTGTCAGAGTCTGGGTATACACCCAGGTGTTCATTTCTGTGTAGCCCCAGGGCCATTGTAAACACCTGCCTGTATATTTACTGTACTTTGCATGCGTCTCTTTCTCTTTTGCATTACATTCTCCTCCACATTTTTGCATACACTTGCATCCTGACGCACCTGTAATATTTGGGGCTTTTCTTTTTATTTTACAACATTTGTAAACAATTCACATGTGGTTAAAGTGCACATTCTCTACTTTCATTTAAGGGTATTTGTACCTTTTGGTTTCACCATGTAGAAATTACAGCACATTTCATAAATGCCCCCATCTCGGGGCACCATAATGTTAATGAAATGTAAATTAAATTAGCCATGTTTAGTACATATCATTTGCATGCAATGACTGCATGAGGTCTGTGACCCAATAAAATATTCTCTAGGCTTTGAGAAATTGTTGCATTAGCTGTACGTATGTGTGGGATCATTATCTTGCTGTAGGATGAAGCACTGTTGAACTTGAGCGGATAAGATGCTTCTGTACACTTCAGCATTCATTGTGCTGCTTCTTTTAGCAGTTACATCATCAATGAAGACAAGTGGGACAGTACCTGTGGCACACATACATGTAACAGTGCAAAAGAAATGCACACCACACCAAAGGATTTGCCTTGACTTTCACTGGCACAACTATGGTCCTCGTGATGACATAAAGCCAGTCAGTCTCCAAAGGCAATCAAATGCCTAGAGTCAGGACTAGATACTGAAAGCTCTCTCATACCTGCACTAAGGAAGCAATTGAACACACCTAACACACCTGTTAAGTAATCAGTCCCAAACATTATGTTGCCCTGAAATGCTGAAATGGGGGGGGGGGGGGGGGGGGGGCTGTGTATGCAATATGCTGTCATTTCTATGACTGCATCTATCTGTAAAAAAAAATAAAAATAAAAATAAAAACCCATTCATAAAATTTGAGAATCTACACTCAGACACACACAAACAGACTTATTTTACTTCTACTTCTAACCGCCTGCCCCATTGACAACAACTCTTCCTCGACTCCACCTTACCTCTATACCTTACACAATATCACATAAAATGGTTCCAGCAGTTGAAGATGAAACGGTGAGAAAATGGATGAAGTGTTGCGAGAATGTAATGAATGCCGACCTCTGACAGGGCCACCATCCCACACTGGGGGACCATCCCAAATTCACCAACTACTCGTTCGACGTGACGGAGTTCATGCGCGTGGTCCTGCTGGCGGCTGAGCGCGTGCAGGCCCATCGGGAGTGGCTCCGGCACCTCGAACACGACGAGCTGTGAGGGCCTCCGAAGAGCACAAACGGGGGACGCGCCCTTCCCTGCTGTAGGTGTGACCGAACACACGCCCGCGTGGCTTCGCGTGAGGATTCACGGAATGGCAGTGCGTCGTTCACAAGCGTAGGGGGAAATGAATGTCTTGTTTTTGTAGCTGCTGTTTCTCATTAGCTAGTGTAAGCGCTGTTGTAGTCCTACGTGAGACGAAGTGGAGAAAGAGGCTGCAGTAGTTGCTCTCTAGAATGTAGTCCTATGCTCTCTAGAACATAGACTTGCTGCGCTCCACTTGTAAAGCACTGGCTCCTCCCACTTTCAGCATGCCAATCCAGTTATAGGGCACAATGACTACAGCTGAAATGACATTGACCAATAGAATATGGCAGTGCCTATGTCACATTTTATTCATTGATGCAATTCTTTTTACAACTGTCCCCCTCATACAACTGTCCCCTTTCACACTTCATTGTTTTCACACTCATATTATGTCTAACAACAGTATTTTCTATGTGACACGGCTCGAGCGAGGCCTCTGTATTAATGTGTGATTCGACTGTAGTATTGACTGAACTGTATTTTGTCTCTGTAGGGTCATAACAGCTCTTGTTAACTCCTATCTAGCCAATGTGTTCTTCTTTTATTTAATGCTTTGTTAAGTTAATTTTGACCTTTGGGGAAAATACCTTAAGGAGAATGGCATCGGTTTGTATTTATAAATTGCTATTTCAGTGCACAAAAGTGCTATTTCATACATCTATCTACATCTACAGCACTCAATTATATGTGTAAAGGCAAATCGTTAACAAAGAGATTGACATAGCCAGTTTCTTGAAAAATATTATTATACGGTAATACTGTACACTTGTGTTTGTTTGCCTTTTCTAAAACAGCAAGGGAATTGTCAATGAAATTACACCAGTGAGGAATATGCCTAATTTTCAGTTCAGTTTTCTTAACTGTATATCATGTAATGAATGTTAATTTCATAGTCTGCATTCTAGTTATTACAGCAGGATGTGTACACACAAACATGTGTAAGGGCATTACTTGAATTTGTGTAATATTTGGATATTTGAAGGAAACCATGATATGTTCAGATGCCTTGTTCCAGATGATGTATTATTGATGTATTATTATTTTAAAGTTGAATTTTAAGTCAGCCTTTTTGGTCATTATTATGAAAAACTGAAAAAGCTATTATTCTCAGGGGCTTGAGGCCAATCTGGGGACTAACAGTGCTGGTGAAATCTGTGTGTCTCAGCTTCCCAATTAATGTAATAATTATCAGAGTGGAGTGAAGAATTAATCTGAGCCATTTCTCTTACACAGGTAATGAGAGGTTTCCATCATCCTGCCCAGTTTATATATACAGATTCATCTTTTAATAGACAGTGGCTCATCCTTTGTGCTGAATTTGGGTAAAATAGTTTACAGTTTTGTTTTCCCCGCTATTTTTCTGGGCGTCTCACCTGCAAGCTATTGCTCTAGACGAAAGGGCAGTAGTTTGAGCCTTTCATTGTCACCGTCATAAATCTCTGTGACCTCAAAACTCAGTAGTGCATCTGCGGTGGGTGCCGATGCCAGCTTGCCACTAGATGGCAGTCTAACACTGTGCATGTTTCATTTGCAGGTTCCAAAGGGAAGGTGTAGGACAATATAGATATTAGATTATACCATCTGCTGCATTGAAAAGTGAATCCTATTAAATGTCAGAATGCCACCTGTATTTATATAAATTCACATTGCAGGTGAGGCAAATTATATAATATTACCTTTAAATTATGCCCAAGTGTCCACAATAATTTGTATGCCTGTCTGTCTACAGATTCGTACTTAGTAAACTTAATGAATTGGACGGGTGGAACTGAATGTGAAATTTCACTTGAAAGATGCTTCTGTGGAGTGAAAATGGTGGAATGGAAGGCAGAATTGGTCTCCTGACTATTTATAACCACAGATAACAAACGCTGACCTCTGAAAGAAAGGAATGATCTCTACTTGTGAAATAAACTGATAATTGCCACCACGGCATGTACAGTATAACTTTAGCATCTTTAACTTTCCTCTGTCCTCGCCTGGGGACATTAAGTTTATGAAACTGCTGACAGTTGGATGGTATATAAAAAATGAATGGAGCAATGGGGGAGAAATATGAATTCTAAACTGGAATGAATTTTTATAATTATGTAACTGTTAAAGAAGTACTTTTAAGAAGTTCTGAATCTTCAGTCTCCAATGCATGCTCCCATCTGTCGTCTGTATGGCACATTTCTGTCACTGTAAAGTGAATGCCGAATGTCCATATCTTAGATTTGAGCAGTCTCGGCGTGTGTGTGTGTGTGTGTGTGTGTGTGTGTGTGTGTGTGTGTGTGTGTGTGCGCGCGCGTGTGCGTGTGTCTGTGTGCATGCCTGCGTGTGAGCACACTGTCACTAGGCAATGAACTTATGTACTACTGGTGGTGATCTTTTGCCTTCGTCTTCTGGTATCCATGCATACGGGTAAGTACTACAAAACAGCATGAACGCACGCACAAATACAAACCCATTTGGAGAATATATGAGGCTGCAGACATAAGAGCGTTTTCCTCGTGTGTGCATTATCTGTGCTCTGTGCAAATAGATACGGATGACGGTACTTTTTTCCCCGGCGCAGATGAATGAAGACGTGGCCGAACACACAGGCGGTTTGTTACTGGTGTGGGATGCTGGAGTCTGGCACGCTCCTCACTGCGGTAATAAGCCCTCTGTGGGCTGGTCACAGAGATGCCTGTCTGCGCGCATTTCCATTGTAATTAGAGTGTGTAATGGGTGACTTATGGGCTCGCGGCCCCAGAAACATTGCGTCCTCCCTCGCTCGCGAGTTAATGATGAGGCTTACACAACGCTGCAAACGAAAGGCCCCGCGCTTCCTTTCCAGAGCGTCTCGCTGTGCGGGCCGAGACTCCGTTGCTCAGGTGGCCTGGTTTTCATCAGAAGTAATGGCGCGTCTCCGCCAAAAGTGCTGTCGTAGGATTACTCTCACCCTTTGTTATATTAACATGCGCTACACATTCCGGCTCAGAGGAACCGAATGCATATCAAATATGCATTTCAAAGCCGGTGTTATGCTTTGCCAAAAGAGTGATTTCTCCCAAAGAGGCTGGATACTGTGCAGATATGGACGTGATTCACACAGTTCTGGGAGTGTGATCCAGACATCATTGTGGGGGAGACTTTATGACGCACTATCATTAGGACAGGGGTTTTTGTTTGTTTGTTTGTTTGGTTGTTTAAAAGTGGCCTGCACAGCTTCCAAGGCATTACACAAGATTAAAGATGAGTCAAGATTAAAGATTCACCTCTGCACAGTAAAATATCCAATGTTAATTCAAATCTAACAGAGTAAATCAGAGTCCAATAGGGATGGTATATACTTTGTAGGAGTTGATTAACATTTTACTGTGTGTCTTTGTCCTTCAGCTAGATTTATCCTAATTGAAAATGCCACCATGTTAGTCAATATGAAAATGTTCTGTTTTTGTGGGGTCCATTTCCTGGCTCATGATGCTACTTATTTCAAAAGATTTTACTCTTCTTTTCCTCCGTCTTTATGCACAATATATATTCTGCTTTCTGAATCAGCTCGGCCTAATCTGATTTATCATAGAGAAAATGTTTCTCACCACGGGACAGAAAAAATCAATTACAGTGTGCTCATTTTACCTACCACTTTACAAATACTCTCCAAAGCAAGGAATCTTTTTTCTCTTTCGGAGGGTGAGTTTCCAAGGTAAATGTGGAAATATTGATTTAAAAGAATAAAAAAGTACTCATCTAGTTATGACCAGACATCTCCATAATATTTTATTTGAGGGAACAATTATGGAGAGCATACACCCAGAAGGTGTTCTATAGCCCAAGCTATCTGCAATCCTTTACTCAAATTACGCTTATTCAGCAATTGTCCGTACATACATCCAGTCAAATCAAGGGTTTTCAGAGCATGACTGTGATTATCAGGAATAAATGTTGGTGCAAACAAATTGAACCCCCTGATATAAAGAAAGAGCTTGGATTTTGTATCATTTGACATCCCTGTACAGTACAGTGTGGTATTTGAATGCCTTTGGAGAGGGCCAGTATTTCCCAGCTAAGGCGTAAAGTGAATGAAGTAAGTGCTTTTGATCAAATGAAATGTGGTATTAAGGGTATAGACAGTGGCACCTGCTGTATAATCCATTCAGGTGATTTTTCACTCTGTCAGCAACAAAATGGAAGTTGAAGTTGTGGCCTATTCGGATTTACAGTGAACACTTACCTTTTCATACATGGACGATGACCTGTAGTTTTACTTGATTTTGATTACCGATTCTTCAGTTTTTTCTCTCTCATTTGCCCCATTACCTCTTGGGCAAATGAATGAAGGAATGCTGTGATAAATGTCAATACTCAGAGCACAGAACTATCTCTCTTTCAAAAATGAAGGTATAATTTTAAAAAGGTATAAATTAGGAAATGTCTTGCATAACAGTGTAATATATGCCTACCATTAATTCTGTATATTCTTTGTAGTTCTGGAAAAAATGAAAAGTGCAGTTTGTATACTCTATCCGAGTAAATTCTGAGTGTTGGTCATATCCTTGTCCATTGTGCTAACATCACCTAGCTGTTATTGCATGCATTTGACTTTCTTGCTCAGATTTCTCCATGGCATCCCCACATATGGCTGCTTAACATTTTTTGCTTAACTACAAAAGCCTCAAAATAAAGCCTATAATGTGTAAAATGTGTATCTTCTTGCAAATTACAAATCAAATATCAGCATATATTATGTTGATTTACTGATAATCTTAGTGGAAGCATTTATTTTATTACACATGTATGGACCATGAACCTTTATATGAATATATTTAAGCCTCAGTATTTCTCATTTGCTTTGAAGGAACCAAGTACTAACGTTCCAAAAATGTCCTCTTTTAAACATGAATTTTACGGAACGACTTGATTCTCACTGTTTATGCACCAATTCGTCTTCCCTTGGAAACTGAGAAATTTAGTGCATTTCTCCGGAAGATTGTTTTCAGACTAAAATGTATATCCAGCAGTCATTCTAGCTGATAGAGCCTTTAAAATAAGTAATAAAAAGTCCAGGGTGGGTCTTCACAAGGTTGTGGGTAATAAATATTTTATGAGATAAAGATCTGGTAAAAATAAAACGAGTTCAATGTTGAAAATAAATCACTAAATGAATTGGATATACCACGTGCCTAGTTCGGTTGGATTGCAATCATTCATGTTTGAAAATTAGAACACATTACATTTAATTAAATCTTAACCTTCTAATTATTGCATCTAGATCTGTATCTTATGTTCTATTAAATAAATGTCATTCAGATGTAAGCAATCGTCAATGACGTTTTGACTGTGTTTGCAAACTCGACTTGCGTTTTAATTGTACTATGAGGTTGGGGGTGGAGTTGATTACGTACAGGTAGGGGACATGCCCGGTTCAAGAGCAAAGAACGATCATGGTACAGTTGAGCAGCATACGGGGAGGATTGCATATGTTATCTCACAGTTGGACAGCAGATAAATGGCAATGTTTGTATAACCCATGTTGTGTCCTGGCTCATGCTCTCGGTCTCGCATCTAGACAGTGCATGGGCAGAGAATGTTTCGTATTCAGCTGTTGTGAAAATCCAGAGCTTGTACCAGCTGTGTGCCTCACACTCCGTGTTCAGTAACGTCGTACCCGTCCGTTTTCGGCGCACAGACCAGCGAACGCCAGATTCCCTACTCACTTGCCCCGACATGAGATAAGCAGGCGTAATCTCTTGAATGGTAATGAAGGACGGCTGGGATGAGTGAAGAACAGATGGTTGTGTAATAAGTTTTGCCATGACTGTGAAGGCTTCTCCTCAGGCCCGCTGACATTGGTCGGTATGCCCACCAAACAATAAGTATCTGGAAGATAAGGTATGGGAAGGGCCCACAGTAGCCTATCTTGCGCTCTCATATTACCTTCGATTATCAGAGATGTAATTTTCTAGACTAAGGCGTTAAACCGCAGATTGTTTTTAGAAAACAACCATAGTCGCCTAAACTGGTTCGGGGGGATGTTAGGCTATCACTAACACAACATCGTTTTTTTTTCTTTTGTATATTTGAAAGAGCCAGTAGGGTACTAATACTGGAGACTTACTTCGGTGTAAATTAATTTCAATAAAAATGTAATTATCAGTTGAATCCCTTTCCTCCTTGTACTTCACAGGACTTCCACTGGTTTGACGTCAGTGAATTGAGGAGTTACGAGCACGCCAAAGCCGTTTAAAGTCTTACACAATTGAGTGCAATTAGGGTTCACCCTCGACTCATTTGCAATTTAACTTACACACTTCACACGCAATTTAACTTCATTTGACCTGATCGTAAATCTTGGTTTTACGCATGGGCTTCACGCTGACAATACATGGACAAAGACCTCGAATTTGCTCTTTGTAAAATATTGCAAAGCCTCATCCAGTTTGATCCCTATCCAGATTCACCGCATGCCATCATTAGGGCAGAGTCGTCTTGTAAACTATGACATCACTTAGCGGACTTGAAATATTGCAAATGGGGCGGGGGCTTCGCACGTGTTCGGACTGGGGAGGGCAGGTTTGCAATTCTCTTGTCAAATCGATCTCAACTGGAAAGGAGTGCGGGGAGCAACTATCACCTCAAACACCACCATCATTCAGAATTGTTTCCAGCGGTTAGTGGGTCCGAGCATTATGTGCCGAGAAGAAGAACCTCGTATTAACTCACCAGGAACATAATTAAAACTGAACCTGAAAGCCGCCTTTTTTGGATGTAGCTACTCACTTTTTCAGACTTTTTTATGTGGATGTAGAGGTGACTTCCCTTTTCTCACCGGCCTTTTTCGTTTTCTTCCTTGCTCTGTGGTGGAAAGCGGTAACATGGGCAAAATATGCGCATCATCTACTTCTAAATAAAGAAACCACAGGTCGCTGTAGTGCGGCGGCATATCTGCTTTGCGCTCGCGCGTCCAGAGGTCCGGCTGTATCTTCGCGCGATGGACTGGCAGGTTTTGGGGTTGCCCTGCATTTGGTAATTGGAATCGGTGAAGTAAAGAAAAGTAAGACAACTGTGACCTTCTCGGATTTCTCGCATTGTGTTTGTGCGGACGGGAATGTCTTCGATTTGATAGATTCGGGTAAGCAGGTCTTTTTACGTGTTAAATTGGTGTATCGATGTTTATATTGACTTCGTGTTTGCTTTTATTTTAAGGTGCTTGTTAACCCCAAGGTTGGCCACGGGCTTCAGTCGGTTATTTTTGTGAGGGCAATAATTAAACGAACAACTGGAATTATGGATTTCAAGATTTTTGTTATAATTAATGAGGGATGTAGGCGATAGATTGCCTACTAATACACCATATCAAATTGCTGCTATTGTCGGCTAGCTACTTACAGAGAAACGTGTCAAAATTCCAGAAGCGGAATTACGCACAATATCTCTTAAAACTGCTTTTGTTTGCGACTTCATTACTTAATTTAGAATAACTGTTTCGCTGAGCTTACCTTGCTTGTACGGAGTTGTTTAGAGAAATGAAAAGGTGCCGGTAACGCTAGCTCGGCAACTCCGATAAACAGATGACCTTTATAGGCTATTCATCTGCATAAAAGAAAGTAAAAGCAGACAAAGTGCGAGAGACTGGGACATTGATATAAGAAGGGTTAATCGTTCGCTATTCTGTGCCTCTTAGCACCTATTGAGTGGTCCGCAACGTTGATCCGCTGATCCGGCGGTTTTTGCTAGGTTTTTAATAATTTCTCTTAGATCGTCATCAGGAAGAATTGAAAAGAAGCAGGGCGAATATACTCATTAGCACAGAGTGCAGCTTGCATGAATCCGAAAGTACATTTGATCTTAGCACGAATCCGCTGCTGAAAGTACTGAAAGATAGCCTACTAATCGTGACAGGGGTGTCGACAGGGTAGGTTAATCTCATATTTCTTTATACCTATGCATAATCATCCTTACGTGTCTCATTCAAATATGGAAATTGAGAATTTAAATTGCAGAAATACATGACTTGGACAATATCATGTTCGTTGTTTTGCATTATATTTGTCCCTCCTCACCACCACACATCTCGCAAGTATTTAAACTCTTTACCCCCCCTTATATCAACACACACATCCGTGTCATTAGTTTCCCAGTAAGATACAATAGGTTGATTGGGGGGGGACCCCGTTGCTCTGAAGGGTTCCGAGTCTTAATTCTCATTGACAGCCACATTTGGAGTCAAGCGGAGCAGTTAATCCTACCGAGATTACTCTCCCACTTTCAACCCTCCTGGACCTTTCCCCTTTGTAGGGAGCTGTGTCACAGCCCTGCCTTTGAGCTTCACTTTGAATGAAGGCGGCGAGGATTCTCTCCAACATCTGAGAGGCAGCGGCAATCAACAGCCTTCCCACAGTGTCAGCCCCTCGGTCCCGTTTTAACTCTCCACACTCCTCCCAAACTACACTCTGCATGCCAATGCGTCGTCTTCTACCAGGCCCTCCAAATTAGCCACTAGGACGGAAACTCGTCCGTGCTTCATTAGCCCCGCCTATTTTATGGTTCAACATTTTCTCCTCCCCTGACGGAAGATTGCACGGTTGAATAAATGTGAGGCGCTGTGCGTATTTTTGACAGTGAGCGCGAATGAAGAAGGAAGCCGGCTGCCCATGGTAAAGTGTCCAATAAATATGGCACACAGCTGCTGCGGAACAGGTCGACACATCTCCCCTCTACTCTCCATTGACATTCGCAGATTCACTTCCCGACTCTATGATTGATAGATTAAGATTAGAAGGTTAAATTCCGCTGAATGGGGAAAGAAGAAAAAAAAAACCTGCAGGACTGGCGCCGTAATGCAAGCGCTCGTGACGGCAATTATTTCTGCTGCCCCGACACTCCTTCCTTCATCATAATACAGTTCCGCTGTATGGAATGATACCGCTATAAAACATCACTTCACCCATGCAGCTGTCCTGACATATGCGACAGAGACAAAGGCAAACAGCCGTCCCCTTCTCTTTCTTCTTCTGCCCCAAAGCCTAAAGAATACGAAGTATTCACATGACGCTCCGGATAGGAATCCTCTCCAATACTACTCTGCCCTGTGAAAGGTTGCCTGTGTGACTTCATCAGTTAGGTCTCCTGATACACAGGGGTTAAGCAGAGGAGGGACGTTCAGAATAGTCCGTGGTCATGCAGTGATTGTCCTAAGCTTTCAGGTGCCTATTGAACGCCCCAGAGATTTTGGTTTGTGCGAATAGTTGCCTAATGGTGGAAAAATGAAGCTTTCATATTGGAGGTAGGAGGAAAAGCCAGAATATTTTTTTGGACTACTGTGAAGTAATTTACCACAGTTGAATTATCTCCTTTCTCAAAGTGCAGAATTAATTTTCGCTTTTTAAATTGTGTACAGTACACTTGATTGAGTCTCACTGCTTTGAATTCAGGCAGCCGTGTCCAGCTTGATTCATCCAGGCTTTTTAATTGCATTTAACAAGATTTGTGTTGATTGATGCATGGTGAAAAAATGGACACCTTTCTTGGTAGTTATTTGTGCACAAACATTTACCCAGCCAGCAAGGGACATTTCAGCTGTCCTTTCTATTGATAGTTTCTCGGCGACAATTCAAATAATGCACCGAAAAACAAAACCAATTTAGTACAATATAAGCTTTGCTAGGCATGTATTACATCTGACTTTGTTGAACCACCTTTTACAGTTGATCGCCTCACCTCAGTGAATTACTTGCCTGTAGTGTAGTGGACTAAAAGACCTTGATGCCGGCCAAAGAAAGG
The DNA here is from genome assembly GCF_963514075.1 of Conger conger. Lineage (NCBI taxonomy): Eukaryota > Metazoa > Chordata > Actinopteri > Anguilliformes > Congridae > Conger > Conger conger. Next base: position 12,241,936 of record NC_083773.1, read on the forward strand.
CCGAAAATGCAAATGTCAGCCAGTTTTTCTCTATACATTTGTCTCTTGAAAATGAAAGAACATATCAAATGGTGCATTTCATTTTTATGGCAATACGGGCCCATTTTATTTTATATTTTTACATTTTACAATGAAAGGAAATCCTTTATCTACACAGTAATTGGGCTTTCATAGATTTTGAGGAATTTAAGGAATGGGTTCCTTGGACTGTATCCTCATTGGACATTTGGTATGCTTTCCTAATGGCATGCTTCATCGCTTCAATTTAATTTCCATAAAAATGTAATTGGGTGGAGAAAAGCAGGTATTCTATTGCATGTCTTGTGCCTGGTTTGATGAGTGTTGCCTTTTTCACTTTTCTAGCTTCTGGTATATGCACTGGAGCAGTATGTGCTTCCAATTCTGTGTATGAAGAGAGATTTTTATTTCTTTCGATATTGAATTTGTGTGATGTCACACCACAGGGGATGGTGGTAGATGTGACCCCCCCTCTATGGAGGTTATGGGTTCATCAGCACTGCATGCTCATCCGCAGGTTCATGACCATGCGGGAACACGGGTGATGTGGGGGTCTGGGAGATATATATGTGTGTGTGTGTGTGTGTGTCTGTGTGCGCGTGCGTGCGTGTTGAGAGCGGGTTGGCAGTAAACAGGTTAGAGACCTATCCCGGGGCACTGAGGGATACGATGTCAAGCTCTGGAGACTCTGAGATAAATGAATTCACTTATTGACAGCTCTGACACGTCTCACTGGCTTTGTAAAATGAACAATTGATCAGTGTTTCTGCCGGCCCCCTCTCTGCACGTCCCGCACGTTTGCTCATTAATATAATTACCGGGCGCCCGGCTGCAGCGCTATCATTAGCAGCAGAGAGCTGAAATAAGCAACATGCTAACTCCGTCTGCCCGCTTTTCGGGCCCGCGATCGGGGCCTCCTCATTGATCGCCCTGATCCATAAACAAACCGCATTAAACAGGGCCCGCTGCATTCGTCCGCGCCACGCGACGGGAATCAACCCAACTACACAAACCCGGCTCCCACGGAAAAATCAAACGGAACCCTTTGTCGCAGGTTGTTTACGTTCAATTAATCATAATTTGGATGGGAATGACACAGAGCATAATTAATTTGCATTATCCTGAGGTGATTTACATTTCGTATTTTGCTTTTGTCTCTCAGCAGTTTAATTGACTGGTAGGGGGGGGGGCAGGGGGCAGTTTAATGATCAGCTCTGTGTGTAATATCCCACAAGCCTTTTCTTCGTGCAGCACTAGCTTTTGTAGGGTTTATTCTCCCCTCAACGTTTCACACTGGGAGCTTCACAGTATACAAAAAAATGTATCCTTTCCTTCACTCCTCTCCTCCTATTCAGAAGTATGGGTGGAGGAGACGAGTGGAGAACAGGAGGGTGCATTTCTTGAGTACTGGGACGCGCCCCATATACACTGCTGCCATGCAGTTGCACAGAGCTGCCCTGTTTGAACCCTTCATCAAACTGAGAGCAATGCCTCTTGAGATACATATGGACAGAACACACACATTTCCCAATAACCTTGCTTCAAGTATTTATTGATATTCGCTTCACCTCGCTGTAAGAGCAAAACTGTAGATTTGAAAAATACAAATATTTTCATTTTTATCATCATTTGATATTTTTTACATATTTTATTCACAGTTGGTCAGGGGGTTTGTCTCAGGGACCCACTCAAAACAGAGGCTGGGAATTTGGTGCTGGTGGTTTTATTTGCATGATGTTTGTGATGGTGACCTCACTCTGTTCTGGGAGATTATGAATTATAAATTGCCTTATATAATTTTTTGTAAGGCATTGGTCTATTGAGAAGATCTGGGCTTGAAACCTTGACCCTGTCTGTGTACATCTGTGACAGTGTTTCAGTCATATTGCTCATGCACACCTCAAACTCAGAGCTTGTGAAAATGTTGCCTGCCAGATATTAAGATTCCTGGAATAAACACTGTTCTTGAAGAAATATTCATGGGTCTTTTGTCTGAAACCAGCTCATCCACACAAGGTATTAATAAAATATGGACCATTGGTAGACAATATACTAAGTAACTGTTTTATATTAAAATGACAGATTTGGTCTTATAAAGAAGTGGTGAAAACTTTTCCAAAGGCAATAAAAAGTTCTGGGATTCATAAATATAAATACGTTTTTGCTGCCATAAATCGTCTCGTGTTTCAGAAATACAGCAGCTGCTGTTACCATATCACGCCACTAGGGGTCATTGTCATCTTCCATCACTGACCTGTCTGAAATAGGAAAGTTTTATTTTCCTTGGCTCCCTAACTTCCCTACCTTCCCTACAGTCTAAACCCACTCACACTATGGTGGATTAATGACCCATTTAAAAAGCACAGTAGCAAACGCTTTGAAGAGCGAATGATTACTGAAATTGTGTAGTTTATATTGCAGTAGTCTGGCACTACTGAGGACACGAACACAAATCACACAGAGGGTTATTACGTCTGCCTCATATTCTCTGGACGGAAATAAAGAGGGGAATGTTTACTCCTCCACCGATTTATTGGATCTTACAGCAGCCAGCACTGTAAGACTCCTCGGTGCCTGGTGCTCCGCAATATCAGGCCAATAATCACTGCTTTCTTAACCGAAACCAAACCGAACTCTTGACCTTGTCAATGCAACATGGGGAAAAAAGTGCTTTTAGATTAGGACCTTTTCACGCATATTCTAATCACTTGCTATGACGAATGCCACTCCACCGAATGAACTGCCAGTGTGAAACTGAATTTAATTCCTCCTTTTCCTGTAAGCCATATACTCAATATTACCCCCCCCACCCCACCCCACCCCCACCTCCTCCCCCACCCCCACCCCCATTATACCGAGAAATCTTCAATAGCCTATCCTATTTAAATCTGGACCGAATCCTGCGGTCCCACCTGGATGTACATCTCTGGTTTGTGAAGATAGTCAGTGCCCGTTTTATTGAGGAGCAAGTTGACATTTCCAGTTAAGTACCCCTGGTTGGGTCTCTCTGGCACATTTAAATGTATTCTTTCCCTTTCACCAAGTGCCACAAAGCAAAAAAGTAACAAAACATTCTGGGCTATGTCTCGGTGAGAATCAAACGGACACGTCTGAATCCGATTCGCTGTTTCAGCAGCAGAAGATTGCTTTATTTCATGTGAACATTAAAGACTCAACGGGATCCATGAAAATACACCCGATTGCGGTTGGAGGCCGGAAAAAAATCATGAAGGTTATTATCAGTAAAATCGACAGAGAAAATGCACATTGGGCCAGCCAGAGCAATGGGATATGATTGAAATATTCATCAGCAAATATAAACAGTGAAGAAACTCGGCTTGCCATAAATGTCCCGAGTCCAGAAGTGCAGTGGTGGCTCAGGATATTCCTGCGGAGACAGAACATAAGCATCGCTATGCAGTAGCTCCGGCCAAAACCAAGATAAATGCTGTATCTTCTGTCCTTGAACACAATTTATATTGGACCCATTTTGGTCCATTCCTGCAAATGGGCTATAGAACACAATATAAAAGTCCATGTTCGGTTCATGGTCATAGCATTTCTTTAAACGTATTACATGCGGCAGAAATAGCCGAGGTTTGCGGGTTTCCTTCAGCTTGCTCTCCTCTCTGCTTGCACAGCACCAATCTCTTGGAATAGAATTCTCATGCTTGGTAGGCCTTCGCATTACCTTATATATTCGCTTCTTGGCTGGGTTCAAACCAGTAGGATTAAAGTGGTTCGAATCCCATGCTCTCCTGAACTAATGGATGCTAGCAGTTTGTTGTTGACCAGATTATGTTGGGGTTTTTTCCCCCTTATTAACAGTACCAGGAGTTTAATAGGGTAGGGTCACTATTCCATTTCCAGTGTTCAGACACCTGCAATATGGATTATTACTACCATTATAATGTACAAAAAAATGTAGTTCATATAGGCTAACTACAGCAGAATTAATTTATGGACCCAATTTCATACACAAGCATCAGGGATACATAGGCTATCTGTGGTGAATTTGACTAGTTTCTTGTCAAATTGAATTATGACCAGCTGTTTGTAGTGGCAGTACATAATTAACTTCCAGGTGTTTGGTGAATGAAGTTGCGATGGTTTCTCAGGTCACCCCTGCACGTAGTTCCTCCCAAAGACATTCAAGGTGCCTACTGGTGAACAGTGTCATCAATGAGAGATGTCCCTCTCCACGTGGTGCTAATTGCCTTGTTGTAGCCTACTGTGTGGCCTGTTCACTGGAGAAGATTCAGCAGAGACACACATGATTCAGCAGGAGTGCTCCACGTACAGCAGTGAGTGACACCACAATAACTCAACAAGCACAACTATAAGTTCCTTATTTAGTAGAAGATGAAAAAGGTAAGGATGCTAAATATTACTCCCTAATATAAGGCCTCTACGTACTTATTTGGACATTTTCACCAAAGTAACAATCGGGACTTGGACTGCATTTCTTAGTCTTTCACAGATATTCTGGTATTTCAGAACATCTCCATAATGGTGGGAAACGACTCATTTCGATGTATTTGTTGAGCCGGCTCACTTAGCGATGTAACCGAGTTGTGAAGAAGGAAACTTTTGAGTGCGCCGGACGATCACAGCCTTTTGATTCATGGCACAGAAGTTTATTTTTCGGCGCGGCCGTGCTGCATGTCAATGAGCCGTCTGTGTCACTCAGGAGCGCAGCGCTGCGATTAAGGTTAAGGCAGGTGCAAATCAATCCAATTCTCACATCCCCGCCAACGCAGAGCTGGGCCTGCTCCAGGTAATGATGTGGACTGAAGTCCACAGCCTTGTGCACATGAGGAGACACTTCACTTTAATATACTGGCAAATACAGCCGTGGATCATCTTCCTGTACAGTCTTGCCCCTGACACTTTCGTATCTCGGCCATCTATTCGAAAGCGTGGAAGAAATTAAAAGGCATTCCAGGGAAAGGGAGCGACATTAAGGATATAAAAGCGATGTCCGGTGAGGTCGGTTTCTCGGTCGGGGGGTGGCGGTGTAAACGGGAAGCCGCGCTCACCTGCGGAAACGGTGGGGTACAGCGAGCCTCAGCCGCTGTGGGTGCGGTAGGAGCGGCTGAACGTAGTCCTCTATTGTGAGCGTTAATGAACGTGTCCGTGAACAAAGCTGATCAAAATGCACATCATGGACGTTTAAAGAGAATACTAAATGTGTTTCTGGGCCTTGGTGCGGAATCTAATCAGGGCAGCTCAGGAACTGGCTCCACTTCGAATGCATCTCCGCTCATTTGCTCGCCCACTCACTCACATGCTCGCTCACTCACTAGCTCATTCACTGACTCACTGACTCACTAGCTCATTCACTGACTCACTGACTCACTGACTCATTCACTGACTCACTGACTCACTGACTCATTCACGCAAACATGGCCACACAACACACACAGTGCCAGACAGCGCATACACGGACACGCGCGTACAGTACACCGACACACTGAATCTGCATGCCGATATGCATGCGCATACACTTTGGGCCCGCCATGGTGACTGTCACGCACAAGCACACATCTATAAAGATGGAAACACACGTGTGCTCACACACACACACACACACACACACACACACACACACACGCACACACACGCGCCGTGGCACGCGTCGCCTTACAGACGGTAACACACACACACACACACACACACACACACAGACAAACGTCCGCGGAAAATACCAGACCCGGCGCTGCTCTCTTGTCAGCCGCGGTGACGGATCTTTCCATCTCTCATTCCCTTTCTCATTCCCTCTCTTATTCCCTCTCCTCCCCCCCTCTGTCTCCCCCTCCCTGGCTTTGTAAAATGCCAGTCTGACCTGCACTGTCTCGTCACTGTCTCACCACTGCCTCCGCTGATTATTCACTTGCCCACACAGACGAGTGACCTTGCTGTAGGATTGAAAGTTGTATTTACAAACGCTACATCAGTCAGCAGAACCAATTTTGTGCAGTGTAGTGCGTCTTCGCACTATTGTGCTGTTGAGAATGGGGAATATAAAGAAGATTTCAGCGGGGTGTTATTGTAGATGCCTGAATGACAGGAACCTACCCATGAGGCAATAGTTTATGCTGCTCACATAAATTTATCAGATATTAAACTCTATTAGCATATTCGCAGTGCTGTATGTGGGCAGGTACCCAAATTAATTTATATGCAGTATTGCTGTGTTTAGAAAAATATTTAGCAGTGAAATATTTATTAATTATATCTTCAAAAAAGTTCATATACTTAGTGAATTGCAGCATATTTAATTTCCATAAGGGCAGGTATCACCAGTAATGGAGCCAAAGCACTATGCTGAAACTTCCAGACTCCTTGAAGATAAACTGAAAAAGAAACATGAATGAATTACTGGAGAACGTAATTAATTCAGTCAAACACATTTTTCTACAGCAGCTATCTGGCATGGGTTTTAATAACTCGTACTATAATTCTCATAATTCTCATTAGAGTGGGATTGCACCTGGCTATTCAACAATATTGTTGGTCCCCCATTTGGAAATAAGGCAATAAGGAGATGGAAGACACATTAAACCAAGATAAACATGGAGTAAATATGGTGTGTGTGTGTGTGTGTGTGTGTGTGTGTGTGTCTTTTCTTAATGTGTGTAATGACTCAGTTTCAGTAGAATAATGTTATCATGATAGAGAAGCATTGACATTATAGCACAGAGTTATGTACCATACAACAGAAAGGGGAAGATTGAGCCAGAACTGTTTAGTAAATTTAAATATAACTTTAATTTCCATTTAGAGAATTCAACCACAAAATAAGTATATTTAAATTTCTTTGTAGAATCCTAATTGTATTAGCTGCATATATACAATAAATCTTGAAACATATCTCCTTAAAAGTCCTTATATCCCCATATGAAAACAAGTTTTTCAACAGACAAAATATGTTCCCATAATAGCCGGTGTGTTGTTGCGATTGACGTTTTTCCTGCTGCTCTACACGTCCACTAGGGGGCAGTGCGGTAACGCGGTTTGCGTGTTTCATGAAGGGGTTACACCCAGTTGTGTACGATACACCTGCCTTTCACTTGGGTATGCAGATAACACGAGTGTGCATCACTACGGCTCACAAACACGGAGGCGTTTGGTGAAGAAAAAAGTGAACAGCCACCAACACCTTATCCGTTTCCTTTCATCCTGATAATTATGACACAGACCTGAATATTAGGCCTAATTGCATCATTTTAGTACAAGTTTAATTTATGTCAAAACAATTTTCACAAGACGCGGAAAACAAATTAAATGGATTGCTTAATCTTCAAAGCCATTAAAACCCTAATGAGACTTAAGTCCCCATACTGTAGTGTGTAATTATGTGGTGAAATGGGAACATGAAAGGTACTATCCACAGTGTACTACCCCATAGTGCCTGTTTATAATTCTACAACTAGTACTACTACTATTTTACTACAAGTAAATTATCACTACTACTAATAATACTACTGCTAATATTACTGCTAATAATACTACTGATAATAATTTACTCCATGCATTTGCTGTGTGGGAGAAGCTGTAAGTGAAATCCATGTGAAGCTGTATGTGCACAGATCTGAGCCCTGGTTCTAGTTTTCTGATGCTGGTGGGTGTTTACAGATAGGCCGTCTGAAATCCCTTGGTCAGCTGGATTTGTTCGGAGAGTAAATGTGCGACTGATTTTCTGCAGTCTGCCCGGTGGCTTGGCCATAGAGAAATGTTTACCTCTGGCAATTACTGTAAATGAGACTCTCTGGAGTGTGTGTGCGTACCTGCTTGGCTGTGTGTGTCTGTGGGTTAGTGTACGTGTGTATGTGTGTGTGTGTGCCCTTTACTGCATGTGTGTGAATGTAGGAGCATATACCTATGAATTGTAGTGTCTGTGTGTGTACAGCATGCATGTATTTGTGTATGTGTGCGCTAGTGAGTGTGTCCTTGTGCGTGTGCGTTTGTGTGTGTGCGTTAATATGTGTGTGAGCGTGGATGTATGTGTTAATCTGTGTGTATGCGTATGTATGAATGTGTGTGTGTATATGTGCGGATATGTTTGCGTTTATGTGTTCGTGTAAAACTGCATGTGTGCATGCCCCTGTGTTTATGTTTGTTCTACGCCTATGACTCATGGTCTGTGTGTGCCAGTGTGTGTGTGTGTGTGTGTGTGCGTGCGCGTGTGTGGATCCCTCAGCAGGAGGTCTTATTCGTGTTGGTTTTGATGCGGGGGGAAGATCATGGTGTGCCCGGGGGTAGGTGAACGAGGCGTAAACAGTAAACCTAATGACCACTGTGACAACACTCTCCTATTGTGTCACCTCACTTCCTAACTCTGCCTCCTGTTGCTAGGGAGGTCACTCTAGACCCCCGGAGGAAAACACGGCGTGAAATATATTTAACAGGCAAGGACGAGGCAGGATCGGCAGCAGGGTCAGTCCTGGGCTTTAATGGCTGTTTCTGAACTCGTCCTCCTTTCGTCCTCAGTGCCCTGGACCGTGTGGCGGCACACGCCGACAGCAATGGTGATTTGGCCCTGCCGAGCGAGCGCCCGTCCAGCGGTGGAGTGAACACAGAGAGGCGAGCGCGGGGACTGAAAGGTACACACCACCTGACGGGGCGAGGCTCTGCCACCTCTCCGCGGTTTCTCTTTCAGCCGTTTACCATCAGCTCACAGAAAGCTGTGCTTTAAATCTATGTATTTATCCTTTATTTATCGAGGAGAGGGCAATATGTATGCTTTAAAGTGGGAGGTTATGAGTGAAGTGTTCTGTTTGTGTTTGGAGAGCACGGACACGGATGCTACGCTTTTGGAACTGAAGACGTCGAGAGAATGAGCTTTCTCTTTTTTCCCCTCATTGTGACTGCATAAAATTCACATTCAAAAGCAGAAAATGTTTTACTGGCATCGCAGACACGAGATATGTAAATGTCAGTGTATGCAATGGGGTGGAGGAGAAAAGAGGTGAAATTTGCTGAAATATTATATCGTAGAAAAATACCAAAAAAATGCAATACTAATATCAATCATAATAAAATAACTAATTTATGTATGGTACCCCAATTGCTTACTCATTGTCCCTCAGGCTAATGTACACCCATATCATAATATACAGATAATGTGGGAATGGAAATGTATTTTTCTCACTTCTTTATTGGAGTTAAAGGAGGGATCATAGTTTCATACTTTTTCACAATGCGAAAAAAGTGCTTCTCTGCCTCTCTTCTCACAGTCCTTGTTTCTTCGTTTACCATGGCTGTCTTTCTCAGTTTTGTGCTGGTTTTTGGTGACCAGGACCGACTGCCTGCCAGACCTCATGTACGAGAGAGCCATGGATATTTAGCTGGTGTTGTAGCTGTGAGTGTGGCGGATGTGTCGTGTGTGTGTGTGTGTGTGTGTGTCATCAGAAGAGTGTTCAAAGCTCGAGGCAGCCCAAACAGCTGGACCCAGACAGACTGGACATGATGTATTTAGTGTTGGCCACTGAGCTTCATTTAGGATTAGTTCTTTTGCAGCTCTTGGCTCAAGTTGCCATTCGAGAAGTTATTTATTTATTTTTTTAAATCTCATCCTTTTCTCTTTAATCTTCTGTTTCCTTCTTTCGCTGCCTTGAGCTGAATTGGTTTTCAGTGACTCACAGTGACGGATCCTCGTGCTGTCTTGTCCCCTGACTGTGTGGTAGTACAGTTTGTCAGGGAAATATCCATTCAAACTTCTTATGGTTGTTAATAAAATGACTTGGTACACAATGAAGTACACAATTTGCTGCTATTTGTCTTTCTCTCTGCTTTCCACAGTGTCTGCAGGGATATTTTACAGCGGTTGGCTCTTCCTCTCTCTCTATTTATCTATTACTTTGTTTTTCTTAGTTTCTTAGTTTGTAGTAGTTTCTATGGTCTCTGACTGATTGTAGGATTGGTGAGCTGTCCCTCTTTCTCTCCCCCTCCCCCCCTCTCTCAATTTAATTAAATTCAAATGCTTTATTGGCACGACATATTACAAAATGTACGTCGCCATCATGTATGGCATGTTGCATGGCAGAATCTCCATGATAAAAAATAACAGCAACAATCAATCATAGTAACAATACACCAAAAAAAGTGAAATGTGTCTATGTTTGTTAAATGCCCCTCCTCTCTCTCTCAGGATGACACAGTGGGGGAGATGTGTTTGGCCGCTGGCGGGCGTTCTCCTGGCATGCGCGATGATTCTCTGCTCCCGACCGGTGTCCGCTGGCAACCGTAGCCTCCGGGGACAGACAGGTGAGCCCTGCTCGAGCCACCGCAACACCCCTGCGGCTCATTAGGGTCCCTCTCCGCAGCCCTTCTCCGACCACTCCTCACCCGCGTCTCCCTCTCCCCCCGGGGCTCTGTCACCTGTCCAAACGTTACATCGCCACCGGAGTCTACGGCCGTGTCCTTTACGCTGAGCTCCGAGTGCCATGGTCTCAGGCGAAACTACCTCTTTCTCTGTCTTTCCTGTGTCTCAGAGCGCGGGTGAATACCGCTGCATTAGAAGCACATCGCAGTGTGTGATGATGGCATCAGTGCAGATGATGCACTCTTCATTGGCTATTGCAGACCCTAGTGGCAGATCATTATGAGTAGGGTTTTGTGTTTCCCTTGATGATTACCCTAGAGGATAATGCAACATAAGCACCTGCCCGTCTTTAAAACCCCCTACAACCACCGCGCTGGATCGGGTAACTCTGTTGGGGGTTAAAAACCGTGGGAGTCCTGCGGACAGTCATTTCAAATGTTTTTTTTGGAAACGACTGAATTTGTCAGAGTCTGTTTACAGTGATGTGAAAAAATAAGTACACCACATAGAAATTGTTGGCTCTATTTGGCAAAACAAACATTCGATCCTCTTTGATACTGTGCCTACGGATAAAGGCGATACAAAAACAAACAAAACCAATAAAGATGATGTTCTAGAAAAGCTTTTTCAATCATTTATTCAACAAAAATATCAATAGATGTAATATTCTTCTGTGGAAGAAGTAGGTTCACCCTTTGTCTCAGAAGCTAGTATTGTCCCCTTTAGCAGAAATAACTGCTTTTAGGCCTTTTGCAGTGTCCACCAGTCTCTGACTTCGACTTGGTGACATTTTTGGCCACCTTTCCATGCAAAGTTCCTTCAGTTTCAAGATCTTTGAGGGTTTTCTTGTGTAAACTGACACTTTCAACCCCCCCCCACACAATATGCCTCCGGTTCAACTTCAACTTTTGGGCAGATGCCCTCACATTATCTTCAAGCGCTTATCTTCTGCATCATATAATATGATGCAGAATTCATAGTTCAGTCAATGACTGCAAGCTGGCCGGTCCCTGAGGCAGCAAAGCAACCCCAAACCATAACATTTTGCATACAAACATGCTTCCCCGTTTGTATGAGGTTCTTCTCCTGAAAAACTGTCTTTGGGTTGCGCCAAGCATGTCTACTATTACTGTATGCAAACAACTCTGTTGTTCATTCGTCTGTCCAGAGCACATTATCCCAAAAGTCTTTACCTACTGTATATGTTCATTGGCAAATTGTAGTCTTGCGTTAATGTTCTTTTTGGATAGCAAAGGCTTTTCTCCTGGCATGCCTCCTATGCAGGACAAATTAGTGCAATCTCTTTGTGATTGTAGATGCATGCACTTTGACACTAATAGTTGTCTCCCTGCAACCATAGCCGCAGTAAACAATAGGCCCTGCCCAATAGGCCTGAATGTGTACTGTTGCCTGTCATTGTATGCTGTTATTGTGAGCTGCTGTATGTGCTGTTGTCTGACATATACTGGTGTACAGTGTTGTCGAAAAGATTTTCACCTCGGGGACAATAAAGTCAAAGAGTTACCTGCATATCCTGTGATGAAATTTTGGGGTTCTTGGAGACTTCTTTTTGCATCAAACGGTCTGCTCTTGGGCTGAATTTGCTGCGATGGCCAGTTCTGGACAAATTGGCAGTCGTTTGAAATCTACGACACTTGTAGATGATTTTCTTTAGGGTGGAATGATTTATTAAAAATAATTTGGAGATCTTTTTAAATCCCCTGCCAGACTTGTGGGCATCCCTACCTTTTTCTGAAGGCCTGTCTTTAGAGCTCTGTAGATATTGGCATGATAACACCACACACTTTAATAGCAAAGAGAACAGTCCCTAGATGTCAGAGGTTTAAATAAGACCGGTTCCACCTGCACTCCCTGAGGAGGTTCTAATCATTGGCACCTAACCTGGAACACCTGATTATAATTTTATGGATTTGAAAGTGTGATAAATGTAGGGGTGTACATACTTTTTCCATGTGACTAATCAGTTTTTTGCTTATTTAAAATACCATTTTGTGTGTCATCTTTTTGATTATATCACCTTTATTAACAGGCACTGTTTCAAAGAGGATCAAATGTTTGCTTGTTCGCATATGTTAAAAAGTCGACAATTTCCAAGGGGTGTACTTACCTTTTCACATGACTGTATGTGTCTCATATCATGGGAAGGCCTGGCCTTGTAGCCCTGCCTGCCCTGTCTCATGTGAACCTTCAGTCCATATAGCCGTATTAAACATTCATAAGGGTTTTCTGAGTGCATTGCCCTGCATAAGGGTGTTTACAACAGACATATTAACAGCAGTGATAGAAGAGTGAAGGCATACAGAAAGAGGCTAGAGAACAAAAGAGGCTTATTGCTTTGCTTACAGATTTGATAATTTTACACCAAATAGTGGACTCCATTTCATAGAGGTGGTGATTTGGGCTGCAGTAGCGCTGCAGGAGTGACAGTTGGCTCTCCCCTCTTGCTTGCGCGCGGTAACAAGGACCGCTGTGAAAGGACACTAAAGGGCTCGGGTAATAAGGATATCAATATGCATGACTTTAAGTGATGGAGTAATAAGCCTCCCCGCCCCTCCCCCCAGCCTCCCAAACCACACTCACCTCTGCCTGGAGAAGAAGAAGAAGGGGAAGAGGGGGAAAAAAAAACAACGCGGGTCTTGCCGGAGTAAAGTCCAGAGCTCTCCGCTAATTGACACCCACGAGCTAACTAATTCTGATTTGCATAATTCATGACATTCCCTTCCCCGGTGGCAACAAAGTGACCGGCACCACATAAATAATTTAGGATGCCAAGAGGTCAGAATTAGCCTCTTTTGCTGAATCATTCATAATATGTAAAATCTTTCCTCATATCAATGTTTTCCTTCTAATTATTTTAGTTTGTTTTGCTCTGCTGTAAGGTGACCTTTACTGGCACTGAGAGGCTTTGAGAAGCCGTTTTGGGAAACTGACTGTGCCTCTCTTCACACACTGGAGAAGACAACGATCTACAGGAATGAGGCTAATTACAGTCCCGGTCTATTTTACATGCCAGAATACATTCTCAGCAAATCAAAACATAATTTTTATGTTGGGAAAACACTAATGATTGTTTTAAATGTGAGGTTTTAATGGAAATTGTCTCTAACTGGAAGAACCAGAAGATGTTATGATTGCTCGCAGAGAGTTTATGGTATATACATCCATTCATTTGGGGCTGTTGGGGGGCTCACTCAGTTAAGGCACTGCACTATGCTGATGGATGAGCCCCACAGTCTCTAATGTCCAAACAAGTGCCAGGTGTAGCCGGTAGATAGTTTTGGCAACACACCGCTGTGCCTCCCAGGGTATTGGGAAGTTCAGTCGGTTGGGATCTGCATTTCTTCGCTATCTAGGCACAGTTTTGGAACCCTTTTGGATTATTCTTTGTTACTTTTTTAAAAAGATGATTACTTAGGCCCAGACCCAGAAGATTTACTAGTTAGGACTTCAGTGAATACCAGGGCTGAACTTTTTATTCTGAAGTAACTCCATGACTTCTAAAGTATCCAACTGCAGTGGCTATTCCGTCTGCTGTTAACAACCATGGGTTCCTCTAAACAGTTGCCCAAGGACATCAGCATGAAGATGGTTCACCAAGAAGGAGAAGGCTACAAAAAACTCTCTACAATTCAAACGGCCTATTTTCACTGTCAGAAACATTATTAGAAAAGGAAGATACACGGAACAGTTGAAGTCAAGGCAAGGTCTGGATAGAATGGCCCGAGACTTGGTGAGAAATGCTCAGAAGAACCCACACATCACTGCAAAAAAACTGCAAAAAAGAGTATCAAACACAGGTCTAGTTGCTCACAGGACAACAATACAACGTACTATAAACAAAAGACCGACGTGAGTTGCCACAAAGAAACATTTCCTATGACCTCAACACAAAAACATCTGAAGTGAGCAAAAGAAAACACTGAGGAGCCTGAAGCCTTTTAGAACAATGTGCTTTGGACTGAAAAAAACACCAAGTTTTAGCCACCAAGTACCTTTTTCGACAAAGGGTGAAGCCCTTGTCGAGAAGAACATATTGACAACTATTAATCATGGAGGTGGATCCATTATTCTTTGGGGTTGTGTGGCAGCTGGGGGCACAGGAAATATTGTGCGAGCGGAAGTAAGATTGGATTCCCTCAAACAGTACAAAATTCTCAAGGCTAATGTTCAAAGGTCAGTCCAGACATTGAAATTGAAGAGAACTTTGAAGAGAGCATTTCAATGATCCCAAGCATACCTCAAAATCAACCTGGAAGAATGGGGGAAAATTCCAAAAGTGAGAATTGAAAGACTCTTCAGCTGGCTTCAGGAAGTGTTTGCAAGCTGTTATAGTTACCCAAGGAGGAGTTACAAAGTACTAACTGACAGGGTTCCCAAACTTTTACACAAGGCCTTTTTCCTTTTTTATGTTATTTTGAAACTGTAAAAAATAAAAAATAAAATAATCTTGATTTGAAGAAATGTGTCATGTTTAACTTTGTGGCATTCATAGGTCAGGTCCGCTTCTGTTCACCAAGATATTAATTGCAAAAGGTTTTTTTTCCCTGGGGTGCCCAAATTTTTGCATACGACTGTATGTACATACAATGTATACATATTTCTTTATTTATTTATTTTTCATATCCTGCAATGTTTCTTGTGGCCACAAGGTGGCTCTGAAGCTCCAGAAATCCCTCTCAAAGTGCAGAGGTCTTCTCCATTCATATTCACACCATATAGATTACAGCAGTACACTGCAAGCATCATAGAAAGAGGTCCATGAAAATAAATGACCTATCCATCTGAAATAGATGACTAATGCCTTATGAAGTTGTACCGAATTCTCTCTCTCCCATCCCCTCTCTCTCTTTTTCCACATGCATATAATCAAAATTCAAGATAATTTTCTTGTGCATATTATCACAGAAATGTTTACACACATATATAAAGCACGTACGAGCACGCGCACACACACACACACACACACACACCCACGCACAAACACACACACACAGGGCGGTGCACATTGAAAAAGCTTTTGTGATGTATCCGCTTTAAGGGCTTCTGGCAGAAGAGGCCTTTATTGTTGAGGGATTTGGGCTGTGGAAGCAGGGGCAGGATGTCACAGAAAGCGTGACATGCACCTATCCGCCCCGTGTGCTAATAGGCTGCAGCATTCGTATGAACCGAGCCCAACTCCAAAGCGCAGAGGCAGCGACTGTGGAGGTTTAAATTACCCTGTTTCTCCTGCCTGTGTGCTAACATGCGTCAAGGCCGTAGCAACCGCAGGTATTGTCATTTATATCACTCTTTTATGAGGGTTTCTCGGATTAGAGTTCATAATAGATTAGCTTTTTTCGGTTAAATTGTCGGGTCTCATCTCTGCTTTTCCCGGCTCAGGCTGCTCTGTATCTATTTGAGTGGAGCTGGGATGAGAATGACATGTTTCCTTGATGGCAGTGTGACCTTGAGCAGATAAGATTGGGTGAGGAGTGGGGGGGGGATCCATCACAACAAATAAAGTATTCTTTTTGTAAAAGCCTCGTTCCTGCCCTTACAAGTATTCTCCAAATCTAGCCGGCTTGGAATAATGTTAACATTCATGTGGGTGGTGATCCGTTTTGATCTGTGGTGCAGACATCTGTGATTGCAGATAACATGGTCTGAAATAAAAGCCATATGACCTCCACACTCTGATGAGGGAAGGGGTGAAACTTTACACTTGATGCTCAGCACTGCAGCGTTTGAGTAATGTCCATGAAAATGAACATGATACAGTGTCTCTCACTGGTATGATGGTGCAGTGGTACAGAGTCTCTCACTGGTATGATGGTGCAGTGGTATGGTGTCTCTCACTGGTATGATTGGTATGATTGTACAGTGTTTGGTTGTATTTTGTGTTGGGTGGTGGGTAAGATTCGCGTATAAGTGAGGTGAGGGTCCAGGGCACCTGAACCTCTGAAGTAACCTGTTGGATCTGCATAAAGTGAGCGATGTGGATGGTGAGAGGTATTAAGGTGAGATAATGCCAGTCCAATTGACAATGTGTTGGGATAGAGGAAGTGTGAGGTGGAGACAGTCTCGTGATGCTGCTCAGTGTGAGGTAACAGGCAGAGGAATGAGGAACGAAAGAAAAAAGTGCCAATCCAGTGACCAAAGCCCTGCTCTAGAGAAGGCAAGGATATACCCTGAACTGAGACCGAAGGAAAAGAGTGGAAGAAGCAAACCAATGATTTTATTAACTTTAACTGCAATTATGAATACATAGTCACATAGGATATATAGAAAATGACAATATTTTTCAACAAATAGCATGCACATGTAAATTTTTCTGTCTATATACTTCAATAAAATATAACAAATTGCGTATAATGTCGTGTTCATTAACACAAAAAAAGGGACACACATTTCCTGGGTCCCCGTGAAGTGATGATGCTCACAGACTGACGAATAGAAAATATAGCGAGACACTGAAGCAGACATGGCAGTCAGTTATTGACAAAAGACAGACATGTTTTTAATAAATGACACAATAATTCACCTACCTCTGCCTGTCAGAATACATCAGTTGCTTCAATGCCCCTTCAGTTCAAGGTAACGGCATTCGCTTTGCTGCTGAAGAAATGTTTGATACAGGAATTGAAGCATTTAGTCATGCTTGAAATTTCATTTTATATCTGCCAGATTTCAGATTTACCACTTTAAAACCATTCTAACATGGTTTTAAAGTCCCCGTACGTGATGGCTGAAGCCGAATGAAGAAGCAGGTGATATATCACTCTCTCTCTCACTCACAGCTTGGATTTCACTAAATCAAGCCGTTCCTTTAGAATTGGTCTGGGATACGAGATGACATAATTAGGACATGTGGAATAATTTAAAAAGTTTGGCTTTGTAAAAACTCGTATACACAGTACGGCGTGTAGTGAATTGCTGTGTGTGAGGAAGGTGCTTATCTAACGTAAGCCCTGTGCTTTTATCGGCAAATATTCTCCGCCTCGTTGTATAGTGGGATTGACTACTCGGCTGTGACCGCAGATGTCCCCGAGGGTCCCTGTGCTTCTGTGATCTGGCTGGGGTGCAGATGAGAACGGGGGGCCCCACAGTAGAGCAGTGCGGAGCCAGCCAGTGTACTGCAGGTACCGTAGATAGCTACTTTGACTGTGGCCCAGGTTGCCCTGGGCCTTTCATGAAGCTCAGCCAAAACAACAGCAGTCGGATGAAAGACGCACTGTAGTCGTCTGCCCTACAAAATACACGACTTATTTCATGCAATGCTACAAACCATTTTCCACATTTTCACAAGTCTGCAATTGATTACCTGTCATTGTTTTTGTCCTAGTTGCTTCTGCTGTTACCATATCACTGGCAGACCTGGTACAATCATTAGTTACCTGCTGGTGTTACCTTTATCCCACAGATGATTTGTATTAATGTCTTTCTGAGGGGTCAGACCATAGACTGTATAAAAATATACAGGTCCGACCTGTGGGTCAAATGATGATAGCTGATTTCTAATTGGTCCAAAATGAGCGCCCTCACTCTTTCTGCCACTGACGATCGGCGAGAACTTAGCGAGGCCAGTGGCAATGGGGGGGCATTTAGGCTGAAACTGGCGTTAATGGTTTGAATGCACATTTGTATTTATGAGAAATGACTCGATACATTATGGCAGAATCCCATGTTGCTGGCTGCGAATGGATAGGGAGTGCGAGTAATGAGCCTCTTAGTCTACACAGCGGAAAATTTAGAAGAAATGACGTTGCCTTTTCGTGTGTGCTTTTTTGCTAAAGACTATTGCATTAGCGATGCGACACCCCCACTCGCAATTTTTTGCATATGATTTCCCACTGCTTTTATGCGGTAATACTTTTTGCATAGCCTAGTTAGCAGTCAATTTAATCTGGTTTTTCTCCCTCATTAATTCCGTCTCGCGATTTCGTGGCTTCGGCGGCAGATATTCCCATCTTCGCGGCTGTCCTGATGAATATTGTTCGCTCTCTCAACACGGAGCCGGTTCGCCGCATGTATGATTAAAAACGGCAGTCTGTAAATTGGCAGGCTATCTCCACCGGAGGGAGCGCGGACGTTCCTCGCACAGCCCTCCGCGTGGATGAGGCTCTTGCCCCGCACGACCTCATTATGTCACGGCGACGCCAACACGCTTTGTTCTACCCCTCAGCGGCTGCGAGGCGGGCTGACTCTGACAGGCTAAGCCCCTTCCCCTCCAGCTCAACTTTGCCCAAGTTACTGGCGGACTCGCGGGGGAAAGATTTCAGAAGGAGGAAGCCAGTTACACACTGCACTGTAGGGCATCACTTCCCTATTCACGGTTATCAGATGGCGCAGGATGTTCGGTAGCTTTTACACGATGATTAAACTCGGGATATCTGGGAGCGTAGTGTCACACTAATAGTCATGTTCAGTAAGGAAATTGAAAATCTGTTTCCATTCTCAGGATGTGAGGGCATACATTTGCTAGTGTGATTTCCCCTCTCCCTTTTCGCGAGTTAAATCGTGGCACACCACAGATGGCACAATTATAGTCGTACAATATACGCTCAGTGAGCACTTTATTAGGATTTTTTTAAGGCTTATTAAGTCTTCTGCTGCTGTTGCCTATCCACTTAGAGGTTTGACGCATTGTGTGTTCAGAGATGCTCCTCTGCATACCACTTGCAATGTGTGGTTATTTGCACTACTGTCACCTTCCTGTCAGCTTTGACCAGTGTGGCCCTTCTCTACTGACCTCTCTTATTGACAGCACATATCTGCTTGAAGAACTGCTGCTCACTGGATGATTTTTTTGTTTTTCACACCATTCTCTGTATGTGAAAATCCCAGAAGATCAGCAGTTTCTGAGATACTCAAACCACCCTGTCTGGTATCAACAATCTAGTCTTAAAGTCACTTAGATCACATTTTCCCCATTCTGATGGTTGATGTGAACATCAACTGAACCTCCTGACCCATATCTGCATGATTTTATGCATTGCACTGCTGAAACATTAATAAGTAGGTGTACAGGTGTTCCTAATTAAGTGCTCAGTGAGTATATCTTTAATTTACTTAATGAGCTTATAGATAGTTATTTCTTTCTCTCTCTTTCTTGCTAATCAAAGTGGTCTGCTTCTGTATGATTGCACACCTCCTTCTCCTAATCACATCTGTTCTTGTTCTCGCCTGTTATTTGGTGACCCCGGGACCGCTGTATTCTGTATTCAAATGCAAATTTTAGCAAGGGAGCTGAAGAGGACCCTTGACTCAGGAGGACTTCTCTGTCAGAGATCCTCCAGCAGCCCGGAGAACAGTCCCAGCATGCTTTACATTACATTACATTATTGGCATTTGGCAGACGCTCTTATCCAGAGCAAGTTGATTAGACTAAGCAGGAGACAATCCGCCCCGGAGCAATGCAGGGTTAAGGGCCTTGCTCAAGGGCCCAACAGCTGTGCGGATCATATTGTGGCTACACCGGGATTAGAACCACCGACCTTGCATGTCCCAGTCATTTACCTTAACCACTACGCTACAGGCCGCCCCATGCTGTTTCCTGTTGTCCGCGGACTTCCTTTTCCTTAAACTGTTTTAATCTATTTCCGCTAATATATTTATTATGCATGTTTATTTTTTGAACACGTGAGCATGAATAATATTATCAGCTATGATATATAGTAGAGTAACCATAGTATAATAATGCCCTGCTGTCATGTAGTTACTGTTGCTGAGAATCCAGGCTTGTGAAGATGACATCACTCAATGAGGGAATATCAGCAGTAGTACACAGAGAGCCGAGCCACAGAGGGCCCAGCTAGGACCAGCAGGAGCTGGGGGTTAATCCAGGTGCCCTTCACCCCTCTGGAGGGTACAAGGCAGGGACGCCTGGGAGCCTGGAGGAATATGGAGGAGAGCGGCCTCTTAAGCATACAGGATTACCCAAACCGCTTTTGGGAAAACTGTGCTAACTAACTGGAAATTGTGCTGGTGTTGGGGGACGGAGGAGGTCGTGCCCTCCTGAAATAGATCCCTTTCCTGTCGCGGGAGAAGTGATGTGGCCTGCGTGTGTATGTCAGCTGCGACGGCAAATCCGATCGAGTGAATACGAGCGCACATCTTTCATGGTCAAAGAGCGGGAGCTCTGTGCAATCACTTGTGAAGATTGCTTTCAGTATTCAAACATGTGGAAATCAAGCAAGTGGACATTCATACGCATGTATGCTCACATAAATACAAATTCACACAGGCATGTAAGCAAACATGTATGTGCAGACTCACCTACAGAGAATACACGTACACGTTACACACACGCACACATATAAAGGCGAGTGATATGAAGAAAGACCTTTGCCTGAAGCGGCAGCGCTGCATTGTGGGTAAAACGCAGCTCATGTAACTTTAAATACACAGGAGCGCTCACACGCATGCACACACTCAGGGAAATGACTGTTTTCACAACAGTTTGTTAGACTTTTCCGGGCGCTAAGAGTGTCTTGTCGACGTCTTAGAAAAGCACTCCAGTTCGGGCTCGGCGATGTGTTTAATGGCATTCAGTCCCCTGGAAATCCTCCAGCTCAGACACTCGTATTCGGGGGAAAGCGCAAACCACAACATGAAGGTCCTCTGTTCATTATGCATAGCTGGTGCGGGCAGGGGGGCCGTGTGTAGAATAGCAATGGAGACGGCAGAGCTGCCAGGTCTCCCGCAGCTTGTTAAACGCTGCCACACTTATAAAAAATGTATTGTTCTCACTGTTATCAGGAGGTTCATTATGACCAAGAGAAGTGTGAGGGGGACTGGGTTTTTATTTACATACCTATTTAAATAAAATATGTCCTGGACGTGAGAACAGACCACAAATCGGGGAACCTTTTTGTATTAATTACCTTTCTGTATTGGGATTGGGATCGGGGTAATTAAAAGCATTGGAATATATCTTTTAAAAATAATGTAATATGAAAATACATTTGGCTTGAGTACATTTCCATGATAAGCTAAGCATTGGACTCAATAAAGCGGTTTAATTATTTCAACTCAATGAAGAATTGTTTTTGTTTGTGGTGTTGTTTACATGTTAAAATATGGTAACGTCAGTCTTCATCTCGTCTCCTCACACCCTGCCTCCCTCTTCCTCTTCCTCTTCCTCTTGTATTTCTGCCATATTTTTCCTATTCATTCTTATCTCTCCCCCCCTCTGTCATTTGCCCAATCCCCATCTCTCACCCCCTCTCATTGCCATCTTTCCCTCCCTGTTTCTGTCTTCCCCTCCGTGTCCTGCCTCCCTCCTTTGATCTGTGTCCACCGCTCTCCCTCTCTCCCTCCCTGACCCTGACCCTCTCTCCCCCGTCTCAGCCCAGTACCAGGTGAAACAGGGTACCTGCGAGGTGGTGGCCATACATCGCTGCTGCAACAAGAACAAGATCGAGGAGCGCTCCCAGACGGTCAAGTGCTCCTGCTTCCCCGGACAGGTTGCCGGGACAACGAGAGCGCAGCCCTCCTGCGTGGAAGGTAAAAGTGCCCCCCCCCCCCCCCCGAGTCACCTCCGCGGGGCGTTTATTAAATATTCACCACAGACAAGGAAGAGGGATACTTCCTGCTGAACGGAGTATGAAAGAAGCCTCAGTCCCCTCACAACATCTATAGAGCTTTTAAGCAGAGTGCATTCCTCTGAAATGTGTGGCTCATACTGCCTTGTCTGCCTCTGGACTCATTGTGGATTGTGTAGCAGTTCAGGTTTCCAGTGAACACAGAAGAGAAAAGGCTACAGCGGGTAATATAGTGCTGTGAAGTGTCCTCTTCCCTGCTTTTTTCCTCCAGTGTAACATAAAGGGTAGAAAACTGTAGCACAACAGCTGTCTATATGGTGGATGTCCTTACCGAAATGACAAAAGCAAAACCACTGTTTAAGAGCTATGATTTCATTTTTAAACGTGTCGACAACAAAACTGCTTGTCTGATTGGAGGAGCGTTAAAAGTGGTGGGGAAATTTTTGTACTAGCTGAAACGGGATTTAGAACAAAATACAAATAAAGAAATATCCGTGCAGAAATTTCCCTGGGGATTGTGAATGTCACTGTATGCACTTCTGGCCAGTCATTTTTAAATTAGTATGTAGTATTTTATATTCTTTACCTGCATAGCAGCTACCCTTGATAACTTACATTTTATACAATTTATGTGTGATGTTTTGTGATATGAATTAGATGTGAATATGCACAATAATGTATTTCATACTGAGAAAGCATAAATGGTCTTTGATGATATAAAATGGCTTTCCAACGGGGCCAGTTGGAATGAGTTTTTTATTAGAGTGGATGCTGAAATACTAATAGTATCTAAAGCTTTTTTTTTTCTTTACTTAGAGAGCTCTCTGATTCCTTAATGGCAATAAGAATCGCTCTTTGTGAAGGAAAAGCATCCAGTGAACACTGCCTCGTCTATGGTGTGTGCAGTGACGATTTCATTATTGAGAAGTTGAATGAAAACCTTGGCAACTAAAATGGAGTAAGAAAGGGGTCACCGTGGCTTTCAGTCCAAGATGAACTGCTGAAAGAACCAGCTTTGCTTTTTCACACAATTTCCAAACAAAGAGAAATCGCTCAGGAAAAGCTTTTTTTTTCCCCCAGAGGCTTTTGTATTGCTTCAATTACTTTAATTCCGTGTTTCTCAGCCTAATTTTATATGCACTTACAGTAGGCTTATATGAGCAACAACATCACCCCCTAGAAGAAATTATAATTAAGCAAATATATATGCAGGAAATGTTTTTCATGGCACTAATTACTAATGGTTATATTTGAATAAAAGTGTGTACCTCATAACATGCAGCTCATATATTGCTTTATTGTGTAGTGGTCAGTTTTTTAAGATCGAAAGTTAATTTAGAGCAGACCTGATCAACCCAGAAGATATAAAATAACACTGTAACAATAATGACAAGGCAATGTTTGGAAGAGCGTTTAAGTTCTTGAAATATCTTATAAAATCAATTTAGAGATGGTAAATGTGATTAAGCAAGAGTCTGACAGCTCTGTTTTGATTACATAACACTTATCAAAAATAACGGACCGGTTAAAAAGAGTGAGTCGAATAAGGTGTGACCTTATCAGTTTTTGTAGCAGCACTGGCATGGCAGAGCGTTGCGTAATTAGCCGTAGCACACAGGGTGTTTTAGTCCGCAGGTTCTCAGTCTCTTTACCGTATTGTCTTCCCTAGTTGATCAGATTCCTGCCTGACCCAGTAATGTGTGAAGTGCAGTCCTCCGATGGTGTGATAACTGCCCAGCTCAGCTGGTTGATTGCAGGTTGATAACTGCAGACGGGGTGGCTCAGGGAATGCCCCTCAGAGGAGGCTGGTCTGCGTCGACTCTGTATCAGTGAACACTGTGATTGCATAGGCCCACAATTTCTGGGATGATGCAAGATGGTGCAAGGCTCATTGCTGAAAAGTCTCGGGTTCAAGCCCCTGCTTTTTGTCATTGCACAGTAGCTGGACACACCTGGCTATTGACCAGAGGTAGTAGGATGGGTTTCAACGTGGCTGTACATTGTATGACTTGCAGGCTCCCAATAGTCATTTTCAGATAACCAAATGGTAATAAAGGAATAGGTTGTAATGTTGCTTCTCGCTAGTGATGAGCTACCATTCCAAGCTGATCCAACTGCTTTTTTGGCTCCCGATTGATTGTTTGACATGTAAAAACATTTGGGGCCGATCGGCTTGAATTTATCAGATGTGAGAGGTCTTGTGATCTAGTCAGGAGCTCACATAGCCTGTGTCGCAATCTCACATCCGAGCTCCCAACGTCATAACCCACAGGAAGATCCTATAATATACACCTGTTCTACGTCAGCCTGGCTTCCTGATTGGCTGGTCCCCACAGTCTAGCAGCTGCCATCACTGCAAGCTGTGCATCTTCTCTGATAAGTGGTAGCCTTGCTGTAGTACTGTAGTACTCCTGTAGTGTGGAAAATTGTCACTGGCCTGTGAGTGAGTGTCTCAGCTGCACTTCTTTGTGCAGAGTTAAGTCAAAAGATGAAACTGAGTTTCCCAATAATGGAGGAAAGAGGCAGGGACACCTTTCAACACACACACACACCAACACACACATGCATTCATGCATGCGCACACACACACACACACATCCACATGCATTTGGCAAGAGGGGACCTTGAAAATGTCCCCTCTTGGTTTCTATGTCCCCTCTTGGTGGATTAGTAATGACACCATAGTCCCCTGTTAGATAGGTAGACAAGCACACACACACACACACACACACACACACACACTTGACTTGAACATGTAATGGCATGCCCACCAAATACTTCCTCTGATATGCTGATGCATGCTTAGAACACTCAGATTTGATTGAAGGTTATGTAGGACCCAGTTACACTCATCTTTTTATGTTCTGTGGATATGATTTCCTAATAATCTGAGCGCAAAAAACATCACGCATGGCTGGCATTTGGAAAAACCCAAGGTGAAACTCCTCTGGAGGTAGCGGTGGTTGGATTCTGTCAGCATTGAATGTAAATTGTAATGCGTCTGCACAGTCCTGTCACCAACACTACAGTGTAAATAATGAACATGTTGAGGTCACAAGACCCACTGCTTACATTGTGTCATCAAGTCAGATCGAATATGAGGCTACATGCCTGATAATCTGTGTGCAACAACCTTGGGAAATGTGATATCGGTATACATGCAAGGATTAAAGTACAGTATGTTATGAGTAATGTTTGAACGGATATGGATATGGTAAATATGTCCGATGTGATGTGTGAAATATTTCACGCATATTTCGAAGAGTGTCGTACAAACTACAGAGCACAGATTACACCCTCAGTCCATGGCCCTGTAGCATATTCACTTTCAGTTATCTCAGCTTTCAAATCCTTCAGGCATTTGGAATATGACCAAAAACGTCTGCTACTGCTGCCAATAGTAGTACTATTTATACTAGTGATATTATGGCTGCTATATAATAATAATAATAATAATAATAATAATAATAATAATGATAATAATAATAAAAATACGCTGCGTTGATTTAACATTTGGCTTGTTGTATAAATGCATTTATTTGTATTTGTGTAATCTCTGAGTGTTGTGGTGCAGAGCGAAAGGTGTCGTCTCTACTTACATTCTCCACTGCAGGTGGGAGTCGCCCTCTAGCATGGCAGCAGCTGGAGACTGGGGACGGTAGCAGAGCGGAGAGAGAGAGTGAGAGGGAGATAGATAGAGAGGGAGAGAGGGAGGGAGGGAGATAGAGATAGAGAGATAGAGAGAGAGTGAGGGAGATAGAGATGGAAAGAGATAGAGATGGAGAGATAGAAAGTGAGGGAATGAATAAAGTATCTATCTATAGAGATGGAGAGAGAGAGGGAGATAGAGAGAGTGAGTGAGGAAGATAGAGATGGAGAGAGAGATGGAGAGAGAGGGAGATGGAGACACAGAGATAGACATATATAGAGAGAGTGGGAGATGGAGATGGAGAGAGAGAGAGAGAGAGAGTGATATGGGGGGGGGAGGTCATTTTGATGAACCTGCATCCCAGCAGGGCTTAACAGGTTTTTATTAGAGAATGTGACAGAGCTAGCAAGAGCCAGTGACCTCCATCAAGAGCTAACTCAAGTCTTCCTGAGAGACAATCCTGCACGTCTCCGTGCTTGTTTTACCACCAGGGCCCCTCCGCCTCCATCAAGCCTGCGCTGTAAAATAAAGAGATACGTCCCATTTGTCAAGATAAAGAATTGCTCAGACAGGATGCGATAATGCATCTTTAGGGCTTGAGAAAGTAGCTGCTGGTTTGCGCCTTAATTTTTTGCAAAATGTTTCTGTCTCCTATGCCCACAGTGTTTCTCCTGCAGTTTGAGCTAGCTTTATTTAGATAAGGACAAAACCTCTCTTTATAAATTTTTCTGTTTATGCCAAAAGGCCGCTGAAGAACTTCTCTGAATATCGCAGATTACTAGGCCCTATCAGAGATTACCAGGCCCTGCTTTCCCTGTGATATCAAGTACTTCTGCACTGATAATCACACTATCCTTACTCTTGTGTGTGTGTATTACATGTGTGTTACGTGTGTGTGTGTGTGTGTGTGTGTGTGTGTGTGTGTGTGTGTTTGCGTGTGCATGTGCATCTGTATATGTACAGTTAAATGCAAAAGTATTGTGCCAGTGACACAATTTTTATTCTGTTGGCTCTGTATTACAGTGCATTGGGTTTGAAATAAAACGATGAATATAAGGTTTAGGTGCAGACTGTCAGCTGTAATTTCAGGGTCTTTACATCCATACCAGGTGAACTTTCTAGGAATTCCATTCTTTTTTTTCTTTTTTTTTTTTAAACACGGTACACTGGTGAATCCTTAGCAACATGTATTGAATTGTATTTAAAAATCAATTGAAATGCAAAAAAGGGAGATAAAAAAATATTGTGTTGTGTCCTCTGTACCTGTCATAGCATTCTTTGTTCTGCGGAGATGTTCAGTGGTACTACACTTCTTTCACCAGTGGAGGGCGCTTTTCCCATTCATATCCCTCATTTTGCTACAAGGTTTTTACAAGTAATGAGCAAAAACTGGAGCAGACACATTCATTCTCCTAAAGGCACTTATTTAGGTCCTTGATTCAGGACTGATTAGACTTCCTGTCCACTACTAATCCTCAGGTATCTAATTTACAAGTGTGTTAAAAAAAGAAAAACCCTTCATGCCCAGATACGAGATAAATCCCCACGGCTTAAAATAGAATAGTGCCATGAGAGAATATGAAAAATGAAAATTTAAGAGGTGTTTAATATCTAGGGGAACAAATATGTTTGTATTACCCTAGAACTAGCTCAACGCTGAGACTGTGCTAGTGTGTCACGTCCTGCGGATTACAGCACCCCACAGACAGTGCTCTCCATGTGCTTGGCTAGTCATTAGATGGAAAAGCGTAAAGGAAGCATCGAGGGACTGCTAAAGACTGGTTAGGGCAGCTCATTTGATATGCCTTTCTCTTGTAAATACATATAACGGTGCATCTGTGACAGCTTCTCCCACTGGAACAAACAGCTGTTCTACCTGCAGCGCTGCAGTACTTAGCTCTGATGCAGCTGTGGGCCAGGCCCTCGGGTCAGACCGAGCAGGGCTCTGAGGTCCAGAGCGGACTTTGGGGTGGCTGGTGGAAATAAGTGGCTACCCCAGGTCCCCTCTGAACGCGCAGCGGTACAGAGGTCCCGCCCAAAAAACTCAGGGGACTAATTTACCCAGACACACATTCGCTTAACAACCGCGCAAGTGCATCCTTAATGCGGTACGAACTTCCTCCTCCTGACGTGAAACGAATTGATGGAGTAAGCTATAATTAGATGTTGTTAACGCTGTTTAAATTTTATGCGGAAGCCGTGCCTCGACGGCGCTGCCTCTCAGTGCTGCGATGTTCGCACGCTGTTTCGGCAGTTGCTTCCCTTCCCTTCTCTTCTGTGCAGACACGGGGCCAGATCGAGCGCCGTGCTTAGAGTAACACAGGCCCGGCAATTGAACAAAAAAAAAAGATTCATAAAATATGAATGAAAGCACTGATGTAACCTGCCAGCAATTCTCTAGTGCACACAAAACGCCGCCTCCTCAAATTAACGTTTGAAATGGCCAATCAGCATCAGCTGAAGTGCAGGCTCGCCCGGTACAGTTATGTTATACCTCCTGCAGGCACTAGCATCCGGTTACTTCAGTCATATAGATGCCCACTAGGCCCTCTGTACAGACGTTTCTATTGACAGAAATAAATAACACCCACACATCATGGCTGTGCCTTTGTCATTCTGTCTATTCAGCAATGACTTATCTCAAGGGCAAGGGCCATGGCCTTTGTATGACAATAAAAATACATAATTTGTTATTATTCTCAAATTCACAAACATTGCTGTTCAGTTTCTATTAGATTGTATAGATTGCATGCTTGTATAAATGAGTGATATGTAGTAAATGCATACAGTGGAATATGATTAGTAGAAAATGTCTGCTTGGTGTATTCAATGCAGTATAGGCTTAAAAAAAACATTTTGCCTCCAATTGGCAGAACAATGCTGGCTGCTGGTGTGTTGAACTGTTCATGAAAAGGCTCCTTGTGCCATTTTAGTAATGCGTTGGATCATTTACTCGTCATGGAAAAGTTGTTTGGGAAAAATACAGCTCCATAATTAATGGCCAACGAAAGCGATGTTTAAATGGCATGTCCCATTACTGGCCAGTTAAATGTGGACAGTTATCATTAGCGTTGCTTGTTTATGGACGGTCCGTCTGTGCGCTTGTCTAAGGTGAGGACTTTGTGCGGGCCTCTTCCCGTACCGTCGGTGGTTCATTCTCTATATCCCCAACGAGATTCAGTGGAGATTAAATGAGATATATGGTCTGAGGTTAAGAGGGATTTAGCCGCGTACAAATGAAATAGCTGGCTTGTATTTATGTGGCTGTGGAAAGTGTAAAACATTCCCATGACAGCCCTATTGCTGCTCCACAGGGTTGCGTTCAGCACATGAAATGGGATTCATAATGCTCAATAAATAAGGGTCAAAGGGTTATCCATATTTATTACCACACTCCTCTGCATTCCTCACCAGGGCCCTGGTAGACTGAGCATAATGTGACTTATATGGAATCATTATATGGCATTAACCTGTGTCAAAGTCAGCATTGTGAGCTGGAGTTGGAGCTTGTCAGAATCAAGTGATTTCAGGCATGGCAGTGGAAGGTCGGAGAATCGGCGGTAATCTAATATAATGCCGTAAATGGATTTAGATTGGTAGTGGTGAGGTTGGGTTTCTCAAGGAGAGCTCCAGATGAGCTGATGTGCAGTTGAGCTTTCGTAGTGTTTGGCCCCGCTTTAATAAGCACTCTCAAGAGTGTGTGTGCGCGTGTGTGTGTGTTTATGGGCGTGTGTGTTTGTGTTTGTATGAGTGTGTGTTTTTATGTGTGTGCGTATGTGTGTGTGCATGCGTGTGCGTGTGCGTGTGCGTGCGCGTGCGCGTATGTATGTCTGTGCGTTTGGGACATCTGTGTGTGTAGATGCATGTGCGTGTGTGTTTGTGTATGTGTGTGTTTTGATGTGTGTGTGTGCATGTGTGTGCGTGTGCGTGTGTATGTTTGCGTGCGTGTATGTGTGTGTGCGGGCCTATGAGCATGTGTCTGCGCTTATGTGTGTGTGCACGCACATGAGTGTGGAGAGGGGTAGGGTGTTACTAAATCATTTGTGAAGGAGATGGATGCTCCTTGGTTGCAGCTTGGCTCAGTGAATGGAACTGCTCGAATGCTGCAGGCTTTCAGCTGGTGAATCCTATTTTGGAAGTCAGCAAGTTGCTTCACCCTTCCCCTGTCGGGCAAAGCAAATCAGATTCCAATGTCCACATGGTGCACGTGTGTGTGTGTGTATGTATGTTCCTGCATGTCCACCATTCACTTTACATGGGAATAACCTGGGGGCCCAGGCACAGGTGTATGTATGAGGCCTTCCTGATAAAATACATATGCACACAGAAACCAACAGACAAATACACACACACACACACACACACACACGCATGCATACACACACACACACCCACACACAGGCACACACGCACGCACATACACACGCATCCACACACACACGCACACACACGCGCAAACACGCACACGCAGGCATGCACACACACCCAGGCATGCACGCACGCACACACACACGCATGCATACACACACACACAAGCACACACACACACACGCACACACACGCAAACAAGCACACGCAGGCATGCACACATGCACACACACACAGGCAAACACACACACACACACACACACACATGCACACGCACACGCACACGCACACGCACACGCACAAGCACAAGCACACACACACACAGCACAGCATACAGCCAATGCTCAGTGCTCAATGCTCCTGACAACTCCTGTCTTTTGTTGCACTGCTTTCCTTCCATGGCTTATCCCAGACTATGCAGAGACACTGCTTTCCTATTTTTAAAAGAGCATGCAGTACCAGTCTGAGGAAACATTATTTATAGAAGAGCTGATTAACTTTTTAATTCTCTAATGTTTCTCTGCAAAGGTAAAATAATGGTAACTAAACATGCATGGGTCAGGGGGTCGTGACTACTTCGTGCTATTCCATGTAGTGATAGACTGCCACTTTAGGAACTCTCAAGTTTATTTTCTCCATATAAGCTTAATTCCTGTGCAGTGCACAGTACACACCATCATGGCTATTGGACTCCGTTGAATTTCATATGCAGTGCTTTCTAGCCAAGACATTAGCAGGGGTGCAGTTACCAGACTGTCCACATGAGGTCAGAAACATTTCAACAACAACCCAAAAATGCAAAACTGCAGCCTGAAAATGCACTGTAGCTAAATGTGATGCTGGTTTATGTATTTAAATAAAATAACACAGTGTCTTCTGTCTTAATTCTCCATGGGCTGCCTCATTACACATATGTTTGATGTTTTTGTTTAATCCTTGAAATTGAAAATGCATGCAAATACCCTGCACAATTGGAATATATATATATACACACACACACACACACGCACACACACACACACACACACATACATACACACACACACACACACACACACACACCTACACACGCACACACACCCCAACACCCACACCCATCTCAGCAAGACTCTCTGCTTATTTTTCGCTCTGTATGAAAATGATTTCCACACCCTGGTCTAGTTGGGATGCATTATGCAGTGTGTCGGAGGCAGAAAAGTCCAGACATTGCATAAGCTGTCACTCTCAAACCCGTGATCCATTCCGACACAATCAGTGACATTTGTCAGTGTTCCATCAGGCCAAATGCATTCCCTTAATCTAAACATGAGGCCCCTCACTGGTCTGACATTTCCCCCATTCAACTGCTGGGCAGCCCAGCCTCTAGAGAAAGACCCACTGCTGTGTGAGGTCACACCTGACCACTACCCGCTCTTAACCACCGGCGACCGTGGAGTCTAGGGCTCGTAATAACACCACCTTTACTGTAGGTGTAGTGCCTTTATTTACTACTCTTTGAAATTAACATTGACAGACTCACCAAGTTGCTGCACGCTTGTGATTTTAATTTTAGCAGCCAATGAATGAGTCGCATAAATCAGCCGCTCTATTACCAGAGACAATGAATTCAGCTCTGTTATTATTAGCTTTTTTGGTAAGTAATCTTTATCCGAGGTGATGGCATGTTTATTTCCACTGTGACCAATTAATTCTCAATTCTCGCCCCGATGAGAGTTTAAAGTCAATTCTGTTTATTTCTTAATGAATCTGCTGTAAATTGCACTCACAACCGCGCGGTGCTGGAATGGAAGTTTTTTTTTTTCACTCTGTGAGTCCTGTTATTAACTTTTCTAGTGGAGCGGTAACCGTGTGGTTTATGTCCTGTCAGCTTCTGTTGTACTGCGTAACCAGCTGCCTGTAGTGCAGTAGTGCCTGGCGACACCTCCTCCTCCCTCTCCAGTCCCTCTCCTTCCTTATCTTTTCCCTCTTTCTGTCCGTTTTTACGCTGTTCTTTCACATGGTCAGCTGGCAGCCAGAACAGGTGCGCTGGGTCACTGCCTCTTCCTCCTGCCCCTCCTGCCCCTCCGCTCATAACCAGGGACCAGGAGAACAACATGGCTGTCGTGTCATGGCTGGGTCAGGTGTGCCTGGCACAGAGAGACTGTGAGAGAGTGGGCATGATGGTGTGTGAGAGAGAGAGAGAGAGAGGGGGGGGGGGTTAGGGAACAGTGATCTCATAGAGGGACATAGGAGGAGTGTGAGTGTGCACTAATCTCACAGATGGGAAGAGGTAAGGAGTGCTAGCTGAACTCATAACAGTGTCAGTGAGAGGTTTCTGAAAGGGTTCTTTCTCTTGCTTCCATAGAGGAGCCAAGGGGTTCCATTAGTTCTTTCTGGATCCCTCTATTAAAGGTGTAAAGGGTGAAAATGCACAAACAAAGAACAATTTTGCCCAACAAAGAAGCTTGGCAGGGTTCTTCTGTAGAATAAAAGGGTTACTTTTGAAACCATTTTTTTGTAGTGCATCAGTTCTTACTTTGCTCAAATGGGAGTAACTTTACTATCAGTCGATAGTGACCTTTTGGTTAGTCTGCTGGATGATTCAGTTAGATGCTCCTATTCAAGGTAACTTACTCAATGATACAAAAGTGCAATCTTTTAAATGGTAAATGGTAGGCATTTATATAGCGCTTTTATCCAAAGTACATTTGATGGTTCTCATTCACCCGTTCATACACACACTCGCACACCAACGGTGATTGGCTGCCATGCAAGGCACCAACCAGCTTGTCAGGAGCATTTGGGGGTTAGGTGTCTTTCTCAGGGACTCTTCAACACACCCAGGGCAGGGTCGAACTGGCAACTCTCCGACTGCCTGACGACTGCTTTTAACGCCTGAGCCAATGTCGCCCCACTACGTTTACTTTTAACTACGTTGTAAGTACTAGTCAACTACTGTCTATAAATCAGCAGAAGATTGATAGCTCAGTGCCCTTGTTCACCAGCATAATCTCATTTTTGGTTTTTTTAAGCTTCTTTTTGCTCTGCAGTCTGAGCTGATATTGTACCATAAGAATATACTGTACTATATCCAACATCTGCAGAAGGTAGCTGCCCAATGTGGTTGTTGCCCAATTTCCAAATGAGTCACTGTGTAAAATATGTGCAATGAGGAAGGGAATCCATAAACTGTAGAAAAAATATGGACCAAGTGACATCACTCATTGCCTTTCCACAAGCTTGTGAAAAGTGCTTTGAAACCGTAGAAGTGCAGTTTTCTTGTTGTACAAATTGGAGACAGAGACTGTACAGTAGGGAAAAGAGGGGATACATATCATTTACTAAGTGATGCACAGTGACTCAGTGGTGATGCAAACTGTCCAAATGACACAATAACTTAACAAATCCGCACATGGGGACACATTAGACAAATAAAAAACACATACTGCAAGCATGCACTTGTGGGAAAAAAATATTGCTATTTGACCATATTGGTAGCATTACATTGAAATAGGTGGCTGAAAGACCTACTGTATACTGGAGCCAACCGCAGTGGTGCTAAGGAGCAACAAGACCAGGAAGTGAGCTTCAGAAACCAAGCACATTTCTGTCTGCTTGAGAATACCCCGCCAAATAAAGCCCTCCCTGCAGGTGAAATTATAATTTGGCCTGAGGGACTCCTGCCCACCATTATAACTCCCGTGATGAGGCTTTGATTCTGTACTGTATGGTGCATAAAAACTCAACTCAATGAATCAAGAGCCCCAAAATTATATTAGTTGAATACACACTTTTGTACCTTTTAAATGAGAATTTTCTAGGGGATGATCTTGTGTAATAAGCACATTTGTAATGTCTTACTCAAAACTTGTGTTGTACTTACGAAACTCCACTTTTGGAATAATAATATTTAACTATT
Source organism: Conger conger (assembly GCF_963514075.1). NCBI lineage: Eukaryota > Metazoa > Chordata > Actinopteri > Anguilliformes > Congridae > Conger > Conger conger. The sequence goes on from NC_083773.1 coordinate 12,275,739, forward strand.
ATGTATGTTTTTAATCCTACACTTTCTGGTCTCTTCAGCTAGTACAAATGTAACCTTCCCAGTAAGTCATTGGCTGAATTCCCCCTGCTCTGCCCACTAGTCCTGTGATTTTCCTTCACAGACAGACACCAGTGGATTTGCTGCATAATTTAGTTTAAACCTATTTTCCTGGGGATTTCTCGTCCCCCATTCATTTTTGAAGCAGTGACGACACTTTTGCAGAACCCTGTGAAAAGCAGGGTTTAATTGATTCCTTTGTACAGGTTGCGTTCCTTCTCTGAGCGCGTATGACGAGGAAGTGACGGCTTAAGCTTGTCCATCTACGCTTCAGTCTAGACATGAAATCATCAGAGTGAAAAACGTCTCGCTGAGCTCGAATTCTCTTTCTAAAGACGATGAAAGGGAGAATAAAAGAGAGAATGTAGCTCCTGTTCTGCCTGCTCTGCTCCGTAGCCTTGCTGGTCAACCCGTATGGGGGAACATTTTATAACCACATTACTGTTACTGCTGTGTTATTTCCACCGTCTTTCAATACTTCCATTCATTTTACATTGTCAGACATCTGTGACCAACTGCACACACACTCCCTTCGCTGCCCAGACTCATTGGACGTGCATGAGTAATGCCCGGGATATAATGGCACCCCACTCGAAAGCTTTCAGGCTGGTTGTCTCTCATGCAAGAAGCGCTTTTCTTCTGTATTTCATGTAAGAGCAATCTTGGGACACAATCAGCCCTTGCCTTCCAGTAGTCCACCATCTCATATGGTTTCCCTGGTATTCCCTCTCATGCTGAAAGCGCTTTTGGCGCTAAGTAGGACTTAATCAGCAGGCGAAAACATTCATGTTTTCAGCAGAATCCTCAAAGAAACTGCCTTGTGTGGCAAACGATCAAAGACATCTGTCCTCTGAAGGAACTTTTTCATTCATTCCTTTTTATCAGTTGATTGCTTCGTACTAATCAGTACCCAGACTGAAGGGAAACTCTTATTTTTTTGTTATTGCATTTGTTGTTTTTTTTCAGTTGGTTACATGCTGATTATATTCACAGTAACTTATTATTGCCTTTCTGTTTAACATGACTCAGTTCAAGGTTTGCTTGAAACCTCTGCTTTATGATCATGTAGCTGGGAGGTATAGTGACATTGTGGTTGGTCTAGAAGTCAGCGATGACAGTCGTGGAATATGACCTGGGGAAAGGGACTGATATGGTGTGAGACACTGGTGTGGAAAGCATGTCAAGCAAGAGCTGGGTCTGGATACTTCGGTTAGTGTCAGGCACAAGTGTCTGAATGAGGCTAGTACTGTCGGCTATTGCCTGGATAAGACTGGATCAGTACCCTGGGGTTATCTCTCCTGTGTTGATAAGACTAGATCTGCATCTCTGCTGTGGGAGAGACTGAATCAGTGTAGTGCAGCTAGTGCTGGAAGCTTGTCTGAGCTTTTAGCTGGCTAGCTTTAGCTGGTCAAACCATGTCAAGGTGGGAGCTGGTCTGAACTGGTCAAACAGCTACCAGCTGTTTCAAAACCTAGCTTGAGCTCTTTTCTTCAGCAGGGCAGTGTGCTGGGTTGTCTGTTCAGTGAGCTGGAGTTAACACTCAGCACGTTTTTCTCTTGTTGTGCAGCTTCCATTGTGGTGCAGAAGTGGTGGTGTCAGATGCATCCCTGCCTGGACGGGGAGGAGTGCAAAGTGCTTCCCGATCTCACCGGCTGGTCCTGCAGCACCGGGAACAAAGTCAAGACAACCAAGGTGAGGACGGAAGGACGTACTTACAGACACACAGCAGGGAGGAGAAGGACGCACACACAGCAGGCTAGAGAAGGATGTACACACAGACACACAGCAGGCTAGAGAAGGACGTACACACAGACACACACACAGCAGGCTAGAGATGGACGCACACACAGACAGACAGCAGGGAGAAGGACGCACGCACAGACACACATCAGGGAGGAGAAGGACACACACAGACACACAGCAGGGAGGAGAAGGACGCACACACAGACACACAGCAGGGAGGAGAAATACACACACAGACACACAGCAGGCTAGAGAAGGACGCACACACAGACACACAGCAGGGTAGAGAAGGACGCACACACAGACACACAGCAGGGAGGAGAAGGACGTACACACAGACACACAGCAGGCTAGAGAAGGACGTACATACAGTACAGACACACAGCAGGCTAGAGAAGGACGTTCATACAGTACAGACACACAGCACAGACGCACAGCAGGGAGGAGAAGGACGTACATACAGACACACAGCGACAGGAAAAGCACAGACACACAGCACAGACACACAGCGGGCAGGCTGGAGTGTGGAGGTGTGGTGAGGACTCCACAGTTGACAAGGAGCTGCGATAGTTGTGAACTCCCGCAGCTTGACGCTATTGCTGGTCCCGCTGATAGGATCAAACAGCAGAGCACATTTATTCATGTCCTGCGTGGAAGCTCCGTCCTCTCTCTCTCTAGCAGGCATTGGCAAACTCCACCAATTACATTATAGAATCGCCTTATGTCACACAAAATGTAATGTAATTTCTATTTTAAGCAAGATGCTTCCCGAGGGACTGGTGGAAACCTGCAACAACTAATGGTGCTCCAGCCTGAGAATGTGATGTTGTTTGATGTGGATTGCATTGACAGCTATTACTATTCAGCGTCTCAATTAAAGCTCTGCAAACAAAACTTTTATGTCGTCCAAGATTATGCTTGTTCACGTATTTGCTGCTAGGATCGTGTGAAAGCCTGTGTGCAAAGGAAATTAATCCTACCCATGGAATACATACTTTGATGATAAAAGACATAATAATTGAACATAATTCCAGCTTTTGTGTGGAACATCAATGAACACTACTTAATGTACTGACTGGGGAAAGCCCAGTCAACTGAAAAATCCTGTGGTAAGATTCATTTGTTAATCTTATCAAAAGATTAAGCAAAGAAAAGCCAGGGATGGTAGAAGACATTTTGCGCACATGTAAACCGAAATTTATGCCAAACCCCAACAATCATTATATTAATTAAACATTTCATGTGTGAGTGAGCCACTTGTCAGAGACAAATTGATTTAAACAAGGGCCTTCACGGCCTTTGTAATCTGGTGATCTATGAAAGTTAATTTGCGGACCGTTTGCGGATTGTTAAATTGAGCAGGTGCGGTTTATTCACAGGTGAAATATTAAAAAGAAAACAGTTGTGAAGAGTGCAGAAACACTATAAGAGTAATTGCTTGGAGAGCGAAATAACAGCGCAACATCTGTTGCATTCATTAAAATGCATTATGGCTACTAGTTCCATGGAGGGCTTCAAATTAAGGGTCCTAATTAAATTGGTAAGAGCGTGGACAGAAATGAGGAGTGAATAAAGGAGTTCTGTTTGAATTAACGGCCCCAGCAATGGCACGATTGATGTGAGTGAAGTTATCACGGTTATCTTTTCTTATTTATATCCCCCCCATGACCGGGGAACCAATCAGGCACAGAGGGGTGGGCGAGGGGGCGGAGCAGAAAATATGCCTTGCTGCATCAGTGAGTGTTAATTCTCCTTTTACGCTCTGTAAAGTAAGAACACTGTTGGCGTGACACTCCATAGCAGATGTCACATGGGACTGCACTATGGCTATGTTCCCTTTCTCATGATCTCACACTCTCTCTTTTTTTCTCTCTCTCTCATCTTTCACCCTGTCTTACTTGCGCTGGCTCTCTCCATCTCTACTTTCCTTTATACGGTATGCCAGGGTTGCGTGTGCAAAATGCATTTTCTGTAGATGTGCTGAGCATAATGTAACAGCACACAACGCAGATCAACTAGATCAGAACAAGCCCATGTGTTGCCACCACACGCCGTAACGCTTCAGATGAAACTGTTAAACTACTTATTGCAAGTTACATCAGCACAGTCCTGTTAGCTCTCTTCAAATATAATGCAAGGAATGTAGAGAACCCTTCAGGTAAAAATACAGTTTTTTGGAATGTGGAATGCCGAATAAATATGTGTTTGTGCTCACCACTGAAAACTAGAAGACTGCAGTTAAGAAGACAATCTTCTTCTAAAGAAATCATGTGAAGCGGCTGCCCTTTTCGACCCACAATCAACAGTTAAGCTCAGACAGACATTATGCTGGAGGAGAACACTTCATGTGTAGCTTGTGTATGCAGAATGTGGGCACCCAATTCAGCAGAGACATGAACATCCCGGGGACTGAGATGAGCCACACTGTGATGCCCTCGCAGGGATGCTGGCAGGTTCATGATTCGATCCCGGGCCCCAGGCCCCAGGCCATGGGGGCCACCCTCACTCTGAACTCCATCTTAATGGGGCGAGCCGCGCAGCAACCACAAAATATTATGTCACATGCAAATTGTCTGTAGTTTGAAGCCGTTTAATGTCTTTGTACTGCAGTAGTAGATTGAGTTGCAGCGTTTTCTTTTCTTGTCATCTGTCATCCTTAATAATGTGAAACACTGTGAAAGTTATTTCAAAGATAAGACCATCATTAACCATCCTGTATTAATGCACTAGAAACAGGCTTTGTTATATTAGGATATTGGACACATGGGAGGTATTGCTCTTTTCTGCAGCATGTTTACGGTATTGGATTTTGAGCCACTGAGTGCAACTCATCCGTCTCTTTTACATTGTCTTTTTTTCAGGTTACACGGTAGCAAGGAAACTGCTAACCAGCTACGAAACCTAAGACTTATGTATTTAACTTCCACGTCTAAACAAAAAGGCAATCTACGCAAGCGAAAGAGAGCAGTCAACTCAACAGGACCCAGAAGGATATGGTGAATGAAGAAATCAATCAATCATATACAATGTCAAAAGGGCCAACGAAGAGATGGATTTTAAGCACGAGGCGGGGCGGGTGAGAGGCAACGGCGGAGCCAGGATCTCACAGATACATACAGTCGTAGTTGATTCATAATAACGATACTTGTCAGTGCTATATCTACATTGTTTGCGGAGTTTGAAATCAGAGTGTGGCAGTTCGGATGCGTGCCACCGTCACAGAGACAAACCGCTGGTGTCAGAGCATCAGGGCGACACTGCGTCCGGTCTGGAAGTAAACTCAAGAGGAGGCACTGTGGAATCGCGCTGCTGTGAAGTTTAGCCGTTTGAGCGAGTTTATATTCGCAAGCAAGGGACTGCTCATGAATTTTGAATAAAATTATTGTTAAATTACTCTTGTGGGTCAAGTTACAACCATGTAATGTTTTCTGAAAGTCATTTCGCAGTTCTAATTAAGGTCGCTGATAGGATCATAACAACATATTAAAAATTCATGTAAGATATTTGCACTAGTTGAAACTGTTTTCAGAATTTTGTTTTTCTAGTTATTTCATGTTTTTGCTGTTGATGTCATATAAAATTAAAGATCTTATTTTATAATTTTTTTTGCCTCTGCTGTCTAACTTGAAGAAGGCTTCAGAGCTACCAACCCCTGCTATCCCTCCCCTAATAATATGCTAGAATGAAATTATCATATGCTTAAGATATACAGTACTGTGCAGAAGTCTTAGGCACCCTAGACTCTATTATATATATGTTTATTTTTTTGTGTGTGTTAGTTTAAAAGAACACATTTGAGATTTCCAAATATTCATTTTCCAAAAGATTTTTGGAAAGAGAGATTTTTGTATTTAATTAAAAAAGGTAACATATTACTCTAAGCAATTTAGTACTTTTTACATAAAAACTTATGTTAAGTTCTCCAACATGTTTGGAACAACCTCCCTGCTGATTGTCTTAGCCAACGCTGTCCTGCAGTTCTATATCTCAGAGAAGTGATGCAGTTTTAACGGCGAATATTTTGATTTGATTCAGTTTTTGACTTTGTATGTTTATTTAGGGCCTTTCATTGAATTATTTTTGAAAGAATCTTATCTGTACAGAATGTTATACAGGTGCCTAAGACTTTTGCACAGTACAGTACATAACCTGTGTTTTAATGAAGCATGTGACACCAAGTGCTTTTTGTTTCACATTAACCAGCACTCCCTCTTTATTATTACGTAAATACACGTATTTATTAATGAATTATTATCACTTGCTTATCACATCAGTACTTGACTGCATACATGAATCACTTGTTTTAACACTAGTATTATATTCATTCACAATGTTTTTTTTCTCCTTTACTTGAATACATATAAAAATGATCTTGGTTGTATACACTCTTACTGCTTTCAGACAGATGCGGCTCTGGTTCCATTCTGGAGTCTCAGAACCTTGGTGCTTTCTGGCGAACCAGCCCACATCCATACCAGTTTAAGTTCCACCGCCTTCCATCATCAATGGAGGGCGTTGCTCAATGCACAAGGAAGGCGGAATATGACACGCCCACTGATGACGTCAAGGTACGCAAGGAAAAACCAACTATTTTTTGGTTCCAGCTGAGAACCAACTTTTCAGGTTCCAAAGCAATTTATTTTCAGTCTGAAAGTGCCGGCTGGTTCAAAATTAGGTTCGGGAACCAGAACTGGCAGGGAGCATTGCTGGTGTGAAAGGCCTATCTGTGAGCACTTTATGAGGTATTTATTTGACTTATTGGTCTTCTGCTGCTGTAGCCTATCTTAGACATTTGATGATACATTGTGTGTTCAGAGATGCTCTTTGGCATACCACTGATGTAATGAATGTGTGGTTATTTGCATTGTCACATTGCTTTCAGCTTCGACCAATCTGGCCCTTCTCCTCTGACCTCTCTCATTAACAACACATTTCTGCCCACAGAACTGTTGCTCACTAGATGTCTTTGTTTTTCACACCATTCTCTGCAAACTCTAGAGACTGTTGTGTGTGATCCCAGAAGATAAGCGGTTTCTGAAATACTCAAACCACCCTTTCTGGCACCAACAATCATTCCAAGTCAACAGTTGAACCTTGTGACCACATTTCCATGGTTTTATGCATTTAGTTGCTGCCACATGTTTGGCTGATTAAATATTTGCATTAACAAGGTGGTGTACACAGGTCTACCTAAGAAAGTGCTCACTAAGTGTATATTACATTACTCAATTATCATCACATTCAAAATAGGGTGCTTGTGCGAAGTCCAGAGAGTGTGAGAGGAGTTGACTGGTGAGCTCACATCAGCGTGAGCCAATTCTCAAGCCAATCATGTGGAGAAAAAGTATGTTTGTGCTCTCCTGAATTAATACAGGATGTTGTAGTGATTAAACCCATTAGGCATAGCTATCAGGAGCAATATCCCATAACTACAGAGCTTTTAGTACCGGGTCTGTACTGTAGTTCTATTTCTGTAATGCACTGTATCTCTTGAAAATGGCGAGGGTGTTTCCGGTACTAATGGCATCCCACTAAAGGTGTTGGAATTAATTACTGATTGCTTTTCTTGTCAGTGTTTTCCACTGGCATTCCGCTTTGTCATCAGTACTGAAATTTCTGCATGAAGCACACCATGTCAGGTTGTTCAGCTGAATCAATTTGCATTCATTCACTCATGAATATAAATGAAAATTGACAATGCTTTCATATCAGTTTGACTTTTTGTCAGCCATTGTTCTGAAAAATGCTTTTTTTCCCTTGGTTTTCTGTTTTAATGATATTTAATGCTTAAAAAAAGAACACGATTATACAAATCTTCTCAGCTGTCTCAGGCATGCAGTGACGATTAGACATGCCTTTTCTATGGGTTTGTTATGCACGGTGAAGGCGGCCATCTTAAACGACTGTCGATGTGCCCTCAGCCAAACCCAGCGTGTCTGCTTCTTCCAGGGTGAGAGACCCTTCAAAGCGTGTGCTTTGTGAACTGTGATAAATCTATCGTTGGTGTGTTTCCTGCGCAGAGCTTGCACCACTGGGGACCAGCGGACTAGTGCCCGCTCCAAACTCTCATTACCGAGCCTGGCTGCTGCTCCCTCTCTCCTGGGAACAGCCACGTATTTTTAGGACCCTGCATTCTGTAGCTTTTTCTGCTCAGCTCCTCCATTCTGCACTCCGCTGGGCCTCTGACAGACACACACACACACACACACACACACACACACACACACACACGTGCGTACACACACTTGCAGTATATAGTACACTCTAATATTCTATTTCATATTCTATTGCTGAGCTGAATTATTGTGTTAGAATATCTGTTGTATCATGTTATCATATTGTAATCACCATCATTGAATGTACTGTACATGTGTATACAGTATACGTTATTGTACATCCTCATGCTAACAATTCAATGTGTCTTTATGTGTCATACGGGTGTGAATCTGTATGTCTACTTATCAGGCAATGTCTGTATTCCTGTGTTCATGTGAGTGTAAGCGTCAATGTACAAACCTGAGTGTACGAGTGTGTATGGGCATGTACTCATTTGTGTGCATATGTGTGTGTGTGTGTTGAAAAGATTCCTTCAGCAGAAAGCACAGTCGGTGTGACTGCACTAGCTAGATAAACAGGCAGGACTGCTCTCCGAGTGGCAGACATGATCTCCAGGGATATCCTCGCCAGAGATGAACCTGACGCCTCATCCCATCCTACATGGATTTTTACCACAGAATCAATATTTGAAGACAGTCCAGCGCTGCTCCTGGGCGGCCGGGGCCTGCCTCAGCCTCCCTGACCGGCGCAGCTCCACCAGGCCTGGGAGGAGGAAATGAGAACTCTCCTCTGTTTGTTTTTCCTGCCGTACCTTTGGCCACTGCGGTTTAAGGCCTGCTGATGAGGAGATGTGTGAAGACGTTCCGTATCAGGTGTAAACTCCAGCTATGGCCAGCTTGAAATTACCAGCCACCAGCTGTTTCAAAACATAGCGTGAGCTGGTCAAACTATGTTGAGTATGGAGCTGGTCTGAACTGGTCAACCAGCTACCAGCTGTTTCAAAACATAGCGTGAGCTGGTGATACCATATGGAGTATGGAGCTGGTCTGAACTGGTCAACCAGCTAGCTACTAGCTGTTTCAAAACCTAGCTTTGAGCTGTTTTCTTCAGCAGGGGTCTCTCACAAACTCACAAGCTGGTGGTGAGGGAGGACGTGGGCCAGCATGGAAAGCTGGCAGGAAGCTGTCAGAGCGACGGGAGCTACGTGGCGTGAGCCCTTCGCCGTTTTCGTGCGGAGGAACACCTCACGGCGCGCGGTCGTGGTTTTCAGGGTCACGTCCGGCGGTGTTCGGCCTGTTCGCCTAGGGAAGACAGGCTCGTGGGGAAGGGGTTTTTACGCCTTTCTGGCTTTGTATGCAAGAGGGGTACCTGCGGCGTACCTGCACAGGAGGAGGCGGCGGGGGACGGTTGTGGCGGACGTCTGATTTGGGGTGGGGGGGGGGGGGGGGTCTCTGATGGTGGGGTCCTTTCATCTGTCCGGGTTTGGACGCGGCGCCCGCGCGCCACACGGGCGAACACGCGGCGCGCAGGAGCGAGCGCCGGGCGCGTTTGAAATGCTAATGGGAGCGAGAGCGGGAGAGAGAGGGGGAGAGAGCTGTCTGTGTGAAGGTATTTACAGTACGCCATTGTTTGTGTTCAAAAGAGTGCCGTTTCCCAAGAGGCCACTAGCATTAGCAACTTTTCCCCATCTGATCCGCATCCGCCTCTCTCCCTGGCAATTTTTTGAAGACTCAAAATTTGAATGTTGGAAGAAAAAAAAAAAAAAATCAGGAGAAAAAGATTTATTTTGCTATCCCTGTCATCTTTGGTTGAGTCCAATTTGTATTTCCCCAAAGCAGGCCGAAAAAAAAGACATGTTTGTATTTGCCGCGAATGAAATATGCAGATGAAGGAGAGGCTGCCACGCGCAGCTACAATGACATATATTTGAGCATTCAGCTTCGCTCACTGAAATGCATTTATCACAGATGGAGATAGCTCTTTCAGTGCCGTGACACAGGAGACAACATAGATCTGTCAAAGCAGTACACCGTTTCTGATTCTGACGGAGAGATTACCACCAGCATTCTCTCACACTACTTTCAATTTAGCGTGATTCTGTTTGACTGCCAGGGCAGGCAGTGCAGTGCAGTGCGTATACATGCACAGAACAGAGATAATGCTCTGTTCTGTAACTACGGCTGGCACTCCCCGACCGTTGTATATTTATGTTTTCCTGGGAGTGGCCGGCATCCTAATTCTGCAGTTATTAGCATTGTCATGCCACCCTTTCCAGCAATACTCTCCGCTCACCTTTAGCAATGGTTCAGAGACTAATTACATTAGTCAAGCCCCACACGCAGCACGGCACATATTAAAGAATTACATTTAAATTCAATTAAATATTAAATGCTAAACAATCAAAAGCTTTTAATATTAATTTGCTCTGTCTGTGTAGAATGATATTTACGCCGGTGCGGCTAAAGATTCATTATGCGGGTATTCTCCGATTCTCTGGAGTATGCAGACAAAGTCTGTTATCTCCCAAAAGCAATTAGTTACTGGAGGCTCTATTGACCTGAATGATTGTTTGAGTAGCCAGGAATATTAGCATGGCATCCACCCTAGAGCCCCTCAGCTACCGGAGGTGCCAATGTGACCAGCGCTGATAAAACTGCCCCCACAGGACCGTGTTTACCAAGTGTGGCCGACATGGCACAGGAGTCATATAAATACTAACATGGCACCGCTAGCATGTCCAATAGGATTTCTCAGAATTCGAGAAGCGTTTACTCGCAGTACGGGGAGACAAATGATTTTGGATTCATTGAAAGCAAGAGAAGATGGAGCCGCTCCGAGCCCCAGGGTTAGCCGCAATGTCATGCAGGCTAATGTGGTTAGCATGTTTTCCTGTTCATTTGGCAGCCTCACTGTTTTATGAAAATAAAGAGTTTTCAAAAACAGACTCTGAGTCTGGGACAAATTATTTGCGGTCTGAATAATTCATTTAGTCTGCTTTTGTATGAAATTTCATATCTCTTTGTTGTGTGTTGGTGGGGGATTATTTATTTTAGGAACAATCACTCGACTCATTAACAGTGAGATGTAAAAACGGAGGAAGCAATGACACATGAAGAGATCGTTAGAATACCAATGGTAAGCGTTGTGCTAATTGAAGGATGGAAATACAGGCCTGCATATTGTATATATAATTTCTACTCTTCCTGTCAGTGTGGTCTTGTCTTTATGGATATATTCAATATGATTTATTCTAGTTCAGGGCTGGTTGTCTGTCTGATTAGGGGAAGGTTGGGGGGGGGGGGACGTTCTTTTGTAGGGAATCTCGCCAACAAATGCCAGTCATGCCAGACAAAGCTTCTATTGCCCTGACACGTCAGTCACCATATGCATCGCATGACAGCGTCATTTTATATGTAGCGCACAGGCACCGGCTAGCTCCTAGTAATCAGTTCTCCTCGCTCTCTATTCTTGTTATTTTCACCTCTCACATCGAATGTTCGTAGTCCATCACGACTGTGCATCATCGCCCGAGGACAGGCAGAGAAGAGCAAAATGGAAAGTTGAAATAAGGTGAGCGGGGCCTGGAAGAGAAACTCGCTATCCACTTAAGTCTGGTTTGATTTTATTTCTCTGTGAGGACGTTAGGATACATTCTTAAGAATGACTCACCAGCATTCAAATGTGCATTATATACACATTATATGCACACACATGGGCACACGTGGAGGGAGAGTGTGAACATGAACCATTTCTTCCGCAGACCAAAATAAATAAGAAAATGTGAAATGCTTTGTTGTTCAGAATAGCCTTCTGGATTTGATCTATTTTCTCGCCATTTGCAGAGCATCTCTAAATTGAGGAAATGTGATTTCCTGTCATAGTACATTAGCGTCAAATTTGTAATAGGCACAAGAGTAAAGACAGCCAACCCCACGGCAAAATGTATCAAAACAGAAGACAACCGGGTGGAAATGCCCTCATTTAGACTGCTACATATTACACGTTTACAGCCAAAAATTTGTTATTTTTGCCATGAAAGATTTCAGGCGTAAAACAATATGGAAAAGTTTCATCCATTCAGGCTTTCAGTCTGAATGGATCAAGTGATGGTATGTCCAGATATATTTGTGCCTCTGATCCAAAAGTCAGCACTGTAAGTCTCAGATAACGAAACAACTAGTCTATACCCAAAAAACTGTATCAGTATAAGCTGGGTGCAATATCAAGGTGCAGCAGGGTCTGACACCAAGTATCTAAGTATCTACACCGTGTCTAAAAGAGGTAACAAAACAATAAAGTCAAAACAATAAAATCAAGCAAAGCAATGAGACCAAAAATTGTGCAGTTATTTGAAACAATAATTCAATATGAAAATAGTTTGAAAGAGCTAACTAAAATTAGAAAGTAGCCTAACTACCAGAAATTATCAAAATAAGGTTCAAATAAGGTGTGGCTGGCAGGAGTCATGTGAGCAAAGTTGGTAGCAGTGACTGAACTGTGTATTTTTATGAATATTTGTTTGGGTCACACTTTACAATAAGGTTCCATGAATTGCCATGAACTAATGTAGTCTTTAACTAACTACTACCGAGAAGTTAATATGTACAGCTCTGTTAATGTATTTGTACATCAATAATTCATGTTAACAACTACATTAGTTAATGTCAATTCATGAACCTTAAAGTATGGCTGATTTTTATAAATGTCTTTGTGCTGTTTATTTGTTTGTTCTATTTTCTGTAGAGGAAATCAGCACTGTATGAATAGTGTTATAAATGTACGGAGCTTGCAACACAGGAGAGCTGGCAGTGTATGGCTGGTCAGAGTTATGGGGGAGCAGAAACAGAGCGCACCTGTAGCGAGTTTGAGGTCATCGGCACTGCAGAGGGTCTAAAAAAAGAAAAAGAAAAAGAAGGAGCAGTTGCAACAGAGGGTCAGCAGTCGAAGCTGCCATTGAAACAAATGGCATGAGGGCAGAGTTTCTTCCAGTGTATAGCGGTGGGTGATTTTTGGGAAGGCTTTGTGGTTGAGATGTTTTTGTAACAGTAAGCTGAAAGATTATCTCTTACCCTGGGAAAGGGACTAGTCACACTGCTATTCCGAAATGAGTGTTTTCAGCATATTATTAAAACCTATGTAAGTTAGCTTGTTAGCTAACAATTGTTTTGGAGAAGCTACTGTTTATCTCTGGTGTTTAAGTTGAGGTTAGTGGTTCAATCTCAAAGAGCTTCTCTAAATAAATTAGTCATTGTTAATAATATGAGTTAATAATATATGTAGCTGTACTGACAAACACTCCAGTCCAGATGTAATAATGCACTAAAACCCTACCTGCACTAAAAGGAGTTGAGGCCGAGAACTCTAGGGTGAGTTCCTCAGTAGCAGTGTGTGTTTGGGCTAATTGACTATTACCTGGAGTATATTTGCAGAAATTGTTGCGCAACATTCTCTTTAACTTGGTGAGCGGGTGAATGGGGTGAGTGTGTCTAGGCAACCCTCCCCTGCTGAAAAAAAAACAGCTCAAGCTTGGTTGGTTTTGACCGGTTAGACCAGCGTCATACTCAAGGTGGTTTGACCAGCTCAAGCTATGTTTTGAAACAGCTGGTAGCTGGTAATTTAAAGCTTGTCATAGCTGGATTTTACACCAGTGTTAGCATGGGAGAGGGACCAGTGAAATGAGTAGAGTGGGAGAAAGAGGGAGTGGAGAAGGCCATTACACTGCTGTGTGCACATGACTGCATACTGCAGTGTTAATGAATTGTATTAAATAAAGTTTCCATGTTTTTCTTATCTTTCTTATCTTCTGTTGATTTGGTGAACATCGGCAAAAGAAATACAACTAACAGCAAATCAACAGCTAGTTGATACAACTAACTGCAACTAGTGTGGTTGCTCATTAATATTTCTGAATCTGATTTAAATATCCTGCACAGATACCCGCGTAATTCTAGAGGGGTGATATCTGCTTGCTTTGTAATTGAAGTTAATGAAGGGCCCAGCTAATATTATATAACAAAGAATTATATTTCAGCCCGAGTCATCACTCCTCAAAGGAAGCCTTCTCTTAATTCAGTTAATCTAATTGAGCTAATTGACTGCCCTTCTTACCACCTTCTTCAGCCCCCTGGGGTTTCTCCTCATAATGTGGCCCTTATTTCTATTACGGCATTATCTCTGCTGCCCTCATCGGTGCAAATTCCAAGATGGTTGCTCTGAGGAGACATGTTGCCTCTTCTACAAACGCAGGGTTGAGTTTTTTCTTTTCCTGTTCTACTCCTAGCTCCATCCATTGGGAGAGGCTCGAAAAAAAACAGGATACTGGAAACGTGGAATATTGTTACCATGTCAGTTACAGATGTAGTAAATGCATGGCAGATGGGCAGAGGTTGATCCACAGGTCGATCGTTTATACGCCAGGCTTTTTTCGAAAAAGGCAAGACTGGGAGTTCCTCAGTTCCACTTCTAGCTCCTAGATGGAACATTTAATGGGTTGGAATGTCCTTAAGGATGGCGGGCCTCGATCGATTTCCGGGTCAGGAGCAAGGAAAAGAAGAAAGAAGAGAAAAACAGGCAGTGGGAATGAGCTCAGTCCTTCTTGGCTGTCTGCAGCCTGTGGCACAGCAGACCGTCACCTCCCCCTGTTAACCCCCATGGACCTTAAAGACCTCAGCCGTCTTCCTCCTGGTGTAGGCTAGGTCCATTAATCGTCTCCAGGTCTACCCAGGAACTGCTCATGTGCAAACAGCGATGTGGAGTGGACGAGGAGTGAATAGGGAATCGGACCTACCACATTATCAGAAACTCGCAGGTTTAATTCCCAGTACAGGTAGGGCTCCAGTGCTTTCTGTGTCCTTGAACAAGGCTTTTGAGCCGTGCTAATTGCCGGCTGGTGAAATAGATAATGTGTGACATGTATATGGCCTTCGCCTGGTATTCTTTTGCATGTGACTGTCTCAATCCACCTCAGCCACTCATCAGTCCTCACACCATGTTGCTATGCGGATGACAAATATTTCATTTTCTCCTTCTGACATGACAGAGTCTCTTCAACGTATGTCGCTATAACGAGTGGACCTCTATCACCTCTATCACGAATGTCTATCACTGGAAAATGTACACATATATTTTTTTTACAATGTACTGAGCTGCACTGCTAATGCAGAACTCCCCCTTCAAGTTTTTGCTCCACTGTTCCACCTCCCCCACTTCATATTGCATATATCACAACTTCAATATAACCCATACATACCTAATACTGCCTTCCATTTCCCCCTTCCCCCGGTACTGGTCATCTGTCTTTCTAAAAATGCATTACCTCAAAGGGCACCCCTTATACTTACTCCTTTGTCATGGAAATTTCTTATCTCTGTAAGAAAAACGAGCCACTTCCCACTGTCCATGCGCAAATGTAAATATTAGACTATTTTTATTTTAGAACAAGTGGTATTTTTACATTTACTTAAAATATTTCAGATTAAGTGTCTTAAGTATTTGTCTAATAAGAATGCAAATGTTCCAGTTTCTCAAGACAATCTGTTTCAACTACATTTCAAAGGTTTAAACATACAGCAGCTTAGCTTGAAACTGGTGATATTCTCGTTCAGTTTAAAGCTATATTTTTACATGCAGCTTTCACACAGTTTCTTGCTCTCATAACAGTCTGTTTGAAACCCTTGATGCTTTTGATGTGAAACATGGCTAGCATGCTATTGCAGTTTCAAAAGTACATATCTATACATATTTAAGTTGTGTTTTTGGTATTTTAACTTTTTGAAAAATTTGAATATTTGGCATGTAATATTAAGATCCATTACATGGTTTTAGGACGTAGTCTCAAAAACACCTATCATTAATATTATTCTGAATTCTTGCATAATATTGTGTTGTATTTTAATGTTACACGGTGAACTGTGCCTTGTTATTTCACTATGTTGTATTTGAATTTTGCATTTGAGTGCTTTCAGACTTTTCCCCGGATAATGGACATAAACAAAATAGTATCGTAAAATCCACAATTAATAAATAATGTTTCAATAGTAGGAATGAATAATTTGTGCAATATGATCAGTTACAGGTATATAAAGCCTATTGTTATTTGTTATCCCTTTAACACTTTGGGAGCAGAATGCATATGAAATTCATGCACCACAATTAAAGCTGATGATCAATATATAATTCATGGCCAATACCCCCCGGCGGTCACATTTCCATGTAAAATTTGAATGTTCACTCGCGTCCCATCCTTTGCGAGGTCCCGTCCCTCGAAACTTACGCTCACAATAAAAGAAGCATCCCGCCACGGGGAACACAGGGGGTTTGGACCATGTTAAATGAAAAAGGGAAGGGAGTGGGATTTACGGTTTCCATGTACCATGAGGGCCGTGTAATCCCCCGTATCCGCTGTGACTGCCGCGCGCCTCTCCTCGGGCGGGTGTTGTGGAAGCGGTGGCGGACACGGCCTCCAGATGCGGGTCTGGCACCCCCGTCCGACCCCGCGCCTCTCTCCGCGGGCGGCGAGTGTAAGTCGCGTACGCTAACGCGCTCTCCCCGCGTTTTCCAGGCTGTGGCTCTGGCCCTGTCGGAGCAGCTGTCCGTCAGCGGTGCCATGAGAAATTCCCACACCGGTGTTATCAAACAGAGATTCCGAGGGAAGCAAACATTTTACATTACAAGTCAACCTTGTAAACAAGAACTTTTGTACAAAAGACGGAGGTGAATAATTGATGGGTTGTAAGAGGATCCAGCTTTGAGGGATTTTGAGCATTGATTCTGGCTGTGAGAGGGGAAACAGAGCCAGCCACCTTGGTGCAACAACATTCAGCTGCTCCCCTCTGTCTGTCCCTCTCCCTCTCTCTTGCTCTCTCTCTCTTGCTCTCTGTCTGCTGTCTGTCTTTCTCTCTCTCTCACACACACTCTCTTTCTCTCTCCCTCTGCATCTCTTCCTCTCTCTGTCTCTGTAGGCTGTCTGTATTTCTCTCACATACATACTCTCTCCCTTTCCCTCTCTCGCTGTCTGTCTGCTGTCTGTCTGTGTGTCTGACTTTGTCTCACGCACACACACTCACTCACACAATCTGTCTCTGTCTGCTGCCTGTCTCTCTCACACACTCGCATACTCTCTGTCTCCTGTTTGTCTGTCATTCTCTCTCTCTCTCTCTCTCTCTCTCTCTCTCTCTCTCTCTCTCTCTCTCTCTCTCTCTCTCTCTCTCTCTCTCTCTCTCTCTCTCTCTCTCTCTCTCTCTCTCTCTCTCTCTCTCTCTCTCTCTCTCTCTCTCTCTGTCACTCACTGGGGCTGCATGGCTGCCATAGTCTGGCAGAGTGAGGAGGAGGCAGTGAACATGAGTAGAACAAAGGAGCAGATGGTGGCCGAGAGAAAGCAAAGCCCCTGAGTCAGGAAGACCTTAATCCAGAATGTTCCACCCTGCCAACAGTGAGATACACCAGCAGATAGTTAGGGAACAGCAGAGAAATCCAGGCCTGGCAAAAATGATGGAAGTCTGTGAATTATAAATGGTCAAATATTAGCTAATGCACAAAGCTAACTAAAACATTAATGTAAATATTAATAAGTCAGTTGCAGCAATACTGATTTTAACCCCAGTATACTGTACTCGGATGCACCATCTATGATTTAGTTCTACAGCCCATTTTTATCTGTAGTCCCTTGTGAGGATGTACATATACAGTCATAAAAATGACAAAATACAAGCATAAAATGCATCACATGGGGTCTAGTCAGAACAGGGCACAGTCAGATGCTATGGCAACAGCAGTGTGTTAGATTCTGAACTTAGAATATAAAGCTAAAACAATTGGCACAAATACCAGGTTTGAGGCCTTCTGAAGCAAACCATTATTTAGCAGTCAAACAAAATGGCACTACAGAACACATTACACTACAAAACAAGGCAGGGGTGGGGGCTGTGGAGGGGTGGTGTGGATAAAACCAACGGCTCCACCACAAGACCATAAATGTCTTAGTGTGGGCGGCTGTGACATATCCTGTTTAAAGGAGCGTATTGATTGCACTCTAATTATAAGGGATGTTTGCGCTTACCCTGTAAATGTGCCTTCTCTCATCGATTAAAGCGCTTGACATCTCACTCGCCGTTATAAACTCCGTTCGGTCCTGAGTCATGTCTCGGCTCTGCGTTACGCGGCTTCTCCGACACGCCGGGCTGTCTCCACCGGTCAGGCTTAACGTGAGCGGACGTCTCCTTAAGATAATTTTCACAACCCGGTTTCCCGGGCCAACAAGACGTCAGCACTTTCATAGATCCGGAGCCCAGTCCCTAGACGGGCTCATCAGCTCGACAGGGATGTCAGAGTGTGCAATGTCACCCGCTCCGGCCATGTTGGGATCATTGATCTCGGATTCGCCGGGCTGGCTCCGCGGAGATCCCCGCGCCGCTGAACATCGCGCGGTCCTACGTGCGGGCGAACGCTTCTCCTCTGTTCGAGGGCGCGGTATCCGGGCCAAAGCTGCGTCCCGTGGCCGCGCCGTGCCCCTCGAATACGTCCCACCGGCAGCCTCAGTATTTATTACCGGGCAGGACATAATCAGTGTAGTCCATCTGCACTGCTGTGGGCCTGTGGCTCCTGCATCGGGCTCAGGAGCAGATGTGTATGTGGGACCCGCTCCAGATCACATACAGTAACTGCTGTTCCACACTTTCTCAACCCCCCCCCCCCCCCCTCCTACTACACTTCCTTAAATCTGAGGGGTGAAAGCAACCGTTAAATTCTTTTTTTACGGTATGTGCGAAATAAAAAAATAAAATTAAAAAGTAATAGCCTGACCTCGTAATTCAAAGTAAAGGATAATGCATATTACAGTGGCAGAGTCGAAGGCTGAGTTCCCCCAGGCGAGATTTATTTGTGCGGACGCGCATTATTCCGAACTTGAATACTGCATGCGGTATGAATCACGGGGATTACTCGTGGTGTCTGTTTTTTGCAAGTGCATAATGAAATACGCTGTGGATCTAGGACTTGCAATTGGTGCAAATAATGGGTCTGTGATTACGAGAAGATAATCCTCTCTTCCGGAGTTAAGAACATGACTAAGAACACGACGATGATTGGCTGGAGCTCACCCCAATCAATGAAGATGAAGAAGAAAATCATAAAGTAATGAAGTTTCAGCGTGCTAAAAAAAGACAAGACGCTATTAATACTCGAGCGCATTTACTGAAGTGTGCCGAATCAAGAGAAGCAAGCCGGTGTCAGATCAGGGAGTGCGATCGGCCAATATTTTCTGCTGCTGTAATTGTTCATTTATGAGTTTGAGTTGAGTCGTGGCCCCTAGTGCTCCCGCGGTTAATAATTTAGATTAAAACCAGAGGGCTCCCTGAAAGGTAACTGACGTTGCTTTAATTAAAACCCGTTTCTCTCTGAATTACCTTGACTGCGGTTCCTGTGTGAGAGGGGGGGGGAACACAGAGAGTGAGTCCTTGGATGCGGTTGTAATTAGACTTGGTAATGACAACGGTCTGTTTACTGGGTAAACCCTGCTAATGCTAAACACAGCTGACTTATGGAGTCCGGACTGTACTTCAAACAGAGTCCGTGGCGGCAGTCCATATCAATTAGCTAGCGCGGGGTGATATATCATTCACTTACTGCTGTGCCGAGCTGGGCCTCCTCCGGAAGCAATTTCCCAACATTATTTGTAGGCAGTGGATATTTTCGCATTTACATAATTGAGGATCCTATAGAAGATAATATGGAAATGATTCGAGTACTGTACTGATTACTCTTTATAAATTGCTAATAAAGTTATCTATTTCATTGCATTTATATGAAATGTTGATATGTGGGAAATCTATTGCCTGTTAATAACAAGCAATGAATCACTTGTAGATGTTATTAGTGAGCCACTGACACTTAATGCTTAATTGCTACAATGAAAGTTACTGAGCATAATAAATGAGAGTAATGTCATTTGCAGCCACCGATTTAAAGGGGAGATACACATTGAATATCAATGTGCGCCAGTGTTTGCGCGCAGTAGCTGGAGTGAATATAAATGTAAGCGCGCACATTCTGTAACACAGCCACAGTTAACTAAACGCTCTGTTATCATATATTTCCTGCTCCTTTCTGGGTCTTTTTTTTCAAACTGAGCAGATACTATGTCTGTTGGGCTTGTGGTGTTTGCTCACTATATTATAATATATGTTCCGGAGACAGCTCCACAAACGAATGTGCGTTTCACTTGGCCGCCCGCCCGGGGAATGACATTCAGGTGGAGCGTGCCCTCCGCACAGCCTTCGCCTGACTCCTGGCCACCTGCTCCGTGTCTCCCAGAGCCCGGGGCCCCCGGGGCCTGGACGGGCGTTTCTGCAGACGCGGGGTATGCTGAGTCGCACGTTTCCCTCCTGTGCCGTCACTTCTGTCTGGTTAAGTGACAGCGCGACGGAAACGCGGAGAGGAGATTCCCCCGGGGGCCGCCGGCGCCGCCGCGCCTCGCTGTGATGCCACGCCGTGTTCGGCCGTGTCCTCCATCTGCGGGGAGCCTTCTGCTGCGTTCTGGCCTGACCTCTGACAGCCTAAGAGCGCACGAGAAGGGCGCCGAGGTGAGTCTCAGTTTGCCCTGACACAGCAGCCTGAAGCTAGCAATGTATAATATCAATAACTGTGGCTTGCTAAATATAATTTGAAGCAATGTGTAAACTTATGTATTTATCACAAATGGCTGTTTAACGTTAAAACCGATAGTTATGATCCACGGCAGACGAAACGAGACTCCCGAAATAAAAATAAAAAGTTTATATGCAATGTTGTCAAACGGTACTTGTCCCAGATTTTATTTTGATATAAAATATCACATGGTCTTCACAGAATTGTTGCTAGCTCACGGGGCTCTGTGAGGACACTGTGAAACTCATGTCGAGGAATTGACGGCCATCACTCGTAGAACCTATGTTTAAGGGAGCCCCAATGAAATGGTTTCAAATCCCAAAATGGTTTCAAATGCTGCTGCTGTCTTCAGTGCCATATCATCTGTCATTACCTGGAATTTGGGTATTCAGTATTCTGAAAGATGACTGAGGAAAAGATAATTGAGTAAGGTGCAGCTCTATATTTAAGAGAAAGAATAGGCTGGATAAAACCAAGATGGATAGGGGCATGGGGGTTATTCAGGAGCTGAGAAGTGTACCATTAAAACTCTATGAGCTAAAGTGGCGGCATTAGCTCAGGAGGGAAGGGCAGTCGACTGGCAGTTGGAGGGTTGCTGATTCGATCCCGCCCTGGGTGTGTCAAAGTGTCCTTGAGCAAGACACCTAACCCCAAAATTGCTCCTGGCGAGCTGGTTGGTGTATGAGTGTATGTGTGAATAGGTGAATGAGAAGCATCAATTGAACAGTGCTTTGAATAAAAAGTCCTGGCTATGTCATTTGAAACTTGGAAATTATTTATTTTCTCTTCAATTCTGAAGTGGTGTTTTCTTACCGCGTCAGAATATTGTAAAGATGAGCTGAGGAGATCAGTTATATTTCATATGACTTAATAGTATTCTCAACCTTGTGTTCAACTCCTATATGTGACTGCCAGCATATGTTGATATACAGAAATAGCAGAATTCCCCTTTCACTGCAAGTCCATTCAGCTGCTGCCCCCATAACCTGCAGAGAATAATGACAAAGTGTTACTTATCGCTGTGCCGTTGAATAGTAATGTGCTATTACTTTAATAGTAAAACTGAAAATGAATAGTAATATGTATCAGTCTGCTTTTAGAGTCTGCTTTTAGTGCTGTGAGTAGAGCAAAAATTAATGCACCTTTCATTAGGCTGGTAAACGCTGAAAATTACCCTCACGAATCGAGAGGAAAATGCGTTAAGGATGTTTGCAAAGCGGAGGAACCTAATTCACAGCCATGTTTTAACCTGCTCTGCCTGTCCTGACATCTGGATGGTGAATGTTCACATTGCACAGAAAGACCTTTTCATACACTGAGGGATGTGCTCCCATCGTCTTCCTTCCCCGCAGCCTGGACTCAATTGAGAATGAGCAATATCACAATTAACCTTTAAAGTAATTACCATTGCGTGGCAGCTTTAAACAATGTTGCCGAGGTCTTGTCGGGATGTTTGTTCAACGGGAGAGGACCATAAAGGATTAACGAGGGATTGGAAATGAAAATGAAGCCGTCAAAGAGGAACCACGGCTGGGGATGAGGTGTATTGTTTACTGATAATAATAACAATATTATTAAATGGTTCTAGATAAAGAGGTTATAGAATGTCACAGGAATCAATTAGCTTTCGGGTACGGATTTAAGATTCATTAGCGACAGTTTAATTACACAGAAACAATGTGCTGATAATTACAATGGCGATAATTAAAAGACTTAATACGACAAAAACCGCACAAAGAATATAATCATGAACAACCGGGTCATCATTGTGTTGACATGATCAACCGTTGACTGTAAAACCATAAAAGGAACTTTGGCTCTCCATGGAAACATGAAACAAAAGCAGTGATTTTGGTGGTTTCCCAGTTTTTGCAGGTTTAGGGATGTAAGAGGTTTGAGGCATTGTATGTTCAGAGATGCTCTCCTGCATAGCACTGTTATGGGATTATTTGCATTACTGTCTCCTTCCTGTCAGCTTTGACTGGCCTAGTCTGGCCCTTCTCCACTTACCTCTCTCATTAACGCCTTTCAGCCTGCAGAACTGTTGCTCACTGGATGTTTTTTGTTTTTCGCACCATTCTCTGCAAACTCCAGAGAATCTGATGCGTGAAAATCCCAGGCGATCAAGCAGTTTCTGAGCTATTGAAACCAACCTGTCTGGCACCAACAATCATTCCACGGCCAAAGTCAGTTTGATCACATTTCTTCCCCATTCTGACATATGGTCTGAAAAACAACTAAACCTCTTGATCATGTCTGCATGCTTTTATGCCTTCAGTTTTTGCCGCATGATTGGCTGATTAAGTATTTGCATTTACAAGCTACTGTACATTTTTACCTAATAAAGTGCTCAGTATATTTCAGTTACAGGCGGTATGTGATCTTGTCCAAATATTTTTCACTAGATGAAGTGAACGCATCTACTCCCGGACTTTCTGTAAGTTGCCTTTACTTCGGCTGTCAATAGCAGAGCTGGGAGAAGAAGCAGCTGCAGCCTACATTTGTAGCAGCTCGGTATCAGGGATGTACCCATGAGTTCTGACAGGTATGTGCTGTTCTCTGACAGCTCGGTCCAGTGAGCCGACACCACTCCTCTTTTCCACACATCATCAACATCGTTACCGGGGTAATGTAGTCGTTCCCCCATCTACTTCCTGCACACTGGAATACTGATGAGATGCCAGCTGCAGTTTCCAACTCCAAAACGCATTTGTCGATACTTTAAAAGGTGAGTGGCTTTTCAAAAGAACAAAACTGTGGCCCTGAATAGACATTGGCCCTGTCTTTGACTGCTCGTGCATCTGAAATCAATGCAGTTCATGCTCAGTGGACATTAATAATTTTATCTCCAGGCCACTGTTGTATCACCTACGGTATTGTGAGTTAATATATATTTAAGAATTTAGTGGAGACTTTTATTGAGAGTGCAAGAGTGACTGCCGCAGAAATGATCACCTGAGGTTTGGAAAGTTCGACTTGATTTCAAGATACACTTTATCCCAAACATAAGCTGTGTAAGGAGTTAAGTACCTAGGAAACCAAGTGAAATGACAAGCCAGCTTCTCTACTGGCCAAATAAAAGTGTATTGAGCAATAACTACAGTAATATGAAAATGTACTCTCCCCTTCTCATCATATGTAGCGTGAAGCCTGGGCTTTAATGTTATATTCCCACATGCAAAAGGTTTCTAAAAACCATATATATTGGTTAGTATAATTTACTAAATGATACATGAAACCCATATTTATTTTTACATGATTATGGCTCCTTTTATACTGTATACTATTGTGTATAGTTTGTGTAAAAACTATGTTATGGAACTGGCATATATAAATCTTACATTAAATCACTTGTTTTTTTAACATATAAGACACATAATATGTTATAATGAGCTCATAAGAATTGTATTCAGTATGTATAACATAAGTATGTAGCTACTGTATTCATAAAAGGGACCATAGTCATATAAAAATACAGGTTTTCTATGTTTTATTTAGTAACATACATACATTTTTGTTTGTTGCATATGAAAAGAATTGGCAACTTTATTGTCATTGTTGTTCTCATTATTAGTTTCCTTGTTATTAAAGTTCTGTAGTTTGTATACATAGCTTGAAAAGCCTTGCCATAGAACTGCTACAAGTGATGTAAATAATTTAACATTCATAGCAGACTTATCTTACTGTTTGCAAAATATTTATTTGGTAGGAATTCAGTGGATCCACTACCATTTAAGACTGAAATGTATGGGGATTAAAAGGCCCAAATACGCAATACTGCTGAAAATCATAGACTGTGACAGAGTCGATTACGTGAAACTCCGATTCTTTTTCTCCATAGAGACATTCTCCTTTGAACCAAAATCCATATATGGGTAAAAACAATGTTCTCTGCATTACGTTGGACTTCAAAGAGGTATTCAGAACAATGGTGTAGGCTTGTTTTCTCCCACGCGATGCTCCACCTACATGCCTATGAAATGTTGCTGACTGGAGCTATCGTGATACGCAGTGCAGCGGAGGTGTGTAGGGAATATGCACAGTACTGCGATTACAGTGCTCATGTGTTCAATGGCAGTAGTGGTATCAAATTTAAAATAGTATTACAAATGATGTGCTGTTTTTCCATTTAAAGCAAGTCCCAATTCTCTCTGAAATGTTCAGCTATTATATTTAACAATGAACAATACCTCAAATGCTGCTGGAAAGAACCTTACTAATATCCATCTAATATCCATCTGCAGCACTATTTGAATTCGGACATCAGTTAGCTGTGGACAGGTAATGAAGGGTAAATCCCACGAGAGGTTTTTAGATAAGTACTGTAAGGAGTCCATCACCTCTGTTACCATCCCTCAGTCGTCCCCCCCCCCCCCCCCCCCCCCCAAAGATCAGGGATCTCATTTGGAGCCATTAGGTAGAAAAAGTGCATGAGCAGTCCACTGGGACCAGGAAGGTCCCCCTTGGCTCCCGCTCATCCCAAACAGCCTCACGCCAGGCATGACAGGAGTCAAAACAGATCAGCGGCGGCCGTGTCATACCAGTCACGGCACCGTGCGAGACGGAGGCTCCCCAGAGACTGGGAAGCCAATTCAGTTTAATAGAGTTGGGCGATCTGTTGGGCATCCCAGAGCTTGCATACATTAACATTTCAGCATTAAATAACAGGGAGCCCTCCATAGGGAAGCTTTCCTTACAAACACAAATGAGGCATTTGTTCCAGTGCTGGCAGGTCCATGGACGTACAGTGGAGGGTGTGCAACAGGGGTCAATTAAAGCCTATGCAGAAAATGTTGATGTTACATTGTGTTACCCTGGCTTATAGCCAGCGCGTGACGGAGCCCGGCTAACAAGATACGCGCTGCTGAGAGTGATTGTGATGGATGCAGCTTTGTGACGAGTACTAGGTACAATGTGCAAATGTGCCGTCATTTTATTATCTACCGATACTCCTGCCATCTTGCAGACCTTTCCTTTCCTTTTTACCTTTTTTTCTCTTCGGATCACATCGCGCATTAGGACGTTTTAATTTAGAAGTAGACCACTTAAGAGCGAAAAGCTTTTTAGAAAAACAAATTGTCTCGTAAAAATGCCAACATTTATTTAATGTGCACTCTCGAGCAGCTGCTCTGCCGTTTTGTGGTGAAGATCGAAGCACAGCGGAGGCAGGTGTGGAGAGGGTATTTGTGTTTCATGAGACAAATCGCAATGTTTGCTCTGGGTAAATGTTAGAGGAATGACCGTGCTCCACTTGCGCTTCATATCTCCCTTAAACAAAAGCAAACACCCTCGCTGTCAGAATTTCTGGCCTGACCAGAAAATAGTCACTATTCTATTACGACTGTTGATGCGGATAATAAATCTTAGGCAGTTCATATCACCACAATTATTTTGAAAAGATACCCAGAAGAGTTGGGAACATTGTGGGGACTAATTTATTACTGTTGCACGTCACGTACAGTACATCTGCTGTGACAAATGAAGGTACCAGAAAACCTTTTAAAATCTATCTAACACAAAGAACAAACAAATCATATCTTTGCAATCCTTAATCAGAAAAATAAAGATTTATTGAAGCATTTCATTGGACTTTTTCATGCTTTGATATCATTCTTTGATTACTGCTATAGTGCGATATTTTGAGTTTAAGCAATGATATGCCTTTTGACTTTCTTTGCCTGGGAGTAAAAGACGAATGCAATCTAAAAATATTCACATTTATAGCCGCATCAGTGGCTTAGAGCAGACTGTGTATGTGACACATTGGCCTAACACTTCAAAAAAACAAAAACAAAACAATACTGTGTCATATATAACTACAGCATATATCCATATACTGTAGCGAATGTTCTCTCCATCAGGTGAATTCCCTGAGGAATTATGTAATGGCAACCAATACCAAAACTTTGCTTAATTCAAGCAATGATTTAAATCGCCTTTTTCCCCCCAGAGGCAATGTCCTCACCGTCTCATGGCAACCCGCTGTTCTCATAACAACAACCTGCACGATTCCAGCAGCCTACCTTCTCATTCCCACACACTGGGGGTGGCTGCTTAGTCTGTCCAAGGCAGACAGGAGCATTGTGGGGAATTCTGATGGCTCTCTACCCATGTTAGAAGCACAGGGGTCCAAGAACGAGGCGACATGATTTGACAAATTGTGCTTGTGTGACTTTGAGGTTGCCTTTGTGGACACAATACACTGTTTGAGTTTAATATCGCTGGCTTGAGGCCTTGAGGAAGGCCTGGAAGAGGGGAAGCAGAGAGCACGTTGGCTTTCCCCCCTGTGTGCAGTTGCAGCGGCTACTGCCGTCACCTCGGCAGCCCATGTTGCGATAAGTGAGCTTTATGTTAGGGCCGCCAGGTTTGGCTTTTTTTGGCTCATATTACCCCAATTGTCATTGATTTCTCCCATTGAAAATCCTGGCCTGCTGGAGTTTTGGGTTTTTCCTCAAATATAAAAAAAACTTATACTGTATGCTGAGTATACCCAACATTAATTTTTGAAAATTTTGGCTGGCAAGCTTTTGGCTGCCAAGTTGTTAACTAGGGATTTTGAAATCTGGCCTGGCAAGCCTAATTTATTTTCAAGACTACAGATGAGCTATCCATGCAGTGTAATCGCCCCTCAGGAATGGTCTTGAGAAATCTGCCCCAACCATGACCTGTGACAGCAATAATTAATTGCTCCTTCACTTTCCTCACCAAATCATTTACACCCGCTGCCTGGCGGCGTTCCATAACTGAATAAAGAGATTTTTGTGTGATCTGTCTTATTTTTGTGAAAACAATGGACATTTAGTATCAACACCTGTTCAATCCCCAAGCCCCTTCCTCTCTAATTTTCCTGATCTCTACTACTGGTAATAAATGGCTGGACTGCTTGACTCCATGGCAGTGGAAGGCCAGTCCCAGTGGAATACAATTCCAACTGGCTGTACTGACTGCCATTGATCCCACAGCCACTGGAGAAGAACCTGCTTTCATTTGCTGACAGAATCAGTGAAGAAAAAATCAAACAACTCATTGTCTTTCAGTCCAGCGCCCAGATCAGCCCCGAATGAGGTAAAACAGTACTTCTGCTACCGGACTGTGCGTTCATGTTTTATTAATGTCATTTGCGCTTGAGATGGTGATTTTTACGTGCCTGCTATTTCCTTGTCACAAAAACAAATTAGCTTGACCTGAGATTAGTCCTCTGAAAAAGGACTGGCACCTTATTAATTTTCTTAATCGCGTCCCTTATTACATGTTGGAATCATCCTTGCTAATTGTGTGTTATTTGACTCTCGCAATTTTAACTCACTATGCAAATTATTTGTGCGAAGAGAGGCATTTAAGAGGATTCAATTAAACGCATATTGAGATGAATGCAAAGCATCCCCATCCGTGATTTCAAAGTCATTTCTTAGAAAACGGTTCATCTTTAATTCCCTCTTTTTCAGAGATGTAAGGCAAGTCTTGAAGAGGTGGTTGTGATTCATTTGACATATCAAGGAGTTCGAGTCAGTTTCTGATTGCGGAGAGGAAGATTGAATCAGAGTAACAAACACAAACAACTACAGTTTCAACAAGGAAGGAGGAAGAACGAACGCAAGTGGATGCACTCCCACAAGGGAGGCTTTTAGCATGCTCTGCCTGGCCAAACCAAGGGCGGACCAAGAGGCCAGAGCTCCATAGCTGCCAACCTCCACTTCTACAGGTAGATGAGTCCCTCATGAGTCTCACTGCTTTCTGAAAAGGGGCTGGAAAGTTATTGGAAAATGAAAACAGGCTTATGGGTGAAATGCCTTATGTAATGTAATATATCCATTGTTTGAAAAAACATATTTTAAGTGTTTATTCTTGACAAGAAGAACATTTTTCTGTTCAGTACTGTCAGTATTTCAGTATATTGCCTGATAAATCATGCTCCAGTATTTATTTCTAACTCTAACTATTTCTGGACAATAACGTGGGTAATGAAAACAAATTTAGAAATGAATTACCTCAACATTAATAACAACCGAGAAAAAGGTGAACCAGTTCATCATTGATAACAGCTCACACACTGAAATATACACACGCACACACTCACACACACACACTCAGGCACAAACACATGCACATGCTCACGCTCAAACACGCACACACATGCACACAAACACACATGCCTGCACACACTCACACTGAAACACACAATGACAAACAGAAGAGGCCCTACACCAGGCCGGCATGGTGTTCTGGTTGGTGTGGATATGACCTTGGTGAGGAAGATTGCAGCACTGCAGTAAAGACAATGGATCCCCCTCGAGCTCCCTCTGCAAGCCGCTCCTGGTGTGCTTTGACCTTTTACATCAGAACGACGCCGTTATTTCATTTATCATGGAGATATGCGTAATATGGATGGATGAAGGGGAGGAGGGTGATTTTTGAGTGGTCCCCGCAGCCCCGTTTCCACAGCTGTTACCCTCTATCCTGATGGCCCGATGAGCAGGCTGTAAAAGCAGCCAGACAGAGGCAGGTGCCCACTTCCTCCACTGAAATGATTGAGCTTCCATCTTAATCTACGCTCTGCTGAAGCACACGGATGAACACACACACGCGCAAACACACACACACACACACACACACATCGGATACATTACGAAAACCTAAATACGTGCACTCAGAGAGAGAGAGAGAGAGAGAGAGAGAGGTTCCAAGCTGATGTCGCGCTCATTTCAAAAATGTCACAGAGGCAAAGGCTTTCAGGGAGATATATCGATTCTCCTGGATTTTTTGTGTGTGGAAAGGCCAGGCGTATTCTCCTCCCTGGCCTGGTTTTTATGCACATTGATCACACCAGTAGCACACCCTGTAGCAGACACATAGAGTGACCACCTGTTACCTCCAGTTTGCACAGCGTGCGACTCACTGCCGGTCAGTTGCTGGACCCACTGTGTTTCATTCATGCTGGGCAGAGAAACTGAAGTGCAAGTTTGTTTCGGTATTTTGCGAGACACAGTTAGATTCATTTATTTTTGTTTATTGAAGTAAATTAACTTTATTTTACTGATAGGAGACAGATGAATCAAGATGGGTTTTTTTCCAGATCATAGTAAAAACGATTAATTATTAAAGTAAAGTAAAGTAAAGTAAAGTAAAAATGTGCTGGAGTTCACAAACTCTGCCTTCAGTATCCACCACTCTCTCATTCGACCACTTTATCATGTACACTACACCTGCTCATTACCGTGAATAGCCTGCTCCTCCAAACAGCAAATCATGAGGCTGCAATGCAATACATGGAGAATGCAGACCTGGTAAAGACGTGCATCCGGTGAGTGACAGTTCTGTGGTCGGAAAACAACTTGTTAATGAGAGAGGCCAGAGGAGAATGGGCAGATTTGTTCAAGTGAACAGAAAGTTCAGAAATACTCAAACTGCTTACACAAAACCGTGGTGTGAAAGCACAACACATCAAATCTTGAAGCGGTGGGGCTATAGTAACACGAGTCCGCGCTGGGTTCCTGTCAGCTAAGAACAGGAAGATGAGACTATAGG